>NC_136067.1:2134189826-2134789826 GCF_964261635.1 Lissotriton helveticus
GCTGTGTGCCACCTACTCTAAACATAATCATTACCAGCAATCTATGCCAGTTCACAAAGCGTATATTTCAATCTTCAAGCAATGTAAAGATAAGGGAGAGGCTTGCAGGAGCAACAAGGCAGAAAAAAGGACAGAGGGGCGTTAACGAGACGACAAACCATTTCAGAGAGGGGGGGACTCACCTTACAGGGTCAGGAGAGAGTAGAGAAACACATTGTAGAGAGATGTGAGAATCATTAGAGATTGAAGAGAGAGAAGTGCTAAGAGAGAGAAGTGTTAAAGAGAAAGGAGAGAGTTGCAATACACAGAGGTGGGAAACATTACAGAGAGAGGAAAGAGAAGCATTAGAGAAAGTGGAGAGAAAAACATTGCTTATGGGAGGGAGGGAAACAACACAGAGAGGTGTACTGTAAGGAAGGGATGGACTGCAGGGAGAGTAGACAGAAGTGTTGCAGAGAGCAGAATAACAGAGAGACAGAGGAGAAGACCAGGTGGTTAACCTACCGGTCCTGAATCACTGGCGCTACACAAGTTGTGTAAAGTCTACACATAAGCGTCTTTCTCAATAAAGAAAATGTATTCCTGGCCACAGAAAGGTATTCAACAGGAATTAAATGTTACTCCCCATGCCTAGCAGCAAATCGTCCTGGGCAGTTTGGGGCAGGATCCACCATTTGCTGCATAGTTACAGAAAGGCATAAGAACTGACATTGTGATGTGTATAATGTAAGAAGGTTTACTGCACCCACATGTGACACAGATTGCATTTGTGCTGCAGTAATACACTCACTGTTAACTGACTTGCTCATCCAATGAGTCACTAACTCCCTCACTCAGGGGCAAGTGTCACCCTGATCCCTTAAGGTGTGGGGTACCTTTGATACAAGATAGGTTTCTCTTTCTATACATTTGAAACCTTATGTGAACAAGAGGCTGTGATGACCAGATTGCTAAATTTACGATGTATAGGCGAGCAGATAACATTCTGTGATCATAGGCAAGACTAGCACAATGCTTGGGTGATTGCAGTGTCAGCCCCCCGTGGCAGGTACTTGCACCCTCCTGCAGAGCCTCCCTCTATTTGCAAAGGATCCACCTTCCTCAGTGTTGAGCTCCACCAGCATATCAGGATGGGTCTCCTACCTTCCTGTGGTATGTACACCTTATAACACAATGACCATGAGAAGGAGTGGACCTTCATAACATCTTTGCACACATTTGTAAATATATATTTTTAACATTTCAATTAATTAAAGTTACTTAACCTCTTGCTTTCCACTAACAGCCCACTGACCATGCTGACTTAGAAGTCGACGTGGGGTTGTGGTCTGTAAATCCACAAAACCGAAGCAAACTGTGTTATGTGCAATACCATGTGGTAGATTCCAGGGGCAGGGGCCAAAGTAAGCATGTGTGACGTCTGTACTCACACGTGCATCTAACAGTTTCTGTTCACTATCATGAGAGAGAATGGTCCCTTGTTTGGTGCTGTACAGGCCTTGGTCCATCCCCTTACCTTCTGATGTCTGATCTTGTGTTACTGCCACCTGTCTGTTGAGTGCTGTGCTGATATCTTCAGGGCTTTATCTGGAGACAGACACCCGCCAGGTGTTCATGATGCAGATGTGTCTCCTCCAGCTCTTGATCATCTGTAGGGGCAGCCTGACTAACTGAGTGACGTGCCCTCCTTGAGCACAGCCACTCTCCTCCTGGCACTCTGGCACCACTGGTATTTGAACCCACCAGAAGGGTATCAAGAGACATTCCTTCATCTCTGGATCTGTGGCACTCTCACTGCGGCACTGCTCAGCCATATCAGGGGACCCTGGGCAAGACGCACATGTACCTCAGGGGCAGGAATACCGCTATTCCTCTCAGACATCATTATATGAGCTCACAGGTCCTCAGCTGAGGGCCTCCTGAGGTGATGCACACAGTGTACCATTAGACTTGCATAATTTGAGTTTTGATGCATTGCTGGGCCACGTTCAATGTTTTAACCATACAAATAATATCCATAACTCTATACCAATCTCTTACAAGCTTCTGGCCCAAATAGCAAAATGTATTCATGACGACAGAAAGGTATAGAACAGTAACTGATTGTTATACCAGTGCATCGTAGCTTATTGTCAAACAACACATACATGAAAAAAATATCACCCACTTGTCATCATGTATCAGCTACTCCAGCGCAGAGACAGTCTGCTATTCATCCTTCTTAGATTTGAAATCATCTATTCAGAAGCCACCCCCAATAGCACAAAATGCATGGACATTAACATACTCCAGTTTTACACACATCCCCTAGCAGCATCCAGGTTACAGGACTGGGGAAGCTTCATGTATGAGCCCCCTAAAAGCCAGTATTAAGCAGGACCCACTATCTGCGGGTATTGTATAGCAGCCACCCCCATACAAGCTTCCATCAGCTAACAGTACGGATAAGTCTCTCTTATCTGAAGGCATGTCAAATGCAATCCCATCTGTGCCCATCCAAGCCTAGACTGTGCCCAGTGCCAGGAACCCTGGTTGTCCCCTTACCCAGTGTAACCCTGCTGCGCTCCTCTATGCTCGCAACCCCAGCCGCCACATGCTGCACTGCTGGCATACCACACCACACACCCAGGAATGGAACATTCATGTGCACCTCCAGCAAGTCCCCGTGCACTTTCCCTCACTGAATATCTACTGCTCCAGTACCAACATCACCCAGCACTGCGTTCGCTCACACTCACACAAATGAGTCACCTGCTCACTCTCATACAGATCAAACACCCCCCACACAACACAACACATGCCATGGAGATATGGACCCTACTGCACAAACACTTTCCTTCTTTGACACAGAAACATGGCTAAGCCCAATCTCTGCACCAAATATTGCTGCTGCCATCTCTGCCGGCTGCAGGATCCCTAGGCAAGAACATCAACACAAGCCTTGAGGTGACGTCACCATCATATTCAAAGATACTATCAGCTGCTCCACCTACACAGACACCCCAACCTGCTACACGGAACACACCTTGTTTAAGACATGCATCACAGCCAACTTCTTCCCAGGTAGAACCCTTGGTTACAGACCACCTGGACCGCACACAAATTTCACCAGTGGCATCACAGACTTAGTCACACCTCTCATCATCAATGCCAGCAGCGTTCTCCTCCTCAGAGATCCTAACATTCACCTAAAAGTCCTCACTGACCGACACATTTTAACCTTTCCATGAAGCCACAACCAATTTCAACTAGCATATAATCCAACCCACCCAAACCACAGGACACCTACTGAACCTGATTTTCTCATCACAGTCACCATACCAACAAACATGTAAATAGGATAATCTCACAGTCCTTGGAGGTGAACAGCATTCTGGCCAAATTACAGATGGGTTTCCATCGCAAACACAGTACGGAATCCGGGCTCCTTATAGTCACAGAGAAACTTAAAATGATACTGGATATGGGGGAACTTTTGCCATTATTCTCCTTGTTCTAAGTGTGTCGATCACAGTATATTAATACAAAGAATAAGGGACATTGGGATTCTGGATAAGGCCATCCTATGGTTGTTATCTTTCCTAAATGAAAGATCCTTCCAATGCATGGAAGCGGGCATCTTCTCAAACACGCTTGTGGCCCCGTATGGAGTCCCTCGGGGCTCTGCACTTAGTCCCGCCCTGTTTAATGTTTACATGAGTCCATGGGCACAAATTGTTAAGGAGTTTGGACTGTTATTTGTGTTGTATGCCGCCAATATGCATCTGGTTGCATCAGGGTCTGATTCTTCTAATTCTAATCATCTTAACCCAGCCCCATGTACGAAAAAAAAATTGCAGCATGGATGTCCAATTGCTCTCTAAAGCTCAACGGTGAGAAAACTGAGCTTATGGTCCTGAGTAAATGTATAGATCCTTGGAACAAGATCAGCTGGCTGAAGAACTGTGGCTTGCCCCGTGCCCCTAAGCCCTCTATCAAGAACTTGGGGATGTGGCTTGACCGGAACCTCGCTATGGTCACTCAAGCAAGAAAGACTCTCAGTAGCCTGCTTCGGCATTATGAGCATGCTCCCCATGATCTTAGACCTACTCCCAGATCAGGCGCGGAGAACCGCGATTCAGGCTCTTTTGTCTCGAGATTGGATTATGGTAACTCACTGTACCTGGGGCCCCCAAATATCTATTCAACAGGCTTCAGGTGGTCCGAAATGCAGCAGCATTGATGCTATTGAAGTTACCCAAGCATGTGTCCGTGAAAGCTTCATTGTCCAAACTCCACTGGCTCCTGATCCAATCCAGTATCAAGTTTAAGGCACTGTGCATAGTTCACAAAGCTATTCACGGCAAAGGTCCTGCCCTGCTACAATCCCTTGTCTCCCCTTATGTCCCTAACAGGGGATGTATGACGTTACAACGCATACTTTTACAACACATACCTTTACAACGCATTTTTTACAATTCGGATTCAGGCCCAACCATAATACAGAAAGAGCCCATCACAAATGACATCTGCATTATCCTTGACAAAGAACACACTGCCGATCTCATTCTCCTGGGCCTCTTTGCAGCATTTGACATGGTCTGAAACCCCATGAAGTAGCTGCTTGGGATTGGCACCCAAGGACACACTCTCCGAGAACCTGCTCCTTCGTAATGGATAGAACACAGGCCATCAGCCTGGCATTTTACTGCTTGGAAGCCCACAAAGTCATCTGTGGAGTACCTCAAGGTTCATTACTCAGCACCACCCTCTTCAGGGTATACATAACCCTCCAGTCAACATCATCCGTGTACATAACATCAAGATACTCTCGACATAAAACTTGTATTCTACATCTCAGACAAGTCTCCCAACAAAGAAACACGTTCACCACCTGCATGAGGAAAGTCACTAATTGGATGAAAGCCAACTAATTTAATCTCAACAATAGCAGTACAGACGCATTGCTATTCCGTACGAACACCTCACCATGGGACTCCCACTGGTGGCTAGCCATACTCATACCAACGCCCATACCCAGCACTCGAGCCAGAGACCTCTGAATATTCATCAACAGCAAACTGAAGATGACTGTACAAGTCAACACCATCCCTGCATCCTGTTTCCACACTCTGTAGATCCTGACGAAAACCTTCTGTTGCTCCCAAGAAACAACAGAAAGACTGACACTCATGCTTTAATCACTAGCAAGATGGACTACGTTAACACCCGCTATGGTGTGATCATCAAGCAACTCACTAGAAAACTACAAACCATCGGGACTCTGCAGCCAGACTCATCTTCAACCTTTCACACTGATCTCACATCACGCCACACCTCACGGACCTCCACTGGCCCTGATAAACAGACATGCTTATTTCAAACACACACACATTCAAGGCACTGACCAACTTAGGCACCACCTACCTGAACAGTTGCATTTTCTTCCATCAGTCGCTCAGACAACTACATTCTGCAGGACCCACACACATATCATGCATACATAAAACCAGATCAGGAAGATAAATGCAAAAAGAACAGTTGATGGACAGAATACAGGACAATATCATACATTCACTCCAGTACAGAGATCTGGGCCTACATCCATCATTTTTGTTCCCCAGGCCATTCCAGAGATATGCAAATTAGTCTTGACACTGCGCCCAATGGGAACAGTCCAGCCCAAACTGCAAGGACAGATCTTCCCTGGACTTGAAACAAGTATCTTAGGACCGGTTTTGGGGTTTCTCCCCTCATCAGCTACGATAGCTTGACTCCAGTGGCATGGAGAGCACGGGACCCACATCTGGGCATACATGTCCCACTCGGGGGGACATATGCAAAAAGAACAATTGATGTACAGAATGCAGAACAATGTCATACATTCATCCCAAGACAAAGATCTGAGCCTACAACCATTGTTTTTTTGCTCCCCATGTCATTCCACTTTGAACCCAGCCGTATGCAAATCAGTCTTGACCCTGCTCCCAATGGGAACAGTTCAGACTGAACTGCCAGGCCAAGGAGAACCTGGCTTGGCAGTGCAGGGTGGACTGCTGCCTTGAGGCATTTCATGCATCATCTGTCTGTCTTTTGTATTGTATATTACCAGACGTAGCTGAGATGTATTTTAAGTATTTCTTTATTAGGATCAAGTTGCAGGATGGCATTCAAGTACAGTACGTTGGTTTCCATGTACGTCTGCCCTACAGCCTCTACAGCTTCACCAGGAGCAGCCTGCCTGCTGCTCAGCCCAACTTCCAACGGTCACACCTCATCCACAGAGGCAACCGACCATTCCAAGTATCACAGTCAGACCAACATTCAACTCTTAACACTCATACTGGCTGAGCAGCAAGGAGATAGGTAAACTGGGAAACCTATATGTAAACAAGCAAGATTTAATGTTTAGTTTTTTCGCCCTAAGTGTGATGAGCATGCCTAGGTGTGGGTAAAGGGATCACTGTGCCACTGGATTCAAGCTAGCTTGGCTGACGAGAGGGTGACACCCCATGACTGGTCCCAGGATTCTTGTTTCCAGTCCAGGGAGCACATGGATTGGCAGTGTGGTCTGGACTGGTGACATGAGGCACAGGGTCATGACCGATTTGCATGTGGCTGAGTCTAACCTGAGGTGGCATAGTAAGCAAAAGAATAATGGATTTAACCCAAATCTATTTACTGAGGGTAAACATTTGATTTGCTCTGCATTCCATCCATCATCTGTGTGTCTTTTGCAGATCAGGAAGATAAGCATGCACATGCATTGCTCCTAAACCGTGGAACGGCCTCCCACTACACATCAGAGCCTCCTCTTCTCTTCTTGACTTCCGCAAGAAGCTGAAGACTTTGCTTCAAAATTAACCAATTTATGAAAAGGCTGGGTAAGGCCCACACCGCTTGTTAGCACCCGGATATCCTTGTGGATGACATAACATATCATAACACCCAGAATTACACATGAGTCACACACGCAAATGTCATGTATGAGTACCAATTACTATATTCCAATTACTATGCATACAGATAAGTGGCAGTACCCGTGCCCAGCACAAGTAAAATAAATGCTGCTAGTGGGCCTGCAACACTGATTGAGTCACCCACTTAAGTAGCACTCTAAACATGTCTCATCCTGTCATTGAATCCTGTGTATGTGCAGTTTTAAACTGCAATTTAAACCTGGCAAAGTAAATCCTTTACCAGGCTCAAACCATCCTTGTTAATATATATAATATATGTCACCCTTAGGGTTGACCCAGGACAGCCCTGAGGGCAGGGTGCACTGTATTTAAAAGTAAGACATGTATTTCACTGGTAGTCAAAAACTTTTACATTTGTTTTTCACAAAGGCAAGGCCTACCTCTCCCTTAATATAACATTGGAGTTATTTCATTAGATTGTATAAGTTTAATTTCTAAACTTTGAATGATTAACCCCATAAATCATGTTTGGTGTCTGGTAATTTTAAATTCTAACTTACAATAAAGTCAGATTTTAAGTTACAATTTTGAAAAATGCCACTTTTTTTGCCTTAGCCATTTGTTGCCAGCAGCCTGTCCCTGGGTCACATGACTGGGTGTAGTTGACAGCTGGGCTTTGTGTATTACTTCTGGACAGTCACACAATGGGGAGCTTACGTATGACTGGATCGGCCATCACTGGTAGGATTGGAGGGAGGAGCTAGGCCCAGCCACAATTGCACTTGAATAGGCTGGGTACTGTCCTGTTGCTACACAAAGATTTAGATACTCCATGCAGTTAGCCTGGAGCTAGGGTGAGGAAGGCAGGGCAGCTGTGCACTTGAAAGGCATGCTTCTAGAAGCTTCTCCACACTTCAGAGGCACAACAGGGTATAAATGCTGGACCTCAGGCACCAGCTTTTCAGTACACTTCTGGGCCTGCCACTCTGCTAGACTACTGCTCTGAAATAACTGCTGCCCTGCTGTGTTAACCTACTGCCTTTTGCCCTCTTGTCTGAGGAGGAAGAATCCTACCTGCAACATCAACTTGATCCCAGGGCCCCAGAGTGACTCGAAGAGCCAGTCTGATGGCATCTTAATCTGAGCCTCAGGGGCATGAATGGTTACCAGACTTCCTTCCTTAGCCCCAGGACCAGCTGCAGTGAATCCCTGACCCCCAAGTGGTGCCTCTCAGGTCCAGGATCCTTGGTGCGACTCAAGGAAGCGGAATGGAAGCTTCTGGGCTCTTCACAACCAGTGCCAAGTCTTCGAGTCCAGCATCAGCTTTTGTGGTGACTGCCAAAGAGAAACTCCATGCCTCTCCCGCCCGTGATTCCAGCCGGCTCTCTTCCCTTCCCTGTCTGCCTCTTGTGATGCACTGCCTGCTGCTCATGGCCTTCTTCAATAAAAACTGGACTCTGAGAAGGTAAACCTCAGGGGGCCCAATCGGGTGACTGTATCTGCCCTTCTCTCTTTTGTAGTCAGCCTGAAAGTGTGACATTGACCCTGACCAGCGTGACTCGATTTATCACTTTGTGCTTTTTCACACTATTTTCACTATAATCCTTAAAAATTCATGACTTCAGTTCAACTGATTAGATTTTTTGTTAATTTGGTTTAGTTTTATTTAATACATTCTACGTTACCTCTTAATAGACGTGGTATGCTTTTTGTGCTGTTTTTACTCTTTTACTGTTTGAAATGTTGCATAAATACTTTACACACTGCCACTAAGTTAATCCTGACTGCTCTATGCCAAGCTACCAGAGGACTGAGCACAGGTTAATGTGGGGTTTGTATGTACCTTATCCTGACAAGGATTGTGGTTGCTGCTTGACCAGAGCTCACACCCAGGTTAACCAGTAACCCAACTGCATACAATGAATAAGCTAAACATTAGCAGAGCTATCATGCTCTATATGACATTTTATCATCTTGACTACTTAGTCTGTGTTATCTAAAATAGCCTGCTCACAAAGGGACTAATGTCACCCCATAAACAGGTATCTTAAATCGTCATTGTGGAGGAGGGGTAGGTCTTTTCTTATGGGGAGTTAGAAGAGTAGAAGTGGACGGGAAATGAGAAAGGAGGGTAGATGGGTGGGGCTAGCAGGTGTATGGTAAGTAGAGGGTGTTGTAACTGTTGCAGTGGTGGTGGCTGTTTGTGTTTTGTTCTGAGGTTGAATCTGTGTGTGAAGTCTTAATTTGGTGTGTGGTTGTGGATTTGGGTGTGTGTTTGGGCATATTCTGTAATGTGGGTAAAGTTTTAGAATTGGATGAACGTGTTTGCGTGTGTGTGTCTGATGTTGTTTTGTGGGATATTGAATGCATTTTTCCGGCAGTGTATGCTTCTGTGGTGTGGTTTGTTTGGATGATGGTGTGTGTTTGTCTGACGGTTTCTGTGGTTTAGATTGTTTGGTTGATGGCAGGTATTTTTCTGGGGAAATTTGTTTCTGTGTTATGGGTTGTTTGGATGATGTATGTTTGAAAAAGTTTGTGAGTGAAGTTGTGGTGGTAGTGGAAGTCGTTGAGGTAGTAGAGGATAGTGGTAGAGGGTTTAGTTGTGGTACAGGTTGTGGTGGTATAGGGTTGTTCGGGTGGTGGTAGAGGATATTCTGGTGGTTGTAGAGGTGCTGTTAGTTAAGGGTATGTGGTGGCTGAGGGGTGTGGTGCGGATTCAGAATGCAGTGGTGTTTAAGGGTATTGTGGTTGTTGTAGGAGGGAACCTGATAATTGAAATTAGTGGTGGGGGATGGATGGGTATATGTAAGTCTCTATGTTTTGAGGGTTTGTCTGTGGATGTGAGTGTGTTGCTAGTGTCTGATGTTGGGGTTGGGAGGGAGGTGCTTGGTGGTGTTACGAATGTGGATCAGGGAAGAGAAAGAATCCATAGAGGAAAAGGCAGATGTCAGTGGGTGAATGAAATAATGAAAGGTATTTATAAAGCAGAGTCACCCAAAGTGACGCCTAAGCTCTAAAATCAGAGAATGAAGAAAACTTGTCCAACTACAACTGACAATGAAAAAGAAAAGAAAAACCATCCAGTGGTGGTTGGCATCTACGGGGAGGAGTTGGTCATTTGTGCATAAACATTTTATTAATAAAATAAAACGTACCTTAAACAACGTCCTGCAACTTCATCAGCTCCGGAACACTTCTAACCACAACTGAATGCTGCAGTATGGGCACCAATGCTGGCACTGCTCTTAACTGTGAGAGCAGCGCCCTGTTTGGAGGGAGCAGCCTTACTCGCCACTCCCAATGACACTTGAGCTCTGCACTTACTCTAAACCAGCTATGTTAAGACAGCTGGGTCAGAAGTTTCAAAGTGTGCATGTGTGGCTGGCCAACGCAAGACGGCTGACAGAAAAGACATGCGCACTTTGAAAATTAATACAATTACAAACACAGCCTACCCTCCTCCTTGCTGCTATCATTCAGCAGTGGCCCCACCCTTGTCCTGATGCAAGTGTCAGTTTGGGAGGATGAAAAATAAAATGGTACTGTATCAGCATTTTATTTTTCATCTTTGGGGTAATCAAAGTGGGGCGTCGCTCCTCATCTCCAACAGAGCAGCCGCCACCGTATGAGTGGCAAAAAAAGCCAATTTGTCAGAAGTTTCTGAAGGCGTCAATGTTAGGAGCTAGTTTGATAGTGAGCAGAAGGTTATTTCAAGTCAATGCCCCAAGAACAGATATAGATCCGCAGCCTCTAGTTTGTAACCTAAACTGTGGTATCCATAACAATTTGTTATTGACAGATTTTAACTTTGTAAGGGAAATACAGCACTATATAATCTACAACAAACTTACGTCCAGTTTGATGAAACTTCATATAAAGCATTCAGCTGCAGTACAAAACACACATGTATCCTCACAACCTACACTAGTTACAGATACACATTCGATTCACACTATAATCTGATTCACATAGTAGCAGGATGCTAAGGTTACATGTATGTCTGAGGTGGTGTAAGTGAATACACACTTTTCATATGATTGAACAGACATGAAATAAGTTACATATAGTATCTGAAACCATTTAAATAGATTAATTCATCCACCATCATTAGCATCAACAGATACAATTAAGACTTAGGTGTAAACTCACCAACAGGAAATATATAATAACCCTTGAAATATTTGCGCACATCTTTTATTGTGCATGCATGTATGGCTCATATGTGAAGACAACACATATGGTGTTATACCATTGTGTGAGGTTGCTTAGCATATTTTCAATTGATGACAGCTTTTGTTCTAATGTAGATGTGTATCAATAGTTTACTGTCTATTATGTACACAAACCATGTATGTGAGTCAATCCTCTTCTCATACTATTTCATACACCTATTCCATACATCATAAAAATATTGCTCCAATATTAATTTGCCTTAAACAATGAAAGACAAGAGGCTTTTGGCAGAACAGAAACAGTTGGTTTAAATAAACACAGTGGCCAGAGAACAGGCAACAGAGTCGGGGTGTGAAGGCTGTCTCAAACTACATTTATTTTGGCTGTCATTTCATACATTACATGAAGCATCATAAAATAATTTGTACATTCCTTTGGCGACAGAAGCCTGGACTTAGTCACAAGGCTACAAACCTGGTTATTCGATGATAAGCTTACGTAGGCCTCAACCTTCCATTGACGTGATGTGGGGCTAGTGGGTATGTGTCCAGATGTCTACTGTGGAAAATGACAATGTAGATGTACATAAGCGGCGTTCATTTGTGTTCACCATACCCCTCGCTGTCAACAGAACGAATATCGCGAAGCATTGACTGCATCATCCCGCCAGCATAGGCCCATGCACACACATTTTTTTAGGCACCAGGGCCTCTCTGCCCACTTCCGATAACCAGCGTCCCTCTCTCCCCCTCACTCCCCAGCCTCGCAAGCATCCCCGACAGCCCCGGTCTCTCATGCATAGGCCATAAACCCTCTCCCACTGCGCGACCCTGCTCTAAAAGTGACACCCCTGTCCGACCGACACCCCCTGTATTCCTCCCAGGAACACCCTTCCCTTCCTCTGATGACCCCCCCCCTGGCTACACCTGACTTCCCGACCCGGTCTCAAGTCATAAAACCCAGCCTCATAGATGTACCCCCCCTGGCCCCGCATAGCAAAGCGTGATACACCAACCGAAGTGTCCGATCTTATCACCTGCCCAACCTTAGATCCGACCACCCCCTCCTGCCCACGTGTCCTGTTGGAATGTCCGGCTGCAAGATTACAATCACATGTTACATTTGGGGGGGGGGAAACGACATCCGAACGACTGGTGTGGGAATAGGCCTAAAGTTGGGATTCCAAACATGCCTTTCCGTACTTCAAAGTTCCTTTATTGCAATAAGGAATGTCTGTGCATCATAAACCTGTGTATAAAAGACGGAGCCTCAGAAAAACTTGTTAGAGCACCTCTTGAAGACATTGTGCGTATGTCCGAAATGACAGGCTCTCCTCATGAGAAATAAATTAACTCTGTTCTTGAATTCCCGTTTCCAGCGCCCGTCTCTTTATTTGGTAACTGATCAAAATGGGAACTAAGAGGCGTCGCATGCCAGCAGCCTGGGCATTGGTTGTAAACTGGGCTGTTGTTTTTTCTACAATTGGCGCCCCACGTTGGGCCCATCAGCGACATAAGGTCCGGTAAGAGAGGTCCAGACGATGGGGTGAACATCTGAACGATTGGAGTATACCTGCCTTGAGAGGGCCCTCGTCCGGCTGCCGATTGAATGAACTTCACCGATTCCAAACGGACCTCTCTCAAGCGACCTACTGTCCTGACTGGGATCCCACAGGAAAGCCGCGGTAAAAACATGGAGTAAGAGAACGATCGGGCGCTGGAAAGGGAAGGCGAAGAACTGTCCACACGGTCCGGTCCGGGTAAGGTTAAGTAGGACGTTTTTACGTCTGATTGGTAGGATGGCTTTATCCATCTGATTGATTGATTGTTTATATTGGAATCGGTATTTAAATACTGGTATTGTTCATTGATTGGTTCATTTAGCCTTGGGTGCTACTTGAAGTATTGGTTCTCTTTGAGACATTCTCTGTTTGCAAACAGCGACAAATAGGAACGTTCCTCTCTCTTTGCAAATAGTGAAGGTAGGTAATGCGGACTTTTGTCCCCCGTTGTAATCCGTCATGCCTATTTTTCTCCCCACTGATTGATTGGTTGCTCTGTTGCTCTTTGAGACATTCGCTGTCTACAAATGGGGAAGAATAGAAATATTCTGTCTCCCTTTGCAGATAGCGAAGGGTAGGTAATGCAGACTTTTGTCCCCGTTGTAATCCGTCATGCCTATCTTTCTCCCCACTGATTGTTTGTTATCGATTTTCATCGATTATCGCTCTTTTGAGAAATTCCCTGTCTCCAAACAGAGAAGAATAGGAATATTCTGTCTCCCTTTGCAGATAGCGAAGGATAGGTAATGCGGACTTTTGTCCCCCGTTGTAATCCGTCATGCCTGTTTTTCTCCCCACTGATTGATTGATTGTCTAGACATTTATCGTTCAAGGAATAGTTCTTTTGAGGTATTCTCTGTTTGCAAATATCGTGGAATAGAAATATTCTGTCTAGTCTTTGCAAGTAGGGAAGGGTAGGTAATGCGGACCTTTGTCCCCCGTTGTAATCTGTCATGCCTATCTACTCCCCACTGATTGGTAAACTAGTTCCACCCGGACCATTTATTAGAGGGAGATCATCTGGCTCAACCGGAGGGCGCCCCTAATAAAAAGGACATAAAACACGAAGTGATCACCGTATCCTGTTAACAGAACTTTAGCACGAAACACACTAGAAAAGGAAGGAAAAAGAAATCAAGCAAAATCAGTAGGCCACTGATGAGTTTTTGACTTTGCTAAGAAATAAGAAACGTTAGAAATAGACCGCAATAAGAAATATGAAAGTGGTGAGAAAAGCCAAGCTTGACATCACGACAGCCACGAGGTAGCTAGGCTCCGCCGCACCTCCCTGCTCCAAACATGTCTGTCCCACCCCCCACCACGCCCAACAACGGTAACATAAGATAGATACTAGTCAATAGATACCAACCCCCATTCCGGAAGCTCCCGAAGTGCAACAGGTCCGCGGTCACGCCCATCCGGAAGACGAGGCCTCGACACGTGCAGGGCGGAGCCCCCGGCTGGCCGCCATCGGCCGGAGAAATCGTGGGGTGGATGGCCCGGGATGTAGTGGTCCTCCCATCCTCTTCTTCTGGCGCCCTGTAGGCCACGGGGGGGGGATGTCTTGCCTAAGCCTCCGACACCCCCCCCTCTCATCGCCTGGTCCGGCCATCACGAACATCAACGGCCGAAGAAATGGTGGGGGGATGGCCCGAAATGTAGTGGTTTCCCCATTCTCCCCTTCTGACGCCTTGCAGGCCATGGGGGGGATGTCTTGCCTATGCCTCCGACCCCCCCCTCTCTCATCGCCTGGTCCGGCCATCACGAAAGTCAGCGCCGGGAGACGGCGTGGGGTGCGCGGGGAGGGAGAGGCAGCGCGGACGAGCCTCTCCCACATCCCCAGGTGGAGGCCCCTCAGCTGCACCCCCAACACTCCACTCACCCGACAAGGGTTCGTCCACTCTTGCAGCGCAGTGGCGCTCTACTCGCCCAGCGGGGTCTCGTCCACTGTTATGATGCAGCGACGTTTCGCCAAAACCAGCTGAGTTGAGAGATTGGGCTTGGCGTGCAAAAGATGGCTTGGTCGCTTGTCAACTGGAAAATGACCCCCCCGTCCGGAAGCGTTCTCCTCAGCTTTGAAGATTCTATGAGAACTGCAGGGGCCCCCGACTCCCGCTGGCCCTCGATGGGGAATGACTGCCATGATTGCCCGCGGAACGACCAAGACGTAGCTGCGAGACGTTGGTGCTCTCATGCCGGCGCCAGCCTCAGTTTGAATGACCAAAATCCTGCAGACTACCAATTTGATCAGTTCCGGTTGAACCCCAGTATGACCCGGTAGGAAAGATTGTTGCCTCCCTCCCCCCTTTGACTGATGGCTCTTATCAGCGGCCCCTTTTTGTTGCCCTTTAACGAAACTTTTGGACTGCCGAAAGAGACTCTGGTCGAACCACGAGTTGGTGGAGACAATTTGACTATACTTGGACCTGCCTGACCTCACCCAAAATGGCGCCGGTACAAATGAAACTCGCAACTCCCTGTTGTGTTCCGGTTGCTCAGCCTTGATATCATGAGATATGTATGCAGTTTTTTTTTTAAGCGCATGGAGGGAGGGGATGAGTGCTGATTGAACACTTGGACGATGAATTGATATTAAGTTCTGACGCGTCATTAATTACCGTATTATTGAAAGTTCGAAGTTTCGACACTTGTGGTACTTATCTGAGGAAAATTGAGTTTTGCCCTGCTATGTGTCCCCTACGTGTTCCCCATCATGTAGTATATATGCATGATCTCCATGCATTTTCCCTCCATGGCCGAAAATAAAGACGCATTTGCAGTTGCGTCCAACGTTAGTATGTCAGTTATCCAGTCCTCCGTGAAAGCAACGTGAATTAGGCTTTTAGGCCTATGTTGCCAACGTCTTTACATGGTGCACGTTAAATCATCGAGATGCACCCGTTTCTAAGGCTCCACAGGGCCCGGACACCAGATCCAGGCCTCAAGCCTCCTGAAACGTTCCGAGAGATGCAGCCCCGCCTGCATCCCTGACCCTTCCCTTACTTCCTGCCAAACAACGCGGTGCCCGGCTCGGCCTGGCCTGCTTGCCAAGAATATATTATGCCCACAGTTATCTGTTCAGCTCCCCGGATTCACATTCCTAGCTAACGAACAGGATAAACATATCCGTCTACAGTCCAGTCTTTCTGTCTCCATGCAAGTAATTTACTGAATTAGTATCCATAGAAGATCCATAGCCCACGCAATACATAAAGAAATATATGCATACACTAGCCTTTAGTGACAAGCAGCTTTTGCCCTGATGGCTTTTAGAATCAAGCAACATGTACTCCAAACACAAGATATCAGATACGCTATAGGTACAGGTCATTCTGACATCCCAGACTTCAGTCTCCTCCACTAGTGCTAGAAGTCAGCGCCCCCCAGCCCTCCCCAGTTACACGTCATGACTCGTTTTGCGCGCACCAGTAGGTTAAAGGTTCCAGCTGCCCATGAAACCCCCTCCATGTGTCCACCCACCTATGACACTTCTGTGACGTCTACATCACACACCTCCGTGCACGCCCTGTGCACGCCTTCTTTTACGCCCATATGTTCTTAGCTTTCTTTTTTTCACTTGTTACGCCTACTGTATTCAATGCAACTGTACAGTTCTACTATATATATTGTATGATGTTGATGAAATGTTGAATATCCCTTCCTGAACCTTAGTAGGTGATGGAACACGATGTCCATTGGCTCGAGCCACTTAATTAAAGCCCGTATGACTCAGATACCACGGACTCTGCCTCTCATTTATTGAGCTGTTCTTATAATCATTTAATGCATAGAAAAATAGTCCCGGTAATTATTATTTACCACATAATGGCGCCCGAACAGGGACCCCCCTTCCCCACACGCCGGCGATGTAACGCAGGCCCCCTGACCCCTTCTACAGCCGTGACGGACCCCTTCTGCGCACCTGCGGGTTTTCCTGCTAAACTCCCTCAGGCCCACGGAGGAGACGGAGACTGCGGTCCAGCATCCAGACGAGGCGGTGAGGAATGCGGAGAGTCCCGACCAGAGCCCAAGCCGAGAGAGCAAGGTCCGAGGTACCCGGTGGCCCACCTGTTTCCGAAGCCCGAAGCGCATGCGTAGTGCGTAGCAGTAGCCAGACGTCGTAGCAGTCCGGTCCATTGTCGAGTCTCCGAGGCCTTCAGTTTTGCTTCCCGGTGAGTACCATTGCTGGGAACGCATCTAGACGGGTTCATTAATTTGTGCCCGGTCAAGACGGGTCTGGGTACACAGATCCGGTCCAGACGTGTTCACCTAGGTGGAGACGGTATGACGTGTCTCTTTATGAGACCGGTATGTTCTGTACTGTCTTAGCAGTGCATTCAGTAATTCTGTTTTCTAGTATAGTCTCTCGAGATTTCCAGTATTATGTTTTCGATGTACTAGGTAGTATCTGTCAAACTGTTTTTAATGTGTTTTGATGTCGTGGTATGAATGATTTGTTTGCTATTCATTACTGTGTTCATTGTACGTTCAAATATGCCTCTGTTTTCAAAGTTACGTCAGATAGGAACCAGAAAAGGAATACTCGAAGAATCAGTTCCCGTCCCACCTAGGGACAGTCCCGGACATTTCATGTATCATAAACATGGCTTAGATGCCATACTGTACTTAGACTTATGGGTAGACTATACCAAAAATCTGGAAGAGAAATATAGATGGCCTGTTTCAGGAACCTGGGATGCTGAGTGCATCATGAGAGTAGAGGAAGCATTATGGAAAAAGAAAGCCAGACAATCCCAGAAAGATGCCATAGAATTGTGGCGTAAAGAATCGCATAAAAGAACAGAAAAAGAAATCAGGAAAGCAGAACTAAGTAGGGAAGCATCAGAAAAAGCCCAAGAAAGGGAACTACTAAAAGAGGGTGAACGAGTTAGAGCAGAACAGTTAGACAGACAAAGAAATGCCCTTATTAAAGGCATGTATCCCCTTCTCGCCGAGGGCCTGCCTAAGGCGACCCCGAAAGCACCCTGTAATTTACCTCCACCATTGGTCCCGACTACGCTACGTCATAAACCGACCGCAGCTGAAATTTTCCTTTCTTCCTATTTAGACGACACTGTCCCAGAATATGCAAATACGCATCCTCCTCCGCCTGCTCAACCTCACAACCCTGTTACTAATGCGATTACTGTTCCTCCAGCCACTGGTCCCGGAAATCCTTTTAATCCGCCAGTAACCCAGGACCAACCTACATTACGTATGCCTACTTTACCAGTCACACTACCAACAGCGACGGCACACCCAGTATTAGTTGATGATCCTATTTCGGGAGGAGCAGTGGGAGGTATCCCTATCACCCCGCCTCAAGTAAAACGAATAACGCTGAGAGACGCAGCATTACAACGCACGCCAAAAGTAACTACATACGCAGCCCTCAAACAATACCTTACTGATTGTTGATATGACTCAGTGCCAGGCGAAGATCAGATGATATTATATTCCATACGTCTACGACGAGTTACAAACTATTTGACTATCTTACCAGAAATGAGGGAACATTTAGACAACATATATCATTTCATCAGAACAGGGGAAAGACCAGAAAGTATTCACGAGGCTATGGCACACAGGAAGGTCGAGACTCAAAATATGATCTTGCAGTTTTTGATAAATTGTTTAATAAGAGAACAAGACCAGCCAGGTAAAAACAAAGACGAGATGAAAGTCCTGATAAAATGGAGTGACAACATAGCAGACGGAAAACACAGTAAACAAGGTTGTATAAAATCCATGTATAGAAAGATTCGTAAAGAAATTCTAGGCATACACGAAAGGGAGAAAGCAACGAGAGAAACCGAGAAAGAGAATGACACCTCAGACGAAGATGTAGACACAGAGAACCCAGATAGAATAGCGTACGTAGGTAGGGCGAGACCTTTTGACAGACCCACACGCCTAGAATGTAAGAAAACCTTTCTTCCTCCCATACCAGAACAGTGTTCTCTTGAGCATTTATTCCAAGCTACCGATAGAGTTTTGAAACAACGAATAGGTTACAGTGAGCTTAGTACCAATCATGAACAGGAACTAGCCCGATCAGCAGTTCAATGGACTAGTAATTCTAGCACATTTAAAGACGAAGTAGTGGCCCAAACGTTTCTGAATCTTTCCCCAGACGAACAGCGACTTGTGGGTATGTACATGATCCAACACCTCATTACACTGTACGAAAGTCAGCATTCTGACCCAGGTCCCCTATATAATGTATTGGACGAGTTACTCCTAAACAGATGGAAAGGCCTAGGTACCGATTTGATTAATGTCTTTTTAGAACAACGCCACAAATACAGAACGTTCCTGACTCCACATTTCGTTCCTGTTCCACCCCCAGTAAGGAAGACATTTTACATAGACAGACAGAATCCCTTGCGAGAAGTCCATCCTGTTCGGACAACGGGAGGTGAGCTCGAACGAGTATTTGTTTACACCCCTTTAACGAAAATAGAACTACTGGAAATGAAAAAGTTAGTGCCCTGTCACGATAAAGATCCAGCAGGGTTCCAACGTGAATTAAAAGACATGCTCCGCATGGGAGAATACACGTATCCCGATATCATTAAAATGTTAAAGGTCCTGTTGCCTGCGGGCATATATGAAAAACTTAAAGAAAAAGAATGGGAGGTGGGAGAGAAAAAGATTGACTGGGCAGAATTAGAGAACGAAGATAAAACACGAATTCCTGGAACTGGTCTCGGGGAAAAAGCCAAAGCATTGCCCGAGTTGTTAATACAAGTCTTGCCAAGATTACTAGCCACGAAAAAGGAAGACTGGTATGCCATCTCAGCCTGTAAACAGAAACAAGACGAAGACACTAGTGATTTTTATTCCAGATTTGAGAAATGTTTCATTATTAATAGCGGCTTGAAAACAAGTAGTGAATCGTATCCACATCTTTTTGTTACCAAATTAGTAGAGAATTCTTTAGCACAAGTTAAAAATCGAGTACTGAAAGTTGAGAGTACCTGGCAAGCTAATACCCCGTCCCAAATGTTACAAATGTTACAGTATCACCAGAACCGAATCAGAGAAGAGCAGGAACACGAAAGGAGACGTATGAAAGACACGAAAATGAAAGTACTAGTTGCACAGTCTGTTCCGGTGGATAGTCAGAAGAGGGGTACGACTCAGACCAGTCATTCTGCGGCTCCTGTAAAAGGGACATGCAATTACTGTAAACAGCCAGGTCACTATATAAACGAATGTGCCGTTCTGAAACACAACATAGCTACTGGTAAGACGAAAGAAAGACCGCGTCCTCCTAGACAGGAACATGTTCCACAAAACACGCAACCACCGCAGAACGCACAACAGACAGTAGCAGTACCGCAGCCTATAGCTGCCACACAACAAGTTACACAGCAGATGTACCAGTACGCACAGTCGGATTATCCAGATTATCAGCAGTATTCATGAAACAGCCTAGAGAGGGAGGTTGGCTTGCCTCTTATCGAGGTTCCTGTAGATCAAGAGGGTCCCTATGTACACAGCCAGGTATTAGGGAAAGACAGAAAATTTCTGATTGATACAGGGGCAAGTAGAACTACCATCAGTCATGACGAGGTTCCAGGGGCCCCTCTCTCAGGCTCAAGAAATGTTTCCCTGGGATTTTCAGGAAAGCCTATTGTTAATGAAGTATCGAAACCGGTTTCCCTAGAAGTTGGTCCATTGTCCCGAACTACAGACTTGTTACTTACGAAATCATGTCCAGAAAACTTACTTGGTATTAAAACATTTAAAGAACTGGGAGCAGTGATTTGTTGTTCTCCGGAAGGAGTGAGATTGTTTTTACGTGATTTTAAAGGACATTATGTGTTAAGAGATTTTGATCCAAGATTACTGAATGTACCACAGCATTTATGGGCGCAAGGTCCTACTGATGTAGGTTATATGCACATTACACCATACCGTGTCACTCTGAAACAAGGAATTGTACTACCGCGAATCCGACAATACAGGTTGCCACCTGAGGCTGTAGCAGCCTTATCGAAAATCATTGACGAGCTCATTGCTCAAGGAGTGGTTGTAGAAACTGACTCCAATGTATGTAATTCCCCTATCATTCCGATCCTTAAACGTACTGACCCAAATGCACCTCCAGTCTACAGACTAGTGATCGACCTTCGAGAACTTAATAAATGTATCATATCCCAGTACCCAGTGGTTCCAGATATCTCTTCCCTATTGACTGCCATTGATTCCGAAGCTGTGTTCTTTACTGTCATCGATCTCAAGAACGCCTTCTTTAGTGTCCCCATCCATCCGGACAGCCAGTTCCTTTTTGGATTCTGTTTAAATGGACGAAGCTACAAATTTACACGTGCACCTCAAGGGTTCACAGAAAGTCCTAGTATTTACAGTCAAGCACTGAAACGACAACTAGATAGTATTCACATGCCAACTGACACTGCCCTGCTCCAGTACGTTGATGACCTATTGATTACAGCCCGTACAGAACGTGACTGCGAACGTGCGTCACTGACAGTCTTGTATTTTCTGGCAGAAATGGGGCACAAGGTATCCCCTTCGAACCTGCAATTCTGTGTCCAGCAAGTGGTGTACCTTGGTCACTTGCTGTCCAAGAGGGGTAGACAGCTGACACCTGACCGTATCCAGTTAATTGCACATCTTCCACAGCCCAAGACACAGAAGGAGGTACGAGCTTTTATCGGCCTCACTTCTTACTGCAGACAATGGATCCCTCAGTACGCATATCTAGCCAAGCCACTGATACAGTTGACAACACAGGAGGCAGCGACATCGACTGTCCTCCCTTCAGCCCAGGAACATGCACTTGTTTTCGACGAATTAAAGAAAGCTTTATGTCAAGCACCTGTTTTAGCGACGCCATGCTACAGCAAACCTTTTACACTTTTTGTCACTGAACGCGATGGTACAGCATTATCTGTTCTCACACAAGATCAAGCAGGAGAACACAAGCCTTGCGCTTATTTTTCTAGCACATTGGATCCAGTAGCCCAGGCTTTGCCTGCGTGCCTCAAATCAGTTGCAGCCACAGCTTTAGCTATCAGACAAAGTGATTCCATAGTGTTAGGACACCCCCTGACAGTACAGGTTCCACACTCCGTGGAGGTTCTTTTAAACCGAACACAGACTCAGCACTTGACCATAGCACGATTGACAGGATATGAACTGACACTGTCTCAGCCACACATAGAGATCAGACGCTGCAACATATTAAACCCTGCTACACTGTTACCCTCGATTACCTCAAACCCTGCAACACAGGACTGTGTGGAAGTTATAAACACCATGACGAGGCCAAGACAAGACTTGACGGACATTGCATTACCTGACCCAGACCTGACACTTTATGTGGATGGTTCATGTATGAGAACAAGTACAGGAGAGTTAGTGGCAGCATATGCAGTGACTACTGAAACTGAAGTTATAGAAACACATCGTATTGACACCCTGTCTGCCCAAGCAGCAGAACTCATCGCTCTGACCCAAGCCTGCCTACGAGCCAAGAACCTGAAAGTAAACATATATACAGATTCACGTTATGCATTCGGAGTCGTTCACGACTTTGGAGTCCTCTGGTTTTATGACCTCTCATGGAGCCAAGATTCAGCATGGCCCCCTCATTCAAGCTCTGTTAGAAGCAATACATTTACCTACAGCTATAGACATCATGAAGTGCAAAGCACATACGAGAGTCACTGACACCATTTCCCAGGGTAACGACCTGGCAGATCGAACAGCCAAGCTTACAGCTCAGACTCCAGACATTCCAGCTGACACGACAAAGACAGACGTTTCAGTCCTGACGACTTGCATGACAGTCAAGGATCCTACACAAGATGTACTAGACATACAGACACATGCTACTCCAGACGAAATCAGGAAATGGACTGAACAAGGAGGGGTCCGGACAGATCAGGGATGGTTGACGAAGGGAAAAGCCACATGGTTTCTCCCCGACTCTATGGTTCAAGTCATCATTAATACAGCACATAGTCCAGCACACTTAGGAGAAAAAGCCATGTTAGACAGCATCCAGAACCTCTGGTTTAACAAGCATTTACGAGCAGCAGCGAAGCAGAAAGTGCGTACCTGCATGATCTGTTGTCAGTTCAATCCAGGTAAAGGTGTTCCCGTGGAACAAGGTGGATTTCATCCTCCTGACCATCCTTTTGAAGTCCTCCAGATGGATTATATACAGATGGATCGATGTCGAGGATTCAAGTATGTCCTCGTAGTTGTATGCGCTCTGTCCAGATGGACAGAAGCATATCCAGTCTCAGATTATACTGCCGTGACCACTGCCAAGCAGCTGGTTCGTGAGTTTTTCCCTCGATATGGTTTGCCCCGTGTCGTGTATTCAGATAATGGACAGCCATTCTCGTCCGAACTCATGAAACAGGTATCACTTCTGTTAGGGTACCAGTGGAAATTCCACTGCGTACGACACCCCGAGGCAGCTGGCCTCGTCGACCGACACAATCAAACTCTGAAAACACGATTAGCGAAGGTCTGTGCAGAAAAAGGTGTAGATTGGAGGGTAGCCCTGCCGGTTGCCCTCTTCTATATGCGAATGGTCGCCCACTCTAGATCTGGTTTGTCACCCTATGAAATTGTTTTCGGTCGTCCCCCAAACATGTGGGGTACACCTATGCCTCGTAAAATCACCGATGTTGACAGTAACATGCTGACAGATTACCTGGCTTCCTTGATGTCTGCACTACTCTCTTGTCGTTCACAGGTCGCGGCTGCCTTCCCGGACAACACCCAGGTGAATCCGCACGAGGTCGTTCCTGGAGATCTAGTCCTGGTTCGCAATTTTGATCGCTCAAGCCCTCTGGAGCCCCGCTGGAAGGAGCCAAAACTCGTTCTGATGACCACAAGGACCGCCGTAAAACTAGAAGGAAGAAAAGGCTGGCTCCATTCCAGTTATATCAAGCGCTTCCATGGACCGTGTCCAAAGACTTTATTCAAGGATTGCCCCGATACTGACTCTAAACTTCCCCTGTTAGAGAAAACTCTGCAACAGGAGTATAAAATCAAACTGAGGTCTAGTAAGTCAGACTGCGTTTAATTGTTTAAGTCCCCCTCGGGTGAATCGGTTAGACAGGTTTCTGACATGTATGAGATAGACCCAGATAGTGAGAGAGATAGACGGAAGTTCAAGAAAACAAAATATTGTAAAAATCTCCAAAGCAGATGCATCGTTACATTATTGTTTATGTTTATTCTGAGTCTTACGATCACATGTATAAGTTGTATGTTACATGTATTTTTTCCTCCTCTCGGTTCACATTTACACCTTTCCTCTAATGATACTGTAGGGCACACATTTAGTGAACTACCCCCTCACGAGTTATCCTATCGACTTGCAATGCGCAACAATACTTTAATTCGTATGTTACACTATTCGCATCAGACCAGCAATGCCACTAATTGCTGGGTATGTGGCCGACTCCCCCCTTACCAGACAATGAAGGGAGCTCTGCCACTCTTTCCCTATCCGTTTTCACACAATGGTTCGTGTGGAGCATGGTTTACATTGACGTCATCTTTAGACGATAAGTCCACAGTTTCCCTTCTGAATACAGTTATGAATAAAACCTGTTTCCCAGACAAGGACGGTCTTCCCCAAAGGACAGGGATAGATCTAGAAAATGAAGTATATGATCTAGGTAATTTTTCCTTTAACCTCATGGTTTTGAATGTTCAGTCCGAGACTAATTCAGACTTGCCTTCTATAACAGTTCTACCAGTGAAAGGTGAATTATGTGTTAGAAAGAATGGTTCAGTACACCTAGGACACAGTGATTGTACTACTGTGGTCGAATACAGTGACAAAGGGAAGTCTACTTTCAAAGCTTCACGTCATTCCTATTTTATATGTGGTCAGACCGCTTATGTACGTTTGCCCCTAGATTGGGATGGAACATGTTACATTGCATTCCTACTGCCACCAGTTTTCCTAGCCCCATCCGATTATTACCCAAATACCCATCTAGTACACGTCAGACATAGGAGGGAGATTGAGTCCCCAATTATCGATCAGACTGAAACTACATTGGAACAGTATACGGATTTCAATAAAGGTTTCTTTTTTCTTCATAGGTCCCGTCCAGAATAGTAAATTAATACGCAGGTTAACCAGAACCCTTGAAGCAGTAGTGAATGAGACTACTTCCGCCCTAGGTAACTTAACAGAAGAGCAGTCTGCTATGAGACTTGTTGTTCTTCAGAACCGCCTTGTCCTTGACGTCATCCTGGCCGATAGGGGCGGAGCTTGTAGAGTCATCGGATCTAGTTGTTGCGTTTTCATTCCTAATAACGCACCGTCTGTGTATTCAGCAATAACAAGACTTCATAAAATAGCTCATCAGCTACACCAGAATCCAGGCACCTGGACTTGGTCTGGCTGGCTCTGGAGTGTAATATCTGCATGGGGATGGAGAGTACTGTCATTCCTGGGAGTAGTAGTAATGATCATATTCAGTTGTTGTCTCTGTTTACAATGTGGCCCAGCGATTTGCGGCTTGTGCGCCACAGCCTGTATTCCACGTCCACAATCCCATACCCAAATGAAAAAAGACGAGCAAATGATGCTGTATGAACAGATAGATGGCCTCATGAATATTAATGTTTCCTGAAGGGAACGTAGGGAACAAGGAGGGAATGAGGAAAATTGAGTTTTGCCCTGCTATGTGTCCCCTACGTGTTCCCCATCATGTAGTATATATGCATGATCTCCATGCATTTTCCCTCCATGGCCGAAAATAAAGACGCATTTGCAGTTGCGTCCAACGTTAGTATGTCAGTTATCCAGTCCTCCGTGAAAGCAACGTGAATTAGGCTTTTAGGCCTATGTTGCCAACGTCTTTACATGGTGCACGTTAAATCATCGAGATGCACCCGTTTCTAAGGCTCCACAGGGCCCGGACACCAGATCCAGGCCTCAAGCCTCCTGAAACGTTCCGAGAGATGCAGCCCCGCCTGCATCCCTGACCCTTCCCTTACTTCCTGCCAAACAACGCGGTGCCCGGCTTGGCCTGGCCTGCTTGCCAAGAATATATTATGCCCACAGTTATCTGTTCAGCTCCCCGGATTCACATTCCTAGCTAACGAACAGGATAAACATTTCCGTCTACAGTCCAGTCTTTCTGTCTCCATGCAAGTAATTTACTGAATTAGTATCCATAGAAGATCCATAGCCCACGCAATACATAAAGAAATATATGCATACACTAGCCTTTAGTGACAAGCAGCTTTTGCCCTGATGGCTTTTAGAATCAAGCAACATGTACTCCAAACACAAGATATCAGATACGCTATAGGTACAGGTCGTTCTGACATCCCAGACTTCAGTCTCCTCCACTAGTGCTAGAAGTCAGCGCCCCCCAGCCCTCCCCAGTTACACGTCATGACTCGTTTTGCGCGCACCAGTAGGTTAAAGGTTCCAGCTGCCCATGAAACCCCCTCCATGTGTCCACCCACCTATGACACTTCTGTGACGTCTACATCACACACCTCCGTGCACGCCCTGTGCACGCCTTCTTTTACGCCCATATGTTCTTAGCTTTCTTTTTTTCACTTGTTACGCCTACTGTATTCAATGCAACTGTACAGTTCTACTATATATATTGTATGATGTTGATGAAATGTTGAATATCCCTTCCTGAACCTTAGTAGGTGATGGAACACGATGTCCATTGGCTTGAGCCACTTAATTAAAGCCCGTATGACTCAGATACCACGGACTCTGCCTCTCATTTATTGAGCTGTTCTTATAATCATTTAATGCATAGAAAAATAGTCCCGGTAATTATTATTTACCACATATCCAAAATGAATTTTCGATATGATTTTATTGCACTTGTCGCACCCTTATGAAATCAACGGTCACCGACTCCATTCAAATAGATATCCCCTCAAGTACAGTTCCAGTCTGCTCCGTGGCGGGCCCACGTGGTTGTAGACCCGTATTTGTGCGCCAACATTTTTAAATAAAGGTTTTTGTGAAAAGCAATCATAGTTGTAGCGCTTAAATTGGTAAATTCCGAATAAATGGCCACTGTTTTCGATATAAGTAAAATACAGGTGAAATGAAGCAACTCGATTACTTAAAGGTTAAAAAGCAAAGTACACAGAAATATTGCAAATAGGAATGGTCCAGGTTTGTTGTGTATATGTTTTTATTATTATATTTTTATTTTTGGGCTACGTAAAGCAATCGATAAAGGTCCTGGTATTTAGCCTTTACTTTATGTGCCACATGTATCAGGGAAGTTGTTTCAGATGCCTCTAAGCCACTCCGAAGGAATGCCACCCAGCCCCTCTAGTCTCCACGCCTAGTGAACAAAAACGACCCTGTACCACGGTAGACCATCCCTCCCCCTCGAAGGAGAGCACGATTTCACCCCCGCTTTACACTGACTGCTCTTTGTTTCGACCCTTCCCTACACACGATCCGTAATCCCACACCTAGGCGATCTATGCAATATACAGTCCATCAAAGATTATCTCTCCCGCACTACCGGTCCCTCTGGGCTTGAACGCCGAGACGAAAGGGATTGCATCCCACGGAAATAGATCGAGTATGTGGTAAGTAAGAGCATCTTCGGGTTTATGCGCGCTGATGTGTTTTAAAACGCTGCCCCCACCCCTTCTTTTTTCCTTCTTTCTGCAGGACACATCGGAACGTCGACCAAAGTATGGAGAAGACCTAAGCAACGCGCCATGGCTCCGCACGGAAAAATTGTATATTGTCTATGGGAACTGCCCTTGAGAACGTGACGAATTTGTGTGATATGAATGCACGCGTGTATGCCCTGATATGTATAGCTCGACTGAATACGCATTGCACACGTCTGGATTGATAAGAGAAATGTTTTATGCATGACTCAAGCGATGATCAAAAGGCCGATGGAATGGGAAAAGGGGTCTGAACATGGTGCCTATACACGACGAACAAACAGAGATATAGCACTCCCTTACTTAGAAACGACTGTCTCTCTCTCTCTGAACCCAGCGACTGGAAGGGTGACTTGAAGCAGAAACTTGACGGGTTATTACAGTATGACAAAATATGACCCCTCTTGCACCCTCATAGACATGAAACTAAAAGCTGCTCCATTGTTCTCCCAACTGATACCCTCCGTTGCGTCAACTTGGATACCCACCCGCTAAAAAATTGATTGGAAGATCCCACCGTGAGTATTAGCCCGACTAGGTTAGTTCCCGAATGAATGAAAAAGGTGTAAGTATTTACAACCGAAGCCACCAGCAAAGGCAGCCAGATGATTTAAATAGGATACTAAGGATGCGCAGCATGCAGGAAGAATTTTTTTTTTTTTTGGCCTAGTACTGTTCTACGTTTGTCTTGGATTTTTGTATATATATATATGTACTATCCTCCCCGCCTGAATTCATGTGTACGTAATGTATGGATCTACGTCGTCCCTCAGCCTGTGTTTCTATATAACCCGACCCCTATTGTTCGGTGTTGTATGCGCACTAAATGGCCTATTATTGTACACGTTTCTCCCTCTTTCTCTCTCGCTCTCTCTCTCTCTCTCTCTCTCTCCATGTTGTACGTGTACCTAATAGTTCGTTTAAAATGCGGAAGTCTCTCTCTCTCTCTCCGAGGGTCCCCCTGTTCCCTCTTCCTTTGTGTGGTAACGTTGTGCCCCGCCGGCACGAGCTTAATTGGTTTTCGAACACAAAGGTGTTCGGCAAAATTGACAGCAACTAAAACAATTGTAATTTGCCATGTTACTACCTCTCCTTTCTGTAAAATGATGGAACTTGAATTGACTAAAAAGGAAAGGACAGGTAAGACGACTGATGTCCCCTAAATTGGCCCTTTTTATAAGGGGACTATATGTCAGTGGCCTTCTGTTCTCAGTCCGTTAGAAACACAATACCCAATGCGCAGACTGCCCCACCCCTCTGCACCCAAGTACGGATGTCCAACACGTCCTCGTTTCTCCCGATTGACCCCAGCTCCATACCCCGAAGTATAACTAATGACCCTGATTAACGGTTGCTCCCAGAGAGAAAAATGTTTGGCCTCTCTCTGTTCCTCTCTCCTGATGATAGAAGACTGCCAGGGCTTGTGTTAGAAAGACGAGCCTCTACCGTAGGATCGGATTTCAAGGTTGATGAAATGATAAGAGTCTGTTTTCTCTCCAACATACGTCATGAATGAACGCCAAATAGACTTAGAACAAACTCAGTAGGAATGCCAGCATACATACTCCATAATGATAACTTCTGACTGTGACCGATGAACGTATCTCCAACTACTTAAGGTTGAGGGTGGAATTGAAATGTATAAATGTATCTCCTGCAAGTTCTCTAAAGCTTGTTTTGTACCCATTCAAAGATACACAATCACCGGAGGAGAGGGGCCGGACGTGACGCACAGCCTAGCCGCAGATCATGAAGCACATGTGACCTCGACCAAAGGTGGAGCTGCAGAGCAACGAGACGCGAGACAAGGCACCACTCTTAAACGTGGGAAATGAAAGGATGGAGAGCTGCTTTGAAGCCCTCTGCTTGCTGACCCACATGTGCCAGAAGTCCCCGCCCCTTTTAGCCCGATCGATGGGCCTGCCTGCTCGTTACCCTTTGCTCCCTTGGTCTGTCTTAAAGATCTGATCCCACTCCGCCCCCTCTTCCTTCGATTATCCGACAAACCCTCCTTTTCCTTTTTCACATGGATTTTGACTCAGGAGATGAAGAACAACATTTAGGTAAAATTGGGTTTGCCACGGAAGGAGAAAGAAATGCAGGTGCCCAACATGAGGCACCCTTGAAAATATTAGTTAGAAAACAGGACTGTGGTCTAGCAACAGAGGACAGATCACACCCTGCAACGTTTAAGGATTGACCCGAGCTGGACCTATAGCTCCACCGCCGGTGCTCAACAGCGCCAACGAAAGAAAACGAACTACTAGAGCCTACCAGCGATGGCTCGCTGCTAAAAAGACACTGAGGCGAAGACCCCCCCTTTTTTCGAACTTTCTACCGCCCCCCCTCCCCCTTCTGACTACTTGCTTGTATTGAACTGAATTGCCCCCTCAACCACTTTGTATTGCTTTCAAAAATGTTTCATCGGTCACTTTTAACTGTACCACTGGAGAGAGAGTCAGAACATGGTTCCATAATGTGCCGGAACATTTTCCTTGATTTGACTCCGATTGAGTTGTATACCGTTCTCTAGACTTGTATATATATATATATCACGACAAATGTAAATTTGTATGTATTGCACCTCGTCTATCGCATCGACTGCACTTGGTTATATGCAATCCGCCAGTATTGACAAATGCTATTTCATTGACCACACATGGCTATATGTACACCCCATCAGTTATGATAAACACGGAAATGACCTAACTTATGTTAAAAAGCGGCGACTGTGGAAAATGACAATGTACATGTACATTAGCGGCGTTCATTTGTGTTCACCATACCCCTCGCTGTCAACAGAACGAATATCGCGAAGCATTGACTACATCATCCCGCCAGCATAGGCCCATGCACACACGTACACGACAGCCATTTTTTTAGGCACCAGGGCCTCTCTGCCCACTTTCGATAACCAGCGTCCCTCTCTCCCCCTCACTCCCCGGCCTCGCAAGCATCCCCGACAGCCCCGGTCTCTCATGCATAGGCCATAAACCCTCTCCCACTGCGCGACCCTGCTCTAAAAGTGACACCCCTGTCCGACCGACACCCCCTGCATTCCTCCCAGGAACACCCTTCCCTTCCTCTGATGACCCCCCCCCGGCTACACCTGGCTTCCCGACCCGGTCCCAAGTCATAAAACCCAGCCTCATAGATGTACCCCCCCTGGCCCCGCATAGCAAAGCGTGATACACCAACCGAAGTGTCCGATCTTATCACCTGCCCAACCTTAGATCCGACCACCCCCTCCTGCCCACGTGTCCTGTCGGAATGTCCGGCTGCAAGATTACAATCACATGTTACATTTGGGGGGGAAACGACATCCGAACGACTGGTGTGGGAATAGGCCTAAAGTTGGGATTCCAAACATGCCTTTCCGTACTTCAAAGTCCCTTTATTGCAATAAGGAATGTTTGTGCATCATAAACCTGTGTATAAAAGACGGAGCCTCAGAAAAACTTGTTAGAGCACCTCTTGAAGACATTGTGCGTATGTCCGAAATGACAGGCTCTCCTCATGAGAAATAAATTAACTCTGTTCTTGCATTCCCGTTTCCAGCGCCCGTCTCTTTATTTGGTAACTGATCAAAATGGGAACTAAGAGGCGTCGCATGCCGGCAGCCTGGGCATCGGTTGTAAACTGGGCTGTTGTTTTTTCTACAGCATGGGGTACAATTGATCACTGTGGGTAGAGTAAATGCTGTGATGTGATACGCTGAGTATTCCTAACTTAATGTGGCATATGACTTCATGGGGGTTTTGGGAACAGGTGCCCCTCCGGCTGACTTGAGGTCTAAAGTTAGACTATAGGTCTAAACCTAGGTCCTGATTCACAAAGGTAAACTTAAAACAAAAGTCTAACTTTAGACCTAAAGTCTGACTTTACTAGTAGTAAAGTTACAATGTTGGTCTATGTTTAGACCAAAAGTTTAACTTGGGCCCTTAGACTTTAGGCCTAAAATTAGACTATAAGAATACACTTAGGGCCTGATTCACGAAGGTAAACTTAAGCTAAACATCCAAGTTTTCGACTTTCGGTACTCTCAAAGGTAAGTTACGAGTAGTATCTTTAAATCTGCACTCGGGGCAGAATCTACGTACTCAGGGCAGATCTTCATCAAGAGTGCGGAGAATCGTACACAAGTGCAAAAACTCTGCCCCGAGTACGGACGTAAAGATACTACTCGTAAATTACATTTGTGAAAACTGAACAGTAATGAAATTAGAATTTTGGTCTCAATTTAGACCAAAGGTTTCACTTTACCCTTAGCGGCTTATTGACAAGCACATTGTGCTGCCTGTGCATCGTGTCTTTGAATCACCAGCGGCGCAGGGTGTCTGCCCAGATTTATACGGTCAGGTAATGTCAACCTGTGTGACTTTTCATGGCCTTGTATTTATGGGCCTCTTTCACACATTACCCTGCGTGAAAGGGGCATTCCACAGGTTTTGGTGTGGGTGTTCACAAGCAACATTCATGGAACCTGACACATTCCCAGATATACAAAGTGTCGCCGACCTGGAATTGTATCAAAAGCCGACGCCTCTCCAGGGGAGGCACAGGAGTGACACATTGAGGAGAAACACTTCTATCTTTCTATGTCATTTTCCTTTTAACAATCATATTAACTAAGAGAAGTGGGTGAGTGGGTTCACTTCCCAACCTAGAAGAAAGAACATTTAGATATATGATAAATTGCGTCTCTCTGGCAGAAGGATTGTTTGCAATGCATCTATCTGTACTCAGTCATATTGGTTCCTTTGGTTCCTCCTGAATATATATGGCAAATGATGTGCTCCTGCATATTGCCCAGATGATTGTTGGTCTTGTGTTGTAGTGTTTGTCTTTGTAAAATCTTTCTCTAAATTTCATTACCCATCCAATCATCAAACCCCTAACCCTCTTCCCATGAGTTGTGTCATTTATTGGGCTGTGCCTTAAATTACACCATCCATGGATCACACACTTAGGGGGCCATTAGGATGACGGGCGGACTTTGCCCGCCCGCCATCCTCACGGTACTTGGGACCGCCTGCCTTAAGGGCGGGGGTCCCTGCTTGGTATTAGAATGCCCCCGCCACAGTGGCAGGCGCATCGTGCATTTTTAACATCGTGGTGGGCGGTGCTCTCAGCACCGCCCGCCACAATGCTAAAAATGCACATATGCATTTGCTTACACGTTATTTATTTATTTAAAGAGTTTTATATAGCGCTGGCTAGACCCGAAGGTATCAGAGCGCTTTACATGAGAATCAACAATGTAACAGAAAAAGATCAACAATTACACAATACATCAATAAATAGGCAAATCAATTAGGAGAAGAGAGAAAGGAGAGAGAAAAGTAGTGGAGGGGCAGGGGTGGTGAGAAAGGGAGGATAAGGGAAGAGACAACAAGGAGAGACAAAAGGAAGCCTGTCTAAAGACCGACTGGGTAGGTGACGACCAAGGAGGGAATCCACGGGCCATCTCCCCTATATATAAACCAGGTAGAACCATCGGGCATCAGACAAAATAGTTCAGTCTCAATAAATTGAGAGAGGAGAGATGGAGAGACATAAATAGAGGGAGGATGCAGGATGAGACGACAGGAAAGACGAAGGGAAGTCTGTCTAAAGACCAACTGGGTAGGTGACGTCCAAGGAGGGAATCCCCGGCCTGTCTCCCCTATAGCTAAACCAGGTAGCGCCATCGGGCATCAAACAAAATAGCTAGATCTCACTTGACGAGGGAAAATTCACAGATAAACAGGGTGGGGACTAAGGGGTAGGACAGGTGAGGGCAGAGGTCAGTAGCAGGAAAGTGGAGAATAGTAGAGCAGGGAGGGGTAGGGGGTTGGTAGTTTGGAAAAAGTTCCCATGGATCCGCTTCAAATCATTCTAAAAGCAGGTCCGTTCCTTTTCAGGCGCCATCTTGAGGTTAAAACGCCAGGTAAGATTTTTGCCAATATCCTGGTGTTGCTGCGACCGGTTGGAACGGCGGCCACAGAATCAGACGATCCCGATCATCCAAAGTCCAGAGATGGTTGAAACAGTTGTTTAGGTGAGGATTAAGCACTGAGGAAGGGTAAGGGGATAGAGCAAAGGGGTAGGAGGAAGATAGGATGTAGAGAAGGACACACGCAAGCACATAGACAGAAAACAACCAAGAACACAAGCACACATAAATTCCCATAATCTAATACAAAAACACCCAAAATACATGCACACACAAACATCATCACATGCACAGACAAGCACAGGCACACACACATGCGCTCACACTCTCATACATGCAGAAAAGCTCACACACACACAAGCACACATACAGAAATTATAACAGGTACTCCCCAGTGTGCACCCCCCACCTCGCCTTCACTCCATGGGCCCGCAGGGGGCCCCCGAAGTGAAGACCGCCTGCCTTTCCGGAAATATGCTAAACAAACAGAGAAGCCAGACAGATTTGTTTTCGGATTTTTTATCCCACCCAGTCAATTAGTTCTGGAGGGTCATCTATTTTATTTTAGATTTTTTGTATTTTAAGAAAAACATTACACAATCTCATTTGTATATATCATCAAATAGACAGTCAGCAAACAGTGAAAATATACATATAAACAAGTGAAGTGTGTAATAATATACAAGTGCTGTACAAGTGCTCAAAAATAAATATTGTCAATTCATACAAGTAACACCAAGAACAGTAAATCGAATGCCTAACGATCAATTCACATTAGGAACCAGTCCTTTATATTAGGTACAAGGAGACAGGCGGACAAACAGTTCAAAAGCAATGCCTGCCTATCTATCTAAGCCAAGGATAGGAAAATCAATTAGTGGGTTACAAAGCTAGGGATAACATTGTATAGGTTGAAACAGCCCTAGTGGCACCCTTGTTCTGTTTCCAAGGCTCAGGGTCAACGCGTTTCGAACCACGACGTTATTACGGGTTCTCCTCCTCAGGACATGGACTGGATAGAGCCCAAACTGAAAATAATAATAATGAAGGAAAGTGGTGTGAGCTTTGTCCACCGCTATGAAAAAAAGTTAAAAACTCAGACTCAAGACTCAAAGGGGAAATATAAATGGTATCTGGGACTGACAGGTGGATGTCACTCATAAGTAGTTGCAGTGTAATGAAAGGCCTCACACGTGCCGCGGTTCTGTAACCGGATGAGAATGTACATTAGAACAATTGCGAGCGACAACGGTCAAGACATTAAGATCAATGGGTGGAGCATGGGGGCCTACCTGTGTGAAGGAGCGTTGTTGACGCAAATTAGTGGTGAAGTATCACAAAGGTCAGTCATTTGTAGGGAAATTCTAACAAAACTGCCTCTCCAAGTGCTTGTTTGTTATCCATTTATTACAAAAGTCCGTTGGCAGTGGACTTAGGAGGTGGGCAGCCTGCATACAGAATTCTTTTAAATTAATGTGTATATACAGGTAGTGCAACAATTAATCCCTTACTGCCTCTTTGCAGTGTTTCGTGTTTTATTGGGTATTGTCTTTGTGGAGGTGGAGTTGTTTTACTGGGATTAGACAGTGAGGTGACTCAGCATCCCACCCAACATGGTTGCGATAGAAGGCTGGAGCAAGGGCTACTGCCCACTGCTGAGCATATGTATGTTTTAAGTATAATGGAATGAGTTCAAACAAGTACGGTAAAATTAATGTTTCTCCCTATTTGGCAATCCAGAACAAATTCAGTTGGCCAATCTCTCTCGCTAGAAGGATGTCATAGGTAGAAATTAGGTTCTCCCAAAAGAGACCTTTAATTTTTCTGGGTTAGTCCCCCTGCATTTGGAGTGTTATTTTATGTAACTTATGTGGGAAAGAAACCCTTGTATCAGGTGTTTCCACCGTAATATGCTCATTCAACTCTGCTCTCACCAGAAATTCCATCAGGTTCTGGATAGCTATTGTTAATTCTGCTGCGCTCTCTAGCATTGTCAGAGCCTATTCCCCATTCAGAAGTTGAGTTCTCAGAATTTTATGCATGTCTAACTTTAAGACCTGCTACCTTCTTTTTAAATTGAGGTTTTGCTTTTGGCTACTTTTCTTTCCCTGAAATATAAACTGAAGTGAATGGCATGTCTCTGGACTTTGTACGCTCTTCTTGTCTGTGTTCTGACCGTCCTTGTCTCTCAGAGTTTCTTGGTGAAACCTGATAGGGACAAGAGGAACGTGTATCAGTACCTGATACCTGCAGGTTTTTTAATGTTATCATGGTTTCTAAGGTCGTTCCTCCTTTCGGATGGCTCCTGTTGAGGAGACCCAGCCCTGGATTGTGATCTATTTTCTCTATACCTTTGTTTTTTATTGTTAGTATCCCATTTCTTCTTGGAAGAATATGGTGCTTGCTTGGTGTTATCCTTTTAAGTCAAAATACTTGGAGCCTCAGGGGGAAGGAAGGGAACAGGCCGCCCCCCACTCAAACTGTAATATACAAATTATGTCCTCTCCCTCAAGACACGGTTTCCCTCTGTATTCAAAAACAGAAGATGTAAAGGTGTGTGCAAACTTTCACTACCAAGCGCCTTATACTTTTAGGCTATTCATTTCTGTCCCAGTGTCAATCATTATCAATGTACATCCAAGGTAGAAATAAAATGTCAAGATACCATCAGCCAACCACACAGCCTTACATCTTCTGTTTTTGAATAGAGAGGGAAACAGTGTCTTGAGGGAGAGGCCATAATTTGTATATTGCAGTTATCCTTTTAAGGTCTACCCGTGACTTGAGGTTTTGTTGCTCTAGTTCCAAAACTATCTCTGCCTAATTCAGCATAGGTGTCTTCAATATTTGCAGGTAATTCATGTTCCTGTTGTAAAGGAGTGAAATCCCTCAGGTGTTGACATAGTGTCACTGCTGCTACATCCACTACTGCTGTTACCTTTAGCTAGTATGATAGCTGATACCTTGTCAAAATGAGCTAATAATCTCATCTCTAAGTTCAGGGTAGATTCTGTTCCATACTCATTTAATATGTGTCTTAATACGTCTGGTATTACTGCTAATGAAGGGATGCCATGAGTTCTTTTAAAATCCTCCATTTGAGGAGCTATCCCCATTGGCAAGCAGTTTCTTAACATTCTGTGTGTTTCATCAAGGCTTGTATGTGGATATACTGACTCTATCTGTGTTATTTTTTGAGCTTTCTAGAATTGCATTTGCTTCCATTTAGTGGGCATTTTAGCCATTACTGCATGTAGCGTTTGTAGCGTATTTTAGTTGTAGATCCCTGAAATTGTCTTGTTTGTGTATCCCTTGTTGGTTGAAGTGTGAGTATTCTCATCACGAACTGTGTCAGGTTTCTGTAAAGTTTTATTATTTCTTTATGAAGTGGACGTAAGTCTGCTACTGGCGTTTGAGTCAATGTCTGGATACAGTAGATAAGCCGCAAGGACTGGCCAAGTGGTTCCATCCCTTCCTACCAGACCAAGTCTTACTTTGTCTGTGTTGTGGGGGAAGGCACCTTTCAACCAGTTTATGTGCTCCTCATAGGTGAGCGGAACTTCAATGTCCTCATACGGACAGTATTCATCTGGTGTTTCATCTTCAATGTAAGATTGAAATGTATGTGATTGTGGAGCTGCTTGTGGGAATTTAATCCACAAGTAGAATACCTTTGTTCTATATAATTTATGAGCCTCTGACATAAATAGAGCTGTCCCACCGCTAGCTGTGACTCCATAGTCTGCTATTTTTAAAGTAACGGTATTTCAAACATTTTCTGAAATATTGATTTTATTTTCCTTTCCTTCTTCCCTAACTGCAGCACGTTGTGCTCGCACAGCGGTGTCTTTGTCAGCCATTGTTGACAAAGGTTTTCAAGGAAGAGTTTCAAGGAAACTGAGATAAGGTTTTATGCACAATTGGAACTGTGTGTCCTTCAAGTTTGATAAACCTACAGCCAAATATATAGGATATGCGTACTCAGCTGTGGGGGATAGTTCCCTTCCCACTCCAGACGCCTCTGGGGAAATGTGAGTTGTGGTCACTGAGAACAGCAAGACTGAACTACTCAGTTTTGACTGCTAGATATGTACCAAACCAACTGTTAAATATTGCAGGGATTTGTTAGCATGAGCTGAAAGCCATTTTGTATTTCTGGCAGCCATCTTGTTTGCCATGTGCTGCCACATGCTCGCCATGTGCTCTGTCCTCCCTCAGTGTTCACTGCTCTTGTAATCTGCCTAGAAACAAACTACATTTAGCATCTTCCACCTTCACACATGCTCAGTTGAGCTTGAAGCTGTCCTTGCATCTGTTCCTAGTCTGTAAATGTCAGGATGTGTTCACCAGAATTAGCAACTGTTAGCTCCTCCCACTTTGTTGAGCAAGCAGATCTTGCATGCCCATATTAGGCATTTTGCATGCTTACATGAGCCAGGACGGCCCCTTGGTCTTATGCTGACTATGTAATCCTAAGCATATAAATGTAAATGTAAATGTCAAGGTATATGTAGAGCGCGCTGCCACCAAGCGGTTTCCTGGCGCTATTACTCGTACCGCTGTGGAACCCCTCCTGGCTTTCCCTGTGAAGTGTCCACTCCTGGTCACCCCCAGGGTGAAGCCAGGCATCCTAGCGCTGTTGGGGCCGGTGTGGAGGTTAAGCAAGCTATTGCCCAGAGTTGCAGTGTGGGACTCCATGATTGGAATAGGCACCGAGGCGAGAATTGTCAGGTCCGAGGAAATTGAGCCCAAGACCCGCCGAGGTGGGAATTGAACCCTGGTCCCGGGCCAGAACTCTGCATCAGGGTCTGCTGCTCTAACCATTGAGCCACACTCCTCCACTAGCATATATAGCATATATAAGGCCTCTGTTTTCTGTACTCCTCAGACTGCCTCATTAAGTTGCTAAGGCTTCTGTGTGACGTGGTCTCCCACATTTGAGGTTAATAAAGATGTTACTTTTATATTTCAGCTTCTGTGCCAATTTCTTTTTTGTTGGTTTAAAAGGACCAAGTATCAGTGGGACCCCCTGAGACGGTTTCTATTTTCTACACAACATTGGTTGTGCCATGCGTTTCGCTTCTATACACCTATGTAGCATGGGACTATAGGTTAGTGTTCAGAGTCAGACTGATTCCAGACGCCCTCACTGAGTATGTTCGCCTCTATACCAGCTCGCTCACCGTGCCACTAGAAACCCCTCTTACCAAGTGCAGAATAGTTCTTGGCAATAATCGAACATGACAACTCAGTCCCATCAGGGATCATGGAAACAGTGTAATACTTTTCGCTCAGTCATCTGTGCTCACTTTCTCTCAGAGAGATATACGGAATAAATGGTGGGGCCATTTTTCAATAAGCATTTATTGAACGAGCATCGTTCCAGTGTAAAATAGGTGTGCTGAAACAACCATTAGACAGAAGAAGGTATAAACAAGTAGAAGCAACAACAGATTAAAAGGATGGTAGATTTCTACCATCGTGCTAAAACAATGAATGCAGGCGAGTATATAAAATACATGACAGTAGTAAATGCGTACTCCCAAGATGCGACCTTAACCAGATGTACATAAGTGTACCTGGCGTGTATGTTGGTGTGAAGCCAAGAATCCCTCTAGCATAAAGTCAACCCCATTACCTGAAGTGAGAGACTGTGGGACCCTGTCTTGGTCTTGAGATGTCAGACCACTGCGAGCTGGAGTGTCTGAGTGCAGGAACCGCAGCATCTTGCATCGGAATATTAGCATGGAAGTCTTTTTCCCCTGCCTGCCGCTACAAAAATATGGTGTTTATATACCCAAAGTGGTACCCTCAGGGGCTCTACCTTGCTATTTCATGTCAGACTTAAAATGCTGGAAAGAATGACCCTTATACATAGTTATTATACAGGAGATGGCAGTCATGCTGAGTTTTCAAGGATCCTCATGCATAATGGATGAGGCCTGTTCTCAAAGAAAAGCCTATATCCTGTAAGCAGTTCCTTAACTAGTTAAAAGGTAATTCCCAAGAACCGTAGTATAGTGTAATGGTAGGGGATAATATAGGTGAAAGGTTGTTGACTACCTGATCCTATATCAATCAATTAATCAATCAGGGCATTTATAGATTGCGCTACTCACCCGTAAGGGTCTCAAGGCGCTGGGGCGGAAGGGGGGTGCTGCTACTGCTACTGCTCGGAGAGCCAGGTCTTGAGTTGCTTCCTGAAGGAGAGATGGTCTTGGGTCAGTCGTAGGTGGGTGGGGAGGGAGTTCCACATCTTGGCAGCCAGGTAGGAGAAGGACCTTCCACCGGTGGTGGTTCTGGGAATCCGTGGGATGGTGGCGAGGGTGAGGCTGGCGGAGCGGAGTTGCCGGTGGGTGTGTAGAACGTGAGGCGGTTGTTGAGGTATTCGGGGCCAGTGTCATTGAGAACTTTGTGAGCGTGGTGAGTAGCCTGAACATGATCCTTTTGTTGACGGGGAGCCAGTGCAGGTCTCTCAGGTGGGCAGAGATGTGGCTGTGTCAGGGTATGTCCAGGATGAGTCGTGCAGAAGCGTTCTGTATGCAATGGAGTCTTTTCTGTAGTTTGGCTGTGGTTCCGGTATAGAGGGCGTTCCCGTAGTCCAGTCGGCTGGTGACGAGGGCCTGGGTGACTGTCTTTCTGGTGTTGGTGGGGATCCACCAGAAGATCTTTCAGAGCAGGCAGAGGGTGTTGAAACAGGATGATGAGATGGCGTTGACTTGCTTGTCCATCGTGAGGGAGGAGTCCAGGATGAAGCTAGGTTGCGTGCATGGTCCGTGGGCTTGGGGGCAGTGCCCAGTGCAGGGGGCCACCAGGAGTCAGCCCAGGCAGAGGGGTATGGTCCCAGGATAAGGACTTCCGTCTTGTCTGAGTTCAGTTTCAGCCGGCTGAGCTTCATCCATTTCGCGACATCTTTCATTCCTTCCTGGAGGCTGGCCCTGGCGGGATTGTTGGTGAGGGAGAGGATCAGCTGGGTGTCGTCGGTGTAGGAGATGATGTTTAGGTTGTGTTGGTGTGCGATGGCTGCAAGGGGGGTCATGTAGATGTTGAAGAGGGTGGGGCTGAGCGAGGAGCCTTGAGGTACGCCGCAGATGATCTTGGTGGCAGCTGAGCGGAAGGGAGGGAGGCAGACTCGTTGAGTTCTGTCGGAGAGTAAGGAGGTGATCCAATCCAGGGCCATTCCTTGGATCTCGGCGTGGTGGAGGCGGCATGCTAGGGTGCGGTGGCAGGCTGTGTCGAATGCAGCCGATAGGTCGAGGAGGATGAGGGCAGCAGTTTCCCCGTTGTTGAGCCAGGCCCTGATGTCGTTGGTGGCTGTGATGAGGGCGGTCTCGGTGCTGTTGTTTGCTCGGAATCCGGACTGCGAAGGGTCGAGGGATCGGTTAGTCTCGAGGAAGGAGGTTAGCTGTTTGTTTACGGTCTTCTCAATGACTTTAGTGGGGAATGGGAGGAGCGAGATGGGGCGGAAGTTCTTGAGGTCCGTGGGGTCTGCGGTGGCTTTCTTCAGGAGGGCGCTGATCTCCGCATGTTTCCAGCTCTCCCGAAAGGTGGCGGATGTGAAGGAGTTGTTAATGATGTTCCGGAGTTGGGGTGTGATGATGGTGTCTGCTTTGTTGAAGATGTGGTGTGGACAGGGGTCGGCAGGGGAGCCGGAGTGAATGGTGTTCATCACGAGGGTGGTGTCTTCAGTGCTGACCGGGGTCCAGGCGTAGAGGATGGTGGTGGGGGCGTTGGTTCGGTGATAGGGTGCGTGGTGTGGGCGCTGAAGCTGTTGTGTATGTTGGCGATCTTGTGGTGGAAGAACGAGGCGAGTGCGTCGCAGAGGTCTTGTGAGGGCTTGATGTCATTGTTGCTGGCGCTGGGGTTGGAGAGCTCTTTAACAATGTTGAAGAGTTCCTTGCTGTTGTGGGTGTTGTTGTCCAGTCATTCTCTGAATGCAGTCTTTTTGTTGGTGCAGATCAGCTGGTGGTGTTTGCGGATGGCATTCTTGAAGGCTGTCATGTTTTCTGTTGACTGGTCGTGGCGCCAGGCTTTCTCGAGGGTATGGCAGGATTTTTTGGAGTCTTTGAGGTCGGTGGTGAACCGCGAGGTTTTCTGACTGCCGGGTCTGCTGGGAGGTTTCTTCAGCGGGGCAAGGGTATCGGCGCAGTTGGTGAGTCACTGTGTGATGTTACGGGCTGCTTCGTTGGAGTTCGTGGTGTTGGTGGCGGGGTTTTGGCTCAGGGCGGTGGTGAGCTGGTCGGTGATGATCTTGCTCCAGCATCTACGGGGAGCCTGTTGTGGGTGGTGGTGAGTCGTCATTTTCCTGAAGTTGAAGTGGACGCAGCTGTGGTCCGTCCAGTATAGTCCGGTGGAGTGGCTGAAGGCGATGTGGTTGCTGGAGGAGAAGACTGGGTCAAGCGTGTGGCCGGCATAGTGGGTGGGGGTGTTCACCAGTTGCTTGAGTCCGAGATTGGTGAGGTTGTCCAGGTTGACGAGGTTGTCCAGCAGGGTGGTGGTGTTGTTGTCGTTGTTGTTATCGGAGTACCCATATGAAAAATAACATTAGAGCCACATCCTTTTGAAAAAGCATGGTTTTCGCCTTGCTTAGTGAATCAAAGCATATGTTAGAAACATTTATCGAAGGCCATAGAGTTGTGTCCCTAACCGTGCAGGCCGGTGGAAACAATGGAAACAGCATAGTATAGTCTGGAGCATCACATGGCTTGAGTTTGCAACTGAATCAGCAAAGAACTGAGTGAAACTATATGGATTGGGATGACTGCAGATAATGTTATTGACAATAAGATTTGAATGACTGACGTAAGTTAGTCTTGTACCTTTGTTAATATTTATTGAATATAATCTTGAAATGTTATAGATAAGGTTAAAATCGTATGGTACATTGAAGATAAAAGTGATGAGTATTTCATGTCCCCCAGTTGCAACTCAGCTAATGGATTTCTGGCACAACATGTTTCTATTGTGAAGATTTGTCACTGCCCCAATCACCTCCGTGTTTCTCAAAGTGTAGATAAGAGGGTTAAGTGCAGGAACAACCATCCCATAAAAAAATGCTGCTTCTTTGTCCTTCTCCGTTAAGATGACTGAGTTAGGCTTTAAATAAACCCCCATTGCTGTTCCATAGAAGAGGGTGACAACCAACAGGTGGGACCCACAGGTGGAGAATGTCCTGCGCCTCGTAGCTGTGGCTGGTATTCTTAGGATGGTGACAATAATACGGAAATAGGTAAAGAGGATCAGGGAAAGTGGAACTACAAGGCTCAAAAGTGAGAACAGAGGAGTTGAAATAGCAGCATAATCGATGCCCTTGCAGTTTAATCGTGAAAGAGCTTGTAACTCACAGACCAAGTGGTTGATGATGTTGTCCCCACAGGACTTCAGCACAGGAACAAAAGGCAATACCGGCATAGCCATAAGGAACCCACTGGCCCATGTGATGATGGCGAGCCTCAGACAGACTCGGTTGTTCATAATCTGATGATAACGCAATGGCTTACAGATAGCGACATATCGATCCCAGGCCATGACTGCTAGAAGGAAGCATTCTGTTCCACCCAAGCCGAGGGCGAGGAACATTTGTGCGATGCACAGGGAAAAGGTAATGCTGATGGTCGACTGAGCCAGAAGTCCTTCCAGAAATGTGGGGCTTGTAGATGATGAGTACAAGAGGTCCAGAAATGCCAGGTTACAAAGGAAGAAGTACATGGGGGAGTGAAGGCATGTGTCAGCAAGCGTGACAGTGATGAAAAGAAAGTTTGCACTAAGAGTGACCAGATAAACTATAAGGAGAAACACAAACAACACAAGTTTTTTGTGAGGCTGACAGGAAAGACCTAAAAGAATAAATTCTGTAACCTGTGTTTCATTTCCTTTTTCCATGGGAACCAGCCTCATTATCTGAAAAGAGATACGGAAATTGAATATGAACCAACATTCGCAAAGTACAAAAAGACTATGAAAAATAGGAGTTATGCTAGATACATACATTTGTCAAAATAAGTCTCTTTAAGTGGAAAGTGGCCATGTCCTCAACTGAATATTTAGTCCACCAATTTTTGTACTGATTTGGAGTAATTATAGACAGCCATAGCTCTTCAGAAAGATTGCATGTCAGCTAACAACACACAACACACTTAACTTTCAAACAAGGGCTTTAGATTAGCCTTCCTCAGCTATAAGCTTGTTTGGTAGATCCCAGGTCATGCACTGGTTCTGTGGATTGCCATTCAACTTTTGGATCAGCCAATGGAATGCCACAAATGTGTAATTTCTTTGCAAAACTGATAACTGGACCAAGCAGTCAGTTTCAGGCAGTCCCATGCAGCTTCCAGCATCATCCGCCATGAGACAATGGCTGTGGATAGCAGCTCACCCTCCCGTACCACATGGAAAGCTACTGAAGTAAGGAGGGGCACATATATACCAATTATGCCCGTTGTTCCTAGGGACAGCATTTGCTGCACACATATAAGACCATCGACACATAAAGCAGAGCCATCTTCTGCTCTCAGTAACCGAGTCCGTATTTTGTATATTCCAGGGCCCACATACCCCCAAGACAGTAATGAACACATGTGTCATGGGACATGCTGTTGTTTAGGTCCATGCCCTTTTCCTGTAACATGGAGTGATCCCAGTACATTATCTTAATGCAATGTCTCTTATGAATACACTGAAAGGTGTGTGGTTCTGACGTATTGCCTTGGAAAGTGAGAGCATCTTTTCTCTCAGAGTTGGACAGAAGAGATGACTGGTCCACACTTTTATCAACTCTGTACAAACAAAACACTGCTACTCACAGTGAAGGGGGCACGTGGCTGAAGTGGCTTAACCTATTGCTCTTTGATATGTGAGAGGAACCAAATTAATAGCACTACAAGAGACCAAGGGATGAAGAGGGAAGGCTGAAAGCCCCTAATAATAGGTATCTGTAAGAAAGTGAATTATTAATTGGGTTGGATCGTAGCCCATCACAAGTAATAAAGCCACTAACCGTTTAGATCCCGTTAGATCCAGTCATTGGTTTCAACCCCTGGTAGCTATGGCAAAGAGCAGACAGACAAAATGTGTAAAGCATTTAGGAGTACCCAAACTGTTAGAAAATCAAAGACACAACACAACAAATCACATTTCAATATAATACAGCCCATAAAAGAAATCGATAACTAACTATTTTAAAGCTAATACATTGCCAGATCTATCAGTAGAAACTATATGGGATGCGATGAAATCCTCCATCAAAGGAACAATACTAAGAACTTTGACTTAAAGAAGCTAACCTGTGACTGAACTACTTAGAATCATTAATAAAGCACCTAGAACATTAAAGATTACATTCTCATGAGGTCTCACTCAAAATAAACCCCCTTAAATATGTAAATAACACGATCCTTAGTAAAAATGACAAGTGCATGAATGGACAAACAATCTAAATGATAAGAATGGTATGTTATGTTATGTTATGTTAAAAAGACTTTTAAAGCGCACGAATACCTTGCAGTGTCTTGGCGCTGAACTAGAGTAAGACCTTTGGACATAATTAAGGGGAAATTATCATGAAAACAGCCAAGTCTTTAGCTTTTTTCTAAAGGAAAGGAGAGAATTAGTGTCTCTTATGTCAGCGGGGAGAGTATTCCATAATTTAGCAGCACAAAAAGAGGTACTCCGACCTCCCCAAAACACAGTTAGAATTCTGGGGATTGACCTTAGTTGTCTGTCTGGGTGATACCACGAAAATAGCTGTTTCAAAGGTACCTGTCCTGTCCCGTTCAAAGTTTTATAGGCAAGACAGAGTACCTTGAATTTGACGCGTTGCGCCACAGGCAGCCAGTGTAGCTTCCGGATTCCTTCTGTAACAGATTGATGCCTAGGTATATTCAGTAAAAGCCTTGCCGCAGCATTCTGCTCCATCTGAGGTTTCCTTAGGTGTTGCTTCTGTAAACCAATGTATAAGCTGTCACAGTAATCTAATTTGGGCAACACCAAGGTAGTCACAATTGTTTTCCTAAGATTATTTGGAATGTATGGTAAGACCTTCTTAAGTTTATTCAATAAGTAAAAAGAGGCTGACAATGTAGCATTAGTTTGTTGTGCATAGTTACGTTTATTATCTATCAGCACTCCAAGGTTTTTGGCTTTTTTTACTGGTTCGGGAGTCTGTCCCAATTCAGTTGGCACCACAGTCTACCCCAGTTAGGTTGGAGATTACCGAAGATTACCACTTTGGTTTTATCCGAGATAAGTTTTAAACAGTGTTTTCCCATCCAGAGACTAATTTCCCTCATACAATCTGAGTGTCGTCGGCATAAGATGTCAGATTAAAACCGAACTGCTGCATTAATATTGCAAGGTCAGAAACATAGGCATTGAATAATAAGGTACTGAGCGACGATCCCCTTGGAACCCCACATGGCAGTACATAGGGAGTGGCATAATAATGGTCAAGGGCCACAGTCTGTTTCCTATTCATCAGAAAAGATGATAGTAAAGCAAGGGCCTGGCCGTTGATCCCCATGTCTTCGAGACGCATAAGCAAGGTACCATGGTGCACTGTATCAAAGGCCGCTGATAGATCGAGGAGAATCTGAAAAGCGGCACCACCCTTATCCATCACTGCTCTGACCTCCTCGGTTGCCTTGATAAGGGCTGTCTCGGTACTGTACCCTGCATGAAATACAAATTGGCTGGGATCAAGTAACTCATTATCCTGCATAAACTGAGTACGTTGGTTGGTCATTATTTTCTCTACTACTTTAGTAGGAAAAGGGAGCCTAGCGATAGGGAGATAGTTGCTAGTAACAGAGTTGTCCAAATTAGCTTTTTTAACAACGGGAGGATAATTGCATCTTTCCAAGTATTACAAAATGTCCCTGTCAAAAACATATCATTAAAAATATTGGTCAAAATGGGGCTTATCTCCCCTGCTATGTCCTTGAGAACTGCAGGGGGACAAGGATCCGAAGGTGATCCAGATTTAGTGTCTAGAACAAGCTTTTTCACCAGCTCACTAACACTTGTGAAAAGGTCGACAACTCATTTTTATTTCTTTGAGTCTCCAAAATGGGAGGTTCTTTAATTACCGTGTTGGAGGTAACAATGAAGATGTTATATATATCATTGACTTTGTTCCTAAAAGCACAGGCAATGTCATCGCATAGAGATTGGCTGCTCACTGATACTGAGCTATTAGGAAGGGTAGTAAGCTTCTTCACCACCTGAAACAACTGTTTTACAGAATCTTTAGATGATTCTATTTGTTCGGTGAAGAAGGTCTTTTTCTCTGTATTCAGCATATTTTTATAGTTAGCTAGAGCATGTTTATAGCTATCTTTTTCCTCTGTTTCATAGTTTATTCTCCAGCGCCTTTCCAATCTGCGACATATTTGTTTTTCTAGACGCAAAGCTTCCGTGAACCAGGGGGCAGAAGGTTGATTCCGATTCCCCGAGTCTTTACCCTTTGGAACCATCCCCGTAAAGGCATTGTTCAACCAGTTGGTATAATCCTCTACTGCTTCATCCACTTGTGTACTCAGGTTAGGACGTGTCTGATTAAGTTGAAGGTCAAGCATTTTAATATCTATCTTATTCCAAGCTTTAAAATGTTTTCCCTGTGCTTTAGTACTAATAACTTCTGGTGTGATTTGGGAAGGGTATTCAAATAAAACCAGGGAGTGGTCTGACCAAGCAGTAGGGAGGGTATTTGTAGCAATCATTCCAGGGACTGTTGAAAAAATACCTTCCAAGGCGTGCCCTGCCTGGTGTGTGGGTTTATGTACCAGCTGGGTGAGCCCCAGCGTACCTAACGTTTCAGTAAACATAGTGGTTTCTTTATCTGACATCAACTCAAGATGAATGTTAAAGTCCCCCAGAATTGTGAACCTTTTGATGGTAAGATGAGGTTCTAGTAGGGAGTCTAAGTTAGATAGGAAGTTGGTCCTTGCCCCTGGGGGGCGATACACCAGGGTCCCCCTGAAGGTGTTTTTTGGATTTAATTCTATTGAAAAATTCAAACCTTCATAGTGGGGGTTGAGCACTGGAGAAAAAGTAGCTCCAAGGTGTTCACGATAGATAACGGCAATTCCACCCCCTCTCTTTAAGGGTCTATCAAATCTAGATAAAACAAAACCACGAGGCACCGCAACCAAAAAAATCTGGGTCGTAAGATGGATCAGCCCATGTTTCTGTAAGAAATAATATATCCAGATTGTGTTGCACAATGGTATCTGCAATTTCTGTTTTATGTTTGGCTAATGACCTCACATTAATCAGACCACAGTAACTCTTTCTTTGACTGGGGGCCTAAACTGGTTTTGTAATAGGCTGTGCGATAGTGAACACGCCTAGTTCTGTCAGATGTGAGCCAGGGAGCACGTAACTGCGGGGACAAGTAAACTGGGAAAACCCGGCTCCTTTACACAGCCTGTGTCTAGAACAGCCTTGGGTTTGATTAGGCATATTTAGTATGTGCAACTCCTTGCCAGTATACCGCATAACACTTGAGACAAGTTGGCCAGGGGTTGTGGCCCTAGGCCCGGCGCAGACGGGCTTGCCTTTGGTGCGGCGTGCCCGCTGCGCACGTCCACTGCGCTTCTTCCTTATGTGTGTTTATATCCCGTGGTGGCGAAAAGACTAGATCGCTCACCACAGGAAGTCGGAAATTCTGGCCGGCTAAGCCCGCCGGAACTGTCTCCGGATCACCTGCCCTCCGCGCAAACAGCACACAGCTGCGGCGGACCGGGCGTGATCAGTGCAAAAAACGAAGTAAGTATATGTTTCCTAGACAAGACCCTCCCTAATGTGCAAAAACAGCAGTGATGTCATGGAGAGACATCAGGGTGTCAGATCCTTAGCCCATTTTTTGCTCTGAAGTCAGCTGCCCTGGCCGCTGCGCCACATCTCTTCACTCAGCTGCTCTGGCCGCTGCGCCACACCCCTAAAACCAATGCTAAGAACCACATAGACTTTTGCATAAATCATCTGCACTCGCTGAATCTCTCCTCACTTAGAGGAAACAAATATCATCCTCAAAAAAAGCTGGGATGGCCAAGTCCATAAATCCTCCCAAGAACAGAAAGGCCTCACAGGGCTTCCCTAATTCCTTTTTTGAAACCTTTCAAAGTACTCTGACTCTACAACTTCGGAACCTGTACAAGCATTTTACATCTGCAGCAAGATGTCCTGATCCGCTTCTGAAGTCCTTACATCGGTAATTCCTAATAAAGCAAAGGATCCCCCTGACCATAAAAACTAAACAATTATATTTTTCTTAAACACAGGCAATAAAATATTCACCATAGAAGATTTACTCCACAGAATTAGAACCAACATTCTTATAAAAGGGATTATGTTCCCATCAGGATCTCCAAAACTAGCAGCATATGCAAACAATGTGTTGATCTTTTCAGGAAGTGCAGCTGTGGCCATCTCAGAAAATTTCAAAATATTCACCCAATATGTTAAGGTTTCTGGATAGCTACTCAATCATGAGTAGACTGTAATCTTCCCTTAAACCTCATTTGTCTCCCCTCTATTGCTTCTCAATCTGCTTTTCTAATATCACCTAATATCCTAAAATACCTAGGCATAGAGTAAAAAAATACTCTTGAATAATCAAGAAATCACATAGAATCCACCCTTCTGAATAAAATACAAAATATATATGGAAGCATGGTCCCCAATATTTGTTACATGGTGTACACAAACATAAATTATCGAAATTATGATTGCCTGTAACGGCCAAAGTTTTGGGACGTGTGATTTTAACACGTCTAATGGATTGGGCGGAGGAACATCAGATTATCATTATGGGTTTAGGCCGGGAAGATCAACGACGGATCAATGTTTACATTTATTGGTCAATCAATCAAAGCATTTATAGAGTGCACTACTCACCTGTGAGGGTCTTAAGGCGCTAGGGGCGTTGGGGCTGCTACTGCTCAAAGAGCCAGGTCTTGAGGTGCTTCCTGAAGCTGAGATGGTCCTGGGTCAGTCGTAGTTGAGTGGGGAGGGAGTTCCAGGTTTTCGCTGCCAGGTAGGAGAATGATCTTCCTCCGGAGGTTGTTCTGCGAATTCGTGGGACGATGGCGAGGGCAAGGCTGGTGGAGTGGAGCTGGCGGGTGGGGGTGTAGAACGAGAGTCGGCTGTTGAGGTAGTCGGGCCCATGTTGTGGAGCGCTTTGTGTGTGTGGGTGAGCAGTCTGAACGTGATCCTTTTGTTGACTGGGAGCCAGTGGAGGTTTCTCAGGTGGGTGGTTATGTGGCTGTTGTGAGGGCTGTCGAGGATGATTCGTGCGTCGGTGTTTTATATGCGCTGGAGCCTGGTCTGGAGTTTGGCAGTAGTTCCTGCGTATAGGGCGTTTCCGTAGTCCAGTCGGCTGATGACGATGGCCGGGGTGACTGTTCTTCTGGTTTCCGTGGTGATCCACAGGAAGATCTTTCGAAGCATTCTCAGGGTGTTGAAGCATGAGGATGAAATGGCGTTGACTTGTTTGGTCATCATGAGGGAAGAGTCCAGGATAAAACCCAGGTTGCGTGCGTGGTCCGTGGGTGTGGGTGCGGTTCCCAGTGCCGAGGGCCACCAAGAGTTATCCCAGGCAGATGGGGATTGTCCGAGGATGAGGACTTCCGTCCTCATTAAGCTTGAGACGGCTGTGCTTCATCCAGTCAGCTACTTCTTTCATCCCTTCCTGGAAGTTGGTTTTGGCGGTGGCTGTGTCCTTGGTGAGGGATAGTAACAGCTTGGTGTCGTCGTCGTAGGAGATGATGTTGATGTTGTGCTTTCGTGCGATAGTGGTGAGGGGGCTCATGTAGATATTGAAGAGCGTAGGGCTGAGTGAGGATCCTTGAGGGATGCCGCAGATGATCTTGGTGGCCACGGAGTGGGGGGACACACAGAGCGGGGAGAGCGGCGAAGGGGCAGGCCTCAAAGTAAGCAGTGGCACAGGAAAATACAGTAATTAAAACAGTGTAATTAAAACAGTGGCACAAGCAAAATTGGCAGGGCACAGAGCAGAGAATGCACAAAATACTCAGGGCAGCAGGAGCAGCGGTGAACTCGCGGCAGGCAGCGGTGAAGACCAGGACAAACACGGGGGGCCGTGCGGTGAGTGGAGCGACCGGCCCTGAGAACAGGGTCAAGGGTCACCTTGGTGGCTAAATACACCATAGCCATTAAGGAGGCGGTATATTTAGGTTTTATGGATCTAAACGCAGCGTTTGATCATGTTAACAGAGTGAAGTTGTGGGCTCTTATGAGTACAATGGGGGTTGAACAGGGCACATTAAATATATTAAGAGGATTACATTGTAACACCTCCGCAAAAGTTAGATATAATCGGGAGGGAGGTTCAACGACATCTTCCCACTGTACTAGCGGGGTTAGACAGGGATGTATTTTGGCCCCTTTCCTGTTCTCCCTGTATACTAATGGACTAGACCAGGCTTTAACTAAATTGAAGGTGGACTCGCCGAGAGTTGGAACAAGAGCTGTCCCTGTGCTGCTTTACGCAGACTATGCGGTGCTTCTAGCACGTACCCCGAGGGGACTCCAGCGTCTGATAGATGGGTTTGTTAGTTTTATGAACACGTTAGATTTATCGGCCAACCTGACTAAGTCCTATGTCATGGAGGCAGGGAACAAACCTTGCAAGAAGTTTATTTACAAAATAGGTGACCATAGCATAGGGAAGGTGCAGACTTTTTCATACCTAGGCATTTTATTTGATGGGCTTTTAAACTTTAAAACACTAATTGAGGAGCGTTGTAGTAAGTTAGTGTCCTCTACAGGTTCAATCATGAATTATGGTCGTAGGCTGGGTCAGTGGTCACCCAAGCAAGTAGTGAATTTGTAAACCTCAATCTGTTGCTCTAAAGTGTTACACGGGGCTGAAGTTTGGGGCTATTGCGATGTTCACCAGCTACAGATAGAGGAGAATAAATATTTGAGAAAATTGCTCAAAATTCTACAATGTACTTCTCCCTATATGACTCACGAGGAATTGGGCATGGTTTACATCGAGGATTTGGTTCAGGTTAAACCAATTACGGCCTGGCTTAAGATCTGGGTTAATCCGGAGGCTACAGTAGATAGACAAATAATTATGGATTGCCTCAGTAGAGATAAAGGGATGAGCATCCCATGGTTGAAGTATGTGAAGTCTTCTTTAGAGAGAATTGGGTTTAAGGACCTCTTTCTAAATCCGAGGGCAATTACTAGCCAGGACAAGAACAGAGTGAAGAGGATATTTTGTAATCATGTAGCCTCTCGAAGAAGCACGGGAAGGGGGGCAAACACTCTGTTCGCGCTCGAAGCCTGTTGAAGACCTGAGAGGGTATGGAACCCTACTTAGCCCTTATGTCAAATGTGCAGGATAGATTTTTAATCACTTAGGCTCAAACTTTTACATCAGGTACTGGCAGATCCGCCAGGTTTTACTTTAGCTATTGAGCAGAAGGGTCCCTGCGGCTGCGACTATCGGTCCCCTCAGGATACACTTCATTTTGTATTATTGTGCCCATTTTATTCATTACTAAGCTTTTTAAAACAGGCCAAGTTTAGGCATGCCAGGGTTGCCTTATTATTCTTGCAAATGGCTAATGAACCTAGACGTTGTTTTGTATTGTGAACTTTTTCAACCGAGCACTCAAATTAAGGAAAACAATAGGGATTTGCTGAAATAGGTTTTATGTTTTTATAGGCTATCAATTGTTCGTATGAGAAAGGCTCAATTATTTGTAACTGATTGTGAAAACTTTTTTAAATATCTATGTACTTGTGTTATTATGCACTTTTACGGTATTTTTTAAATGCCGAATAAAGTATATGATTGATTGATTGACTGCCTCTCAAATCACATTTACTTTGAGTATCTTTCCATTACAAGTCACCCTAAATTCTTTGAAAGTTCCACACTCACAATCTATTATCAAAGACGCTGACAATGCTGTCAATACTCTTTGTAAATGTCTTCCAAATAAAATGAAATGATCTGTGTTCTCCTCTTATGGTATAACCAAAAAAATGTATTAATGGTCGCTTACTCTTTTGGGAGAGCTGGGCATTTGCTGATCCTCTATCGATTACCAGGCTCTGTGAGAAATGACATCTAAAGCTGATCAATTTCAATAACTTCCTTAAACTTTGTTTAACTATTGCTGGATATTATGGGCCTAATCGGGATTATCCCTCTGCCTTAGAATCACTATTTTCCGAACTTTTCTCTAGGCGTACCGGTGGGTATAAGCAATGGTGGTAATTGGCTTATGGTTAGTATCTGTCTAATAAGTAACAAGGTGCCAGGATCGGCATGGCGAATGACATAGCTGTAGGGTCATGGCAGTTCCATTCACCGTTTGTACCCTTACCAGTCTTTGACTGAGTCAGCATGCCAGCACCACGATATGCCTTTCTTCCTTGTTCAGAGGTTTAGCAAATTACAACCATGGTGGAGATGAGGACCAAAAAAAAAAAGAATAAAAAAAAATTACTTCCTTAAACTTGATGTGACTTTAAGGAAACTTGAAAAAACACATGCTGTAGATTGCCTTAACTTTCGGAAAACTATATCCAGTCATTTACATATAGATGCAAAAGTGTATAGATCCGTAGACAGCCAATGGCCACTAAATAACACCTAAACCCAAGAAAAAGTAAACCAGTCATGTAAGACAAAACACCTCCCCTACCTGCTGCTGATACATGGAATAGAATTCGGAACTTAATAGTCCTAAACAAAATGTCCTCACTGCTCTAGCAATGAAAGTTTGGACCTTATGTAGGCTCTTTGAGTCCCAGCAAAACTCTGCAAATTAGGACTACTTGCCTCTCAACAATGCTAATACTGTTTGCAAACCACAGTAAAACTGCCCCACATCATCTGTTACTGTAAACACTTTAAATCATATTGAAATGGCATCACTGAAATACAAAATTAGGGCTTTCATGTGAATATCTCCCTTAACCAAGCTGTTGGCACCCTAGGTCCACCTGCCATCATTCCTCCCTGTAAGAAAGTGCAGTAGTATTTGGGGTGGGTTAAATACACTTTAAATATTGATTGAAATCCTTGTTAGGGTGAACCTCTGAAGTCAGTAAATATATGTATGCTTATCCCTAGGGTAAATTAGCACAAAGCAGTTAGGGATAGTTTCAAGTTTCAAGTTTTTATTAGTTTAGCACAGTTACTTAAAACCATTGCTATACAAAATCTACTTTAGCACGGTTATAATATTTAGCTTTTAGCATATTTATCAAATAAAAACAAGGCTAAAAAGACAATTTTCCAGGCTTAAAGACCGATATGCTTATTGAGGAACAGCATTATGGTTGCCTGTGTGAATGTTTTGCTGTGCTTGACCAGATAAAAATAATTAAGACAAAGAGTACTAGGCCAAAGGACGGAAAAAGTCTGTAATAAGTCTTTGAGGGGGAGGGGGAGGAAGTGTGGCAGCCGAGGGAGGTAATAGAAGATTGTCCAAAAGTCTCACAAATTTTCCAAACCTTGCGAGCACTTGAATGTCAGTAGATGTAAAGCACAAGGCCGAGGCCTCCCAGCACGTCCTAGCGCCCCATTTTAAGGATAGTGATAGTGTAAAGTATTAATGCAGTGCTAAAAACAGTAATTAGGTCAAAACACAACAAAAGAAAAATCCCAAACCAAAAGTTAAGCATGACCAACATGGTCTGCAGGTCGGATGCCAGGACCAGGAATGTCTTAGAGAAAAGCTTCCCTTTTTACTTGGAAATTTTCATAGATAAATAGTGGTTATATTTTAGTCATCTGCAGGGTCCTGGTTAGACCTGGGCAGAGTTCAGCTATGCGGACACCGCGAAGTAACAAAAAACTCCGCCAAAATACGTTGAGTTCCGCGAGTGGGGGAGTGCGTTACTTTGAGCCGTTCTTGCTGCTCTTTTGAGTCGTGTGTTTGTCCCGCACTAAAAAATCAGCACAAATGGCATTCCACACAGCACAAGAGGGTGCTGCTTCTTTCTGCAACTCATGTGGAAGTTCTACTCAAGTGGCAGCTTCATCAACGCAAACGGAAGCTTTCTCAACGTGAGCAGCAGTGACCATACGCGGCAGAACACGTTGGGAAAACTAGCTAGGAAGGGGTCTTGTCTGGGTATTCTGAGCTCGCACTCGGCAACTTAGCATTGCCCTGGTGAGGGAAAAACTAACAATTGCATGTTACCCCACTTTAGATTGTTATTTCCATAGACTAACATTGGAATATTTAATTTAAGTACAAATATTGCTATGAAGGGGCTACACATGTCATTCAAAGACTAGAAATATTGGAAGTGATTAATCCAACAACTTGAACATTTTAAATTTATCTTAACTGGTACAGGAAATACATTGTAGAACTTTCTTTTTTATGAGCCAATATCCAGCCTTATAGCAGCCTCTCCTGATTGGTCAGTCATTATAGGCTTAGCCAATCTGCTTTGACGAGGTGATAAGTGAACGCATCGAGCATAGTTTATCTGATACAAGGAATTGTACAGCTGGATAGAACAGACCAGGTTGGGAGCTGGGTAAATCAAACTGTGCTTCAAAGAGAGCGGCACAGTAAAGAATGGCCTCTAGAGCTACCTCCTCTTCCAGGACCCCAGTCGGGTGGCAATCCAGGAATGGGATTTTCAGGAGGGCTGGGACGGGAAGGTTAATGGAAATGAGCCATACCTGTGGGTGGTTTAGCCAGCACTTACCCCAAAGAAAAGAGCATTTCCATCTTGAATTCTAAAGTGCAGTGCTTTGCGGATCAAGAATATGTCACACTTTGGAGGGAGCTGTCATGTTTTTGGGTGGTACCTAGAACTTTACTGGAAAGTTCCCCTGCTTGTCCCCCTGAAACTACAAGAAAAAGGGCTGCCCTGCTGGAATCTTGTTCTACACAACACAGGATTGCTCCCTGAAGGACTTATCCTGTTGTACACTTGGAACTACAGCCTTGAGGACTCTGCCCTGCTTCAAAAAGGATTAATACTTGGATTCTCTGGAAGAAACAGGTTAACAGAGATTCCCAGCACTATCCAGTGGACTTTTAAGAACGTGGGTAGGTGAATTGTGGGAAATGTGGCCCAAACTTCCAAGGGCCATCTTAAAGCTTCTAGCCCCTTCGATTTGTGTTTTGGCCACTTTGAACCATCAAGAGGAACTTCAGTAAGAAGTTCAAGAAGATTGGGGAAGTTTGGAACAACTTTTGGAAAAAGCTCCATAAGTGAACCTAATCAATGACTTGGGTGAAGCCAATTACCTTCAACCGCGTCCCGGCCCTAGATTTCAGGTTCGCCCCACTGAAAGCTCCAAAACTCAAGACTTCCAGGAGTTGACCAGGAGGTCCCTCTAAGCCAAGCTGGTGAACCCACTGTGAATCCGGCCTGACAAAGTGTCTTGCTCGCCATTGAGAGTAAATCCTTCAGAAAAGTTTCAAGTGTGAAGGTAGTATTTTGGACCGAACCTTACGCTTAGTGTATCCGACCAGGGCTCCATTGCAATCGGCCTCAAACTTTGACTTTGTCCCTGTCAAGGGCGACCAGATGTCCCAAGTTGGCTCTACATGTTTTTAAGCACTAGAGATGTGTTAATATTTTAAAATTCATATCTTCGGTTCACTATATTGGATGTTTGTCATTTTGGCGTCATTTTAAAGATACAAATATTTCCTACATTTATATATTGGTGTGGGATTTTTATTGTGTGTTGCATCTTACTTGTTTAATATATTGGTGTTTTTAAATGCTTTACATAGCTGTCTCCAAAGTTAAGAATGTCTGCTTGCAGCCAGCTACCACGGGTTGAGCCAGGGGCTAATGTGTTGAGTGTGTGCTCTCCTGGTAAAGGCTGCCCTATGAGACTGCTCCTGTCTGTTTTTTGTTTCCATTAGTGATCTGTTCAGGCCCACAGTGCTGTAGGACAGGCTGCTGAGTGTGCAGCCTAAAGTCTCTGCGGCCTGTGACGTTGCGCTCGTGCCTGTGCTACAAGTGGGACTGGGGATGTCGCTCGCTGTGCTCAGTGTGTGTTGGGCCCAGTATGCAGGATTTGGGCATCAGATCCATTCATCCCTGCCTCCGGACACTAGAGAGTTGTTCAGCGGTCGAACCATCCCCGAAAAGTGTGACTTCGCAGCTGGCCAGGCCATCATGTCCTGAGTGTAGTTCCCCACTCCACATGCGGAGCCCTTTGCTGTCGGTGAGGCCAGGCCATCCTGTCCTGAGTGTAGTTCCCCACTCCACATGCAGAGCCCTTTGCTGTCGGTGAGGCCAGGCCATCCTGTCCTGAGTGTAGTTCCCCACTCCACATGCAGAGCCCTTTGCTGTCGGTGAGGCCAGGCCATCATGTCCTGAGTGTAGTTCCCCACTCCACATGCAGAGCCCTTTGCTGTCGGTGAGGCCAGGCATCATGTCCTGAGTGTAGTTCCCCACTCCACATGCGGAGCCCTTTGCTGTCGGTGAGGCCAGGCCATCCTGTCCTGAGTGTAGTTCCCCACTCCACATGCAGAGCCCTTTGCTGTCGGTGAGGCCAGGCCATCATGTCCTGAGTGTAGTTCCCCACTCCACATGCGGAGCCCTTTGCTGTCGGTGAGGCCAGGCCATCATGTCCTGAGTGTAGTTCCCCACTCCACATGCAGGGCCCTTTGCTGTCGGTGAGGCCAGGCCATCCTGTCCTGAGTGTAGTTCCCCACTCCACATGCGGAGCCCTTTGCTGTCGGTGAGGCCAGGCCATCATGTCCTGAGTGTAGTTCCCCACTCCACATGCAGAGCCCTTTGCTCTCGGTGAGGCCAGGCCATCCTGTCCTGAGTGTAGTTCCCCACTCCACATGCGGAGCCCTTTGCTGTCGGTGAGGCCAGGCCATCATGTCCTGAGTGTAGTTCCCCACTCCACATGCAGAGCCCTTTGCTGTCGGTGAGGCCAGGCCATCCTGTCCTGAGTGTAGTTCCCCACTCCACATGCAGGGCCCTTTGCTGTCGGTGAGGCCAGGCCATCATGTCCTGAGTGTAGTTCCCCACTCCACATGCAGAGCCCTTTGCTGTCGGTGAGGCCAGGCCATCATGTCCTGAGTGTAGTTCCCCACTCCACATGCAGAGCCCTTTGCTGTCGGTGAGGCCAGGCCATCATGTCCTGAGTGTAGTTCCCCACTCCACATGCAGAGCCCTTTGCTGTCGGTGAGGCCAGGCCATCCTGTCCTGAGTGTAGTTCCCCACTCCACATGCGGAGCCCTTTGCTGTCGGTGAGGCCAGGCCATCATGTCCTGAGTGTAGTTCCCCACTCCACATGCAGAGCCCTTTGCTGTCGGTGAGGCCAGGCCATCATGTCCTGAGTGTAGTTCCCCACTCCACATGCGGAGCCCTTTGCTGACGGTGAGGCCAGGCCATCATGTCCTGAGTGTAGTTCCCCACTCCACATGCAGAGCCCTTTGCTGTCGGTGAGGCCAGGCCATCATGTCCTGAGTGTAGTTCCCCACTCCACATGCAGAGCCCTTTGCTGTCGGTGAGGCCAGGCCATCATGTCCTGAGTGTAGTTCCCCACTCCACATGCAGAGCCCTTTGCTGTCAGTGAGGCCAGGCCATCATGTCCTGAGTGTAGTTCCCCACTCCACATGCGGAGCCCTTTGCTGTCGGTGAGGCCAGGCCATCATGTCCTGAGTGTAGTTCCCCACTCCACATGCAGAGCCCTTTGCTGTCAGTGAGGCCAGGCCATCCTGTCCTGAGTGTAGTTCCCCACTCCACATGCGGAGCCCTTTGCTGTCGGTGAGGCCAGGCCATCCTGTCCTGAGTGTAGTTCCCCACTCCACATGCAGAGCCCTTTGCTGTCGGTGAGGCCAGGCCATCATGTCCTGAGTGTAGTTCCCCACTCCACATGCAGAGCCCTTTGCTGTCGGTGAGGCCAGGCCATCCTGTCCTGAGTGTAGTTCCCCACTCCACATGCGGAGCCCTTTGCTGTCGGTGAGGCCAGGCCATCCTGTCCTGAGTGTAGTTCCCCACTCCACATGCGGAGCCCTTTGCTGTCGGTGAGGCCAGGCCATCATGTCCTGAGTGTAGTTCCCCACTCCACATGCGGAGCCCTTTGCTGTCGGTGAGGCCAGGCCATCATGTCCTGAGTGTAGTTCCCCACTCCACATGCGGAGCCCTTTGCTGTCGGTGAGGCCAGGCCATCATGTCCTGAGTGTAGTTCCCCACTCCACATGCAGAGCCCTTTGCTGTCAGTGAGGCCAGGCCATCCTGTCCTGAGTGTAGTTCCCCACTCCACATGCGGAGCCCTTTGCTGTCGGTGAGGCCAGGCCATCCTGTCCTGAGTGTAGTTCCCCACTCCACATGCAGAGCCCTTTGCTGTCGGTGAGGCCAGGCCATCATGTCCTGAGTGTAGTTCCCCACTCCACATGCAGAGCCCTTTGCTGTCGGTGAGGCCAGGCCATCCTGTCCTGAGTGTAGTTCCCCACTCCACATGCGGAGCCCTTTGCTGTCGGTGAGGCCAGGCCATCCTGTCCTGAGTGTAGTTCCCCACTCCACATGCGGAGCCCTTTGCTGTCGGTGAGGCCAGGCCATCATGTCCTGAGTGTAGTTCCCCACTCCACATGCGGAGCCCTTTGCTGTCGGTGAGGCCAGGCCATCATGTCCTGAGTGTAGTTCCCCACTCCACATGCGGAGCCCTTTGCTGTCGGTGAGGCCAGGCCATCATGTCCTGAGTGTAGTTCCCCACTCCACATGCAGAGCCCTTTCCTATCTGTGAGCAATACACTTCTCACCACAGGGGAGTGATCTGGGGTCAGGTGGCTGCTGGACATTTCAGTAAAGCTATTTAGGTTCAGGCAGAAACACTTTCAAAAAGTGGCAGATCTTTAATAGTATTTTAAAATCCAATGTTACCATTAAATTACGTAATACATGAACATGAGTCGTTTAACCATTTCTCAGACATTTATTGAATGTAATCGTGCAACCCGGTGTTAACCATGAGAAAGCCAGTCATACCAGAGTGAAAAACAACTTTGTAGGTTTTTCAGTGCCAGGACATATAAAACATTAAATATGCATGTCCAACTTTTCAAATACCATGCACCCTGTCATAAGGGTGTTTGGGGCCTTATAAAGGAGTGGCTTAGAAGTATTGAAAAAGTAGGTTTAGGTCTGGCAAGAAGTGTATTTTGCCAGGTCAAAATTGCTGTTTAAACTGCACTCCCGGGCAGCAATGTCAGGGCTGGCAATGTGCTATACAGTGCTACTTTAGTAAGTGGCACGATTAGTGTTCCAGCACACTAGTATTTATAATTCAGTGGGGCTGAGAAGATGTAGTACCATATACTTATGACGTAAGTAAATGAAAGGTGTCAGTCAGGTGTGAAGCAATTTAAACATGTTTGAGAGGGAGGGTTCATACTCTTTACTATTGGTGAGTAGTGTTAAAGTGCAGAGTCCTAGGGCCAACAAAAACTGGTTTAACAACAGAATGCAAACATTTCGAGAGACCCTGCAAAAGGTAAACTGTTACTTGCTGTGTGGGTAGCTCACATGTTTCTGTGTAGTGTTATTATGCATAATTACCTAAGAATTATTTGAGATTATGCTTGAATCACACGAGAAGAGTAATGTTGTGTTTACTGCAAGAAATAGCACTAAATTCATCAGAACACAAATAGAAATTACGAGCAGCCATTGGCATTCACTAAATGTGCTCTTGGGAAAGGATTTCCCCAACTGCTATTACCATATAGCACTAGTTTATTAATACAGAATGCACCCTCTTGTCCAAAATGAACTTGCTGCTGCATTTTGCTCTAAGAAACAAAGCCAAATGCAGCTGCACATGAAGAGTGAGTGCAGGCAGCCACTCACGCTCCCTAAATGTACTCTCGCACTAGGATTAGTTCCCCAAATTAGACGAGCAGGAGTAAGCATGTCATTGCCAGTAGTTCTGTGTCAAAGAGTAATGCAGAATCAGCAAATGTATTCCAATTATGCCAACAAGAACAACATTCTCTCCAGGCTTAGATGACTGCTGGAGTTCAGAAAGGAAAGAATGGACTCCTCTGTTTAAGGAGCCTTCGTTGGTTCCTGATGAGAACCCCCAAACACCTGGGCTTAAAAAACGTAAGACCTTCCACCGTACAATTCTGAACCTCTACCGAAAGTGACCCAGTGTTCATTCAAGTTCTACTCTCAGCACCTAAAAGAACAGCACTCCATACAGGGTGCTAAAAAGAAGTTCAATTCTTGACAAATTTCCACTAAACTTTTTGATTAGTTTGCACATGGAAAGTTTCGGGGTGATTCGTGACGTGTGGGGCCGGGAAAAAAAGGGTTCCAAAACACGTTTTCTCTATTTATTTTTGCGTAGGAACTTTAGACACAGCTGCAGCCTAAACCTTGGAAAGGATTTACTTCAAAATTTGCATAAAGCCCTGAAAGAGTGTTTTTTTGTGATTTGAGATACACCTTGTTAGACCTGTCAGCCCTAGGGTGATCTTTCCCTGTGATTTTTTTGCCCTTGCCTCATTTTTTCCACCTACTTTTTGTTGGCCCTTAGGTCTTCGGGCACCTTTTCATAGCTAATCTGTGTTAGGGTGCAGGCGCTCTCTACTTCCAACATGGCTGCCACTGGCCCCTGCTACTGCAGCGTGGTCTTTTTAGTGTAGCACCCTAGTTGCCAGGAGCAGGCTGGGTCCCCATACAATGTTGCAATGCCGGCCACCCATCCCCTGTCCATAGTTAGAGTGGGGAAGCTCCTGGAACCTTCCAGAAGAAAGGCGGACCTGACTTTTCCCGCCTTAGAGAGTGGTCACCTGACCTGGGCATATATAAGCAAGGGAGGGAACAATTTCTAGTCAGTTGGGGCATCACTGACCTGGGGAACCCACGCAGGAGTTTTAGGCGGGAGGGCCTAGTGAGGAACCTATGCTACTGGGAGTGACAGGATCTAGGTGCTGCCTCTTAAGCTGGGTGAGGTGTCCAAAGCTAGCCCCCTGATCTGGCCCAGTGGTAGGGAACCCCAGGGCCCATCTGCAGTGACTGAGGAGAAATTCTTCAAGCGTTCAACTCATAACCCCCCCCCCCTTCCACTTCAAGAAACAAGCAACTAAGGGCGCAGAACCATCCAAGCGCCAAGAAAACTGCTTCCTGAGACCAGGTACTGGACTGTGCTGCCCTGCGCATCCCCTGCCTACAACTGGGCCTACCTGTCTCCCCCTGACTGAACTGTATGACAAGCGCTATTATTTGCTCCCATCCTGCCTGCCCGGAGCTAACTGTGCCCTCGTGACTCTAGCGCTGAAGTCCCCTGTGAGGCACTGGAATCCCAAGGCGTTTTTCCCCTCAGGGATCATCCTGCCTGCGTGGCGCTGCGTTGGCCCCCAAGCGCTCACCTGCTGTCCCCGAGCGCTGTGCCCAGAAGTGCTAATTGCCAGGCCAACTCACCACCACGGCCCGGAGCTGTCCGCACCCTCCCGGGGCGTCGTGGAATCTCCTCAGAGGGAGCGTGTATCCCCCCTCGGCGGCCCCCGTATGCCAGGAGAGGGCCGCCGGAAACCCTGAGAGGCCGCGCTGGGCCGGGAAGTATCCTCCTTCGTCTGCCCTGGTGCTCCTGTGAAGGGGCGCGCCATTGATCCCCCCTCTGCGGCCCCCGGTGTCAGGAGAGGGCCGTCGCAACGTAATCACTAGGCCGCTAGGCCTGAGGCCTTCCCCTACCTGCAGCACGTGACGGGGGAACTCCGGACTCGTCATCGGCCACGCCCCCGCCACGCCGCACAGCCATTGGCTGCTCCGATCCAGCCCTTCTTTCAAGGCCGGCACCCGGAACAGGCCGCGATTCATCGCGGAGGAGGCCCGAAGCTGGAAACGCCCCTCCGCTTGGTCCCGCAGTGTGTGTTTCTCGCCCCTGGCGCCGGTGCGCTCTAGCAGCGTTTGGCACCGCGTCAGGCCGCGTCAGGCCGCTTCTCCCGCCGACTCCAGCCTATGCAAGGGCCCCGGAGGGCTGAAGCAGAGAGGTAACCCCCTGGGGAGGAGGGCGGTAGGCCGAGTGAGGCCCGAGGTCGCCCCTCCCCCGGGGTTAACTGTGACTGGGCCCTCTTGGCCCCCTTTTGAATGTGCCTCAAGTATTTGGAGGCTGGAGGGTCAGACACTTTCCTCATTAGATCGTAGTGCACCATATTTACACGCCTGATATGTTCAACGTGCACCATGTGTACAAGCCTGAGATGTTCAACGTGCACCATATTTACAAGCCTGATATGTTCAACGTGTACCATATTTACAAGCCTGATATGTTCAAAGTGTACCATATTTACAAGCCTGATATGTTCAACGTGCACCATATTTACAAGCCTGATATGTTCAAAGTATACCATATTTACAAGCCTGTTAATGAGAGGGAGAGTCACTTCACTGTACTGAATTTTCTTGCAGAGGTGGACTTCCACAATATTCTGATGATCTGATCTGGGTCGCAAACCGACCTGTGTTCCCAAGAAGAAAGGCTTGAAGTTGCTGACTAAAGGCTGTGTTCTTTGAAGTTCCTTGTTAGACTGATAAGTACTTGCTGATATGTTTTATTACCTTCTAGGAAGAGCGTCCATGAGAGGTCTGATGTGTTACTTACACGCAATACTATAGTCGCTTCTTGTAGGATCCTCCAGGTTTATACAATTACCCCTTTGCCTGTCAAAGAGTCTGATGCGACAGGCAGGGTTAGTTAATGCTTCATTGCTTAGATGAGCTGGTTATTATTTTAATGAAAAGTCTTACTGAAATGCTTAGTGAAATATTTACCCCTTGACAGGAAATGCAATCTGAACGTGATTCATGAAATGTCTTAATGAAATGCTTATCTGAAATGCTAATGAATTACCAATGCATTGATCTAATTGAAAGCCTACATAAAAGATCTTGATTTTTCAAATACAACTACTGGTGTGGTCTCCATTATTGCGCCACTGTGTGTTTCATTGGATGTGTGTGTTAAAGTGGCTGCTTTACACGCAAGCCCCTGGCTGCCTTCCTGCTCGAGCCATGCTACCCCCCGGAGAACTGGTGGTCCCAGTTCTTACATTGTTGGCGAGCGGTGGGATCCAGGACCTGTAGCTACCTAACACCCTCCAGTGGGACAGAGAGCGCTGCAATTAATTGGACACCTATCGTGCTTCAAGCAAACCCAATTGCTGACCACTGTGTAGCCTGCAACAGAGTGTGTTGAACCAGTATTGTTGCCCACGTCCTAGAATTTTTCTTCCAGGTTATCTAGGTCCTCACTGTGACAGAATGGAGTTCCAGCTGGCTGACCTTGATAGGTACACGGTAGTGCAGTTAAGGGAGTTTTGTCAGGGGATGGGGTTGCCTGTGGGGACGAGAGCTGTAAAAGAACAGCTCCGTACCGCCTTAAGGGCATGGGTAAGGGCCCACCCAGAGGAAGAAGAGGATGGGGAACAGGTCACACACGGGGAGGTGGACACTCAAGAAGACCCAGGCCTGCTCAATATTGACATGTCAGACAATATATTGCCATGAAGACGTTCCGGGGCAGGGAGCAGTGTATCTAGGGAGAGTGTGTCACCGCAGGAGTACGAGGACAGGAGGGAGGAGAGGCGATTAAAGTGGGAGCTTGCCAAGTTAGAGCACGAGAAGGAGAGAGAAAGGGAAGATAAGCAGTTGGCTTTGGAGAGAGAGAAATTAGCATTGGAGGAAAGGAAGCTGGCGCGCGAGCTGCAGCTCAAGGAAATTGAGCTGCAAGCAATGCAGTTGAGTGCGCCAGGAAGTCCTAATGGTGGCAGCGTACCAGGAGCTCATCAGGAGCCCAGATTCTGGTTACCCAAGGAGGTGATAGCGAGCTACACGAAGGGGGATGACATTGCCAGGTGGTTGGAGGCGTATGAAGTGGCCTTGACTGCCCATGGGGTGCTTGAGAAACACTGGGGAGGTGGTTTGTACCGGTATATACCTCCTGATGTCAGGGACTCACTCCTGTATTTGGAGAAGGCAGACCAGTTTAGGTATTCCCCCATGAAGGAGGCGCTTATCAAACATTTTGGCCTCACCCCTGAAAGGTATCGCCAGAGGTTTCGTGGCAGCCATAAGCTGTCCACGCAGAATTGGGTAGATTTTTTTGAGTATGCCCGAAATGCTCTGGATGGTTGGGTGCGTGGCAGCGAGGTGCGAGATTTTGAGGGTCTGTATAACCTTTTTTTGAGAGAGCACCTCTTGGATAAGTGTTTTCCGGAGTTGCGCCAACATTTGGTGGACCGCAAGCTTACTGATTCCCGTGAGCTCGCGGAGAAGGCGGATATTTGGGTTAGCACCCGGGTGTCACACAAGGGCCCCGGGGGAGATGGCCCAAAAGGTGGACAGGGCGCCCCTCAGAAGAAAGAGGGTGGAGATAAAAGAACAGATTTCTCACGAGGCCCACAAACTAGACAGTTTGGGAAAGGAGTAGGTACCCCACCTCAGAACCGTTCCCCAAAACCCACTTACCCTGACAAGAGTCAGCAGCCAAAAGTGGTCCGGTGCTATGAGTGCGGAGAGGTCGGCACTACAAGGGAGACCCCCAGTGTCGCAAATGACCCCCGGCCCCCACTGGTGGCAAGAGTCCCGGGGTGGCTAGTATAGCGCTTTGGTTGGAGCTGCCCCTAGATAGGGAAGGGGAGTGGACAGGCCTGACCCTGGTTTCACTCGGGGATAAGGAGATGGTCCCAGTGAAGCCCTTACCATCGAATATTGCTAAGTACCAGCAGAGGGTGAAGGTCAATGGGGAGGAGGTGGACGCTCTGAGGGACACAGGAGCCAGCATGACCACTGTAGTGAGGCGGCTGGTGTCCCCTGAGCAGGTTGTTCCTGATGTGTACCATCCGGCCGTGTTGGCTGACAGCAGAATGAGCTAGTATCCCGTGGCTCAAGTTCCCTTTGATTGGGGAGGAGTGTCAGGCCCGTTGAGAGTTGCTATCAGCCCTGCCTTGCCTGTGGACTGTCTGCACAATAATGACCTCGAACATACCGCCTGGAAGGAAGTGGAGTTTAAGGCCCACACTGAGATGTTGGGATTACCAGGGTGGACGTGCATAGTCACGCGGTCCTCGGCTGCCCGGCAAAAAGCTCAACCCGGGCTGGAGCCTGAAACAATGGCCCAACCCTCTGTCGGTCCAGAGGAGAGTGTTGTGGAGGACACACCCCGTGTGATGGATGGGGAGCCCGCGGAGGTAACCCCGGAGTCCGTGTAGGTGGATGTCGTTCCCGTGGGGGATTTGCCGACCCTTGCCGAGTGGCATGTGGAAGGAGGTCCTACCCGGGAGGAATTCTGTCGGGCGCAAAAGGAGTGCCCCACACTTGAAGGCATGCGGCGACAGGCCGAAGCCCAAGCGTCGAACAAGGAGACCGGCGGCTATCACGTGTATTGGGAGGATGGCCTCCTGTACAGTGAGCCAAGGGTTCCGGTGCATGGGTCCTCGAGGACCTTAGTGGTCCCCCAGTATTACCGGGCCTTTTTGATGAAACTGGCGCATGAGGTACCTCTAGCCGGACACCTGGGCCAGGACAAGACCTTTGCGAGGCTAGTCCCACATTTTTATTGGCCTAGGATGAGAGTTGCCTATGACACCTATTGCAAGACCTGCAAGACTTGCCAGGCCAGCGGCTAGACTGGGACCAAGTTGAAGGCCCCATTGGTAACACTCCCAGTGGTCGGGACCCCTTTCGAGAGGGTCGGTATTGACATCATTGGGCTATTGGACCCTCCGACCTCTGCGGGACATCGGTTCATTTTGGTATTGGTGGACCACGCCACTCGGTACCCGGAGGCCATCCCTCTGAGGACCGTTACTGCACCTGTAGTGGCGCGGGCCCTGATGGGGATATTTACCCGAGTGGGATTCCCCAAGGTCGTGGTGTCGGACAGGGGCACAAATTTCATGTCGGCCTACATGCAGGCCATGTGGAAGGAGTGCGGAGTGACCTATCGGTTCTCCACTCCTTACCACCCCCAGACTAACGGGCTCATAGAGCGCTTCTACAAGACCTTGAAGGGGATGATCCGGAGTCTGCCAGAAGACCTGAGGCGGAAATGGGACATCCTCCTCCCTTGCTTGCTGTTCTCGTACCGCGAGGTACCCCAGAAGGGAGTCGCGTTCAGCCCCTTCGAACTGGTCTATGGACATCCCGTTAGGGGACCCCTCAGTCTGGTCAAAGAGGGGTGGGAGAAGACTTCGAGGAAGCTTCCCCGTGATGTTGTCAGCTACATGCTGGCATTCCGCAGCCAGATGGCCAAGCTGTGGAAGGAAGCCTCAGACAATCTGAAGGCTAGCCAAGCCGCCATGAAGGAGTGGTATGACCGCAACGCTCGGACGGAAGAGTTGGACGCTGGACAGAAGGTGTGGGTCATGGAGCCTGGGAAGCTTAGTGCCCTCCAGGACCAGTGGACTGGTCCGTACGAGATTGTGGAGCCAAGAGGCCAGACTACCTATGTCGTGGACTTGAAGAACCCCCGACAACCCCACCGGGTGCTCCACGTCAACCGCCTGAAGCCTCATCATGAGCGATCAGAGCTTGCTCTCCTCATGGTGACGGATGGGAGCGAGTGTAATGATGTCCAAGCTGGTTCCGCAGGAGCGTCAGGAATCCGAAGAATATTCCACAGCCTTCCCCTACGGCCTTCCGACTCTATCAAACACTAGAGTAACAAATGGCTCACCAGGGGAAAACAGGGAGACAAAACAAGGAATGGTAGGGGAAAAAAGACAAGATCTTGATGGGGTTCTTCAGAATGGATGTATGGCAACTCAGAATGGACACTTGGCAACAGATGGGCTGTAAGAAAAGGAAATATACAATCTATCTAGATCGAACACAATCCTTACATATACCCTGTCTATTTATGTATACGACTACTACATACCACTTTTGTTTTGTCTATGTCGTAGAACTGGTATGTGAGAAAATGGTAGAATTTCGTCTTGAGCTGTTACAAAGAAAATAACAATAAGCACGATTTTTCTCACCTCTTACACATAAACATAATACATCTGATTTGTTGACTTCTCACTTTGTATATGGTAGAAGACTACTGGACAACATCCCCTATTCTGATAACACTGAGCTGATGCCAACACCAAAGAACGTTGCATGAAGATCTACGAAATAAAACATACACTCAGATTTTCTATTATACTCACAACATTGATCAATATATATGTAGGCAGCGCAGTGCGCTGTTACCGTGATTCTACGTCGTGAAGGTTGTAATCTGCGCCCCACTCTGGTCCACGCAAGAACCCCTGAACACATGTGAGGCTTGTCAAAGAATAAGCAAAAATGATGATGTGCTCAATGGGGAATTGGCATAGTGTGAAGGAATGCCAAGGAGGGAAATGTGGTGCCCAGCCGAATGGCGGAGAACAAGCCCGGCCACCGGGGGAGCACATAAAATAAGGAGAACGGATGCGGAGCAGGGAGGGACTCTAACTAAACTATGTGGTCCCAGTGTGTCCCGCCGGACGGCGGAGACTAAGCCCGGCCGCCGGGCAGAACAACTCAGGAATGAAGAAAGGACGGAGCAATGAGCTCGGCCGGGCGGCGGAGACCAAGCCCGGCCGCCGGGCGGAGCAACTCAGGAATGAGGAAGGGACGGAGTGATGAGCCCGGCCGAGCGGCGGAGACCAAGCCCGGCCGCTGGGCGGAGCAACAATGGGAGACAAGGACAGAAGTTGAGCCCAGCCGGATGGCGGGGAAAGACCCGGCCGCCGGGCGGGACTCCACAGAATGGTGAGCGTTCTCGTTACAAGGCAAACGCAACGAGACACCCGGGGATGCCTGATAATAGACGTCCGAAATCTCCGTGGAACAGAGGGGGGAAAAGAAAGACCGGAGCTCGCACAAGAGCGCGAGGGCTGGAGACTCTTCCACCCAGTAAACGGAAATAGCACTGCAAAACAGGAAGACTGGCAACTGGATACAGGACGGAACACCGGAATCCAAGGAGCTAGACGCAAGAACGTAAAGCGTCGCTCCAAGAGTGAGGAGGTCTTAAATAGTGTTCACAATTAAAGGCGCAGTGTGTGGATAACCTCGAGTCATGACAGCGAGGAGGAGGAAAGTGAGCCTCTTCCTGACCTTCTAGCGGCTCAGGAGAAGGATGGTTTAGTGGAGGGAGTTGTCCTCTCCCCATCCTTGACCCCAGAACAACAGAGGGACTGCCGCCAGGTTTTGGCGCAGCACGCCTCGTTGTTCTCCCTCACGCCTGGAATTACCCATCTGTGTACCCATGATGTGGACACAGGGGACAGTCCGCCAGTGAAAACCAAGTCTTACCGGCTGTCCGACAAAGTAAAGAACAGCATCCAGGGTGAGGTGACCAAGATGCTGGAGTTGGGAGTAATCGAACCATTCAGCAGCCCGTGGGCTAGTCCGGTTGTTCTGGTGCCGAAAGCGGCTCCACCGCGCGCCACCCCAGAACTTCAGTTCTGTGTGGATTATCGGGGGTTGAACTCTGTCACCAAGACAGATGCTCACCCGATACCACGGGCAGACGAGCTGATTGACTGGCTGGGAGCAGCCAAGTACCTCAGCACCATCGACTTGACATCAGGGTACTGGCAGATTGCCATGGCCGATGGAGCGAAGGAGAAGACACCGTTCTCCACCCCCGAGGGCCACTTCCAATTTCGAGTGATGCCCTTCAGGATCAAGAATGCTCAGGCCACCTTCCAGCGGTTGGTGAACCAGGTATTATCTGGCATGGAGTCCTTCTCAGCAGCTTACCTGGATGACATAGCTGTCTTCAGTAGCACCTGGGAGGACCATCTGCAGCATCTCCAGGAGGTGCTGCGGGCGTTACAACGGGATGGCCTCACCATCAAAGCTAGCAAGTGCCAGATTGGACAGGGCTCTGTCGTGTACCTGGGACACTTGGTGGGCGGAGGTAAGGTGCAACCCCTCCAGGCCAAAATTGAGACCATCATGGCCTGGGAGCCCCCCAAAACTCAGACTGAGGTCCAAGCTTTCCTCGGCCTCACTGGCTATTACCGCAGATTCGTCAAGGGGTATGGTACCATCGTGGCCCCCTTGACCGAGTTGACGTCCAAAAAGCAGCCACGTCAGGTCATCTGGACCTCTGCTTCCCAGGAGGCATTTGAAACACTGAAGCACGCGATGTGCACCGCTCCGGTGCTGGCCACTCCGGACTTCGAAAAAGAATTCATCGTGCAGACAGATGCCTCAGAGCATGGCGTAGGCGCGTGCTGTTGAAACTCAACGATGATGGCCAAGACCAACCTGTGGCGTTCATCTACCGAAGACTCCTCCCTCGGGAATGGCGATGGAGTACCATCGAGCGAGAAGCCTTCGCTGTGGTCTGGGCTTTGAAGAAGTTGCGGCCATACCTCTTTGGCTCTCACTTCCTGGTTCAAACCGGCCACCTACCCCTTCGCTGGCTCATGCAGATGAGAGGCGAAAATCCCAAGTTGCTAAGGTGGTCCATTTCCCTACAGGGGATGGACTTTAAGGTGGAACATCGGCCCGGAGCTGACCACGCCAATGCTGACGGTCTCGCCCGGTTTTTCCGCCTTAGTGACGAGAACTCCCTAGAGGTTGGGTAGCTCTCCCCACTTTCAGCTGGGGGAGACGCATGTTAGACCTGTCAGCCCTAGGGTGGTCTTTCCCTGTGATTTTTTTGCCCTTGCCTCATTTTTTCCACCTACTTTTTGTTGGCCCTTAGGTCTTCGGGCACTTTTTCATAGCTAATCTGTGTTAGGGTGCAGGTGCTCTCTACTTCCAACATGGCTGCCACTGGCCCCTGCTACTGCAGCGTGGTCTTTTTAGTGTAGCACCCTAGTTGTCAGGAGCAGGCTGGGTCCCCATACAATGTTGCAATGCCAGCCACCCAGCCCCTGTCCATAGTTAGAGTGGGGAAGCTCCTGGAACCTTCCAGAAGAAAGGCGGACCTGACTTTTCCCGCCTTAGAGAGTGGTCACCTGACCTGGGCATATATAAGCAAGGGAGGGAACTTTTTCTAGTCAGTCGGGGCATCACTGACCTGGGGAACCCACGCAGGAGTTTTAGGCGGAAGGGCCTAGTGAGGAACCTATGCTACTGGGAGTGACAGGATTTAGGTGCTGCCTCTTAAGCTGGGTGAGGTGTCCAAAGCTAGCCCCCTGATCTGGCCCAGTGGTAGGTAACCCCAGGGCCCATCTGCAGTGACTGAGGAGAAATTCTTCAAGACTTCAACTCATCACCCCCCCCTTCCACTCCAAGAAACAAGCAACTAAGGGCGCAGAACCATCCAAGCGCCAAGAAAACTGCTTCCTGAGACCAGGTACTGGACTGTGCTGCCCTGCGCATCCCCTGCCTACAACTGGGCCTACCTGTCTCCCCCTGACTGAACTGTATGACAAGCGCTATTATTTGCTCCCATCCTGCCTGCCCTGAGCTAACTGTGCCCTCGTGACTCTAGCGCTGAAGTCCCCTGTGAGGCACTGGAATCCCAAGGCGTTTTTCCCCTCAGGAATCATCCTGCCTGCGAGGCGCTGCGTTGGCCCCCAAGCGCTCACCTGCTGTCCCCGAGCACTGTGCCCAGAAGCGCTAATTGGCAGGCCAACTCACCGCCACGGCCCGGAGCTGTCCGCGCCCTCCCGGGGCGTCGTGGAATCTCCTCAGAGGGAGCATGTATCCCCCCTCGGCGGCCCCCGTATGCCAGGAGAGGGCCGCCGGAAACCCTGAGAGGCCGCGCTGGGCCGGGAAGTATCCTCCTTCGTCTGCCCTGGTGCTCCTGTGAAGGGACGCGACATTGACCCCCCTCGGCGGCCCCCGGTGTCAGGGGAGGGGCGCCGCAACGTAATCACTAGGCCGCTAGGCCTGAGGCCTTCCCCTACCTTCAGCACGTGACGGGGGAACTCCGGCCTCGTCATCGGCCACGCCCCCCGCCACGCCGCACAGTCATTGGCTGATTCGATCCAGCCCTTCTTTCAAGGCCGGCACCCGGAACAGGCCGCGATTCATCGCGGAGGGGGCCCAAAGCTGGAAACGCCCCTCCGCTTGGTCCCGCAGTGTGTGTTTCTCGCCCCTGGCGCCGGCGCGCTGTAGCAGCGTTTGCCCCCGCGTCAGGCCACGAGAGGTCCCCCAACCGGCGGAAGCTTCTCCCGCCGACTCCATCCTACGCAAGGGCCCCGGAGGGCCGAAGCAGAGAGGTAACCCCCTGGGGAGGAGGGCTGTAGGCCGAGTGTGGCCCGAGGTCGCCCCTCCCCCGGGGTTAACTGTGACTGGGCCCTGTTGGCCCCCTTTTGAATGTGCCTCAAGTATTTGGAGGCTGGAGGGTCAGACACTTTCCTCATTAGATCGTAGTGCACCATGTTTACAAGCCTGAGATGTTCAACGTGCACCATATTTACAAGCCTGATATGTTCAACGTGCACCATATTTACAAGCCTGATATGTTCAAAGTGTACCATATTTACAAGCCTGTTAATGAGAGGGAGAGTCACTTCACTGTACTGAATTTTCTTGCAGAGGTGGACTTCCACAATATTCTGATGATCTGATCTGGGTCGCAAACCGATCTGTATTCCCAAGAAGAAAGACTTGAAGTTGCTGACTAAAGGCTGTGTTCTTTGAAGTTCCTTGTTAGACTGATAAGTACTTTCTGATATGTTTTATTATCTTCTAGGAAGAGCGTCCATGAGAGGTCTGATGTGTTACTTACACGCAATACTATAGTCGCTTCTTGTAGGATCCTCCAGGTTTATACAATTACCCCTTTGCCTGTCAAAGAGTCTGATGCGACAGGCAGGGTTAGTTAATGCTTCATTGCTTAGATGAGCTGGTTATTATTTTAATGAAAAGTCTTACTTGAATGCTTAGTGAAATATTTACCCCTTGACAGGAAATGCAATCTGCACGTGATTCATGAAATGTCTTAATGAAATGCTTATCTGAAATGCTAATGAATTACCAATGCATTGATCTAATTGAAAGCCTACATAAAAGATCTTGATTTTTCAGATACAACTACTGTTGTGGTCTCCATTATTGCGCCACTGTGGGTTTCATTGGATGTGTGTGTTAAGTAGCTGCTTTACACGCAAGCCCCTGGCTGCCTTCCTGCTCGAGCCATTCTACCCCTTGGAGAACTGGTGGTCCCAGTTCTTACACATCTGTTCAGTATTTTTTAGCAATAAATGGTCAAATCATTTACATATATCTCTATGGATCAGACAGAACTCTTGCTGAGATCTGATTACCTTCCTGCACCTCAACTAGGAAATAATGGCGGCAGTGCACTAAGGACTCAGGACTCAGTCCCACATCCTACAAAAAGTAAAAAAGAAGACAAAAGGGAGCAGGGGAAGGGTTACCCTGTGCCCTAGGTCTGGTAGTGGGGCCAAAATGATATGTTTTAAATTTTACAGAAAATTCAAGGAGGATCCAGGAATTTTAGTCAAAATAAAAAAAATGCTGCCTCCAGTGAGTGGTTATTACAATCCACCCAGGGCTTGAGGGGGTGAGGCAATTATTGTGTTGTGGAGGGGGACATGGCCACCCTCCCCAAGCTGATTTGGCCCCGCACTCCTCCCGGTCTGGCATCTTATTATATGGGGAAGGCACACAGCCCCCTCCCCAGGGAATTTTGAGCCCTGGGGACCCCATCCCCCTGAAACCCAACTCTATATTGAAGGGAGAGGAGGCACACAGCTCCTCTCTCCAGGTCTATTTTGGCCCGGAGGGGCCAATCCCCGGGCCTGGCCACATGTTAATCCTCTGGGGTCTAGCACCAACTTAAATGGGGAGGATCACACACCTCCTCTCCCATGGGACATTTTCAGCCCCGGGACTGCATCCCCCAAGGCCTAACAACAATTTAAATGGGGACTGGGGAAATGAGCCTCCATCGCGGACCATTCCAATGCCTAATTGGCCCCAACTAGCTCTCCTCATCCAGAAGGAGCTGGAATTTCTCTAACCACCAAGGAGCAGCTAGGCATGCTGCTCCCTGCAGGCAGGATCAATACTCATATCTGTTTCCCTGCCTGCAGCACTGCAAAATAGATCTGAAGTCTGTTCTCAGTTGGCTGGTGCATTTTTAATGTTCCTGCCAGCTGGGAGTGGGATTCGTGTTTGCTCTTGCTCAACGGGAGATTTGAAATTGCTCTGCCAATCGAGAGCAAACACAGGTTTCTCTGCCAATGTCAGTTGTCAGTGTCAGCAGGGAAACCATATTATCCTGAGTGCGGGCACCCCAGGACATAGCCTGTGAAGAGCCATCCACTGGGAGTGGGCTTCTGAGGGATTTTAGTGGCTCAAGACTAAGGCTTGGAGAGGGGGGGCCACATGGCTGCCCTCCTCATATGATATATATTCCTCCCCGCGCTGGGTTCATTGGGGCAATATGTGGCTTTGGGAGGGGGGTTGCATGGCACCCCTCCCTTAAAATAATTGCCACTGAGAGTGGGCTACCTGGTGAGTCGGTGAGGAGGCACATGGCCCCCCTTTTATGGGAAGGGGCATGTGGCCCCATCCCCAATAAAAAGTAACATTGACCCTCTGGGGTGGGTTCCCTGTGGCCTCCAGTGGCTAGGGATGGGGGAAACTCATCCCACCTCCCAATAAAAGAAATTTGTTTAGACTCTTTCGGGATCAAGGCTTTTGTTGCCATTTTGTGTCTTTATTGGCCCCAGGGAGTTCCTCTGGGTCCCCACCATGAGGCCTAGGGGGTCATGGTATCCATACCCTGCCCTATATATCATAATCAACTTCAGGATAGGGGACTTAGTTCCTGCATCCAGTAATTCCTGCCAGCAACATTTTTCTCATGGTACCCTGTAGCCAATCAGAGTGCTCTCTGTCACAGGGTCTCACTTCCAAGGGAGTGGGATGGCTCTGTTCGATATGAATTTACCTTAAATAAATGAATAGGCAAGAGCTGTTTGGAAAAACAGGAACAAGTTGTTTTTTTTAAACACCGCGTCTGGGAGAGCCTGGAGAGACTGTGTCTGAGTAGAATGTCTCAATGTACAAAGTTTTGGTCATTAATTTATACAGTTCATGAAGTACAATAACATGTCGAAAAGAGCATCTTTAGTTATAAATCTATCACATCTTCGGCCCGCAGCACCGGGGACTGTGTGTTTTGTGCTGCAACAGATGAAAACCCAACCAACGAAGTCTATGATTCTGCTGCCAACTCTGTGTCCTGAAGAATGCGCATTGGGCACCACCGCAATGCCTTGGTCTCAACGATGACGCCTTTTGACTACGCCACCGAGCCACTGCTTGCAACGCGACCTCTGGGCACTGCATTCCACACCGCCTCGCCTCACGCCAAAGATTTTTCACCACAGAGAGCACCACCAATTAGCTGCACCGCATTGGTCTCAGTCAATGTCAGTGGTCTCACTGACGATGCCTGTTGATGCCGCCACCGAGCCGGTGCTTGCACCGCGACCTCTGGGTACCGCACTCCACACCGCCTCACTTCACACCTCGCTTTGGCACCATGGAGAGCACCACCACAACACCGCTCTGCAACCTTGGTCTCACCGACGACACCTGTTGACACTGCCACTGAGCCGCTGCTTGCAACGCGACCTGTGGGAACCGCATTCTGCACAGTCTTGCTTCATGAAGATGCCTTGGCCTCCCTGATGCCGCCGCTCCACGTCGAGATCGACGCTGCTGCTTGCACCGTGGTTCAAGGGCACCGCTCGTAAGTTACGCAAAGCACCGCCCTCATCCTGCACCACAGCCTTGGCCTACCGATGCCAGGAACCATCAAATCCCGCTCATCAGCCAACGCAGCGCTTCAGCAACGACAACGTCGCTGCTTGCACCATGACCTGCTAGCACCGTGATGAGCACCGCCTTCATCTCGCACTGCAACCCTGGTCTCTTCAACGATGCCATCTGACACCCCCACCGAGCTGCTTCTCGCACCGCGACCTGGGGACCCCGCATGCCACACCACTGCACTTCGCACTGCAGCACCCGATGCCTGCCAATGGAAGCACCCCTGATTCCATCAGAGAGGACATCGACCTGCAGAGCTTGTGACTTCGAGGGCCCATCATGACTCCTGCACTGACCTCGGGAACGACACCTGATGATGCCGTGCTTTCTAATTGAAGATTTTGAAGTACTGTATTGTGGATTTTTGATCATTTTTGGTCTTGTCCTAAAGTATATAAAAATATTGGCTATTTTTCCAAATTGGTGTGGTGTTCTTTTGTAGTGCGTATACTATATTACTGTTGCCTGTCTGCTAATGCCAAGCAACCAAGGGGTGAACAGGGGTCATTTTAGAAGCGTAACCCCCTTGTCCTGACTAGATTGGTGGTTTTTGCCTGGCTTTGGCCCACTAACTAGCCTACCAAAACCCCCATTTCTTACCGACGGGTGCAAAAGAGGCAAGAGAGGTACAGAAAGAGGCAGTAGTGGTGCAAAAAGAAGGAAGAGAAGTGTAGAAAGAGGCAAGAGAAGTGCAGAAAGACACAGGAACAGTGCAGAAAGGACCAACAGAGGTGCACAAGAGGCAAGAGAGGTACACAAAGAGGCCTCAGCTGAGCTTGTTTGCACAACTCTTGCTCCAGGGTGTATTCCCTGTGCACGAACATTGTGGGGTAGGCTGTGCTCTCCTATCATTGTTTGATTGTGTGCACCAGAGGACATGCACACGTCTAGCTGCTATATCCTCTACTGAGTGTAGGATCTCAGGTTCCCTGCTCCTACACTCAGAGGACACCTATCTTTCCCTTACCCGCAGGCTGCATGATCCTGCGAAGGGGGAGTGGAGGAGTGTATGAGCTGGTGTACGCCTGCATTCGATTTCATGCTCTTTTGTATATCCTACGACCGGCCGTGCACTCCTTTATGGGTGTGCAGTCTCCCTACTCCTTTGTGCCACTGCTGGAATGTTTGCTTGCCTTCTTCTGGATGGACAAATGGAGGTTGGGGAAATACCGTGTGTGAGCTTATGGATAAAACTTTGCACGTCCATTTAGGTTTGTGCACACTTCTGAAAAAGTGTTTGGTCTCCAGGTATACATACATTAAAATCATTTCACCTGTGTCTTGCACTCTGTAGGATGCATCCAAATTCACCACTCCTAGGTGTACATGCACTGCTGTTGCGTACATTCGCATTTCAGTACCCTTTCTCTGGATTTGACACAGCAGAGTATGTACTCTGCTGTGTGTGTGCTCATTCGCTGCTCCTGTGCACGTATATGTTCTCTTCATATTGTTCACAGTGCACTCTTGAGATCTTCTTGGAGTTCGTGTGTGAGTATATACACATTCAATGCTAGCTTATGGGTAGCTCTCTGTCCGTTTGTGCATGGCCTTGTAGATAGATATGTGTAAATACTTGACATCATCGTATTGCAAGCTGTGTACTACTGATCTTGGTGCACACACTCACTTTGTTATGTGCACACTCTTGACGTCATCTCTTTTGAAGGTGTGCACTCACCTTGGTGCAGGCATGGTCAATGAGCATGTACATGCATTCACCTCGCCTGTCTAGCCATGCTAACATCGGTATGTGTGTACGCATGCTCTGTACTTATGAGTGCAGGCCTTGTCTGGATACTGGTTGACGTGTGCCAGAGCGCTGGAGCTGCAGTGGCTGCTTTATAAAGTGAGTGGGGCAGTGGGTGCATGCATGTGTGCTGCAGATGCAGCCTCCTCCCGGTGCTGCTGCGCTCCGCTCCCCACCCAGGAAGACCAGCGGGGCGCCGGGCAGACACGGACCCCCAGGGTAGGCGGATGTGCTGCAGGAGGTGGGCGCACTCCTCTCCTCGGGATTATTTTCATGCCACAAACATGAGTATCTAAGCTCCCTACCCCTCGGCGTTTCTGCGGATTTGGTGCCAAAGCCAGGCATCCACAGAGCAGTCCATCACCACCTTTTCCCTCCTAACACTCATGCACATGAACACACAAGAGCAACACCTCCCTCCTCACACTCATGTGCATACACTCATAGGTCCATCAGCCTGTAGGTCCAGTCACACACACAACCCCTCCCTTCACACAGGCATGTCACTACCTTCCCCAGATGACTCGCACACATACACACACTGGCCTCAGCCGCTCAAGTGAGCCCTAAATGCGAACCCACAGCCACACATATGCATCTCGTGAAGGTACACCCGTCTGTCCCCGCACAAGCACTCTGTCATGCACACACTCAGGATTCTCTCACCTGTGCACACGCAATGCCATGCTCCATGTGCGCACACATATCCCTAAAAGCACATCTGTGCAGCCAAATACACACCCCATGCCATACACAGGCACACCGGTCCCTACTTTCACACCTCACCTGGCAGGTGCAGCAGTCCTTGCTCCCTTACAAGTTTACTATATATATGTACCTGCTGGAGTGTGGATGCGGTCAACATTATGTTGGTAGCGTTGAGAACAAACTTAAATTGCACATCCTCCAGCATTTGCCGGCTGTGACGAACAAAGACTTTACATATGTGATGGCCAAGCACATTTGGAAAGAACATGAAGGCATTCTTGATACAAACCACCTGTTTTACTCTGGCATTGAACATATCCCAATAAAGATCAGAGGACGGGATAGAGAATTAGCCCTGAGACGTGCCGAATCAAGATGGATAGTGAACTTAGACACAGAGAATCTGTGGGGGCTGAATATGGACGCTGAACTATATACCTTTTTTGTAAGACTAAAGGATGAATTGTCTCAGAGTATCTTTTATTGGATAATGAACCTATAACAGCAGTGGTTTTGCAGATTTATCTATTTTAATTAACATTGACACCTTTATCAGGCCTATGAAGTAATGTTATTAGACTATGGAAGATATTTTATTTGTGTCCCAAGATTGCACAAGTCACTTTCTCTATTAAAGAGTACTGTTGCACGTTGCACTTTACTACTTTTGAGGGAAATTATACCGAGCACTTTTTATGCATAGATTTAATGTTAGGAAAAATGTTCTTGAAAAAATAGAATCAAGAATAATTGGTCTCCCCGGTATGTTTAAGCATCTTAGAGCTATGCACATCACTTAATTCAGAATGTTTTATGATAGCATGAGCGACTTTATCAGAAGTTATTTGTACTTAGAAATAGATGTTCTTTCTGCAAATATGCGGAAGTATGATCAGAGAACCAACAGTTATATCTACATTTGAAGGAAACATGCACAGTGCACTTTAATATGGGGCAAATGTGTTCCTAGTATTTATTAGAGAAAATAAAAATGGAATGTGGATGATTGCACTCCTTGGCGATGCGTTTAATCGTAGTGGTGGGTGCCAGGTTTGGTAATCCTCCTGGGCATGAGGATCCAAAACTGTGAATAGTTGCTTTTGTTCCCATAGGAGTAATGTCCCCAAGCCTGCACATCTTTTCAAGTTTTTCAATAATTTATATTCCAATATTGTGACGTATTCAGTAAATCGTAGATTTTATTTATACATTCTTTCGTACTATTATTTTCATAGTATTTGATTGTTAACCCAATGCCGTACGGGGCAAACATTGGGTTAACGTATTATAAGACCCCTGAGTTCAATTTCAAGTTCAAGTTCAAGTATTTATATAGCGCACTACTCACCCAGAGGGTCTCAAGGCGCTCGGGGAGGGATTCATTATTTATCAAATATCCAGGTTTTAAGTTCTTTTCTGAAGGAGATGTAGGTTCTGTGTAAGGCGAAGGTGGGTGGGGAGTGAGTTCCAGGTCTTGGCCGCCAAGTAGGAGAAGGATCTACCTCCCATGGTGGATCTTTGGATACGCGGAACTGCGGCGAGGCCTTGATTGGAGGATCTTAGTTGGCGGGTGGGTGTGTAGAAGGATAGTCGAGTGTTGAGGCATTCGGGCCCTACTTTGTAGAGGGCCTTGTGTGCGTGGGTGAGGAGACAGAATGTTATTCTCTTGTTGACGGGAAGCCAGAGGAGGTCTTTCAGGTGGCCGGCAATGTGATCTTGGCGAGGGATGTCCAAAATGAGTCTCGCTGATGCGTTTTGGATGCGTAGGAGTTTTTTCTGTAATTTGGCTGTAGTTCCGGCGTATAGGGTGTTTCCGTAGTCTAGTCGGCTCGTAACCAGGCGCTGAGGTTGTTAGAGGACGGTTTAGGTTCTGAGGGGGGTGGAGAGGATTGTTCGTTGGGACTGTTTTCGAAGCTGTTATGTATGTCGGCTATTTTGTTGTAGAAGAAGGAGGATAACGAATCGCAGAGGTCTTGGGAGGGAGTGATGTCGTTTGAGGCTGCGGTGGGGTTGGTGAATTCTTTGACGATGTTGAATAGTTCCTTGCTGTTATGGGCGTTGTTGTCGAGTCGAGTCTTGAATGCTGATTTCTTGGTGGATCGAATCAGCTGGTGGTGTTTGCGGGTGGCTGCCTTGAAAGTGGTCATGTTGTCGGTGGTTGGGTTTTTTCTCCATGTTTTCTCGAGAGTACGGCATAGCTTTTTGGATTTCTTAAGGTCATCGTTGAATCAGGGGGCCTTTTTGCTGTCTTGTTTGGTGTGATGGTTTTTCAAGGGTGCTAATTCGTCGGCGCTGAGAGTGATCCATTGTTTAAATTTGATGGCAGCTTGGTTTGGGTCCGATAAGAGGACGGGTGGGTTTTGGTTGAGCGATGTGAGGAGTTGGTCGGTGGTGATTTTGTTCCATTTTCTTCGGGGGATAGGTTGTGGGGGGTTGTGGGTCGAGGTGGTTTTGTAGCTGAAGTGAACACAACTGTGGTCCGTCCAGTGGAGAGCTGTGGTGCGATCGAAGGAGATGTGTTTGCTGGAGGTGAAGATTGGGTCAAGCGTATGTCCGGCAACATGGGTGGGGGTGTCAACAAGTTGTTTGAGACCGAGATTGGCTAGGTTGTCAAGAAGGGTGGTGGTGTTGCAGTAGTTTTTCTTATCCAGGTGGAAGTTGAGGTCTCCTAGTAGAATGTAGTTTTCGGAGGCGAGGGCATGTGGGCTGATGAAGTCAGTGATGTCTTCGCTGAATTGTTTACGGGTTCCTGGAGGCCTGTAGATGAGGGTGCCTCTGAGTGTGGTTCTGGGGTCGGTGTGGATCTGGAAGTGGAGGTGTTCGGCGGTTGTAAGGTTATCGTCGGAGCTGGTCGTGATTTTGATGGTGTTCTTATGGACGATGGCGATGCCTCCTCCTGTTTGGACGGTGCGGTCTTTTCGGATGATCTTGTAATTGTCCGGGATGGCTATGGCGATGAAGGGCAACAGTCCAAAATGCATTGGGCGGACCTTGTTGACAAACTAATACTTTGAAAATAATAGTACGAAAGAATGTATAAAAAAATATACAATTTACTGAATACAACGTCACAAGTTTAGCATATAAATTATTGAAAAACTTGAAAAGGTGTGCAGGCTTGGGGACGTTACTCCTACGGGAACTCACACAACTATTCCTAGTATTTATTACACATATTGGACCAAGAGTTCGGACGAACATGTTATTTTGTTTATTTTGTGTATTGAAATAAGTAATGAATATAGATATCATTTATTTACCATTGAACATTGTAAATCTATTGCTATTTTGTGCATTGGAACAATAGACTAATATATGCTCAATGTATATCTGGTATACCTTGGTAAAAATATAGACGGTAGATACTTTATCCCCAAACTAACTTACCCTAAACATTAGGGAACACCGTCTACTCTAGGCGTGCGTATGAGTGAATATGCATAACTCTTGCATCAACAACTGACACATTAATTTGCACGATGTGCCATAAACTTTCAATTGGAGAAGTGTGGCTCAGGGGTTAGAGGCAGCAGACCCGGAAGCTGAGATCGGTCCTGGACCAGGGTTCAATTCCCCGCCTCGGCGGGGTCTTGGGCTAAAAATTTCACGGACTCGATAATTCTCGCCCCGGTGCCTCCTCGACTCACGGGTTCACACTCTGCGACTCTGGGCAATAGCTTGCTTAATCTCCACAACGGCCCCTCGCGGCGGGATGCCTGACTTTCACCTTGTGGATACCCTGCTATCTCACAGGGGAATACCAGGAAGGGTTCCCTAAGCAAGCGCCGGGAAACCCACTGCGGGTAGCTGTGCGCTATATAAGCTCAACTACATTTACATTTACATTTACAATTCAACCTTAGCATACTTCACCTGATAGTTCAAACTATAGAAAACCACCTGCACTGGCATCATAATTGTTCCTCCCTGACTGTGTGTACAAGGATAAAATGTGTATTATTCATTGTTTATAATGCTGCTGACACATACCCTATGAAATTGATTTGGTTTAGGAATATGATGAATCTAAAAACAAAATTAGAGGTTGTGTCCCCTTTAAAATTGATACAGTTTTTTTAATTGGTGGTGGTGAAATGGAGTGTATTCCCTTTAAATTGAAACTCTGAAGCAGAGCTTAATTTGTTCAAAAATAGGTGGCAGTGCTCTCATCAGGAGGTAGCTGCAGCTTGCACCACACATTGCCCCTGCCATGCTGCCAACGATAGTAACAACACAACCACTAACCATCACACTCCTACAAGTGTGACAATTCAAACTATTTCATGCCACCAACGTTATAAGAATGGCTTGAGTGGCAGCTAATTGTCATATTTAATGTATATTGTATTAAGAAATACCTGTTGTTGTAGTAATCTATAAACTATAAATTAGCCTGACAATTAAGTGCCTGTGCTGAGCACCGGAAATCACCGGCTCAAATTAAGCACTGTTCTGAACTTTACTCTGTAACCCAGTACAAGGCGCAAGCTGAAACACGTAGGTCGTTTCTTTGTCTGCATGCTTCCCTGCACTTTGCTGGTTATGGCCCCATGATGAATGGAGGCTGACTTAACTTTGAAAAAATAAATGAGTTAACCTCACACAAAGGATTTGTTGGTGCTTTTCTTCCGCTCGCCCTAGAGATGCATGGAGTATTGGAGGGCGAGGTGCATGAAGGTGTAAAGGATATATATATATATATATATATATATATATATATATATATATATATATATATATATATATATTTTCCCAATCCTGGCTTGGCTTTGAAAAGAACAGGCACCGACTCCGTGGATGAAGATCAAAGGGTTTTATTCACCAATATAGACGATCAGACGCGTTTGTTCACTACATCTGCTTGCACCATGTTAGTGAGCATCATTTATACTAGTGCATATTTGACATGTGATAAAACAACCCAGTGTCATAGGTGACCATGTGACTGTAAACATAGAAAAGTTGGAAGCGCAAAACATGCAAGTCATTGTTCCACATAAGGCAAAAAATTAATTCAAAATCATGTAAATACATCTTTGCAATTAGTAAATAATGATAGTGTGTACAAATTACTGTTATTTGCAGTTTGTAGCTGTTTAGTTTGTGAAATGTGACCTTATGTAGCGCCAAGAGCTGCTGCCTGTTACGTGCTGCTTTAGACATGGAAGAGTTCCTTTGCTACGTGTATAAATCCCCAGCTGCTCTGCAATCTGTAACCTCATGGAGCCTGTTCAAGACCAGACGTGAGTGCATCGCATCCCTGTCTGGGTGTGTTTCAACAAGTAAGTTCAAGGCGGGATAATCTAGAGGCAGGTATGTCATGATGAAGTCGGAAACCTTACTGTGTGAAGGGAAAGTCAAGCGGGCAAGAATTTCTCCAGGATAGAAGGCGCTGTGTTATCTCGGGCTAATGTCACGAAAACATTTGAGGGGCCGCTGTATCTGGCTATTGCGTTCTCGAAGGGCGGTGATTTACTCAAGTGAGTGGAAGTTATTTTTGTGTGACACGGGTAATGTCATGCGACCCGATGGCTGGGATAAACGCAAGTGCGTGAAGGGGGGTAGCCATACGGGGGCAAGGGATCCCGCCCAAGTGGGCATTGAACCAGTGTCTCATAGGAGAAGTCCTTGCTTGCCTCTCTATGCATTCTCCCTGCGACAGTTTCTAGTACCGACTGTCATGTAGGGGAGCAGCTGTTATCGTTCAAAAGGAACCATAATTTGTGAAGCGGCTTGCAACGTTAGTTTAAGTTCAGGGTTGTTGTGCTGGGTACTGGTTAAAAGTGTGTGAAAAAATGGGTGGTTTCAAAGGGATTTATACTTAAATGAAAGTGCACTAAGTGGTTTAAAAAGGACCGAGTCCTAGATGGTGAAACTAGATGTTCTCAGTGGAATAGGTATTTATCAAGAAAACGTGGAAGAAGATGTCATTCGTATTTCTGAGTGCCGTATTATAGGTGTACACTGAGTGCCTCGTCATATATATATATTACCTACTGGTGATCGCCAGTAGGTAGATATAGTTAGGACCTAGTTTCCATAGGAAATCCACAACATTCTATTTGGAATAACTTTGGCGCCGGTTGATGAATCTTTGCAAATTTCTCAAAGGAGATGGCCCGCTCTGCTCCGCTCCTTCCCTGAGAATTTTGGGGGGATTCGTCAAGTGGGGGCTGAGAAAAAAGGGGGGTCCCAAAACATGATTTCCCCATGTTATTTTCCATAGTACGTTTAGACAAGGCTACAGCCCGAACGGAATTACAAGAAATTTGGCAAAATGGTAGAGTCTGATTCACAGACCACACTTTTGGTTAAATGGTGTGAATCCCTCCAGTAGTTCCTGAGAAAATCAAAAGAGAAAAAAAATATATATCTATAAGCGCGCACCGTGCGTGCACCGTACACGTACAGTAAGAGTACGGTACACGTACCTCCGCGATTAAAAAAAAAAATAATAATAATTTTGGGGGCCTTGGGGGTCCTTGTGGGACCCCCTGAGCAGGCATAGGGGGTCAGGGTACTTCTACCCTGCCCCCTTTTTGAGTTCTACCTGTTTGTTTTTCTGCTTTCTTGTGTCTCAGTCTATCGAGGCACAAGATGGCTGCCAACAATTTCTGTTTTGGAGTGTTGTCAGACAGTGGCAGCCAATCAGCACGAGCTGCATGCTCATTGGCTTTCAACACTTCAAACCAGGAAGTGTTGGCAGCCATCTTGTGCTCGGTAGACCGAGGCACAAGTAATCAGAAAAACAAACATCTAGAACACAAAAAGGGGGCAGGGTAGAAACACCCTGACCCCTAGGCTTGCCCAGGTGGTCCCACAAGGATCCCTAAGGCCCAAAAAATGTTTTTAAAAATCCAGTCTGCTTTTTTCAAAGTACCCCGGGGGACCAAATTGCAGGGGCATAGTGATAAAGAAGTGTGGGGGGGATCCCAATCGCCCCCACACTGCCCCAGGGACCGCCGTTCCCCGGGGCAAAGCAATGCAGCCCCCTGGCGCATACTGGAGACTCCTGGTGGGCTAGTTGGCCCCCAGGGACCCCCAGTATGCAAGGAGAATTAGTTCCCCCTCTGCAAACGCGCCAGGGGGCTGCATTGCAGAGAGGTGTAAAAAGGGGCATAGCCTCATTACACCTCTGCAATGCAGCACCCTGGCACATACTGGAGGTTCCAGGTGGGCTAATTGGCCCCCAGGGACCCCCAGTATGCAAGGGGAATTAGTTTCCCTTCTGCAAACGCTCCAGGGGGCTGTGTTGCAGAGAGGTGTAAAAAGGGGCATAGCCTCATTACACCTCTCTGCAATGCAGCCCCCTGGTGCATACTGGAGGCTCCAGGTGGGCTAGTTGGCCCCCAGGGACCCCCAGTTTGTAAGGGGAATTAGTTTCTCTTCTACAAACGCGCCAGGGGCCTGCGTTGCAGAGAGGTGTGAAAAGGGGCATAGCCTCATTACACCTCTCTGCAATGCAGCCCCCTGGCGCATACTGGAGGTTCCAGGTGGGATAGTTGGCCCCCAGGGACCCCTAGTGTGCAAGGGGAATTAGTTCCCCCTCTGCAAACACGCCCGGGGCTGCGCTGCAGAGAGGTGTAAAAAAGGGTGTGGCCTCATTACACCTCTCTGCAATGCAGCCCACAGGGGAATACTGGAGGTTCCTGGTGGGCTAGTTGGCCCCCAGGGACCCCCAGTATGCAAGGGGAATTAGTTCCCCCCTCTGCAAACGCGTCAGGGGGCTGCGTTGCAGAGAGGTGTAAATAATTTTTTTTTTCAATTTATATTAAAAATATGTAATGTAATTTAAAAATAAAATATCTAAAAATAAATAATTTAAAATAATGTAGTAAATCAGTATAAGAAATATAACAATTAATACATTTAAAGAGTATCATTTAGAAAACCATTGAAATTCACTGAAAAAACCATAGGTTTCAGCCACGTTATAGTTAGGAATTACCATTTAAAAAACCTTTGAAATTCCCCCGTTATAGTTAGTTGTACTCACTATAACTTGCTCGCCCGCAATCCACTGCTGATGATGTCACATATTACATCATTCATGACATGGTCAGTGACATCACTGATGACATCTCAAATGACATCACTGATGACGTCATCCTTGTGAAAGAGTGGCAGACCTCCTCTCAGCATAAAATAACCCTTGATACACACATTCAAAAATAGAAACATTTTCAAAAAAATGGAGATACCAATTCCAGTTAGAACAACCTATTCAGTAATTCCAAAATCTACATACACAGCCAGTCATTCACTAACAGTTCTACATGAACACTCATACATATACTCACTAATCATATGTACTCATACACCTATACATCTTATTACACACGGACTCTCATCTATAGAGTTACTCAGACACAAACTCAGAAGAATCCTGTGGCTGCTGTTCTGCCATTTTGATATGAAAAAAGCTGGAACAAAGCAGAGATCCTTCTCTCAGGAAACCAAAAGGGATAGTGAGGGAAGTGGGTGGGGTTTTTCAAGATTCTGGAAAAGAAACTACTATAAACCAATCAAAAGTGTTGTTTTCATGTCATCATTACATCATTCATGAAATGGTCAGTGGTCAGTAATATGTGACATCATCAGCAGTTGATTGCTGGCGCGCGAGATATAATTAGTACAACTAACTATATCGGAGGAATTTCAATGGTTTTGTATGAGTGAAAGGTCCAGTTAACTATAACACCCCTAAAATCTACAGTTTTTTCAGTGAATTTCTAAAGTTTTTTAAATGCTAATTCCTAACTATATCAGGCCTGAAACCTATGTTTTTTTCAGTGAATTTCAAAGGTTTTTTAAATGCTAATTCCTAACTATGGGGCTCATTAGGATTGCGGATTTCCCGCATCCTCCGGGCCGGCGGAAGCCACCGCCGGCCCGGAGGATGCGGGAAAACCGCTGCGGACTGAAAAAGACCCCCCGCCAGATTAGGATGGCTGGGGGATCGTTTTTCAGTACGCAGCTTTTCCGCCGCGGTCGCCTTCCGACCGCGGCGGAAAAGCAATAACATGGCTGGCGGTGTCTATCAGGCACCGCCAGCCATATTATGATTGCGTAGAAAGTATGCTTTTCCACGGCGGCTTTTCCGCCGTGGAAAAGCATACGGAGATTGCCTTCGGGGGCCCGTTGCGGTGGGGGGGGCACATGGGGGGTACCTATGGTACCCCCCTGCATTTGCGTGAACAAAGCGGCAGGCACCGCGCGGTGCCTGCCGCTTTGTGCACGCAAATGCTGTGCATGCATTTATAACATTGCGGCGGGTGCAGCTTGAAGCTCCACCCGCCGCAATGTTAAAAATAGAGGATGTGACCCCCACCCTGGCGGTCACATCCTAATCTGTATGGAGGGACCGCCGCTGCCCCTGCGGACGGTCCCTCCTACTCTATGGTGGCGGACGGACTCAAGTCCGTCCGCCATCATAATCGGCCCCTATATCAGGCCTGAAACCTATGGTTTTTTCAGTGAATATATATATATATATATATATATTCACTGAAAAAACATAGGTTTCAGGCCTGATATAGTAAGGAATTAGCTTTTAAAAAAACCTTTGAAATTCACTCAAAAAACTATACGTTTTAGGGGTGTTATAGTCAGCTGGACATTTCACTCATACAAAACCATTGAAATTGCTCCTATATAGTTAGTTGTACTAACTATATTTCGCACACCCGCAATCCACTGCTGATGATGTCACATATTACATCATTCATGACATGGTCAGTGACATCACTGATGACATCTCAAATGACATCAATGATGACATCACTGATGACATCATCCAGGGAATGTGGTTTGCTTCGTTATTTAAATATGCATTATATATATAGCAATTTGCATTGAAGTATGAGTGGATATATAAAAATAAATATTTGGATGGAGGACTTTAACAATGTATAGTGTCTCACTAAATATAGTGGATAGTGACTAAACAGTGTGAATATCTGTATCACTTTGTCAGTTGTTGTGTAAACTGGTTCTCCAGTTGGTTACTAGCTATGTGAAAGTCTATATTAGTTATTGATTAATTAATTGAGTATTTGTATGGGAGAGTGAATGTGTGTGTGGTTCGGTGGAGGGTGTGTGACTGCCCAAAGATGTGTGAATAGTTGATTTAGTAGATATATGAAGTTAAAACGACATGTTCTAACAGTTGTTTGGGTGAGTGAATATCTTTATGGGTGTGGTGATGAGCAAATATATTTCTCAATGGTACATGTCCCACACACTAGAAAAATAAAAGGCAGTGTATGTGTCAGTTGTTGTATATAAATAAGCATACATAAGACTCAATGATTGTGTGAGTGACTGTATGGATAACTGTATACTTGTAATAATGATTTTATAATATACTAAATATGACTTAGTATCTAAATGAATAGATGAAGTGGTGTTTGTATAAGTGTGTAGCTAACTAAGTATGTAAGTATGATCCATTGTTTGCATAAGCGAGTAGGATATCTTCATATGTGAAAAGGTTGTGTGCTGGTGTGTAATGTCGATATAGGTGTACAAGTATTTTTGATAGTGTTCTATTTTTCATTGACAGCATGTATGAGTGAATCTACAGGTAAGTGATTAGATGTGTGTATACATCTATGAATCACTGAGTGGGTTTTTAGATACTTGTATTGCTGTGTCAATGGATTCAAATATGATACTCTGTATTTTACAAAGAGTGATGAAAGATTTTACTAGTGTATGAAAAGGTGTATGTGATTGTCACGTGGATGATGTCATCAGTGATGTCATCATTGATGTCATTTGAGATGTCATCAGTGATGTCACTGACCATGTCATGAATGATGTAATATGTGACATCATCAGCAGTGGATTGCGGGTACGCGAAATATAGTTAGCACAACTAACTACATAGGAGCAATTTCAATGGTTTTGTATGAGTGAAATGTCCAGCTAACTATAACACCCCTAAAACATATAGTTTTTTGAGTCAATTTCAAAGGTTTTTTAAAAGCTAATTCCTAACTATATAGGCCTGAAACCTATGTTTTGTTCAGTGAATTTGCAAGGTTTTTAAAATGCTAATTCCTAACTATCTAAGGCCTGTCAGGACCTTTAGCCCACAGGTAACGACCATCTGGCACAAACCACAAAGGAACCCAATAGGAGGTTCATGGTCTGAATATGTGCGCAAGCGGAACTCCAATATGGCCGGAGGGCTGGAGTTCAAGCTAGCGGTCTAGTGTTTCCCTGCAATAGAGTGCCGAGTCCTGGTGAGGCGCGCACTCCCAGGAATCAGCGCACTTCACCTGCGCCATGACCCGGTGAGGAGAGGAGGTCGTGAGCTCCGTGTTTTTTTGAAGAGAACCGTGTTTGTAGCAATAGCGTTCGAGTGTCAAAAAACTACTCGTTTCGCTAGTCAAGTAATCGTAGTTAATCTATAGTGTCGTAAATCAAAGAGCGATTCTGTATACCGGCAGAAAGAAGGTCAGGACTTAAACTTCTTCAGCTGATGCGGCCGCGACCCTAAACAGCTGAGGCAGCCACTTCCCAGCCTGCGAGGACGCAGTCCGAAGACCAACCGGCAACCGGACAACTCTGCAAGAGGAAACCTGTAAAGACAAAAGGAAAAGATAAGTGAAACAAATTTAAAGTGACATTTAGAGGAACGTCGATGTAAAGGCGTTTTGTTTATTACTTACCTAATAAAGATTTGTAGCGAGACCAACCAGTACAAAAGTCTCACAACACAGGAACCGATGTAGAGAAATTCCTAGAGGAGATAACAGCAACGTATTTAGTCCAGAATCAAGCAGGAAGCTAGAGGAAGGTTAAAAGAACAATAGAAATAAAACGCAGTAAGTCAAATCAGTAAACAGTACATAAACAAGAGTAGAGTAGGTAGATAAACAACTAAGAGTTTGTGTATTGTTGTTTCACAGAAAATAAATAAATTGACAGCAGAGAAATTAAGGCAATTAGGATTAAGGCACTGGAGGACAGGACACAAGTGAGTGAAGACAGACAGTGACATATTAAGACCCAGTATGGTAAAAGAGTAAGAGAACTAATGACATATAACCCAATTGTGCATTGCAGGAAATAACATACAAGAAAGGTTCCGTCCCACAGAGAGCCTGAAATAAAGAAAAGATAGAAGAGAAGGCAAGACTCTTGGAAGCAAATGGTAGGTGAGGAATAGGGGAGAGAGAGAGAGAGTAGAATTAGGAAGAATAGGGTAGAATCTAGGTTAATTGTGATCTTTCTCCACAGGGTTCAAATAAGTAGCGGTCTGCAGGTCGGACCGACAAGAGGAACCAGCCAAGAAAGTCTCTTCTTTGTTTGTTATCCAGTTCCCCCTTCTCCCCGAGGTAACAGGTTGGAGGCTTAATTATATTTAGCTCCGAGTTGTTGCCCAAGGAGTATTCGGGAACAAGCATCTCTGTTCCTGTGCAGCTATACCACGAGTATCCTTTAAGGTTTTGTAGATCTGACAGAGTTAAGTGACCAAGTTGCACCTTGCACCCGAACAGAGATGGCAGAGGGAAAGAATTTGCGAGGGATAGGAGTAATTTTAGACACAATACAAAAAGAGCTAAGTGCTGTTAGAAAGGAGAATCAGAATCTTAAGTTGGAGATAGGGAATTCCAGGAAAGAAACAGCAGAGTTAGTGCAGAGGTTTAGACAACCCTTTAGTTCTGGACAGGAAGCTCAGAATCCTCTAGTGGACAGTGCAAATAGAATGACCACTCAAGTGATCCATTCATTGTCCCCAGTGATACCCTTGGCAGCCCCAGAGCGATTTAGTGGGGACCCGCAAAAGGCGCAAATATTCATAAATCAATGCTCACTACATTACATGTGCCGCCCTTCAATTTTCCCTGACACGCAATCCAAAGTGGCGTTCGCTTTATCCTAGTTAAGTAGGGACGCAGCAGCCTGGTTCGTACCGCTCATAACTAGAAATGATCCGATATTGAGAAAATATGAGGAATTTAAACAGGAATTTCGGCGGATTTTCGATAGGAGGAGAATATCTCAAGTTGTAGATAATGAATTGCTGGACCTGAAGCAAGGCAATAGAGATCTGGTCTCGTACTTAACACAATTCATCAAACTCGTGGTGGAAACTGATTGGCCAGAGAGCAAGCGAGCAGCAGTATTCTACCGCGGATTGAAGGACGAGTTGAAAGACGCCCTGGCTGGAATCCCTAACAGACCCACTGCGATTTCCGCATTAGTTAACCTTGTGCTTGAAATAGACTTTCGACAGGGAGAAAGAAAAGGAGAAAGAAGAAAAGAATTTAGACCAACGGTTCTAAGATTTGATCGTGTTAGATCGGAGAATAGCCGAAGCAATGAAGGATCATCAGGGGTGGAACCTATGCAAATCGGAACTATACATGGACCTCTGTCGAAAGAAGAAAAGGAGAAAAGACGGTCTAGTAATTTGTGTATGTATTGTGGAGCTGGAGGTCATTTTGTCAGAAATTGCCCAAGAAAACCCAAGACAAGCTACAAGCCGAAGGAAAACTAATAGCACCACCTGTTGGAGGAGTTGAACAGGTGGGTGCGAGTCAAGAGAAAACTCCAGAAGAGCATAGAGTGGCCAACACCTTACAGTCTGCGGCACCTCATTTGAGTTTATCAATGGAAGTTAGGTTCAGACATTTAGTCCTAACGGAAGTATCCGTAATGATAGACTCTGGAGCCACGGGAAATTTCTGTGACCTCAAATTTGCACAGAAGGTGGGAATACAAGCCATTATGAAGAACAAGAGTGAACCCGTGAGGGCGGTGGATGGTACAAATTTATCTTCCGGTCCCATAGTTAGTCATACCGAAGTTATTCATTTGGTTTCAATTAATGGACATGAAGAAAAGATTCAGTTTAACCTGATTGATGCTCCCCAGTTTGAATTAATCCTAGGTCTGCCTTGGCTCACTGAGCACAATCCGACAATAAACTGGAGTAATCGAACAATCAAAATGGATTCCAAGTATTGTATAGAAAACTGTCCCCAGCAGAATGTAACTATACCATCACCGAGAAGGAGTTGTTAGCGATAAAATACGCTTTTAAGGAATGGAGGCATCATCTCATGGGAGCCCAGCACCAGATAATGGTGTTTACGGACCATCGAAATTTAAAGTTCTTAAAGACCGCCAGAACTCTGACTCCAAGACAGTTGCGATGGTCCCTGTACTTCGCCGATTATGACTTTATAATTACCTATCGGCCAGGTACACAGAACGGAAAAGCAGACGCCTTGTCCAGAATTGATACGGAAGGTCAAAAGATGCCACTGGAACACCTATCAAATAATAATAATAATCCACATTTGTAAAGCGCACAATCACCCGTAAGGGTCTCTAGGCGCTGGGGGCCGTCAGGAAGATTAAGCGAGCTATTGCCCAGAGTCACATGGTGCTGGGCTAACCTGCCGCCGGAGCCGGGGATTGAACCCTGATCCCCAGATACCAGCGTCAGTCGCCCTGGCCGCGGCGCCACACCTCTCCCTCAATCAATCATTCCCAAAGAGAAAATAATAGGTGTCACTAGCTCAATTAGCCCAGAAACCAGTATTTCGGAAGTGATAAGTACAGAAGCGATGGAAGAGTGGGTTAAAGGAAAGGAAGGAAGAAAGATCATTCGGCAACTTCCATATTACCTGGACAACATATATATTCCCACTAAGGAGTTGCAGGAACAAATTATGCAAGAGTGTCATGACGCAAAACTGGCGGGACACAAGGGAGAAGCAAAAACCAAGGAACTGATCAAGCGGCATTACTGGTGGCCGGGAATGACCAAGGATATAGAGAATTATGTCAAGACATGCGAGATCTGTGCTCAGGGAAAATCTGAACGGCAGGCTCCGAAAGGGTTGTTACAGCCCTTGCCCACACCACCCTATCCTTGGCACACAATCACATTAGATCTCATCACTGATTTACCACTCAGTCAGGGATGCAACACCATTCTAGTAGTGGTAGATTCCTTTTAAAAAATGGCACACTTCACAGCTTTACGAGGCCTACCTTCAGCTAAACAATTAGCTACTCACTTTAGTACTGAAATAGTTAAGACTCATAGAATACCTGAGATTGTGATTTCAGACCGAGGTCCGCAATTCATTTCTCACTTTTGGAAATCTTTTATGGAAAGTTTAGGGACTGAGGTGAGGTTCTCCACCAGTTACCATCCTGAGACCGATGGTCAAACAGAGAGAGTGAACCAGGAATTGGAACAATATTTAAGGCTGTTCCTTTTAAAACAGGATGGGAACGGGTCAGAGTATTTATGGGCAGCAGAGTTTGCTTATAATAATGCTAAGAACGTTTCCACAGGTTTTTCTCCCTTCTATATGAATTATGGAAGGCATCCAAACTCCACCCTAAGACAAGTTAATATTTCAGTTCCAGCTGTAAAAGACATAGTGTCCAACCTAGAGTCGATTCATCAGGAAGCAATGAAAAGTTTGAAGGTAGCGAAGGAGAAATATAAGAACTATGCAGACAAGAAAAGACGAGAGGGTCCCATCCTAGAGACAGGAGATAAGGTCTGGTTGAGCACTAAGAATCTGAGACTGAATTGAGAAAACGATTAATCCAGTGATTTATCGACTCATTTTACCATCAAGACTTAGAATTCACCCAGTTTTTCATGTCTCATTACTAAAGAAGGCCCCAACCAGTTTGTGAAAGATGTTGCCACCAAGACCCTTAAACTTAGAAACGGGAACTGAGTATGAAGTCAAAGAAATACTCGATTCAAAATACTCTAAGGGACAATTATACTATCTAGTAGACTGGAAAGGTTATGGTCCTGAAGAACGATCTTGGGAGAGAGATGAGGATGTTCATGCTCCAAGATCGGTCAAAATCTTTCAGCAACAATTCCCTGCAAAACCAAGACGGAGAGAATCTACCTTGTTGGGGGGTATTGTCAGGGCCTTTAGCCCACAGGTAGCGACCATCTCGCACAAACCACAAAGGAACCCAATAGGAGGTTCATGGTCTGAATATGTGCGCAAGCGGAACTCCAATATGGTCGGAGGGCTGGAGTTCAAGCTAGCGGTCTAGTGTTTCCATGCAATAGAGTGCCGAGTCCTGGTGAGGCACGCGCTCCCAGGAATCAGCGCACTTCACCTGCGCCATGACCCGGTGAGGAGAGGAGGTCGTGAGCTCCGTGTTTTTTTTAAGAGAACCGTGTTTGTAGCAATAGCGTTCGAGTGTCAAAAAACTACTCGTTTCGCTAGTCAAGTAATCATAGTTAATCTATAGTGTCGTAAATCAAAGAGCGATTCTGTATACCGGCAGTAAGAAGGTCAGGACTTAAACTTCTTCAGCTGAGGCGGCTGCGACCCTAAACAGCTGAGGCAGCCGCTTCCCAGCCTGAGAGGACGCTGTCCGAAGACCAACCGGCAACCAGAGAACTCCGCATGAGGAAACCTGTAAAGACAAAAAGAAAAGATAAGTGAAACCAATTTAAAGTGACATTTAGAGGAACGTCGATGTAAAGGCGTTTTGTGTATTACTTAGCTAATAAAGATTTGTAGCGAGACCAACCAGTACAAAAGTCTCACAACACAGGAACCGATGTAGAGAAATTCCTAGAGGAGATAAAAGCAACGTATTTAGTCCAGAATCAAGCAGGAAGCTATCGGAAGGTTAAAAAAACAATAGAAATAAAACGCAGTAAGTCAAATCAGTAAACAGTACTTAACAAGAGTAGAGTAGGTAGATAAACAACTAACTAAGAGTGTGTGTGTTGTTGTTTCACAGAAAAGAAACAAATTGACAGCAGAGAAATTAAGGCAATTAGGATTAAGGCACTGGAGGACAGGACACTAGTGAGTGAAGACAGACAGTGACATATTAACCCTTTAAGTGCTGCCGTCGGCCAACGGTCGTCACGGGCACTACCTCCCCAGTGCTGCGTGCGACCGCTGGACGTCCAGTTCAGCACTGGATAATGGACAGCGCAGCACTGGGGAGGTTTATTTACAAGCTCCTAAGGTGTTAAGACCCAGTATGGTAAAAGAGTAAGAGAACTAATGACATATAACCCAATTGTGCATTGCAGGAAATAACATACCCAAAGGTTCCGTCCCACAGAGAGCCTGAAATAAAGAAAAGATAGAAGAGAAGGCAAGACTCTTGGAAGCGAATGGTAGGTGAGGAATAGGGGAGAGAGAGAGAGAGAGTAGAATTAGGAAGAATAGGGTAGAACCAAGGTTAATTGTGATCTTTCTCCACAGGGATCAAATAAGTAGCGGTCTGCAGGTGGGACCGACGAGAGGAACCAGCCAAGAAAGTCTCTTCTTTGTTTGTTTATTATTTTATCCAATTCCCCCTTCCCCCCTGAGGTAACAGGTTGGAGGCTTAATTACATTTAGCTCCGAGTTGTTGCCCAAGGAGGATTCGGGGTCAAGCATCTCTGTTCCCGTGCAGCTATACCACGAGTATCCTTTAAGGTTTTGTAGATCTGACAGCCTGAAACCTATGTTTTTTTCAGTGAATTTGCAATGTTTTTTAAATGCTAATTCCTAACTATATAACACCTGAAACCTATGGTTTTTTCAGTGAATTTGCAAGGTTTTTTAAATGCTAATTCCTAAATATATAAGGCCTGAAACCTATGGTTTTTTAATTGAATATGCAAGATTTTTTAAATGCTAATTCCTAACTATATAAGGCCTGAAACCTATGATTTTTTCATTGAATTTCAAAGTTTTTTTAAATGACAATTTTTAAATGTATTAATTTGTTTGTTTTTATACTGATTTACTACATTTTTTCAGGCAGGTGTTCAGAGGGCACGCCCCCTTTTTACAACACTCTGCAGCGCAACCCCTGGCGCATTTGCAGAGGAGGAACTAATTCCCCTTGCATACTGGGGGTCCCTGGGGGGCAACTAGCCCACCAGGAGCCTCCAGTATGCGCCAGGGGGCTGCATTGCAGAGAGGTGTAATGAGGCCACACCCTTTTTTACACCTCTCTGCAACGCAGCCCCCGGGCGTGTTTTCAGAGGGGGAACTAATTCCCCTTGCATACTGGGGGTCCCTGGGGGCCAACTAGCCCACCTGGAACCTGCAGTATGCGCCAGGGGGCTGCATTGCAGAGAGGTGTAATGAGGCTATGCCCTTTTTTACACCTCTCTCCAATGCAGCCCCCTGGCGCATTTGCAGAGGGGGATCTAATTCCCCCTGCAATACTGGGGGTCCCTGGGGGCCAAGTCGCCCACCAGAGCCTCCAGTATGTGCCAGGGGGCTGCGTTGCTTTGCCCCGGGGGCGGCGGTCCCAAGGGCAGTGTGGGGGGGATTGGGGACGCCTTCATAATTCTTTATCACTATGCCCCCCGCGATGTAGTCCCCCCGGGGAGTAATTTGAAATAAAACAGACCGGGTTTTTAAAAAAAATAATGTGGGCCTTGGGGGTCCTTGTGTTACCACCTGGGCTGGCCTAGGGGGTCAGGGTGTGTCTACCCTGCCCCCTTTCTGTGTTCTACACATTTGTTTTTCTGTTTTTTTGTGCCTCGGTCTACCGAGCACAAGATGAATGCCAACACTTCCTGGTATGAAGTGTTTGCAGCCAATGAGCATGCAGCTTTCTCGGGAAGGCATGCTGATTGTCTGCCATTGTCTGTCAACAATCCAAAACAGAAATTGTTGGCAGCCATCTTGTGCCTCGGTAGACTGAGGCACAGGAAAGCAGAAAAACAAACGTGTAGAACTCAAAAAGGGGGCAGGGTAGAAGCATCCTGACCCTCTAGGCCTGCTCAGGGGGTCCCACAAGGACCCCCAAGGCCCCCCCAAAAATATTTTATTTTCCCGAAAAATCGCGGGGTGCTCGCACGGGTGTGCGCGGGATATATCAATTTTTTCACATTTGATTTTCTCAACAACTACTGGAAGGATTTACACCATTTAAACTAAAGGCCGATCTGCGAATCAGACTCTACCATTTTGCCAAATTTCTTATAATTCCGTTAAGCCGTTCGGGTTGTAGCCTTGTCTAATCGTCCTATCTATGGAAAATAACATGGGGAAAACATGTTTTGGGACCCCCCTTTTTCTCAGCCCCCACTTCACAAATCCCCCCAAAACCTTCAGGGAATGAGCGGAGTGCAGCGGGCCATCTTCTTTGAGAAATTCGCAGAGATTCATCAACCGGCGCCAAAGTTATTCCCAATAGAATGTTGCGGATTTCCTATGGAAACTAGGTCCTAACTATAACTACCTACTGGCAACTGCTGCATATATATATATATATATATATTCACTGAAAAAAACATAGGTTATAGACCATATATAGTTAGGAATTAGCATTTACAAAACCTTAATTTACTCACACAAAACCATTGAAATTCCATATATAGTTAGTTGCACTAACTATATATCGCGCACCCGCAATCCACTGCTGATGATGTCACATATTACATCATTCATGACATGGTCAGTGACATCACTTATGACATCACTGATGACATCTCATTTGACATCAATGATCACATCACTGATGATATCATTCATGTGACAATACAATGCATCTCCTCACACTTTAATATAACCTCTGTTACACCCAGTGTTAAATACAGAGTATAATTTTTGAAACCTTTGACACACCAATACTAGTTACTACATACGCACTCACTTATTCCTACGTCTACACACACATTCACTCATTCACCTATACAATCATTCATACATACAATCACTCATCTTTACAACACTATCATATGCACTCATACACCTATACAGACACTCACACTCTGCCACTCATCCATGGAGTTACTCACACACCTAGTCAGTCCTGTAAAGAATCAATCACACTTCCATTTTCTCATCTATACAGTTAAACATAGAACACCTTACATTTTCAAACATATACTACACACATACTTACTCTCTTATACAATCACTGATACAAGTACACATTGATCTGCACAGAGTCACACACCTCCCAGCCAGCCACACACACACTCAGTCTCCCATACAAATACTTGGACAATCAATAACCCATATAGTTACTCATATAGCTACTGATCAACACATGCAGCAGTTTACAGAACAACAGACATAATGATGCACAAATTAAGACAGTTTAGTCACTAACCCATGCACTCAGTGAGACATATTTAATCACTCACTCATACAGTCAGTCATGCACCTACTAAATCCTTCATCCAGACACTTATACATCCACTCATTCTTCAATATGTAAGACATATTTAAACTTTACAGAAACATAAAATTACTGGATGTTGTTTTCAGTGATGTCATCAGTGATGTCATTTGAGATGTCATCAGTGATGTCATCAGTGATGTCACTGACCATGTCATGAATGATGTAATATGTGACATCATCAGCAGTGGATTGCGGGTGCGCGATATATAGTTAGTGCAACTAACTATATATGGAATTTCAATGGTTTTGTGTGAGTAAAATAAGGTTTTGTAAATGCTAATTCCTAACTATATATGGTCTATAACCTATGGTTTTTTCAGTGAATTTTCAAGGTTTTGTAAATGCTAATTCCTAACTATATATGGTCTATAACCTATGGTTTTTTCAGTGAATTTCAATGGTTTTGTAAATGCTAATTCCTAAATATATATGCTCTATGACCTATGCTTTTTTCAGTGAATTTCATAGGTTTTTTAATAGCAAATATCTATATGTATGAAAGTAATAATTTTTATTAGAAATTTTTTTATTATTTGCCCTGGTACGCGCCCCGGGGCGCTCCTGTGGCATGTACCGGCGAACGTACGGGTGAGCGTCCCGTGAACGCTTTTCCCGCGAACGAAAACAACATGATGACGTTTCACGTAGTCGCGTGATGCGCCGCGTAAACGTGACGAATCCCGTAACCGCGTGATGCGTTTCTTCGGCGCGCTCCGTAAACGTACCATGAAGCGCTCCGTGGCGCGACCCGCAGCGCGCAACGTAAGCGCTCCGTGGCGCGTAGCGTAAGCGCGTCGGGACATGTGACCTGAAAATAACACTTTTCATTGGTTCTCAACTTTTTTTTTCTACAAATGATGAAAGCCCCCTCCTTTTTTCCTCATTCTTACTTTTTTCTTTGAGAAAGCAAGAGCTATTTGTGAGACATGGCTTCAGTAGTAGCTGCAGCTGGTGCACCCCCACCACCACCACCACCACCACCACCCAGAAAGGAAGGTCCACCACCCCTTTTTGTGTTCTACACATTTGTTTTTCTGTTTTTTTGTGCCTCGGTCTACCGAGCACAAGATGAATGCCAACACTTCCTGGTATGAAGTGTTTGCAGCCAATGAGCATGCAGCTTTCTCGGGAAGGCATGCTGATTGTCTGCCATTGTCTGTCAACAATCCAAAACAGAAATTGTTGGCAGCCATCTTGTGCCTCGGTAGACTGAGGCACAGGAAAGCAGAAAAACAAACGTGTAGAACTCAAAAAGGGGGCAGGGTAGAAGCATCCTGACCCTCTAGGCCTGCTCAGGGGGTCCCACAAGGACCCCCAAGGCCCCCCCAAAAATATTTTATTTTCCCGAAAAATCGCGGGGTGCTCGCACGGGTGTGCGCGGGATATATCAATTTTTTCACATTTGATTTTCTCAACAACTACTGGAAGGATTTACACCATTTAAACTAAAGGCCGATCTGCGAATCAGACTCTACCATTTTGCCAAATTTCTTATAATTCCGTTAAGCCGTTCGGGTTGTAGCCTTGTCTAATCGTCCTATCTATGGAAAATAACATGGGGAAAACATGTTTTGGGACCCCCCTTTTTTCTCAGCCCCCACTTCACAAATCCCCCCAAAACCTTCAGGGAATGAGCGGAGTGCAGCGGGCCATCTTCTTTGAGAAATTCGCAGATATTCATCAACCGGCGCCAAAGTTATTCCCAATAGAATGTTGCGGATTTCCTATGGAAACTAGGTCCTAACTATAACTACCTACTGGCAACTGCTGCATATATATATATATATTCACTGAAAAAAACATAGGTTATAGACCATATATAGTTAGGAATTAGCATTTACAAAACCTTAATTTACTCACACAAAACCATTGAAATTCCATATATAGTTAGTTGCACTAACTATATATCGCGCACCCGCAATCCACTGCTGATGATGTTGATGGAGAGCGGTAATTTCTTCTGGTAGTTTCTCAATGCAAAACCCTCATGCTACCTCTATTTTACCGCTCAAAAGGTGTTGGGCCCTTCACACCATGTATTACCATCAGGAGAAATTTAAATAAAGATGAACATTCAAAATGCAATTATTATTGTAAGCCAATAAAGAGAGTTGTTGATTATTTTAAAGGGTTTTATTTTCTAGTCAAAAAGTTAATTTTTCTCTGACCCTTTATTCATTAGTAAAATATCAATTAGGTTACAGAATTTTGGAAAACAGGAAAAATATCAATAATACAGAACACATTACAGTCTGCATATAAGCATTACATGTAGTTATGAAAAATGTGGCGCAAAATTTCAGTCACAATTCTTAAAGAGTTTCTAAGAAAAATAGTCTTGCAAAGCTAATCAATAATTAAATAGTTGGCAAAAAATCTCCCATTAAGAGAAATAAATGCATAAGACAAATAAATCTTTTAGACCTAATTAATTAGTCAAAACATGAACTTAAAGTTTAGCATCTATCCTGATCCACTGCACTCTCTGTCTGTCTGTGTCTAAAGAGGAAAGCAGCCCCTCCTTCACCAGACCTCAAAGGAATGCGGCATGAAGTGCCAAGATATGACGTGGAAGCAAAAAAACCTCCCCCTGAATCTCCTCGGACGCAAACCTGCCCTTCAGCAATCTCCCGAGACGTTTCTCGTACCTAACCCATAGAAGCCAGCTGAGCTGAGAAAAAAGAAGAAGTGGTGGCTCCCATCCAGAGAGGACAGTATTTATACCATAATTATTGGCAGAGTACACAAAGATGTAACATTTTTCAGGAGAACCTTACGTGATTGGTCAGTCATAAAGGCATGAGGTCACACTTCCCTGACTCATTCTAAAAACCTGACTTCACTAGTCTTAACAAAAGAAGCATACATGAATAACTACATTTATAAACATTGCAACATTTACTAGGAAAAATGTTTCAATCTAATTCATCTTTTCCTTCCTTCTCAGCGCAGTAGATGGACACTTTTAACTAACTGGTACATTGGCAGAATGACAAGAATTCAGGTTGTCCTTGACTTTTTGTCATGAGGAAAGCTCCCACAGTCTGCGCATGCTCCCTTCTCATTAAATTTCAAGCCATAGTCTTGATGGATTCACAGGCAGCCATGTTTTGTGTAGGCCCCAAAATAAAACAAACACAAAGATAATATTAATTTCATGTAAATCAGTCCATTATGTGTCCCAAGTGCATTATTAATTCACACACATTATAAAAAGAGGTGTTATTAACTGAAAATGTTTATCAAAATATGCAACAAATCAAAGTCTATTAAGACAGGAATAATACATTTAGTTTACATGGATGTGCTGGGAAGAGAGAAACACATTCTATTAAAAATCTTCAAAGGTAAAAAGGCCACTTTTTCTCTACATTGCAAAAAAACACATGTTAATTTAATTCAGCAAAAGCATTTTCAGTCTGAAGTGAATAGGCCTCACTTTTCATGTTTTTCATGTGCCATGTTTTTAACCTGCACCAAAATGTGCGTGGCAATTTAAATGCAGCCTGTCTGAAGCACAAAAAATAAAACAATGCATGACTGCAGATGAAATCTGCTCCATCAATGTCACATATTACATCATTCATGACATGGTCAGTGACATCACTGATGACATCACTGATGACATCTCATTTGACATCAATGATCACATCACTGATGATATCATTCATGTGACAATACAATGCATCTCCTCACACTTTAATATAACCTCTGTTACACCCAGTGTTAAATACAGAGTATAATTTTGGAAACCTTTGACACACCAATACTAGTTACTACATACGCACTCACTTATTCCTACGTCTACACACACATTCACTCATTCACCTATACAATCATTCATACATACAATCACTCATCTTTACAACACTATCATATGCACTCATACACCTATACAGACACTCACACTCTGCCACTCATCCATGGAGTTACTCACACACCTAGTCAGTCCTGTAAAGAATCAATCACACTTCCATTTTCTCATCTATACAGTTAAACATAGAACACCTTACATTTTCAAACATATACTACACACATACTTACTCTCTTATACAATCACTGATACAAGTACACATTGATCTGCACAGAGTCACACACCTCCCAGCCAGCCACACACACACTCAGTCTCCCATACAAATACTTGGACAATCAATAACCCATATAGTTACTCATATAGCTACTGATCAACACATGCAGCAGTTTACAGAACAACAGACATAATGATGCACAAATTAAGACAGTTTAGTCACTAACCCATGCACTCAGTGAGACATATTTAATCACTCACTCATACAGTCAGTCATGCACCTACTAAATCCTTCATCCAGACACTTATACATCCACTCATTCTTCAATATGTAAGACATATTTAAACTTTACAGAAACATAAAATTACTGGATGTTGTTTTCAGTGATGTCATCAGTGATGTCATTTGAGATGTCATCAGTGATGTCATCAGTGATGTCACTGACCATGTCATGAATGATGTAATATGTGACATCATCAGCAGTGGATTGCGGGTGCGCGATATATAGTTAGTGCAACTAACTATATATGGAATTTCAATGGTTTTGTGTGAGTAAAATAAGGTTTTGTAAATGCTAATTCCTAACTATATATGGTCTATAACCTATGGTTTTTTCAGTGAATTTTCAAGGTTTTGTAAATGCTAATTCCTAACTATATATGGTCTATAACCTATGGTTTTTTCAGTGAATTTCAATGGTTTTGTAAATGCTAATTCCTAAATATATATGCTCTATGACCTATGCTTTTTTCAGTGAATTTCATAGGTTTTTTAATAGCAAATATCTATATGTATGAAAGTAATAATTTTTATTAGAATTTTTTTTATTATTTGCCCTGGTACGCGCCCCGGGGCGCTCCTGTGGCATGTACCGGCGAACGTACGGGTGAGCGTCCCGTGAACGCTTTTCCCGCGAACGAAAACAACATGATGACGTTTCACGTAGTCGCGTGATGCGCCGCGTAAACGTGACGAATCCCGTAACCGCGTGATGCGTTTCTTCGGCGCGCTCCGTAAACGTACCATGAAGCGCTCCGTGGCGCGACCCGCAGCGCGCAACGTAAGCGCTCCGTGGCGCGTAGCGTAAGCGCGTCGGGACATGTGACCTGAAAATAACAATTTTCATTGGTTCTCAACTTTTTTTTTCTACAAATGATGAAAGCCCCCTCCTTTTTTCCTCATTCTTACTTTTTTCTTTGAGAAAGCAAGAGCTATTTGTGAGACATGGCTTCAGTAGTAGCTGCAGCTGGTGCACCCCCACCACCACCACCACCACCCAGAAAGGAAGGTCCACCACCCCAGATCCTTCCAGGAGTTGAAGAAGAGGAGGAAGAAGATGATGAGGACCAACAAACCAGAACATACTTGCCTGAAGAACCAAGACAAAGCCATGTCAACGTTCATTAAATATGGCAGTATTTTTCCATCCCTGCTGGGCAAAAAAAAGTGAATGCCCCGAAGGTGACATGCTTAATTTGCAACGAGGTCTTGTCCAGGGGCAACCCAAATAAAAAATATTCATTTGGGAACTACACAATGATCCGCCACATGCAGAGGTGGCACCCTAACAATCTGGCACAAGCTGAGGTACGGGATCTGGCTCAGAAAAAAAGAGACCATCAGGCCAGCACCTCCTCAGGTGAATCTTCAGTTGCAGCACCAGAAGGGCGCGAAACAGTACCAAATATACAAAAAAATTTGGTGTAATAAAAATGGTCTGCATTTTTTGCGGAAAGACCCTCTGCTACGGGGAACTAAGCATTCACCTTATTAATGATTCCATCGACAACCACAACTGCAGCAAGAGAAGAAAGCAGTAGTTTTTTTTTTTTTTTTGCTCCTCTTGAGCCACTGTTAATTCCCAGTTTTTTGTTTCTTGTTTTTTGTTAAGCCCTTTATAATGGCTGTTTTTCGTTCTTTCCCCCCCCAAAAAACAAAAAAAACCATAAAATTGTTCAAGAAAATACAAAAAAAACAAAAAATGTTCAGAAAATTTAAAAAAAATATAAAACAACAAAAACATTAAAAAAAAGTTATTTTCAGAACTACCTCCCATTTTTAAAAAATTACTAACATTTTGAGCACTCTTAACTTCATTTTTCTCATTGGTGCGCTTTCCGGTACGCGCACCGGGGAGCGCCCCGTTAGCGCAACACAAAAAAAAAAAAAAAAAAGAAGAGTTAGTATAAGGGAAGGAAACAGAGAGTAATGTTAAAAGAAAGACATCTAGAAGGAGTAACAGAGAGATACTGTTTAATAGATCTATTTACCGAAGAAAAGATGGAAGAGGGTATAATTGTGAAAAACAAAATAGATAAGGAAGTGAAAGAAAAAAAGTACAGTAGAAGAATAATAAACAAGAGTTTCTTAGAGAATGTGAGTGAATGTTCAAAATAAGAAGAAAAATAGTAAAGGATGTGGAATGAGAGGTAGGGATAGAACCGGACTAAAAGAACAATCCTGAGGGAAAGTCTTAAGAAAACAGTGAGCAAAAGTAAATAGGAATAAAACAAGATGTATGATAGTGACTAACGTTAAAACATGTAGAATAACAGAGAGAAAAAACAGAAAGCAGAAAAGAAAAAGTGACAGAAAAGGAATGATTGAAACAGCAAAGAAATATAAATAACATAGGGGCATATTATCAACACAGGTGATAAAATTATCGCTGCCTTTATCGGCAGAAAACTGCCGCTAAAGCCGCTTTTACGGCAGAAAACTGCTGCTAAAGCCGCTTTTGCGGCAGTTTTCTGCCGATAAAAGCAGCGATAATTTTATCACCTGTGTTGATAATATGCCCCTTAGTGTGTTTGAACTACAGGGAGAAGGCATAATGAACAAGTAGTGAAAGAGTGATGAGTCAGAGATAGTGAGAGTAATAGAGATGGAGTGAGTGAACAGGAGTGAGGAACTATGAGAACAGAGGGGCATATTATCAACACAGGCGATAAAATTATTGCTGCTTTTATCGGCAAAAAACGACTGCAAAAGTGGCTTTAGCGGCAGTTTTCTGCTGCAAAAGCGGCTTTAGCGGCAGTTTTCTGCCAATAAAAGCAGCGATAATTTTATCGCCTGTGTTGATAATATGCTCCAGAGTGACTGAGAAAAGGAGATGAAGCAGTAATGTAAGTAATAGAGAAAGGAATGAGGGAAGTAGCAAAGGCAGGAAACTGAGGGTTAAAGAAATGAAGCAGTGGAACTAATAGAAGTTAAATGTGATAGAAATGTAACGAAAAGAGTACAAAACACTTACCTTATAATTATTTATTTTATTTATTTTATTTTTGACATTTATAAAGCGCATCAAATGCCCATAGGCGTCTCGGCGCTAATTGTCGTTAACTTAGTCACTTGTTATTTTTATACTTTCAATCTGTGAAAGAAACAACAAAAATTTGAAAAATATTAAAACATGTATTTAAAAATTTTAAAAGACAAGGGAAAAGATTGTCAATCATCCAATTTGACAAAGAAATAAAGTTAGAAATAAACATGCAGAAAAAAAAGAGAAAGAAACGGTGATAGACAGTCAGACACTAAAAGAAATTGTAATAGAGTAAATTACTAAGAGAAAAAAAGGAAGATACTTTCAGTGACAGAAAAGAAGGATAAAAGAGAAAACTAAATTGAAGTTGTGTAAGCTACTAAAAGAAAGTGAGTAAGGTAAACTATATAAGGAAAGCGTGAATAAGGAAAAGAGAGTGAGGGACAGAGGAGACAGAGGAAGTGAAGGAAAGAGTATCAGATACAGACTGAGTGAGGCATCTACACAATGTGATTCGTAATGTTAGGAAACACAAGTAATTTATTAGAAAAACATGCAATTTGTTTTGCTCATTCCACAATCACATCACTTGTGTTTCCTTTGCTTAGGTATCTCATTTTGCAGAAGTAGTCTACCATATGAAAGAGTACGCAGAAGGTGAGCACTGTATGCAACAACTTTGACACTTACAGAAGCCCCAGCTTCTCCATGCCCCCTACACAGTCCCAAATATATACATTTTAAACTGACGGTATCTTGTTGCAGATGAAGTGAGGCGTATCTTGCAACATGGTGCATCTTTTGCACTGCTGCTGCGTCACAAAAGTGACGCAACGGCGGCGCAAAAGAGGCGCACGGCCATCATAAATCTGCCCCTAACAATTTAAATGATTGATTCAGAATGCCAATAAGGTGTGGCCTATCCAGAGATTTGTTTGAGGTGAGGCCTACTCAGGGTTGCAGATGAAATTTAGGCTTATAGAAGAGTACAGAGGAGATAATACATGTGCAGGCCTACCAATGAAGTGAGTCATGTCCACTGCACTCTTGAACAAAGGCCAGACCTCTTCTGTATCCCTGGACAGGCCTAAACCTCATCTGCACAATGTGATTCGTAATGTTAGGAAACACAGGTAATGTAATTGAAAAACGTGCAATTTTTTTTACTCATTTCACAATCACATCACCTGTATTTCCTCAGCTTAGGTATCTCATTGTGCAGATTTAGTCTAGCATATCCAAGAGTACGCAGAAGGTGAGGACTGTATGCAACAGAACAATATACATTATTCACCTCCCTTGACACTTACAGAAGCCTCAGTTTCTCCATGCCTCCTACACAGTTCTAAATGAATATCATAAATACAAAAAGGTACAGAAATAATTATACATGTTAAATGGTTTATTTTTGCTGTTCTCAGAATGTATCAAATTTCACTAAAAACAGTGAGTTGAAGGTATTCATCATATAACAGCGGGGAAAAAAAAACACAATCAAAATGATTGTGTTTAAAAAACCCATATAACATAACCAATCAGAAATCAGAACTCCTTAAAAGTAACTTACTTTCCATGACGTCAAAGGATGTCCTATGAACAGCTTATACTCTGTTGTGCTGCTATTATTTTCAGCCCGCCACTTTCTGAAAGAAAAGCTCCATCGTTTTGACAAATATGTTGCATACAATAAATGACTTCTTGCTCTCTACCGCACATTTCCTCAAGGCCAAATCGTGTAAGAGCCATTTATAACTCTTGGAATTCTTCTAAGCAAATCCCGTCATTTTCTTTTTCCGCAACTTTTAGGAAGAAAACGTTCAAGATCACTTTCACAATCCTGTACTAGTAATATCTCATCCTTCTTGCTCACTCATGTTCCACATTTCCACATTTAACTTTTGACTCTGTACTACACTTATCCTCAAGGCCAAATAGTGTAGGAGCCATTAGAACCTCTTGAAATTCCTCAGAACAGATCCCGAGATTCTTTCCCTAAAATTTTGGTTTTAAAAACACCAGGTAAGAATTTTTAAGGTCAAAAGGCAATTTTTTTTTTAAGTTAAAACAGAATCATTGCAGAATGACCAGCTGTTTCTAGACTTTAAATAAGCTGTGTAATGTCCTGATGTTGTTGAAGGACCATCATGATATATAATTGCTGCAGTTACAAAAGTCCTTCCTGATATTGACAACTGCGAAGCCACAAAATTTTTAATTAAAGTTGACAATTTTGTTCCATCAGGCCTACATCGTTGGAACATTAAAATGACATACTGGCCATATGTTCGTATAAATAATGTGGACAACATTGCAGACTTACATTGGCTACACTCCATGTTGTGATCAGCTGCTTTTACTAGCTTATTAAAGGACACTAATTTACTGTCTGGCAAAGTTAAATATATAAATCTTTCTGAGTCTACACTAGTAGTACTTGATACCCTACAGTTCTCGCAGTCATGCTGCCATTGATAAGAAAGGCCAAACAGATGATCTACATCTACACCTTCATCTTGCAATACATCAAGCATATACATTAAAAACTCCTGACAATCTTGCTGAATATTTTGAGAGAATTGCGTTTGACCTGAACATTTGTCTAACAGAGTTTGAATTTCAGACACACTTTCTATTTTTGTTCTATCAGTGCTACATTTCTCTAACACAGAATTCAGCAAGCAGCAAAAACTTTGATCCGAATTGATCACAATCTGTTCTTTTAAAGTTTCTAGAGAAAAGACAACATTAACCACTACATTAGCATAGCAGTTGACACCAGAACTATTTTCAAATTGAAAACCAACAACATCTTCAACAGAATCCTTTTTCTTTCTGCTTATAATTTCAGGTTCATCGACTTTTCGTCTTTTTGCTACAACCTCCCTACTATTGGTCACATTTCTTCGTTTCCAGCCTACCACACATTTCTCAAATAAAGGATATTGAGGCAAATGTGGCGCATACTCTCTTCTTAACCTATTGTATTCCTTAACACAATCTAGATCCGCACAAATGTTTGTGACATCACACTCAATTAAGTACAATCCCGATAAAGTTCTGACTCGTGACAATGCCACATATGCTATACCCTCCTTGAACACAGAACTGCCAATATTCACCAATGCACTGTCTACACTTAAACCTTGCGATTTATGGATTGTCACCGCATATGCCAAGCAAACAGGAAACTGCTTACGGCGAACATATAAGTCTTTTACAAGCAAAAACCTAGCAGAGCAATGACCAATTAGCTGTACTTCCTCAATGCCATCAAATTTAATTTTTAAAAATTCAATTCCATCTCTATTTCTGTATTTCTCAAAATCAACAACATTACCCATTGATTCATTTACCAGACCTCTTTCAACATGTAAAATCCTTCTTAAAATTATACGGCAATTAAAGCACACATTCAGAGTCTTTTCTAAACCTGCAGTTTTAGATATAGTCTTCTCTAATGAATCCAATTTTGATTTCAAATTCTCAGACAAAATAATTGTTGTTCCCATATGCTCCACTCTGTCAATAGCTTCCAGTTTCACAATCTCTTGGTTTTCTAAATGCAACATTTTGTTGTTGAAGATAGCACATTCTGCAAGAGTTGGCATCAAACATATTCCAGATTTCTTCTCAGTAATTTTCCGAAAAATATTCTCAGGCACAACGTCTTCTTCTGGATACAAATTTGACAGTAATCGTGCATGTAAAGCTTCTTACCCATGCTCGGTCACTTTTCCGATTCTAACATCTTGTAGAATATTCTTATAATCTTCATCCTTCGCTTGACGCATATTTTCACGCAATTCAGCATAATTGAAGTTTAACCATATATTGACGTTGCCAATGCTCCCTAGGCACTTCCTGGTATCTTCATGCGTGAGCATTTTGAACACAGGTTGTCTTTTCACTGGTGTCAGCTGCAGAAGATCACCGAAAACAATGATGTGTTTGCCACCAAATAACACATCATACTCTGTTTTGAGAACTTCTTGCATTCTCAAATGCACAAAGGCAAGCATGACATTGGAAACCATGCTTACTTCATCAATGATAAGAAGTTTCATTTTTCTCAAGACTCTTGAAACTTCACAACAAGCATCTCCAGATAACTTGTGGTATTGTAATTTGTTATCATGCTCCACTGGCAGCATCAGTAGACGATGCAAAGTAATACCTTTAATGTTATGTGCTGCCAGTCCAGTTGGAGCGGTGACAACACAAGACAGTGATGACTCAGTCCTTTTCTGCAAATACCATGAAATTGCTTTAATGAGGAAACTTTTTCCAGTTCCCGCTTCTCCACTCACGTACAGTCGGACAGGCTTCAACGACGTACATGAGCACTCTTTCTTCTCATGACTTAATCCATGATCAATTTGGTTGGTAACTTCGTCATATATTTTCCTCTGCTCAACGTTGAGTTGTCTTTCCAAGTCTTCTAAGTTAACCGCATCCTCCTGAGCATGTGCCATGGCTCTTTCCACTTCAATCATAGCAGTGGCAGCTTCATTTTCGATAACTGGTCCTCCTAGTGGATCCTGACTCAATGAAACAGAACTCTGACTGTCCTGAGAACTGTCTCTAGCAATCTCGGCTGCAATCGTTGCTTCCTGCTCGATTTCCGCATTCAACATTTCTAGATATTTGGGAAAAACAGGACATTCTATAGTCTCCTTGGCGGCATTGAAAGAGTCTTCGTAACAGAGGAAATCTCCAAGCAGTTCCTCTTCTGCACGCCAAGGCTTGAAAAGTTGCAAAAGTGCTAAATAGAAAAACTCTTTTCTTTCAGGAGACTCGCCACTCAATTTTCGATGATTTACCAATTGGCATTTTCTTTGCTTGCCCAGACATCCCTCACTTCCAATTACAGCATACACTCCTTTATCAATATCTTCTTTGATGTTCCTCTTGAATATGTAATTTTGCAGAACCTCATACAGACAAACATTCTCGAGGTGACTGCTTCGATTTGGATAATATGTATCCAACATGTTGGTCTTCAAAATATCTGTAGTGTTTGGCTCCTTTTCCGCCAAATACTCAATTTCCCGTACAGGTTTCAGAACTCGATTACGCGTTGCAGCAAGACCAAGACTCGCCCAAATGATACTCCTGGATTTGGCATAGAGACTTGCTGAAGACAACCGGTCAGAACATTCGTAAGCTCCGATTTCTCGATGCGACAACATCTTCAGACTGAAACTGTACAACTTCTTACTGAGGCTCTTTTCATGGGAAATGTCCTCCCACATATCCTTCAATTCTGTCTTTTCTTTTTTGGTGATGTAAGATGTCACATACCGAGCCACAGCCATACAGTTATCAGCCACAAACTGTATATCCATGTTAGCATTCCACATGGACAAAATCACTGGGTTGTAGTCGTTGATGTACTTGGACTCTTCGTTCCTTTTCAAATTGTATGTATTTTTGGGTGATTTCTTCATCACATTATGTCGCAGCGAAGACATCAAACTGTTCACTCTTCCTTTAGAAATCACCGGTCGTGGAAAGCCGAAACGACATTTTGTGTAGAACTTGTCCTTGTTTCTGAATTTACGACGACAGTACTTTCCGCAACGATGGCTTTGGAAGCATAAAACTTGTTCTCTTAGGCTTTTGTCTTCCTTTGCCTTTGGAACAGCACATGTAGAATACTGTTCTATGAAACTCATCACTAAGTCATCTGGATCTGTTCCAAATTTGGGTGCATCGTTGATCCACAGCAGCATATGTATATGAGGAGCACCTCTTGCTTGGTACTCCTTTCTCCAGAAGAAATCCAACACCTCTCCAAGAGGTGGATTTTTCTTGTTCATGATGAAAGACATCATAGCTTCAAATCTATGATTGAAGTACCTGCATACATTCACTGGATCCAAAGAGCACAGTTCTCCGGGTGTCTTGAATTCGATATTTTCAATGTTTCCATTTGCCTCTCGTAGAAATTCAAGTAAGTCTTCCCAGCCATACTCGGCACAGCTGAGAGTGAGGAACCATGTGGGAGTTCCTAAGTTCCTCAGCATACATTTTAAATCACCATGACGACGGTACCAGTACTCATTAGTACCACGCTGACACGCCATGAGATTAATCAGGTGAGAATCCAAAATACTGTCTTGCACATTGACTTTATCCATAAAGTCACTTGCCGAGATGTTTTGCATCTGTACACCACTTTTCAAGATGTGGTTCACTGCATATGACAGTCCAGACAGATCGCTTTCAAACAGTAGATGAAACAAATAGGGAATGCATTGACGAAACCTAGGATCTTCTGCATACAATCGTAAAGTCCGGTATTCAGAAGCAGGAATTTGATCAGGTCGCTCATCATATCTTCCTCCTTGACCTGTTGGAAATAGCTGTGGGAAACACCGAGCTTCCAAACTTTCCTCCCAAACACTAATGGGACTTCCTTTGGCTTGTTTCATTTGAAACAACTCAATAGCATTCCCCATGACTTCCTTGGAATGCAAAGGATGAACACTATAATGTTCATATATTTCTTCATTTTTAGAGGGTTCTACTTTCTCAATTTGACCAGCACACAAATCGCTATCCTCTTCTTCACTTACTTCCTCTTCTGCAACATATACATTCTTGTAATACTTATTGTTTTTCTTCAAATACAATGTTGCCTTTTTGACTTTCCTAACATCCACTAAATCTTGCCAGATTTTCTTACTCTTTGTCGGAACCCCATTAACTAAGATAACCAGAGGTTCCTCTTCCACTTTTTCTACTCCAATTGTGTTAATGTTTTTCTTCAAATCTAGAGGCAAATAAACAACTCTTCCCTTTAATCCTCTCTGTAAATCTGATGGAGGCAATTTCCCTGTCTTTGGCTCCATTCTTACAATAGCCTGAAAGGGATGGATACTTTGAATCAAAATAGATTCATAAGTATTTAAATCCTTCAATTCAGAAGGAATCTCAAACAATTCCAGATTATTATGAACCGCTCTAGCAGGCATCCAGTTTTGATTTAATTTGTTACAACAATAAGTACACACACGTTGATTCGATCCCAAATCAAAACAATTTTCTACCATCAAGTATGTTGCGAAATCCTTCCATTCACTATTATTTCTCTTTCACTTTTTGCATATAAATCCACTCACTTAGTGTGATTCTTATAATATGTGCGTCGACAACACACACAAGTGAAATTAGGCCTCTCACTTGATTTCACCTGAAACGTGGCAATTTCCTTCTGAAAATTATCTGTACTGGAAATCTGTACACTCTCTTCTACATTACCTTCTTCTTCTGGGTCAATTTCAACATTCTCCTCTTTACTTGCAAAGTAACAAAACTAAATTTCTGCACAAATATTCTTCACATCTACTTCTGAACCATGCAAAAGAGCAGTGCATAATTGTTTAAGCATAATTGCTGGACTCTTAGCATAATACAACATTCTAACTAATTTCCTCACTTTATTATGATGCACTGCTAGCATCCTGAAATGATGAAAAACACTCCTGCATACTCTCCTGGAAAGACAAGCCAATGAATGACCATGCAAACCTGTCAGTTCTCTCAATCTGCAAGGATCTAAGTCTTGCAACAACTTAATTTTTTGTTTCAGACTTTTCTTACTATATGTACGTAAGAAATTACAAAACAAATCAATTGATTCCTGTCGCACACTGCAAATACTACTACACTTCCAGGTGTACACTGGACCCTTAGGACGTCTCCCTAAAACTTTATCACCTAACACCTCTTCTGCCTCTGTTGTCACAAGTTTTTCTTTTTCAACCACACATCCATCTTTCACCTCATATGCTCGACCACTGGTGTCAACTGCATGCACCAAATCATTATCCTGGAAATAACTCTCCTCATTAAAAAATGCCTCTCAACTTGAACTATGCATCCATTCTCCTGTAAAAACTTCACAAAAATTACTACGATTAACTGTTCTCTTCAATCTACTATTTGATTTGAAATCATAAATTGCCTTGTTTAGTTTCCTAATTCTATTGATTATCAAAATAAATAACTTTCGCTTAATTTCGAATGCCTGATCAATAATTTTCTCAACTTTTTTTTTCTCTTATAAAAAACCACTTTCTGTTGACCTTTCTTAATATTTTTTAACAAATTGCCAATTATCCTGTTGCGGAACATTCGTCTACGAATGTCCCTAAACTGATTTTTCCTTCTACTACCTTGCACAGAGTTATCTCCTGCTCTAGCAGTAACATTTTTGATTGGCCTTTCCTTTCCGTTTAAATTGGCTCTCTTTTTCTGGACTAAAACATGTTCTGTAGTTAAACTTTTTTTCCTACAAATGTTTCTAAGGAATGATTTCGTTCTCTTACCCGGAGCTTTCTTGGTGACTTGACGAGATTTTATTGTAGAGGACTGCTGCAAGCATTTAGTAATCTGCTGTCTTTGACGTTTTGTAGCCTTTCGGCTTCTTTCCTTAGACGGCATTGTCTAATTTTGAAATGATCTGCAGTTGAATCTGTGGTAAAATATAATAAAAAATGTTAATAACCACTATTACCAAACAGTAAATCAATAACAGTCGTCAAACAGTTAACATACTAGTTCTCAATTCTACATACAATAATTTTTAGTGCATTAGCAAAATTGAAACTCACAAATAGTAGCAAAGAAATGGAATGCTTCTACATTTGACCTGTGCTCTTTTATATGTGAATCTGAACTAATTTTATTAGTATATTTTACTATTTTATTAAAGACACTTCACACAATCTGTTTTTGAAGTTTTATTTAATTTTAAATGAAACGGTTTACATGGTTACTTTTCATTTCGAGTAACTTAAATTTATTTTTAAAAGTCTTTGTAGGTTAATAGGCTCGAGCAGGTCAGCTGCCCACCCTATGTCATACAATTCTGACAAATCAGCATCATCATCAACTTCTTCATCATCCACAGGATATAAATCATCCAAGGGATCTACTTCCACTGACGTTTCAATGACAAGTTCAATGATAAGATCGAGATCAACAGATTGCTCATTATCACTAATGCTTGATGTTGTCGTTATCTTTAAAAAAAGAGAACAACAATGAGATGTTGCAGACTAAGAGACAAATCTCAGAGACTATAATAGTAAAATTGTTTAACAAGAGTAACATTTTGCAGATATTATTTAACCATGTCCAGCGATGCTGAGGAGTTGAGGCCTATGTCCAAATTTTCAGTGAACAGGACTCATCTCTTCTTAACCTTGGATAAGCCTCACCAACACTGTGTCCCCTGCTAATACTTAAATTTAAAGGAGCAGATTTATGTTAACTGGCGCATCCCCAGGGATGCACCAGTTAACGTACGCCACTGCTCTGCCACCCATGATGTGCCGCATTTACAATGCAGAGCACCATTGAGCAAAAACAGCACAGATGCATCACACATCTGTTCCACAAAAACGGCGCATTGCAGGAATCACGTCATAAGCGCAACATATCTACTGCAATGCACAGGGGCAAGCCACACATTGCATGGTGCATCACTCCTTATGCCTGCTTCAAACAGGTGTGAGGATTTGATTCAGCAATGCCATAAAGCTGACTCAGTAAAATCTTCTTAATTTTACTGTGTTAGTTTTGCACGGCTTTCACCTAAATGACTGGCCACCCTGCAACAAAACGCCCACATGAAACCTGGCGCAAGTTTCATGTGGCACAGGACTTTACAGCATGACACATCTGCCTAGATGCATCAAGTTGTAAATATGTCGCAACATAGCGTATCTTTTGCTCATCTTCTCCATGCCCCCTACACAGTTCTAAATGTATACAGTTTAAACTGACGGTATCTTGTTGCAGATGAAGTGAGGCCTATCTTACAACATGGTGCATCTTTTGCACTGCTGCTGCGTCACAAAAGTGACGCAACAGCGGCACAAAAGAGGCACACGGTCATCATAAATCTGCCCCTAACATTTTAAATGATTGATTCAAGATGACGATAAGGTGTGGACTATCCAGAGGTTTGTTTGAGGTGAGGCCTACTCAGGGTTGCAGATGAAATGTAGGCTTATTGAAGAGTACAGAGGAGATGATACATGTGCAGGCCTACCAATGAAGTGAGTCATGTCCATTGCACTCTTGAACAAAGGCCAGACCTCCTCTATCTTCCTGGACAGGCCTAAACCTTATCTGCACAATGTGATTCGTAATGTTAGGAAACACAGGTGATGTCATTGAAAAACGTGCAAATATTTTTGCTCAATTCACAATCACATCACCTGTGTTTCCTCAGCTTAGTTATCTCATTGTGCAGATGTAGTCTAGCATATTCAAGAGTACGCTGAAGATGAGGACTGTATACAACAGAGCAATGTACATTACTCACCTCCCTTGACACTTACAGAAGCCTCATTTTAATATTTCTCAGTTCAATATTTATTTAAAGAAGCAGACAGCAATATCACCTTCTCATAAATGTGAAAAGTGTTTAAAAAAAAAAAAACCAATGTTCTGGTCATAATTTGAAAACACAACACAGGTCCTATGTAGAAGCACACCCTATCAGTACTTAAATTAGCCAAGCACACATGGGGGCGTATTTACAAGGACCTTGCACCACGGGGAAATGACTTAAATTAAAATGGGAAAAATAACATCAGAGGGACTCAAAGGCCTTGTAAATATGCCCCAAGCAACCTATGAAACTCTACCAGTACATATCAAGAAACCTAATTGATTTAAAAAAACTTTTTTAAACACATCATGTAAAGAAATTATATACCTACATTCATGGGGAAGTGACTTAAAATGCCCTAAGACACATGAAAGCGTTTTTTTAAGGCCCTTGCACCATTTTTGCGTCACTTTTAACATGGCTATGTAACTCAAAGAATCAAAATCTAAATTTGCCAAGCACACATGGGGGCGTATTTACAAGGACCTTGCACCACAAGGAAATGTCTTAAATTAAAATGGGAAAAATAACATCAAAGGAACTCAAAGGCCTTGTAAATATGCCCCAAGCAACCTATGAAACTCTAGCAGTACATATCAAGAAACCTAATTGATTTCAAAAAACGTTTTTAAACACATCATGTAAAGTAATTATATACCTACATTCATGGGGAAGTGACTTAAAATGCCCTAAGACACATGAAAGCGGTTTTTTAAGGCCCTTGCACCATTTTTGCGTCACTTTTAACATGCCTATGCAACATGGCTATGTAACTCAAAGAAACAAAATCTATTTGTAAAACACTTGACACAAAGCAACATTTTAAATACACAACTTTCTTCATAATTTTCTCCTTAAAGCATACTATTCTCTATTTAAATTAAATGAATCTTTTCTCACCTTAGCAAATACTTTTTGAGTTTCAAAACAGTCTCAGACACACCCCAATTTGTCTTCAGAAGAGCAAAGGGTATGCACTCCAGAGGCTGCAGCCAAAAAAAGCACAGAAATGCTGTAATTCATCACACATATCTCTCATGTCACCCAATCAAAACTCTTCCCTCACTTTTTTCAAATCAACACCCTTCCCCCTTCTGCCCTTTCTGCCTTTTTTCCATAGCAACCACCTCCTGAAAGACCTCTGATGTTTGCAAGTTCACACAACAATGTTTCAATTGAACTCTTAACTCTCAGTTCAACTACGTATCCAGTGCAATCTTTCATAAAATGATTTTTTCTTGACCATTCAAATTACATCTTTCAAAGAACTCATCCATGCACCCTAACTTTCTGTTTTCAGCAATCAAAATCCACCAATCACTGTTACTGATTCAATAGCACAGAAACTCCACAGTTTTTTTCATTACAAACTCCTACTGTTTCAACTGCCATTTCATACCTACACTTCATCTGACTGCAGCAGAACATCCTCTCACCATGTTTTCTGTCTGGATTGTTGGACATAGTTACATCCACTGGGCTCAAAGGTATGCTGATAACAGAAATTTACACAATCTCAATTTACAAAATGTGGACATAAAGTGGATTGGTCACAGAGGATTAAGATGTCACCAATTGATACCATTGGTGAAAACCTTTTTGCATTTGCCAAAACCTGACCTGTTAATTGTACACTGTGGAGGAAATGACTTGGGCACTTTGACTGGGGTAGGTCCGGAAATGCTTTTAAAGGACACCTTTGAGCAATTGATGGCACTTTTTCCTCAAACTGCCTTGGTATATTCCAATATATGCCAAAGACAGAAATGGAGGTGGTCCAACGAATTTTGTCCACAAATTGAGAAATCGAGGAAGCATGTAAATATGTCTGTTTCAGCTTACATGAGAGACCATGGAATGGGCTGCATCTACAACAATAACTTGCGTTACTACATGCAAGATATCTACAGAGGAGATGGAGTTCACTTCTCAGATGAGGGGAACAGAGTTTTCATCCTGAATTTAAGACTATGTATTGGTACCTACTTATAAGTACCTAAATCTACCACAGACCCAAAAGCTCTTCTCAGAGCTACCCTAACTATGATCAATATAAACAAATTTTAAATGTAACTTTTTTTTTACTAATTTTCACAATTTACGCTTTCCGGAGCGCTACTCGGTACGCGCACCGGACGCTAACCGCGCGAAAATTTTTAAGAAATGTGTTTTTTTTTCGCACATATGGGCCTCCTCAGCCACCCTCAGAAAACCTAGGGGGTCAGGATACGTCTACCGTGCCCCCTTCTATCCATTCTGAACATTATTTGCCCTCCATCTTGTATCTCAATTTTACCGAAACACAAAATGGAGGACTCCCGTAACGCTGCCGGTTCGCGTACTGGGGAGTGCACTGGGAATCGCTCGCTTAAAAAAGGTGGGAAAGTAATTTACAGAAAAACCACTGGAGACACTTTCACCAAATATAGATTAGCTCATACTACATACCAATCCCTACCATTTTCACAAATTTGGTTGGAATTCCATTTAGCCATTTAGCCTGTAGACCTCTCTAAATACCCTGAGGTAAATTACTTCACAAAACCCATCTGAAGTTTTGGAATTGACAACCAATGAAAATGTTACTTTCATTTTCTACTTTTTTTACCTGACATTTGATTGGTTATGTACCTGAATATATATAAAAAAAGAGAGAGAAACACAGCCATTTTGACTACTACTTCCTGAAGTACATTGCAAGTGCATTTTCACTGACAACTTAAACTTGTTTTTAAAAGGTAAGATGTTATTTTGAAAACTGAAATATAGTGTGCACTTTAAGTTAATATGGAAAACTTTTTCTGATAGTTATATACTATCCCTCTGTAATAGTTATAGATTTAGATAGACTTCTCTGTTATAGTTATGGATGGATTTAGGCTTGTCTTGTATAATTATGAATTTACTTAGGTTTCATCACATACACTTTTTTATATTTCTACTTCCAGTCTGATACCATACACTGCCCAAAGATAAAATCACTGTTAAAAACAACCTATCTAAAATTAATCCCAACAGTGCCCTATCTCTACTGATATATATTTTTTTTATGCAAATTTCAGGAAAAATGGAAGGAGAACAAAAAGTGTCATTTGAAATTGTCCTTGCAGAGACCAATCAAGAAAACATTGAACCAAATGACATTGAATTCATGGATGAATCACGGGACCATGAACTACTACAATGTGTACAATTTGTAGATTTCCTCCTTCAAAATGAGGACATTTCAGACACTCAAATGTTGGATGTTAAGTTCACTGAAAGTGACGACATTTCGGACAGTCAAATGTTAGACGTTCTATTAAATTTTGAAAAACAATCACAAAAATAAATTTATATTTAATAAACATACATATTGGTACTTAAATAAAAAAAAAACAAAAAAAAACAACAAAACGAACAATCAATAAACATACAATATGCAATGCAGATCACCATTGAGCAAAAACAGCACAGATGCATCACACATCTGTTCCACAAAAACGGCGCATTGCAGGAATCACGTCATAAGCGCAACATATCTACTGCAATGCACAGGGGCAAGCCACACATTGCATGGTGCATCACTCCTTATGCCTGCTTCAAACAGGTGTGAGGATTTGATTCAGCAATGCCATAAAGCTGACTCAGTAAAATCTTCTTAATTTTACTGTGTTAGTTTTGCACGGCTTTCACCTAAATGACTGGCCACCCTGCAACAAAACGCCCACATGAAACCTGGCGCAAGTTTCATGTGGCACAGGACTTTACAGCATGACACATCTGCCTAGATGCATCAAGTTGTAAATATGTCGCAACATAGCGTATCTTTTGCTCATCTTCTCCATGCCCCCTACACAGTTCTAAATGTATACAGTTTAAACTGACGGTATCTTGTTGCAGATGAAGTGAGGCCTATCTTACAACATGGGGCATCTTTTGCACTGCTGCTGCGTCACAAAAGTGACGCAACAGCGGCACAAAAGAGGCACACGGTCATCATAAATCTGCCCCTAACATTTTAAATGATTGATTCAAGATGACGATAAGGTGTGGCCTATCCAGAGGTTTGTTTGAGGTGAGGCCTACTCAGGGTTGCAGATGAAATGTAGGCTTATTGAAGAGTACAGAGGAGATGATACATGTGCAGGCCTACCAATGAAGTGAGTCATGTCCATTGCACTCTTGAACAAAGGCCAGACCTCCTCTATCTTCCTGGACAGGCCTAAACCTTATCTGCACAATGTGATTCGTAATGTTAGGAAACACAGGTGATGTCATTGAAAAACGTGCAAATATTTTTGCTCAATTCACAATCACATCACCTGTGTTTCCTCAGCTTAGTTATCTCATTGTGCAGATGTAGTCTAGCATATTCAAGAGTACGCTGAAGATGAGGACTGTATACAACAGAGCAATGTACATTACTCACCTCCCTTGACACTTACAGAAGCCTTATTTTAATATTTCTCAGTTCAATATTTATTTAAAGAAGCAGACAGCAATATCACCTTCGCATAAATGTGAAAAGTGTTTTAAAAAAAAAAAAACTATTTTCTGGTCATAATTTGAAAACACAACACAGGTCCTATGTAGAAGCACACCCTATCAGTACTTAAATTAGCCAAGCACACATGGGGGCGTATTTACAAGGACCTTGCACCACGGGGAAATGACTTAAATTAAAATGGGAAAAATAACATCAGAGGGACTCAAAGGCCTTGTAAATATGCCCCAAACAACCTATGAAACTCTACCAGTACATATCAAGAAACCTAATTGATTTCAAAAAACTTTTTTAAACACATCATGTAAAGAAATTATATACCTACATTCATGGGGAAGTGACTTAAAATGCCCTAAGACACATGAAAGCGTTTTTTTATGGCCCTTGCACCATTTTTGCGTCACTTTTAACATGGCTATGTAACTCAAAGAATCAAAATCTAAATTTGCCAAGCACACATGGGGGCGTATTTACAAGGACCTTGCACCACAAGGAAATGTCTTAAATTAAAATGGGAAAAATAACATCAAAGGAACTCAAAGGCCTTGTAAATATGCCCCAAGCAACCTATGAAACTCTAGCAGTACATATCAAGAAACCTAATTGATTTCAAAAAACGTTTTTAAACACATCATGTAAAGTAATTATATACCTACATTCATGGGGAAGTGACTTAAAATGCCCTAAGACACATGAAAGCGGTTTTTTAAGGCCCTTGCACCATTTTTGCGTCACTTTTAACATGCCTATGCAACATGGCTATGTAACTCAAAGAAACAAAATCTATTTGTAAAACACTTGACACAAAGCAACATTTTAAATACACAACTTTCTTCATAATTTTCTCCTTAAAGCATACTATTCTCTATTTAAATTAAATGAATCTTTTCTCACCTTAGCAAATACTTTTTGAGTTTCAAAACAGTCTCAGACACACCCCAATTTGTCTTCAGAAGAGCAAAGGGTATGCACTCCAGAGGCTGCAGCCAAAAAAAGCACAGAAATGCTGTAATTCATCACACATATCTCTCATGTCACCCAATCAAAACTCTTCCCTCACTTTTTTCAAATCAACACCCTTCCCCCTTCTGCCCTTTCTGCCTTTTTTCCATAGCAACCACCTCCTGAAAGACCTCTGATGTTTGCAAGTTCACACAACAATGTTTCAATTGAACTCTGAACTCTCAGTTCAACTGCGTATCCAGTGCAATCTTTCATAAAATGATTTTTTCTTGACCATTCAAATTACATCTTTCAAAGAACTCATCCATGCACCCTAAATTTATGTTTTCAGCAATCAAAATCCACCAATCACTGTTACTGATTCAATAGCACAGAAACTCCACAGTTTTTTTCATTACAAACTCCTACTGTTTCAACTGCCATTTCATAACTACACTTCATCTGACTGCAGCAGAACATCCTCTCACCATGTTTTCTGTCTGGATTGTTGGACATAGTTACATCCACTGGGCTCAAAGGTATGCTGATAACAGAAATTTACACAATCTCAATTTACAAAATGTGGACATAAAGTGGATTGGTCACAGAGGATTAAGATGTCACCAATTGATACCATTGGTGAAAACCTTTTTGCATTTGCCAAAACCTGACCTGTTAATTGTACACTGTGGAGGAAATGACTTGGGCACTTTGACTGGGGTAGGTCCGGAAATGCTTTTAAAGGACACCTTTGAGCAATTGATGGCACTTTTTCCTCAAACTGCCTTGGTATATTCCAATATATGCCAAAGACAGAAATGGAGGTGGTCCAACGAATTTTGTCCACAAATTGAGAAATCGAGGAAGCATGTAAATATGTCTGTTTCAGCTTACATGAGAGACCATGGAATGGGCTGCATCTACAACAATAACTTGCGTTACTACATGCAAGATATCTACAGAGGAGATGGAGTTCACTTCTCAGATGAGGTGAACAGAGTTTTCATCCTGAATTTAAGACTATGTATTGGTACCTACTTATAAGTACCTAAATCTACCACAGACCCAAAAGCTCTTCTCAGAGCTACCCTAACTATGATCAATATAAACAAATTTTAAATGTAACTTTTTTTTTACTAATTTTCACAATTTACGCTTTCCGGAGCGCTACTCGGTACGCGCACCGGACGCTAACCGCGCGAAAAATTTTAAGAAATGTTTTTTTTTTTTGCACATATGGGCCTCCTCAGCCACCCTCAGAAAACCTAGGGGGTCAGGATACGTCTACCGTGCCCCCTTCTATCCATTCTGAACATTATTTGCCCTCCATCTTGTATCTCAATTTTACCGAAACACAAAATGGAGGACTCCCGTAACGCTGCCGGTTCGCGTACCGGGGCGTGCACTGGGAATCGCTCGCTTAAAAAAGGTGGGAAAGTAATTTACAGAAAAACCACTGGAGACACTTTCACCAAATATAGATTAGCTCATACTACATACCAATCCCTACCATTTTCACAAATTTGGTTGGAATTCCATTTAGCCATTTAGCCTGTAGACCTCTCTAAATACCCTGAGGTAAATTACTTCACAAAACCCATCTGAAGTTTTGGAATTGACAACCAATGAAAATGTTACTTTCCTTTTCTACTTTTTTTACCTGACATTTGATTGGTTATGTACCTGAATATATATAAAAAAAGAGAGAGAAACACAGCCATTTTGACTACTACTTCCTGAAGTACATTGCAAGTGCATTTTCACTGACAACTTAAACTTGTTTTTAAAAGGTAAGATGTTATTTTAAAAACTGAAATATAGTGTGCACTTTAAGTTAATATGGAAAACTTTTTCTGATAGTTATATACTATCCCTCTGTAATAGTTATAGATTTAGATAGACTTCTCTGTTATAGTTATGGATGGATTTAGGCTTGTCTTGTATAATTATGAATTTACTTAGGTTTCATCACATACACTTTTTTATATTTCTACTTCCAGTCTGATACCATACACTGCCTAAAGATATAATCACTGTTAAAAACAACCTATCTAAAATTAATCCCAACAGTGCCCTATCTCTACTGATATATATTTTTTTAATGCAAATTTCAGGAAAAATGGAAGGAGAACAAAAAGTGTCATTTGAAATTGTCCTTGCAGAGACCAATCAAGAAAACATTGAACCAAATGACATTGAATTCATGGATGAATCACGGGACCATGAACTACTACAATGTGTACAATTTGTAGATTTCCTCCTTCAAAATGAGGACATTTCAGACACTCAAATGTTGGATGTTAAGTTCACTGAAAGTGACGACATTTCGGACAGTCAAATGTTAGACGTTCTATTAAATTTTGAAAAACAATCACAAAAATAAATTTATATTTAATAAACATACATATTGGTACTTAAATAAAAAAAAAAAAACAAAAAAAACAACAAAACGAACAATCAATAAACATACAATATTTGAAAAGTCTATCATTCTTTTTCCCTCATAGTACGCTCCCCAGACCGCTTCCCGGTGCGCGTACCGGGCGCTCCCCACGCAAAAAAAATGTATTTTTTTTTTTTGCCCCGCGGGGCCCTTTCAAAGCCTCCACATCAAACCTAGGGGGTCAGGGAGGATCTACTATGCCCCCTTATGGTCATTTCCCCCTTTGTTTTGGCCTCCTCTTGTCTCTCGATCCTACCGAGAGACAAGATGGTGGCCGCTCCGGACTGTTTAGAATGTTGACAGACACCGGAGAGCCAATCAGCTTCGCTTCGCGAAGTTCCGTTACGCGTCCGGTACGCGAACCGGGGCGCTAACCGGGGCGCGCTTACAGATATATATCTTTTTTTGAACGTTAATTTATCAAAATCCACTGGAGCACATATATTGAGACCTAGCTAAGGCACATCGGGCTAACAGTCCCTACAATTTTGCCAAGTTTCGTGCAAATCCATTCAGCCGTTCGGGCTAAAAGTGAGGCCTACCGCCCTATGGAAATTAACATAGGAAAAACGCGTTTTGGGACCCCCCTTTTTTCTCGGCCCCCCCTTGACGAAACCCCCCCAAATTTTCAGGGGCTGCTCAGAAACAAAATGTTCCATTTTCCTGAAAATGTCAGCCAATTCTGTCCACAAACGCCAAAGTTATTAGACATAGAATTTTCTAAAATCCCATAGGAAAAAAATCCTAACTATATATAACTACTGGCGACCGCCAGTAGGTAATATATATATATATATATATATATATATATTACCCACTGGCGACAGCCAGTAGGTATATATATATATATATTTATTTTTTTTGCAGAGTTTTATATAGCGCGAACTAGAACCGAACCGAATCAGTTATCAGAGCGCTTTACATAGCACCAGTTACGTTACATGAGGACACATTTTCATTTTAGTTAGGACCTAGCTACCATAGGAAATCCGCAATATTCTATTGGGAATAACTTTGGTGCCGGTTGAGGAATTTGCGTGTAATTTTCTAAAATTTTGGCCAGCTCCGCTGCGCTCCTTCCCTTAAAGTTTCGGGGAGATTCGTGAAGTGGGGGCTGAGAAAAAAGTGGGGTCCCAAAACATGTTTTCCCCATGTTAATTTCCATAGGACGTTCTGACAAGGCTACAGCCCGAACCGTTGAACGGAATTACACCAAACTTGGCAAAATTGTAGGGACTGGTACGCAGAAGTGCATTTGCTATATTTGGTGAAAATTGCTCCAGTGGTTTTTATGAAAATTAACTTCAAAAACACATATATATCTGGGCGGAGCCTAACCACACATCTCATCGTGAGATCTGATTGGCTGTCAGCACTTTATCCAAGAAATGTTGGTAGCCATCTTGGGACCAATATACATGATAGCACCTCATTAAAAAGCATTGCAGTTAATAGAGGGTTTTAGGACTTTAGTTACATTATAAATCATTTGTTGATGGTACCATACTCATTTTAGGAATTGTGGTGTGTTCTAAGGTGATTTTACCATGTGAAAAAGCCTTCTGCTGGGATATCATGAATCCTGTTTGAAAGAAAACTATTATCTCATGCTTTTCCCACAGTGGTTTAGAAGGGGATCTATAAGCTAAACTGAAAGCATATTTTCTGTAAATTCACATTATCTTTCTCAGTCATGTGAGACTGAAGTCTGACATTCTCAGTAAAACATGTACATCCAACAAGGACAGAGACTGTCAGTTGATTCCTTTGTGTTCTACTGCAGCCTCCTGGAGTGTTCTAAAGAACAACTAGAGCGCTAACAGTCCTACTTATTACAAAGGTATGGCACACCTGAAGCCATCTTGATTGGAATAAAGTGGTAACTGTTAAAACATTTAATTTAAAAAGGAACAAAATAAAGGGGTATATTGTGCCATAGAAAGTATTATTAGTGCTGCAGAAAGAAAAATGAGGGCACATTTTGAGTGACTTCCCAAATCGTCTTCTATTTCATTAAAAAATTCTGATATGCAGTCTCCCAAGATGGCCACCAGAGACAAAAGAGCCCAAATGTAGCCCAAATATCACCCAGATGTAGCCCAAGTATAGCCCAATGTCAGAATGTCCCAGAGTGTTCTAAAGAACAACTAGAGCGCTAACAGTCTTACTTATTACAAAAGTATGGCACACCAGAAGCCATCTTGATTGGAATGAAGTGGTAAGTCTGAAAACATTTAATTTAAAAAGGAACAAAATGAGGGGGTTCATTTTGCCATAGAAATAGAAAGTATGATTAGCAGTAGACTTCCCTGGTGAGCAGTAGCTTTACTACAGTGATCTAATGAGCAACTAGAGTGCTAACATTCAGAATTTATGGCAAATGTGTGACACATCTGAATGCCTTCTTGATGGAACCAAAGTAAACGAGCAATGAAAATGCAATAGATCTCGCCCTCGTTTAAGTTAAAGCCATTCTGTTTGTAATGAGGTGGCTTTTTAGCTTTGCTTTTATTAGTGTTTTTAAAACGTTCATGTAAATAACATGCATATGTATTCATATATGTATATGTATGAATGCATTTATATTTGTATTTATATAGATATGCAGATTATATATGTTTATATATGTATGTGTATATTACCTACTGGCGGTCGCCAGTAGGTATATATAGTTAGGATTTTTTCCCTATGGGATTTTTGAAAATTCTATGTCTAATAACTTTGGCGTTTGTGGACGGAATTGGCTGAAATTTTCTGGAAAATGGAACATTTTGTTTCTGAGCAGCCCCTGAAAATTTGGGGGGGGTTCGTCCAGGGGGGGCCGAGAAAAAAGGGGGGTCCCAAAACGTGTTTTTAACATTGAGTTTTCCATAGGGCGGTTAGCCTCACTTTTAGCCCGAACGGCTGAATGGATTTGCACGAAACTTGGCTAAATTGTAGGGACTGGTAGCCCGATGTGCCTTTTGTAGGTCTCAATATATGTGCTCCAGTGGATTTTGAGAAATTAACGTTCAAAAAAAGATATATATCTGTAAGCGCGGACCGGGCAGCGCCCCGGTTCGCGGACCTTAAGCGAACCGGAACTTCGCGTAGCGAAGCTGATTGGCTCTCCGGTGTCTGTCAACATTCTAAACAGTCCGGAGCGGCCGCCATCTTGTCTCTCGGTAGGATCGAGAGACAAGAGGAGGCCAAAACAAAGGGGGAAATAACTATAAGGGGGCATAGTAGATCCTCGCTGACCCCCTAGGTTTATTGTGGAGTTTTTAAAGGGGCCCCGCGGGGCAAAAAAAAATAAAAATTTTTTTAGTTTTTTTTCGTGGTTAGCGCCCGGTCCGCGAACCGGGAAGCGTTCTGGGGAGCGTACTACAATGAAAAATGAATGATAGTCTTTTCAAATGCTGTATGTTAATTGATTGTTGGATTTTTTGATTATTTTTTATTTCCTTTATCTTCCCAGGGAGCGACCCGGTACGCGAACCGTTGAGCGCCTCGGTTCGCGGACCTTAAGCGTTCCGGGAGTCCACCATTTTGTGTTTCGGTCGAATTAAGATACAAGATGGAGGGCAAATAATGTTCGGAATGGGTAGAAGGGGGCACGGTAGAGTTATCTTGACCCCCTAGGTTTTCTGAGGGTGGCTGAGGAGGTTTATATGTGCGAAAAAAAAACATTTTTTTAAAAAAAATTCGCGAGGTTAGCTCCCGGTACGCGTACCGGGTAGCGCCCCAGGGAGCGTACTTTGTTGAAAATTAGTGAAAAAAGTTAGAGTAAAATAATAATTGTGAGTGATTAGATGTAGGGTAGCTCTGAGAAGAGCTTTTGGGTTTATGGTACATTTAGGTACTTATAAGTAGGTACCAATGCACATTCTTAAATTCAGAGTGAACACTCTGTTGCCCTCATCTGAGAAGTGAACTCCATCTCCTCTGTAGATATCTTGCATGTAGTAACGCAAGTTATTGTTGTACAGGGAGCCCATTCCATGGTCTCTCATGTAAGCTGAAACAGATTTGTTTACATGCTTCCTCGACTTCTCAATTTGTGGACAAAATTGGTTTGACCACCTCCATTTCTGTCTTTGGCATATATTTGAATATACCAAGGCAGTCTGAGGAAAAAGTGCCATTAATTGCTCAAAGGTGTCCTTTAAAAGCATTTCCAGACCTACACCAGTCAAAGTGCCCAAGTCATTACCTCCACAGTGCACAATTAACAGGTCAGGTTTTGGCAAATGCATAAAAGTTTTCACCAATGGTATCAATTGGTGACATTTTAATCCTCTGTGGCCAAACCACTTAATTTCCACATCTTGTAAATTGAGGTTAGGTAAATTCCTGCTTTCAACGTACCTTTGAGCCCAGTGAATATAACTATGACCAACAATCCAGACAGAAAACATGGTGAGAGAAGGTTCTCCTGCAGTCAGATGAAGTGTGGCAATGAAATGGCAGTTGAAAAAATGAGAGTGTAAAATGAAAAAAAAACTGTGGAGTTTCTGTGTTCATGAAGCAGTAACAGTGATTGGTGGATTTTGATTGATGAAAACAGAAAGTTAGGGTGCACAGATGTGTTCTTTGAAAGATGTATTTTGAGTGGTCAATAAAAAATCATTAAATGAAAGAATGCACTGGATATGCAGGTGCACTGAGAGTTCAGAGTTCAATTGCAACATTGTTGTGTGAACTTGCAAACACCAGAGGTATTCCAGGAGGTGGTTGCTATGGAAAATAGGCAGAAAGGGCAGAGGGGGAAGGGTTTTCATTTGAAAAAAAGTGAGGGAAGAGTTTTGATTGGGTGACATGAGAAATATGTGTGAAGAATTACAGCATTTCTGTGCTTTTGATAGCTGCAGACTCTGGAGTGCATACCTTTTGCTCTGCTGAAGACAAATTGGTGTGTTTCTGAGACTGTTTTCAAACTCAAAGTATTTGCTAAGGTGAGAAAATATTTCTTTAATTTAGATAGAGAATAGTGTGCTTTAAGGAGAAAATTATGATTTATGTGGCGCAAATTGCTTGTAAATATGCTCTCACATGTGTATGGAAAATTTTGATTTTGAATGTTTGTGTTACATAGCCATGTTAAAAGTGACCCAACCATGCTGGAAAGCCAATCAAAAAATGCTTTCATGTGTTTTAATGACATTTTAAGTCATTTTCCCATGTGCAGTGTTTAGAAATTATGATTTGAAAATCGTTTTTGGGGAAAAGGAATTGTTTTTAAATTCATGACAAGGACATAATGGTGTATGCTTCTTTATAAGGCAATTGACTGTCCCTGATGTTATTTTTCTCATTTTAGTGTAAGACCTTTCTCTGTGGCGCAAATTGCTTGTAAATATGCTTCCACATGTGCATGGAAAATTTTGATTTTGAATGTTTGTGTTACATAGCCATGTTAAAAGTGACCCAATCATGCTCGAAAGGCAATCAAAAAACGCTTTCATGTGTTTTAATGACATTTTAAGTCATTTTCTCATGTGCAGTGTTTTGAAATTATGATTTGAAAATCGTTTTTGGGGAAAAGGAATTGTTTTTAAATTCATGACAAGGACATAATGGTGTATGGTTCTTTATAAGGCAATTGACTGTCCCTGATGTTATTTTTCTCATTTTAGTGTAAGACATTTCTCTGTGGCGCAAATTGTTTGTAAATATGCTCCCACATGTGCATGGAAAATTTAGATTTTGAATGTTTGTGTTACATAGCCATGTTAAAAGTGACCCTACCATGCAGGAAAGCCAATCAAAAAACGCTTTTATGTGTCTTAAGGACAATTTAAGTAATTTTCCCATGTGTAGTGTTTTGAAGTTATGATTTGAAAATCGTTGTTGAGGTAAAGGAATGTTGTTAAAATTTATGTGCGCCATATGCCCCCAAATTTCTTTTTTAGGGGTGCAGCAGGGTGTTCTTGAGACACCCCTGCACCTTTGGAATAAATTCCTAATTTGTGATGAGCAAATTGTTAATCGCAAATTGCACCTTCATTTATATGAGCCTCCTAGCCCATGGAAATGAATGGGTAAAATAGCAATTAGCAATTTTCTCATCGCAAATTAGGAATGGTAAAGAATCGCTAATTATTCCTTAAAATTTGCTTTTTTGGAAATGCAAAATAGTTATATGATACATATGGCGGTTGATGTCTAACAAGATAAGAAGCTTATGGATTCATTTATGGTGACTGGCGCAATGAAGTAGACATCACTTACTTCATTGGTAGAGCTTTACATGTATTATCTCCTCTGTATTCTTCATCAAGCGTAACTTTAATCTGCAATCCTGAGTAGGCCTCACTTTAAACAAACCTCTGGATAGGCTACATCTTATTGTTATCCTGTATTAATCATTTAAAATGCTAGGGACAGATTTATGATAGGTGTATACCTCTTTTGCGCCACTTAGAAAACATTGTCCATGGGGAAATGACTTAAAATGTCCTTAAGACACATGAATGTGTTATTTTAAAACGTTTGCAATTTTTTTGGGTCACTTTCAACATGGCTATGTGACTGAAACAGTCAAAATCTAAATTCGCAATGCACAGGTGGGAGCATATTTACAAGGAATGTGCTCCATGGGGAAAGGTCTTATAATGTAATATGGGAAAAATGACATCAGAGACACTGAAATGCCTTATAGAGAAGCATACACCATTATGTCCTTGTCATAAATTTGCAAACCATTACTTTTCCCCAAAAACGATTTTCAAATTATATTTTGAAAACACTGCACATGTGGAAATGACTTAAAATGTCAATAATTCAAAATTTGCGATTCCTTAAATGCAATGTATCAAAAAAAAAATATGTAAAAAATGATATTAAGGATTTGGAAACTACCACCAACTTCTAGTTTGTGGTAATTTGCGAATTCTTTTCAAAAAGCATTTTTTTCAACAAAAAAAAAAGGTCCCATATGACGCCCATACATGCCATTAGGGCATGTAGGTGTGCCATATGCTCCCAAATTTCTTTTTCAGGGGTGCAGCAGGGTGTTCTTGAGATACCCCTGCACGCTTGAAAAAAATCCTATTTTGTGATGAGCTAATTGCTAATCACAAATTGCAACCTTCATTCCTATGAGCCTCCTAGCCCATGGAAATGAATGGGTAATTTGCAATTAGGAATTTGCTCATTGCAAATTAGGAATAGTAAAGAATTGCTATTTATTCCTTAAAATTTGCTATTTAGGAAATGCAAAATAGTTTGATGGTACATATGGTGGTTCATCTGTAACAAGATAAGAAGCTTAGGGATACATTTATGATGACTGGCGCAATAAAGTGCACATTACTTACTTCATTGGTAGGCCTTTATATGTATTATCTCCTCTGTATTCTTCATCAAGCGTAACTTTAATCTGCAATCCTGAGTAGGCCTCACCTTAAACAAACCTCTGGATAGGACACACTTTATTGTCATCCTGGATTAATCATTTAAAATGCTAGGGACAGATTTATGATAGGTGTATGCCTTTTTTGTGCCACTGTGCGTCACTTTTATGATGCAGCGGTGGTGCAAAAGATTTGCTATGAGGCGACAACATTACAAATTGATGCATTTAGGCAGATATGTCATGGTGTAAAAAAAACGTACCACATAAAACCCAAGCAGCAGTGATGCAAAAGATGCACCATGTCGCAAGACAGGCCTCACTTGGGGCCATATGTATCAAGCTAATTAGCATTTGCAAAGATCAAAATTCTATGAATTTCGGCCTTTGCGAATGCTAATTAGACAAATGGTATGTATCAAACAAGTTTGATGCAAAATAAGGAGTAGCAAAATTTGCTATTCCTTATTTTTGCAATTGCACTGAAGGATTTGCAAATTTTGTGACTACTTAAATGCAATGTATCAAACAAAAACTATGTAAAAAATGACATTAAGGATTTGGAAACTATTGTGGTAAATTGGTGGTAATTTGTGAATTCTTTTCAAAAAGCTTTTTTTCAAAAAAACAAAAGGTGCCATATGACGCCAACACATGCCCTTAGGGCATGTATGTGTGCCATATGCCCCCAAATTTGTTTTTCAGGGGTGCAGCAGGGTGTTCTTGAGACACCCCTGCACCCTTGGAAAAATTCCTAATTTGTGATGAGCAAATTGCTAATCGCAAATTAAACCTTCATTCATATGAGCCTCCTAGGCCATGGAAATGAATGGGTAACTTGCAATTAGCAATTTGCTCATCGCAAATTAGGAATGGTAAAGAATCGCTATTTATTCCTTAAAATTCGCTATTTAGAAAATGTAAAATATTTTGATGATACATATGGCAGTTCATCTCTAACAAGATAAGAAGCTTAGGGATAGATTTATGATGACTGGCGCATCACCAGGGATGTGACAGTCATCCTGCGCCGCTGTTCCGCCACCCATGGTGTGCTGCATTTACAATGCGGCGCAGCATGGGGCAAAAACGGCACAGATGCGTGACGCATCTGTGCCGTAAAGGTGGCGCATTGCTGGAGTTGTATCGCAAGTGCGATGCAGCTCCAGCAAGGCTCAGGGGTGCCCCATCTCCACAATGCTGCGTCAAGACCTATGCCAGCTTCAAGCAGGCGCAGGGTTTTGACGCAGCTTTCTCCTATCTGATTGTAAATGCGGCACACCATGGGTGGTAAAGCAGTGGTGCACATTAACTGGTGCATGCCTGGGGATGTGCCATTTAATATAAATCTGCCCTTTAACATTTAAGTATGTGCAGGGGACACAGAGTCGGTGAGGCTTATCCAAGGTTAAGAAGAGATGAGTCCTGTTCAGTGAAAAATTAGACATAGGCTTCACCTGCTCAGCATTGCTGGACATGGCTAAATAATAGCTGCAAAATGTTAATCTTGTTAAACAATTTTACTATTATAATCTCTGAGATTTGTTTCTTACTCTGCAACATCTCATTGTTGTTATCTTTCTTTAAAGATAAAGACAACCTCAACATGAGCGACAATCTGCAATCAGTTGATTTTGACCTCATCATTGAACTTGTAATTGAAACATCAGTGGATGTTGATCCTTTGGATGATTTAAATCCTGAGGATGAAGAAGAGCGTGATGAGGATGCAGATTTGTCCGAATTATATGATATAGGATGGGAAGCTGACCTGCTTGAGCCTTTGGAAATATAAACATTTATTTTTAAAATTTATAATCAATAAAAAGTAAAAAGGTAAACCGTTTAATTTAAAAATAAAGACACCTTCAAAAACAGGTTATGTGTAGTGTCTTCAATAAAATATTAAAATATGCTCATAAAATTAGATCAGATTCACATATAAAATAGCATAGGTAACATAAATATAAATGTCATTTCTTTTCTGGTATTTCTGTATTGTAAAATTGCCAATGACTAAAAAATCTTCAAATTAAAATGTCAAGTAGTGTGTTAAGTTTTTGATCACTGTTACTGATTTACTGTTTGGTAATAATGTTTATTAACATTTTTTATTATATTTTTCCACAGATTCAACTGCAGATCATTTCAAGATTTCACCATGCCTACAATACAAAGACAGATAAAGGCTGCAAAACGTCAAAGACAGCAGGTGAAAAAAAAAACGCAGCAGTCCTCTAACAAAAAGATTTCTCAAGCCACGAAGAAAGCACCGGGTAAGAGCTCTAAATATTTCATAAGAAATATTTGTAATAAAAAAAATATTACTACAGAAAATTTTTCAGTCCATAAAACGAGAAGGAAATCAAATGGAAAGAAAAGGACAATGAAAAATGTTACTGCTAGAGCAAGAGATAAATCTGTGCATGATAGTAGAAGGAAACAACAGTTTAGGGAGATTCGTAAACGAATGTTCCGCAACAGGATAATTGGCAATTTGTTAAAAAATATTAAGAAAGGTCAATAGAAACTAGTTTTTTATAAGAGAAAAAAAAAAGTTGAGAAAGTTATTGATCAGGCATTTGAAATTAAACGTAAGGTATTTATTTTGATAATCAATAGAATTAGGAAGCTAAACAAGGCAATTTTTGATTTCAAAAGAAATAGTAGATGGAAGAGAATAGTTAATCGTAGTAATTTTTGTGAAGTTTTTTCTGGAGAATGGATGCATAGTTCAAGCTGTGAGGCATTTTTTAATGAGGAGAGTTATTTCCAGGATAATGATTTGGTGCATGCAGTTGACACCAGTGGTCGTGCTTATGAAGTGAAAGATGGTTGTCCAGTTGAAAAAGAAAAACTTGTGACAACAGAGGCAGAAGAGGTGTTAGGTAATGAGGTTTTAGGAAGACGTGCTAAGGGTCCTGTGTACACCTGGAAGTGTAGTAGTATTTGCAGTGTGCGACAGGATTCCATCAATTTGCTTTGTGATTTTGTACGGTCATTTAACAAAAAAAGTTTGAAGCAGAAAATGATGTTGTTGCAAGAATTAGATCCTTGCAGAGTAAGAGAAGTGAGAGGTTTGCATGGTCATTCACTGGCTTGTCTTTCCAGGAGAGTATGCCAGAGTGTTTTTCATCATTTCAGGATGCTAGCAGTGCATCATAACAAAGTGAGGAAATTAGTTAGAATGTTGTATTATGCTAAGAGTCCAGCAATTATGCTGAAACAATTATGCGCTGCTCTTTTGCATGGTTCTGAAATAGATGTGAAGAATATATGTGAAGAAATTGAGTTTTGTTACTTTGGAAGTAAAGAGGAGAATGTTGAAATTGAGCAAGAAGTAGAGGGTCATGTGGAAGATAGTGTACAGGTTTCCAGTACAGATAATTTCCAGAGGGAAATTGCGACGTTTGACGTGAAATCAAGTGAGAGGCCTAATTTCACTTGTGTGTGTTGTCGACGCACTTATTATAAGAATCAGACTAAGTTAGTGGATTTATATGCAAAAAGTGAAAGGGAAAATAATAGTGAATGGAAGGATTTTGCAACATACTTGATGGTAGAAAATTGTTTTGATTTGGGATTGGATCAACGTGTGTGTACTTATTGTTGTAACAAATTAAAACAAAACCAGATGCCTGCTAGAGCAGTTCATAATAATCTGGAATTGGTTGAGATTCCTTCTGAATTGAAGGACTTAAATACTTATGAATCTATTTTGATTCAAAGTATCCATCCCTTTCAGGCTATTGTAAGAATGGAGCCAAAGACAGGGAAATTGCCTCCATCAGATTTACAGAGAGGATTAAAGGGAAGAGTTGTTTATTTGCCTCTAGATTTCAAGAAAAACATTAACACAATTGGAGTAGAAAAAGTGGAAGAGGAACCTCTGGTTATCTTAGTTAATGGGGTTCCGACAAAGAATAAGAAAATATGCCAAGATTTAGTAGATGTTAGGAAAGTTAAAAAGGCAACATTGTATTTGAAAAAAAATAATAAATACTATAAGAATGTATATGTTGCAGAAGAGGAAGTAAGTGAGGAAGAGGATAGCGATTTGTGTGCTGGTCAAATTGAGAAAGTAGAACCCTCTACTAGTGAAGAAATATATGAACATTATAGTGTTCATCCTTTGCATTCCAAGGAAGTCATGGGGAATGCTATTGAGTTGTTTCAAATGAAACAAGCCAAAGGGAGTCCCATTAGTGTTTGGGAGGAAAGTTTGGAAGCTCGGTGTTTCCCACAGCTTTTTCCAACAGGTCAGGGAGGAAGATATGATGAGCGACCTCATCAAATTCCTGCTTCTGAATACCGGACTTTGCGATTGTACAGGAGATGCTAGGTTTCGACAATGCATTCCTTATTTGTTTCATCTCCTGTTTGAAAGCGATCTGTCTGGACTGTCATATGCAGTGAACCACATCTTGAAAAGTGGTATACACATGCAAAACATCTCGGCAAGTGATTTTATGGATAAAGTCAATGTCCAAGATAGTATTTTGGATTCTCACCTGATTAATCTCATGGCGTGTCAGCGTGGTACTAATGAGTACTGGTACCGTCGTCATGGTGATTTAAAATGTATGCTGAGGAACTTAGGTACTCCCACATGGTTCCTCACTCTGAGTTGTGCCGAGTATGGCTGGGAAGACTTACTTCAATTTCTACGAGAGGCAAATGCTAACGTAGATAACATCGAATTCAAGACACCCGGAGAACTGTGCTCTTTGGATCCAGTCAATGTATGTAGGTACTTCAATCATAGATTTGAAGCTATGATGTCTTTCATCATGAATAAGAAGAATCCACCTCTTGGAGAGGTGTTGGATTTCTTCTGGAGAAAGGAGTACCAAGCAAGAGGTGCTCCTCATATACATATGTTGCTGTGGATCAAGGATGCACCTAAATTTGGAACGGATCCAGAAGACTCAGTGATGAGTTTCATCCAACAGTATTCTACGTGTGCTGTTCCAAACGCAAAGGAGAAGAAAAGCCTAAGAGAAAAAGTTCTGCGTTTCCAAAGCCATCGATGTGGAAAGTACTGCCGTCGTAAATTCCGAAACAAAGACAAGTTCTACACTAAATGTCGTTTCGGCTTTCCACGACCGGTGATTTCTAAAGGAAGAGTAAACAGTTTGATGTCTTCGTTGCGACACAATGTCATGAAGAAATCACCTAAAAACACTTACAATTTGAAGAGGAACGAAGAGTCCAAGTACATCAACGACTACAACCCGGTGATTTTGTCCATGTGGAATGCTAACATGGATATACAGTTTGTGGCTGATAACTGTATGGCTGTGGCTCGGTATGTGACGTCTTACATCACCAAAAAAGAGAAGACAGAATTGAAGGATATGTGGGAGGACATTTCCCATGAAAAGAGCCTCAGCAAGAAGTTGTACAGTTTCAGTCTGAAGATGTTGTCGCATCGAGAAATCGGAGCGTACGAATGTTCTGACCGGTTGTCTTCAGCAAGTCTCTATGCCAAGTCCAGGAGTATCATTTGGGCGAGTCTTGGTCTTGCTGCAACGCGTAATCGAGTTCTCAAACCTGTGCGGGAAATTGAGTATTTGGCGGAAAAGGAGCCAAACAGTACCGACATTTTGAAGACAAACATGTTGGATACATATTATCCAAATCGAAGCAGTCACCTCGAGAATGTTTGTCTGTATGAGGTTCTGCAAAATTACATATTCAAGAGGAACATCAAAGAAGATACTGAGAAAGGAGTGTATGCTGTAATAGGAAGTGAGGGATGTCTGGTCAAGCAAAGAAAATGCCACTTGGTAAACCATCGAAAATTGAGTGGCGAATCTCCTGAAAAAAAGGAGTTTTTCTATTTAGCACTTTTGCAACTTTTCAAGCCTTGGCGTGCAGAAGAGGAACTGCTTGGAAATTTTCTCTGTTACGAAGACTCTTTCAATGCCGCCAAGGAGACCATAGAATGTCCTGCTTTTCCCAAATATGTAGAAATGTTGAATGCGGAAATTGAGCAGGAAGCAACGATTGCAGCCGAGATTGCCAGAGACAGTTCTCAGGACAGTCAGAGTTCTGCTTCATTGAGTCAGGATCCACTAGGAGGACCTGTTATCGAAAATGAAGCTGCCACTGCTATGAATGAAGTGGAAAGAGCCATGGCACATGCTCAAGAGGATGCGGTTAACTTAGAAGAGTTGGAAAGGCAACTCAACGTTGAGCAGAGGAAAATATATGACGAAGTTACCATGCAAATTGATCATGGATTAAGTCATGATAAGAAAGAGTGCTCATGTACGTCGTTGAAGCCTGTCCGACTGTACGTGAGTGGAGAAGCGGGAACTGGAAAAAGTTTCCTCATTAAAGCAATTTCATGCTATTTGCAGGAAAGGACAGAGTCATCGCTGTCTTGTGTTGTCACTGCTCCAACTGGACTGGCAGCACATAATATTAAAGGGATTACTTTACATCGTTTACTGATGCTGCCAGTGGAGCATGACAACAAATTAGAATATCACAAGCTATCTGGAGATGCTTGTTTTGAAGTTTCAAGAATCTTGAGGAAAATGAAACTTCTTATCATTGACGAAGTAAGCATGGTTTCCAATGTCATGCTTGCCTTTGTGCATTTGAGGATGCAAGAAGTTCTCAAAACAGAGTATGATGTGTTATTTGGTGGCAAACACATCATTGTTTTCGGAGATCTTCTGCAGCTGACACCAGTGAAAGGGCAACCTGTGTTCAAAATGCTCACGCATGAAGATACCAGGAAGTGCCTAGGCAGCATTGGCAACGTCAATATATGGTTAAACTTCAATTATGCTGAACTGCATGAAAATATGCGTCAGGCGAAGGATGAAGTTTACAAGACTATTCTACAAGATGTTAGAATTGGAAAAGTGACCGAGCATGGCAAAGAAGTTTTACATGCACGATTACTGTCAAATTTATATCCAGAACAAGATGTTGTGCCTGAGAATATTTTTCAGAAAATTACTGAAAAGAAATCTGGAATATGTTTGATGCCAACTCTTGCAGAATGTGCCAAATTTAACAACAAAATGTTGCATTTAGAAAAGCAAGAGATTGTGAAACTGGAAGCTATTGATAGAGTAGAGCATATGGGATCAACAATTATTTTGTCTGAGAATCTGAAAACAAAATTGGATTCATTAGAGAAGAGTATATCTAAAACTGCAGGTTTTGAAAAGACTCTGAATGTGTGCTTGAACTGCCGTATAATTTTAAGAAGGAATTTACATGTTGAAAGAGGTCTGGTAAATGGATCAATGGGTAATGTTGTTGATTTTGTGAAATACAGAAATAGAGATGGAATTGAATTTTTAAAAATTTAATTTGATGGCATTGAGGAAGTACAGCTAATTGCTCGTTGTTCTGCTAGATTTTTGCTTGTAAAAGACTTATATGTTCGCCGTAAGCAGTTTCCTGTTTGCTTGGCATATGCGGTGACAATCCATAAATCGCAAGGTTTAAGTGTAGACAGTGCATTGGTGAATATTCGCAGTTCTGTGTTCAAGGAGGGTATGGCATATGTGGCATTGTCACGAGTTAGAACTTTATCGGGATTGTACTTGATTGAGTGTGATGTCACAAACATTTGTGCAGATCTAGATTGTGTTAAGGAATACAATAGGTTAAGAAGAGAGTATGCGCCACATTTGCCTCAGTTTCCTTTGTTTGAGAAACGTGTGGTAGGCCGGAAACGAAGAAATGAGAACAATACTGGGGAGGTTGTAGCAAAAAGACAAAAAGTCAATGAACCTAAAATTACAAGCAGAAACAAAAAGGATTCTGTTGAAGATGTTGTTGGTTTTCAGTTTGAAAACAGTTCTGGTGTCAACTGCTATGCTAATGTAGTAATTAATGTTTTGTTTTCTCTAAAAAATGTAAAAGAAGAGATTGTGGTCAATTCTGATCAAAGATTTTGCAGTTTGTTAAATTCTGTGTTAGAGAAATGTACCACTGATAGAAGAAACATAGAAAGTGTGTCTGAAATTCGAAATCTGTTAGACAGATGTTCAGGCCAAACACAATTCTCTCAAAATATTCAGCAAGATTGTCAGGAGTTTTTAATGTATATGCTTGATGTATTACATGCTGAAGGTGTAGATGTAGATCAGCTGTTTGGGCTTTCTTATCAATGGCAGCATGACTGCGAGAACTGTATGGTATCAAGTACTACTAGTGTAGACTCAGAAAGATTTATATATTTAACTTTGCCAGACAGTAAATCAGTCTCCTTTAATAAGCTAGTAAAAGCTGCTAATCACAACATGGAGTGTAGCCAATGTAAATCTGAAATGATGTCCACATTATTTATACGAACATATGGCCAGTACGTCATTTTAATGTTCCAACGATGTAGGCCTGATGGAACAAAATTGACAACTTTAATAAAAAAATTTGTAGCTTCGCAGTTGTCAATATCAGGAAGGACTTTTGTAACTACAGCAATTATATATCATGACGGCCCTTCAATAACATCAGGACATTACACAGCTTATTTAAAGTCTAGAAATGGCTGGTCATTCTGCAATGATTCTGTTTTAATTTAAAAAAAAAAATTGCCGTATGACCTTAAAAACTCTTACCTGGTGTTTTTAAAACCAACATTTTAGGGAAATAATCTCGGGATGTGCTCTGTGGAATTTCAAGAAGTTCTAATGGCTCCTACACAATTTGGCCTTGAGGATAAGTGTAGTTCAGAGACATAACTTCTAATCATAGGACTGGACATCATGGAGATATATGTGCACTTTGAATGAGTTCAGAAAAACTGTTTCTTTTTATAAGCTAATTGAAGCAGCCAATCAAAACATGGAGTAGAGGGAATGTAAGTCTGCAATGCTGTCTACTGTTTTACATTGCTTTGTGATTAAAAGTGATGTAGAGAATTAAATAATTGTAGTAGTCATAGAGGTAGTGTAAGTCTGCTTCATATTAAGCAGTATCAGTGTCATAGGAAATGTAGAACATGACTGAGCAAGAAGGGGAAGATATTACTATTCCAGTATTGTGAAAATGATCTTCAACATTTTAATTCTGAAAGTTGCGGAAATGCCAAATGATGGGATTGGCTTACAAGAAATCCAAGAGTTATAAATGGCTCTGACTAGATTTGGCCTTGTGGAAAATAGTGGTAGAGAGCAAGAAGTCATTTATTGCATGTAACGTGTTTTTAAAAACGATGGAGGTTTTCTTTCAGAAAGTGGCGGGCTGAAAGTAATGACAGCACAAAAGAGTGTAAGCTGTTCATAGGACATCCTTGGACGTCATGGAAAGTAAGTTAACTTTAAGGAGTTCTGAATTTTGATTTCTGATGTTGTATGGGTTTTTTAAACACAATCATTTTGATTGTGTTTTTTTTTCCCCGCTGTTACATGATGAATACCTTCAAGTCACTGTTTTTAGTGAATTTTGATACATTCTGAGAACAGCAAAAATAAACCATTTAACATGTATAATTAATTCTGTACTGTTTGCATTTATGATGTATATGTAGAACTGTGTAGGAGGCATGGAGAAGGTGAGGCTTCTGTAAGTGTCAAAGTTGTTGCATGCAGTGCTGCACTTCTACGTATTCTTTCATATGCTGGACTACATCTGCACAATGAGATACCTAAGCAAAGGAAACACAAGTGATGTGATTGTGAAATGAGCAAAATAAATTGCACATATTTCAATTACATCACCTGTGTTTCCTATCATTATGAATCACATTGTGCAGATCAAGTTTAGGTCTGTCCAGGGAAACATAGGAGGTTTCTACTTTGTTGAAGAGTGCAGTGGACATGACTCACTTCATTGGTAGACTTTCACAGATATTATCTCCTCTGTACACTTCAACAAGTGTAAATCTCATCTTGAACTCTGAGTAGGCCTCACCTCAAACAAATCTCTGGATAGGAGACATGTTATTGGCATCCTGAAGCGACACTTTTCTGAAACAAGAGCAATGCAAAAGATGCACCATGTTTTAAGATAGGCCTCACTTCATCTGCATCAAGATACTGTTAGTTTAAAATGTATATCTTTAGGACTGTGTAGGGGACCTGGAGAAGCAGAAGCTTCTGTCAGTGTCAAAGTTGTTGAAAAACTATTTGTCCTTCAATCTTTTCCCTTGTCTTTTGTAATTTTTAAATACATGTTTTAATATTTTTCAAATGTTGGTTCTCTCTTTCACAGATTGAAAGTATAAAAATAAAAAGTGATTAATTTAACGGCAATTATAAGGTAAATAGTTGTACTATTTCCGTTACATTTCTATCACATTCACCTACTATTAGATCCACTGCTTCACTTCTTTAACCCTCAGTTTCATGCCTTTGCTACTTTCCTCATTCCTTTCTCTATTACCTACTTACTCAACTCCTTCCACTCTTTTTCTCAGTCCCTCTGTTCTCATAGTTCCTCAGTCTTGTTCACTCACTCCGTCTCTATTACTCTTAGTGTTTGTGAATTACTTTCCCACCTTTTTTTTGGACCGCTTCCCGGGAAGTGGCCCGGTTCGCAAACCAGCAGCGTTACGGGAGTCCACCATTTTGTGTTTCGGTCGAATCAAGATACAAGATGGAGGGCAAATAATGTTCAGAATGGGTAGAAGGGGACACGGTAGATGTATCTTGACCCCCTTGGTTTTCTGAGGGTAGCTGAGGAGGACCATAGTTCTTCACTCTTGTTCACTCTCTCTGTTTCTATTAATGTCACTGTTTATGACTGATCAAAATTTTTTTTTAAAAAAAAGAACAGTAACTATAAGGGAAGGAAACAGACAGTTATGTTAAAAGAAAGACAGCTATAGGGAGTAAACTAAGGATACTGTTACCCGCAATCCACTGCTGTTGATGTTACTGACCATGTCATGAATGATTTAATATGTGACATCATCAGCAGTGGATTGTAGGTAACAGTATCTCTTGTTTACTCCCTAGAGCTGTCTTTCTTTTCACATAACTGTCTGTTTGCTTACCTTATACTTACTGTTCTTTTTTTAAAAAAATATTTTTTTTGGTTAGCTTCCGGTACGCGTACCGGGTAGCGCTCCGGGGAGCGAACTAAAAGAAATAGAGGTTGGCAGAGTTCCAAATATTCTACCAATTTTTTTATAATGGGGAGGTAGTTCTGAAAAGAACTTTTTTTTTTATGTTTTTGTTGTTTTATATTTTTTTTAGTATTTTTTGAACATTTTTTTACTTTTTTTGTATTTTCTGAATGTTTTTATATTTTTTTTGGTTTTTTGGGGGGGGGGGAAACAAAAACGATCCATTGTAAAGGGCTCAACAGGAGCAACAAAAAAAAAAGAATTTATTCTTTGGGGCGTCTCGGACAAACATTAACATGATTCTGAATAGCTCTCATAATCAAAATGATGCTACTTTCCCTGTAGCAGATGAAATCGCCGCAGTGCACGCACACTTGCTTCACGTGCCCAAACAACATTTGGATGTTTGGGATCATCTCCCTCGCCTCTGGTCCCGACACCTCTGGAACAACTGATCTTCTTGCCATTGGGAGGGGATTTTGTTGCTCATCACGTAGCTGGGCAGCACTATAATTATTTGGGTGCCACCTACTCATATGCCGATGCATAGTGTGATTGCCGTAACTGTATTTTTTTTCAGTTCCCCTTGACAATCTATCACCGCATATACGGCAAAACACGTAGCGTGCATTCACTTTTTTTTGCCCCTCAGGAATTCTATAGAATTGCCAAATGTAATTCTCCTTTCGATTGTACCTCCTGGGCTCCTCTGGCAAAAACCTTGGCTCTTCCTCCTCTTCCTCCTCTTCCTGTTCTTCCTCTTCTTGCAAAATTACTTCAGCAGGTGGTCCTCTCTTTCTTGGATTTGGTGGAGGTGGTGGGTTAGAACCAGCTGAAGCTACTAATGAAGCCATGTCAAAGTGTAAATAAAGGGTCTTTCTCTCACCAAGATGAAAGTCAGAGTGAGGAAAGAAGGAGGGATTTTCATCATTTGGGAAAAGCAAAAGTTGTAAACCAATGAAAAGTGTTCATTTTAGATCACATGACCTAGTATTACATCATTAGGAAACCAAAAGTGAAATGAACCAATGAAAAGTGTTATTACCGAGTCACATGACCTGCTGTGTTTACGTTACGCGGTCGGCGCCGCGCCGCGGATCGCTTCCGGTTCGCGTACCGGTGCGCTTCCGGGTACGCTAACGTAGCACGTAATATGACGTATTACGCGAGAACGCGAAACGTCATGCTGACGCGATGCGTCACAATGTTGTTTTCTAACGCGAGAGGTGCGCAAACGGAACGTTTACCGGTTCGCGGACCGGGTCGCGCCTCCGGATTGAGCTAACGGGAAGCTAACCGGTACGCGTACCGGGAGCGAAACAAAAAAAATAATAAAAAAAAAATTGTATTAGAAACATGTAAAAAATATTTTTCTATTTAAAGAAGAATACATTGTAAAGGTTTTGATATTAGCTGTTAAAAAACCAATGAAATTCACTGAAAAAACCATAGGTTATAGACCATATATAGTTAGGAATTAGCATTTACAAAACCTTGAAAATTCACTGAAAAAACCATAGGTTATACACCATATATAGTTAGGAATTAGCATTTAAAAAACCTTATTTTACTCACACAAAACCAATGAAATTCCATATATAGTTAGTTGTACTAACTATATATCACGCACCCGCAATCCACTGCTGATGATGTCACATATTACATCATTCATGACATGGTCAGTGACATCACTGATGACATCACTGATGACATCTCAAATGACATCACTGATGACATCACTGATGACAATTTGGGGGAGGTTCGTCAAGGGGGGGCCGAGAAAAAAGGGGGGTCCCAAAACGCGTTTTTCACATGTTAATTTCCATAGGGCGGTTGGCCTCACTTTTAGCCCGAACGGCTGAATGGATTTGCACGAAACTTGGCAAAATTGTAGGGACTGGTAGCCCGATGTGCCTTTGCTAGGTCTCAATATATGTGCTCCAGTGGATTTTGAGAAATTAACGTTCAAAAAAAGATATATATCCGTAAGCGCGCTCCGGGCAGCGCTCCGGTTCGCTTACTTGACGCGTAACGGAACTGCGCGTAGCGAAGCTGATTGGCTCTCCGGTGTCTGTCAACATTCTAAACAGTCCGGAGCGCCCGCCATCTTGTCTCTCGGTAGGATCGAGAGACAAGAGGAGGCCAAAACAAAGGGGGAAATGACCATAAGGGGGCATAGTAGATCCTCCCTGACTCCCTAGGTTTGATGTGGAGGCTATAAAAGGGCCCCGCAGGGCAAAAAAAAAAAAAAAACGCGAACCGGGAAGCGGCCCGGGGAGCGTACTAAAAGGAAACAAGAATGATAGACTTTTCTAATATTGTATGTTAATTGATTGTTTGTTTTGTTGATTATTTTTTAATTTCTTTATTTTTTAAGCAATTATTTATTATTGTGATTGTGTTTCAAAATTTAATAAAATGTCTAACATTTCACTGTCTGAAATGTCGTTATTTTCATTGAACATAGCTTGTAATGTTTGAGTGTGTAAAATGTCCTCATTTTCAAGGAGGAAATCTACTGCTTGCACACATTGCAGTAGTTCTTGGTCCCAAGTTTCATCCATAAATTCTATATAAATTGGATCAATTATTTCTTGGTTGCTCTCTTGCAGGACAATTTGAAATGAAACTTTCTGTTCGCCTTCCATTTTGCCTGAAATTTGGATAAAAAAATATATATTAGTACAGATAGGGCACTGTTGGGATTAATTTTAGATAGGCAGTGTTTTTATCAGTGAATTTATCTTTGGGCAGTGTATAGTATCAGAGTGGAAGTAGGAATATAAAAAGTGTATGTGATTTAACGTAAGTAAAATCATAATTATACAAGAGAAACCTAACTCCATCCATAACTAGAACTGAGAAGTCTATCTAAATCTATAACTACTACAGAGGGATAGTATATAACTATCAGAAAAAGTTTACCATATTAATTTATAGTGCACAATATACTTCAGTTTTTAATATAACAACTTACCTTTACAAAGAAGTTGAAGTGATTAGTGAAAATCCTATTGAAATGTACACCAGGAAGTAGTAGTCAAAATGGCTGTGTTTCCTTGTCTTCCTTTATATATATTCAGGTATATAACCAATCAAATGTCAGGTAAAAAAAGTAGAAAATGAAAGTAACATTTTCATTGGTTGTCAATTCCAACACTTCAGATGTGTTTTGTGAAGTAATTTACCTCACGGTATTTAGAGAGGTCTACAGGCTAAATGGCTAAATGGAATTTCAATCAAATTTGTGAAAATGGTAGGGATTGGTATGTAGTATGAGCTAATCTATATTTGGTGAAAGTGTCTCCAGTCGTTTTTCTGTAAATTACTTTCCCACCTTTTTTGATGGAGCGCTTCCCGGGGAGCGCCCCAGTACACGAACTGGCGAGCGCCCCGGTACGCGAACCTGAAGCGTTACGGGAGTCCACCATTTTGTGTTTCGGTCGAATTAAGATACAAGATGGAGGGCACATAATGTCCAGAAAGGGTAGAAGGGGACACGGTAGACGTATTTTGACCCCCTAGGTTTTCTGAGGATGGCTGAGGAGGCCCATATGTGTGAAAAAAACACATTTTGAAAAAAAAATTCGCGCGGTTAGCTTCCGGTTCGCGTACCGTGTAGCACTCCGGGGAGCGTACTTTGTTGAAAATTAGTGAAAAAAGTTAGAGTAAAATAATAATTGTGAGTGATCAGATGTAGGGTAGCTCTGAGAAGAGCTTTTGGGTTTATGGTACATTTAGGTACTTATAAGTAGGTACCAATGCACAGTCTTAAATTCAGAATGAAAACTCTGTTCCCTTCATCTGAAAAGTGAACTCCATCTCCTCTGTAGATATCTTGCATGTAATAATGCAAGTTATTGTTGTACACGGAGCCCATTCCATGGTCTCTCATGTAAGCTGAAACAGATTTGTTTACATGCTTCCTCGACTTCTCAATTTGTGGACAAAATTGGTTCGACCACCTCCAATTTTGTCTTTGGCATATATTTGAATATACCAAGGCAGTTTGAGGAAAAAGTGCCATTAATTGTTCAAAGGTGTCCTTCAAAAGCATTTCCAGACCTACCCCAGTCAAAGTGCCCAAATCATTACCTCCACAGTGCACAATTAACAGGTCAGGCTTTGGCAAATGCATAAAGGTTTTCACCAATGGTATCAATTGGTGACATTTTAATCCTCTGTGGCCAAACCACTTAATTTCCACATCTTGTAAATTGAGGTTAGGTAAATTTCTGTTCTCAGCATACCTCTGAGCCCAATAGATGTAACTATGTCCAACAATCCAGACAGAAAACATGGTGAGAGAAGGTTCTGCTGCAGTCAGATGAAGTGTGGCAATGAAATGGCAGTTGAAAAAATAAGAGTTTAAAATGAAAAAAACTGTGGAGTTTCTGTGTTAATGAAGCAGTAACAGTGATTGGTGGATTTTGATTGCTGAAAACAGAAAGTTAGGGTGCATGGATGAGTTCTTTGAAAGATGTATTTTGAATGGTCAATAAAAAATCATTAAATGAAAGATTGCACTGGATATGCAGGTGCACTGAGAGTTCAGAGTTCAATTGAAACATTGTTGTGTGAACTTGCAAACACCAGAGGTCTTCCAGGAGGTGGTTGCTATGCAAAAAAGGCAGAGAGGGCAGAGGGGGGAAGGGTTTTGATTTGAAAAAAGTGAGGGAAGAGTTTTGATTGGGTGACATGAGGGATATGTGTGATGAATTACAGCATTTCTGTGCTTTCTATAGCTGCAGCCTCTGGAGTGCATACCCTTTGTTCTGCTGAAGACAAATTGGTGTATTTCTGAGACTGTTTTGAAACTCATAAAGTATTTGCTAAGGTGAGAAAAGATTTATTTAATTTAGATAGAGAATAGTGTGTTTTAAGGAGAAAATTATGAAGAAAGTTGAGTTTTTAAAATGTTGCTTTGTCTCAAGTGTTTTACAAATAGATTATGTTTCTTTGAGAAATTGTAATTGGAGAAAATGTGAAGTATTAGTACTGACAGGGTGTTTTTGTGCATAGGAGCTGTGCAGTGTTTTCAAATTATGACTTGAAAATCGTTTTTGAGGAAAAGGAATGCTTTTAAAATTTATGACAAGGAAATATTGGTGTCTGCTTCTTTATAAGGCATTTGAGTGTCTCTGATGTTATTTTTCCCATTTTAATTTAAGACCTTTCCCCGTGGTGCAAATTCCTTGTAAATATGCTCGCACCTGTGCTTGGCAAAATTAGATTTTGAGTCTTTGAGTTACATAGCCATGTTAAAAGTGACCCAAAAATGCTGCAAAGGCAATCAAAAAACGCTTTCATGTGTCTTAAGGACATTTTCAGTCATTTCCCCATGTGCAGTGTTTTCAAATTATGACTTGAAAATCGTTTTTGAGGAAAAGGAATGCTTTTAAAATTTATGACAAGGAAATAATGGTGTCTGCTTCTTTATAAGGCATTTGAGTGTCTCTGATGTTATTTTTCCCATTTTAATTTAAGACCTTTCCCCGTGGTGCAAATTCCTTGTAAATATGCTCGCACCTGTGCTTGGCAAAATTAGATTTTGAGTCTTTGAGTTACATAGCCATGTTAAAAGTGACCCAAAAATGCTGCAAAGGCAATCAAAAAACGCTTTCATGTGTCTTAAGGACATTTTCAGTCATTTCCCCATGTGCAGTGTTTTCAAATTATGACTTGAAAATCGTTTTTGAGGAAAAGGAATGCTTTTAAAATTTATGACAAGGAAATAATGGTGTCTGCTTCTTTATAAGGCATTTGAGTGTCTCTGATGTTATTTTTCCCATTTTAATTTAAGACCTTTCTCCGTGGGGCAAATTCCTTGTAAATATGCTCGCACCTGTGCTTGGCAAAATTAGATTTTGAGTCTTTGAGTTACATAGCCATGTTAAAAGTGACCCAAAAATGCTGCAAAGGCAATCAAAAAACGCTTTCATGTGTCTTAAGGACATTTTCAGTCATTTCCCCATGTGCAGTGTTTTCAAATTATGACTTGAAAATCGTTTTTGAGGAAAAGGAATGCTTTTAAAATTTATGACAAGGAAATAATGGTGTCTGCTTCTTTATAAGGCATTTGAGTGTCTCTGATGTTATTTTTCCCATTTTAATTTAAGACCTTTCTCCGTGGGGCAAATTCCTTGTAAATATGCTCGCACCTGTGCTTGGCAAAATAAGATTTTGAGCCTTTGAGTTACATAGCCATGTTAAAAGTGACCCAAAAATGCTGCAAAGGCAATCAAAAAACGCTTTCATGTGTCTTAAGGACATTTTCAGTCATTTCCCCATGTGCAGTGTTTTCAAATTATGACTTGAAAATCGTTTTTGAGGAAAAGGAATGCTTTTAAAATTTATGACAAGGAAATAATGGTGTCTGCTTCTTTATAAGGCATTTGAGTGTCTCTGATGTTATTTTTCCCATTTTAATTTAAGACCTTTCCCCGTGGTGCAAATTCCTTGTAAATATGCTCGCACCTGTGCTTGGCAAAATTAGATTTTGAGTCTTTGAGTTACATAGCCATGTTAAAAGTGACCCAAAAATGCTGCAAAGGCAATCAAAAAACGCTTTCATGTGTCTTAAGGACATTTTCAGTCATTTCCCCATGTGCAGTGTTTTCAAATTATGACTTGAAAATCGTTTTTGAGGAAAAGGAATGCTTTTAAAATTTATGACAAGGAAATAATGGTGTCTGCTTCTTTATAAGGCATTTGAGTGTCTCTGATGTTATTTTTCCCATTTTAATTTAAGACCTTTCCCCGTGGTGCAAATTCCTTGTAAATATGCTCGCACCTGTGCTTGGCAAATTTAGATTTTGAGTCTTTGAGTTACATAGCCATGTTAAAAGTGACCCAAAAATGCTGCAAAGGCAATCAAAAAACGCTTTCATGTGTCTTAAGGACATTTTCAGTCATTTCCCCATGTGCAGTGTTTTCAAATTATGACTTGAAAATCGTTTTTGAGGAAAAGGAATGCTTTTAAAATTTATGACAAGGAAATAATGGTGTCTGCTTCTTTATAAGGCATTTGAGTGTCTCTGATGTTATTTTTCCCATTTTAATTTAAGACCTTTCCCCGTGGTGCAAATTCCTTGTAAATATGCTCGCACCTGTGCTTGGCAAAATTAGATTTTGAGTCTTTGAGTTACATAGCCATGTTAAAAGTGACCCAAAAATGCTGAAGAGAAATGAAATGAAGAAGCAGACACCATTATTTCCTAGTCATAAATTTTAAAAGCATTCCTTTTCCTCACAAACGATTTTAATTTCATTTTAAGTCATTTCCCCATGAATGTAGGTATACAATTGATTTATATGTTGTGTTTAAAAACGTTTTTTGAAATCAATTACATTTCTGGATATGTACTGCTAGAGCTTCATGCACCTTAAACAAACCTCTGGATAGGCTACACCTTATCGTCATCCTGAATTAATCATTTAAAATGCTAGGGACAGATTTATGATAGGTGTATGCCTCTTTTGCGCCACTGTGCGTCACTTTTGTGATGCAGTGGCGGTGCAAAAGATTTGCTATGTGGCGACAAAATTACAAATTGATGCATCTAGGCAGATGTGTCATGCTGTAAAAAACCTGTGCCACATGAAACCGATGCAGCAGTGATGCAAAAGATGCACCATGTTGCAAGAGAGGTCTCACTTCATCTCCAAGAAGATAAGAAGCTGAGTCTTCTGTAAATGTGAAAATTGTTGCATACACTGCTCAACTTCTGTGTACTCTTTGATATGCTAGACTCCATCTGCACTATGAGGTACCTAAGCAAAGGAAACACAGGTGATGTAATTGTAAAATGAGGAAAAGAAACTCCACATTTTTCAATTACATCACCTGTGTTTCTTAAGTTTACGAATGACATTGTGCAGATGAAGTTAAGGTCTGTCCACGGACACAAAAGAGGTCTGGCCTTTGTTCAAGAGTGAAGTGCACATGACTTACTTCATTGGTAGGCCTTCACATGTATTATCTCCTCTGTATTCTTCAACAAGCGTAAATTTGATCTGCAACCCTGAGTAGGACTCTCCTTAAACAAACCTCTGGATAGGCCACACCTTATCGTCATCCTGAATCAATCATTTAACATGTTAGGGACAGATTTATGATAGCCGTGTGCCTCTTTTGCGCTGCTGTGCGTCACTTTTGTGACGCAGCGGTGGTGCAAAAGATTTGCTATGTGGCGACATATTTTAAAATTGATGCATCTAGGCAGATGTGTCATGCTGTAAAGTCCTGTGCCACATGAAACCTGCGTCAGTTTTCATATAGGTGTTTTGTTGCAAGGTATGCATTAATTTGCAAGAAAGCCCTGTAAAACTAACACAGTGAAATTTAGAAGATTTCACTGAGTCAGTTTACAGCATTGCTGAATCAAATGCTTATGCCTGTTTGAAACAGGCATAAGAAGTGATGCAGCATGCAATGTGAGGGTTCCTCCTGTGCATTGCAGTAGACATGTCGCGCTTATGATGTGATTCCTGCAATGTGCTGCTTTTGTGGCACAGATGTGTGACGCATCTGTGCTGTTTTTGCTCAATGGTGCTCCACATTGTAAATTCGGCACACTATGGCTGGCAGAGCAGCGGTGCACGTTAACTGGTGCATCCCTGGGGATGCGCCAGTTAACATAAATCTGCCCCTGTACATTTAAGTATGAGCAGGGGACACAGAGTCGGTGAGGCTTATCCAATGTTAAGAAGAGATGAGTCCTGTTCACTGAAAACTTGGACATAGGCCTCACCTCCTCAGCATCGCTGGACATGGCTAAATAATAGCTGCAAAATGTTACTCTTGTTAAACAATTTTACTATTATAATCTCTGAGATTTGTCTCTTACTCTGCAACATCTCATTGTTGTTATCTTTCTTTAAAGATAACGACAACATCAACATGAGTGACAATCAGCAATCAGTTGATCTCGACCTCATCATTGAACTTGTAATTGAAACGTCAGTGGAAGTAGATCCCTTGGATGATTTAAATCCTGAGGATGAAGAAGAACATGATGAGAATGCAGATTTGTCAGAATTGTATGACATAGGGTGGGAAGCTGACCTGCTTGAGCCTATGGAACTATAAACATTTATTTTTAAAATTTACAATAAATGAAAAGTAAAAATGTAAACTGTTTCATTTTAAATTAAACACACCTTCAAAAACAGGTTATGTGTAGTGTCTTCAATAAAATATTAAAATATGCTCATAAAATTAGATCATATTCATATATAAAACAGCACAGGTAAAATGAATATGAATTCCATTTCTTTTCTGCTATTTCTGTATTCTAAATTTGCCAAGCACTAAAAAATATTCTATGTAAAAATGTGAAGTAGTGTGTTAAGTTTTTGATGATTGTTATTGATTTACTGTTTGGTAATAGTGGTTAATAACATTTTTTATTATATTTTACCACAGATTCAACTGCAGATCATTTCAAGATTTCAGCATGCCAACCAAGGATAGACTTAGAAAGGCTGCAAAACGTCAAAGTGAGCAGGTCCATGAAATAATGCAGCAGTCCTCTACCAACAAAAACTTGTCAAGTCTCCAAGAAAGCACCGGGTAAGACCACAAAAACATTCATAAGAAATATTTGTAGTAAAAAAAGTATTACTACAGAAAATGTTTCAGTCCAGAAAAAGAGAAGCAATTTAAACGGAAAGGAAAGGCCAATCAAAAATGTTACTGCTAGAGCAAGAGATAACTCTGTGCATGATAGTAGAAGGAAACAACAGTTTAGGGACATTCGTAAACGAATGTTCCGCAACAGGATAATTGGCAATTTGTTAAAAAATATTAAGAAAGGTCAACAGAAAGTGGTTTTTTATAAGAGAAAAAAAAAGTTGAGAAAGTTATTGATCAGGCATTTGAAATTAAACGTAAGTTATTTATTTTGATAATCAATAGAATTAGGAAGCTAAACAAGGCAATTTATGATTTCAAAAGAAATAGTAGATGGAAGAGAATAGTTAATCGTAGTAATTTTTGTGAAGTTTTTTCCGGAGAATGGATGCATAGTTCAAGTTGTGAGGCATTTTTTAATGAGGAGAGTTATTTCCAGGATAATGATTTGGTGCATGCAGTTGACACCAGTAGTCGAGCTTATGAAGTGAAAGATGGTTGTCCAGTTGAAAAAGAAAAACTTGTGACAACAGAGACAGAAGAGGTGTTAGGTAATGAGGTTTTAGGAAGACGTCCTAAGGGTCCTGTGTACACCTGGAAGTGTAGTAGTATTTGCAGTGTGCGACAGGATTCCATCAATTTGCTTTGTGATTTTGTACGGACATTTAATAAGAAAAGTTTGAAGCAGAAAATGAAGTTGTTACAAGAATTAGATCCTTGCAGAGTGAGAGAAGTGACAGGTTTGCATGGTCATTCACTGGCTTGTCTTTCCAGGAGAGTATGCCAGAGTGTTTTTCATCATTTCAGGATGCTAGCAGTGCATCATAATAAAGTGAGGAAATTAGTTATAATGTTGTATTATGCTAAGAGTCCAGCAATTATGCTTAAACAATTATGCGCTGCTCTGTGAAGAATATTTGTGAAGAAATTGAGTTTTGTTACTTTGGAAGTAAAGAGGAGAATGTTGAAATTGACCAAGAAGAAGAGGGTAATGTGGAAGATAGTGTACAGGTTTCCAGTACAGATAATTTTCAGAGGGAAATTGCGACGTTTCAGGTGAAATCAAGTGAGAGGCCTAATTTCACTTGTGTGTGTTGTCGACGCACTTATTATAAGAATCAGACTAAGTTAGTGGATTTATATGCAAAAAGTGAAAGGGAAAATAATAGTGAATGGAAGGATTTCACAACATACTTGATGGTAGAAAATTGTTTTGATTTGGGATCGGATCAACGTGTGTGTACTTATTGTTGTAGCAAATTAAATCAAAACCAGATGCCTGCTAGAGCAGTTCATAATAATCTGGAATTGGTTGAGATTCCTTCTCAATTGAAGGATTTAAATACTTATGAATCTATTTTGATTCAAAGTATCCATCCCTTTCAGGCTATTGTAAGAATGGAGCCAAAGACAGGGAAATTGCCTCCATCAGATTTACAGAGAGGATTAAAGGGAAGAGTTGTTTATTTGCCTCTAGATTTGAAGAAAAACATTGACACAATTGGAGTAGAAAAAGTGGAAGAGGACCCTCTGGTTATCTTAGTTATTGGGGTTCCGACAAAGAATAAGAAAATATGGCAAGATTTAGTGGATGTTAGGAAAGTCAAAAAGGCAACATTGTATTTGAAAAAAAATAATAAGTACTATAAGAATATATATGTTGCAGAAGAGGAAGTAAGTGAGGAAGAGGATAGCGATTTGTGTGCTGGTCAAATTGAGAAAGTAGAACCCTCTACTAGTGAAGAAATATATGAACATTATAGTGTTCATCCTTTGCATTCCAAGGAAGTCATGGGGAATGCTATTGAGTTGTTTCAAATGAAACAAGCCAAAGGGAGTCCCATTAGTGTTTGGGAGGAAAGTTTGGAAGCTCGGGGTGTCCCACAGCTTTTTCCAACAGGTCAGGGAGGAAGATATGATGAGCGACCTCATCAAATTCCTGCTTCTGAATACCGGACTTTGCGATTGTATGCAGGAGATGCTAGGTTTCGACAATGTATTCCCTATTTGTTTCATCTCCTGTTTGAAAGCGATTTGTCTGGACTGTCATATGCAGTGAACCACATCTTGAAAAGTGGTATACACATGCAAAACATCTCGGCAAGTGACTTTATGGATAAAGTCAATGTCCAAGACAGTATTTTGGATTCTCACCTGATTAATCTCATGGCGTGTCAGCGTGGTACTAATGAGTACTGGTACCGTCGTCATGGTGATTTAAAATGTATGCTGAGGAACTTAGGAACTCCCACATGGTTCCTCACTCTGAGCTGTGCCGAGTATGGCTGGGAAGACTTACTTGAATTTCTACGAGAGGCAAATGGAAACATCGAAAACATCGAATTCAAGACACCCGGAGAACTGTGCTCTTTGGATCCAGTCAATGTATCCCGGTACTTCAATCATAGATTTGAAGCTATGATGTCTTTCATCATGAATAAGAAGAATCCACCTCTTGGAGAGGTGTTGGATTTCTTCTGGAGAAAGGAGTACCAAGCAAGAGGTGCTCCTCACATACATATGCTGTTGTGGATCAAGGATGCACCTAAATTTGGAACAGATCCAGAAGACTCAGTGATGAGTTTTATACAACAGTATTCTACGTGTGCTGTTCCAAACGCAAAGGAGAAGAAAAGCCTAAGAGAAAAAGTTCTACGTTTCCAAAGCCATCGTTGTGGAAAGTACTGTCGTCGTAAATTCCGAAACAAGGACAAGTTCTACACCAAATGTCGTTTCGGCTTTCCACGACCGGTGATTTCTAAAGGAAGAGTAAACAGTTTGATGTCTTCGCTGCGACATAATGTGATGAAGAAATCACCTAAAAACACATACAATTTGAAGAGGAACGAAGAGTCCAAGTACATCAACGACTACAACCCAGTGATTTTGTCCATGTGGAATGCTAACATGGATATACAGTTTGTGGCTGATAACTGTATGGCTGTGGCTCGGTATGTGACATCTTACATCACCAAAAAAGAAAAGACAGAATTGAAGGATATGTGGGAGGACATTTCCCATGAAAAGAGCCTCAGTAAGAAGTTGTACAGTTTCAGTCTGAAGATGTTGTCGCATCGAGAAATCGGAGCTTACGAATGTTCTGACCGGTTGTCTTCAGCAAGTCTCTATGCCAAATCTAGGAGTATCGTTTGGGCGAGTCTTGGTCTTGCTGCAACACGTAATCGAGTTCTGAAACCTGTGCGGGAAATTGAGTATTTGGCGGAAAAGGAGCCAAACAGTACCGACATTTTGAAGACCAACATGTTGGATACATATTATCCAAATCGAAGCAGTCACCTCGAGAATGTTTGTCTGTATGAGGTTCTACAAAATTAAATATTCAAGAGGAACATCAAAGAAGATACTGAGAAAGGAGTGTATGCTGTAATTGGAAGTGAGGGATGTCTGGTCAAGCAAAGAAAATGCCACTTGGTAAACCATCGAAAATTGAGTGGCGAATCTCCTGAAAAAAAGGAGTTTTTCTATTTAGCACTTTTGCAACTTTTCAAGCCTTGGCGTGCAGAAGAGGAACTGCTTGGAGATTTCCTCTGTTATGAAGACTCTTTCACTGCCGCCAAGGAGACCATAGAATGTCCTGCTTTTCCTAAATATGTAGAAATGTTGAATGCGGAAATCGAGCAGGAAGCAACGATTGCAGCCGAGATTGCCAGAGACAGTTCTCAGGACAGTCAGAGTTCTGCTTCATTGAGTCAGGATCCACTAGGAGGACCTGTTATCGAAAATGAAGCTGCCACTGCCATGAATGAAGTGGAAAGAGCCATGGCAAATGCTCAGGAGGATGCAGTTAACTTAGAAGACTTGGGAAGACAACTCAACGTTGAGCAGAGGAAAATATATGACGAAGTTACCAAGCAGATTGATCATGGATTAAGTCATGAGAGGAAAGAGTGCTCATGTACGTCGTGCAAGCCTGTCCGACTGTACGTGAGTGGAAAAGCGGGAACTGGAAAAAGTTTCCTCATTAAAGCAATTTCATGTTATTTGCAGGAAAGGACTGAGTCATCGCTGTCTTGTGTTGTCACCGCTCCAACTGGACTGGCAGCACATAACATTAAAGGGATTACTTTACATCGTTTACTGATGCTGCCAGTGGAGCATGACAACAAATTACAATATCACAAGCTATCTGGAGATGCTTGTTGTGAAGTTTCAAGAATCTTGAGGAAAATGAAACTTCTTATCATTGACGAAGTAAGCATGGTTTCCAATGTCATGCTTGCCTTTGTACATTTGAGAATGCAAGAAGTTCTCAAACCAGAGTATGATGTGTTATTTGGTGGCAAACACATCATTGTTTTCGGAGATCTTCTGCAGCTGACACCAGTGAAAGGACAACCTGTGTTCAAAATGCTCACGCATGAAGATACCAGGAAGTGCCTATGGAGCATTGGCAAGTCAATATATGGTTAAACTTCAATTATGCTGAACTGCATGAAAATATGCATCAGGCGAAGGATGAAGTTTACAAGAATATTCTACAAGATGTTAGAATTGGAAAAGTGACCGAGCATGGGAAAGAAGCTTTACATGCACGATTACTGTCAAATTTATATCCAGAACAAGATGTTGTGCCTGAGAATATTTTTCAGAAAATTACTGAGAAGAAATCTGGAATATGTTTGATGCCAACTCTTGCAGAATGTGCCATCTTCAACAACAAAATGTTGCATTTAGAAAAGCAAGAGATTGTGAAACTGGAAGCTATTGACAGAGTAGAGCATATGGGATCAACAATTATTTTGTCTGAGAATTTGAAAACAAAATTGGATTCATTAGAGAAGACTATATCTAAAACTGCAGGTTTTGAAAAGACTCTGAATGTGTGCTTAAACTGCCGTATAATTTTAAGAAGGAATTTACATGTTGAAAGAGGTCTGGTAAATGGATCAATGGGTAATGTTGTTGATTTTGTGAAATACAGAAATAGAGATGGAATTTAATTTTTAAAAATTAAATTTGATGGCATTGAGGAAGTAGATTTTTGCTTGTAAAAGACTTATATGTTCGCCGTAAGCAGTTTCCTGTTTGCTTGGCATATGCGGTGACAATCCATAAATCGCAAGGTTTAAGTGTAGACAGTGCATTGGTGAATATTGGCAGTTCTGTGTTCAAGGAGGGTATGGCATATGTGGCATTGTCACGAGTTAGAACTTTATCGGGATTGTACTTGATTGAGTGTGATGTCACAAACATTTGTGCGGATCTAGATTGTGTTAAGGAATACAATAGGTTAAGAAGAGAGTATGCGCCACATTTGCCTCAATATCCTTTGTTTGAGAAACGTGTGGTAGGCCGGAAACGAAGAAATGTGACCAATACTAGGGAGGTTGTAGCAAAAAGACGAAAAGTCGATGAACCTGAAATTATAAGCAGAAACAAAAAGGATTCTGTTGAAGATGTTGTTGGTTTTCAATTTGAAAACAGTTCTGGTGTCAACTGCTATGCTAATGTAGTGGTTAATGTTTTGTTTTCTCTAGAAAATGTAAAAGAAGAGATTGTGGTCAATTCTGATCAAAGATTTTGCAGTTTGTTAAATTCTGTGTTAGAGAAATGTAGCACTGATAGAACAAAAATAGAAAGTGTGTCTGAAATTCGAAATCTGTTAGACAGATGTTCAGGTCAAACATAATTCTCTCAAAATATTCAGCAAGATTGTCAGGAGTTTTTAATGTATATGCTTGATGTATTGCATGCTGAAGGTGTAGATGTAGATCACCTGTTTGGGCTTTCTTATCAATGGCAGCATGACTGCGAGAACTGTAGGGTATCAAGTACTACTAGTGTAGACTCAGAAAGATTTATATATTTAACTTTGCCAGACAGTAAATCAGTCTCTTTTAATAAGCTAGTAAAAGCAGCTGATCACAACATGGAGTGTAGCCAATGTAAATCTGAAATGATGTCAACATTATTTATACGAACATATGGCCAGTATGTCATTTTAATGTTCCAACGATGTAGGCCTGATGGAACAAAATTGACAACTTTAAATAAAAATTTTGTGGCTTCACAGTTGTCAATATCAGGAAGGACTTTTGTAACTGCAGCAATTATATATCATGACGGTCCTTCAATAACATCAGGACATTACACAGCTTATTTAAAGTCTAGAAATGGCTGGTCATTCTGCAACGATTCTGTTTTAATTTTCACAAAAAAAATGCCGTATGACCTTAAAAATTCTTACCTGGTGTTTTTAATACCAAAATTTTAGGGAAAGAATCTCGGGATGTGCTCTGAGGAATTTCAAGAAGTTCTAATGGCTCCTACACGATTTGGCCTTGAGGATAAGTGTAGTACAGAGACATAACTTCTTACCATAACACTGGACGTCATGGAAAAATAACTGCACTTTGAATGAGTTCAGAAATCAAAACATGGAGTAGAGGGAATGTAAGTCTGCAATGCTGTCTACTGTTTTATATTGCTTTGTGATTAAAAGTGATGTAGAGAATTAAATAATTGTAGTAGTCATAGAGGTAGTGTAAGTCTGCTTCATAGTAAGCAGTATCAGTGTCATAGGAAATGTAGAACATGAGTGAGCAAGAAGGGTAAGATATTAGTAGTCCAGGATTGTGAAAATGATCTTCAACATTTTAATTCTGAAAGTTGCGGAAATATAAAATGACGGGATTGGCTTACAAGAATTCCAAGAGTTATAAATGGCTCTTACATGATTTGGCCTTGTGGAAACGTGTGGTAGAGAGCGAGAAGTTATTTATTGTATGTAGCATATTTTTCAAAACGATGGAGGTTTTCTTTCAGAAAGTGGCGGGCTGAAAGTAATAACAGCACAACAGAGTGTAAGCTGTTCATAGGACATCCTTCGACGTCATGGAAAGTAAGTTAACTTTAAGGAGTTCTGAATTCTGATTTGTTATGTTGTATGGGTTTTTTAAACACAATCATTTTGATTGTGTTTTTTTTTCCCCGCTGTTATATGATGAATACCTTCAAGTCACTGTTTTTAGTGAAATTTGATACATTCTGAGAACAGCAAAAATAAACCATTTAACATGTATAATTAATTCTGTACTGTTTGCATTTATGATGTACATTTAGAACTGTGTGGGAGGGATGGACAAGGAGAGGCTTCTGTAAGTGTTAAAGTTGTTGCATACAGTGCTCACATTCTACGTAGTCTTTCATATGATAGACTACATTCCCACAATGAGATACTTAAGCAAAGGAAACACAGGTGATATGATTGTGGAATGAGCAAAAAAAATTGCACGTTTTTCAATTATATTACCTGTGTTTCCTAACATTACACATCACATTGTGTAGATGAGGTTTAGGCCTGTTCCAGGAGACAGAGGAGGTGTGACATTTGTTCAACAGTGCAGTGGACATGACTCACTTCGTTGGTAGGTCTGCACATGTATTATCTCCTCTGTATTCTTCAACAAACCTAAATTTCATCTGCAACCCTGAGTAGGACTTACCTGAAACAAATCTGTGGATAGGTTACACCTTATCGGCATCTTGAAACAATCATTTAAAATGTTAGGATCAGATTTATGATGGCCGTGCGCCTCTTTTGCGCCGCTGTGGGTCAGTTTTGTGTAAAAGATGCACCATGTTGCAAGATAGGTTTCAGTTCATCTCCAGCAAGATACCATCAGTTTGAAATGTATATAATTAGCACTGTGTAGGGGGCATGCAGAAGCTGAAGCTTTTGTAAGTGTCAAAGTTGTTGCATGCAGTGTGCATTTCTGGGTACTGTTTAATATGCTGGACTACATCTGCACTATGAGATACCTAAGCAAAGGCAACACAGGTAATGTGATTGTGAAATGAGGAAAAGAAACTCCACAGTTTTTCAATTACATCACCTGTGTTTCCTAAGTTTACGAATGACATTGTGCAGATGAAGTTTAGGTCTGTCCACGGACACAGAAGAGGTCTGGCCTTTGTTCAAGAGTGAAGTGGACATGACTTACTTCATTGGTAAGCCTTCACATGTATTATCTCCTCTATACTCTTGAACAATCCTAAATTTCATCTGCAACCCTGAGTAGGACTTACCTGAAACAAATCTGTGGATAGGTTACACCTTATCAGCATCTAGAAACAATTATTTGAAATGTTAAGGGCAGTTTTATGAAGGCTGTGTGCCTCTTTTGTCACTTTTGTGTAAAAGATGCACCATGTTGCAAGATAGGCCTCAGTTCATTTCCAGCAAGATACCGTCAGTTTAAAATGTATATAATTAGGACTGTGTAGGGGGTATGGAGAAGCTGAGGCTTCAGTAAGTGTCAAAGTTGTTGCATGCAGTGCGTACTCTTTCATATGCTGGACTACATCTGTACAATGAGATACCTAACCAAAGGAAACACAAGTGATGTGATTGTGAAATGAGCAAAAGAAATTGCACGTTTTTCAAATACATTACCTGTGTTTCCTAACATTACGAATCACATTGTGCAGATGTCCAGGGAAACAGAGGAAGTCTGAACTTTATTGGTTGGCCTGCACATGTATTATCTCCTCTGTACTCTTGAACAAGTCTAAATTTGATCTGCAACCCTGAGTAGGCCTCACCTGAAACAAACGTCTGGATAGGACACACCTTATTGCCATCCTGAAACAATCATTTAAAATGTTAGGAACAGTTTTATGATGATTGTGCACCTCTTTTGCGCTGCCATTGCGTCACTTTTGTGAGACAACAGCAGTGCAAAAGATGCACCATGTTCCAAGATAGGCCTCACTTCATCTGCATCAAGATACTGTTAGTTTAAAATGTATATCTTTAGGACTGTGTAGGGGGCCTGGAGAAGCAGAAGCTTCTGTAAGTGTCAAAGTTGTTGAAAAACTGTTTCTCCTTCAATCTTTTCCCTTGTCTTTTCTAATTTTTAAATACATGTTTTAATATTTTTCAAATGTTTGTTATCTCTTTCACAGATTGAAAGTATAAAAATTACAAGTGAGTAAGTTAACGACAATTATAAGGTAAATGTTTTGTACTCTTTTCGTTACATTTCTATCACATTCACCTACTATTAGTTCCACAGCTTCATTTCTTTAACCCTCAGTTTGCTGCCTTTGCTACTTCCCTCATTCCTTTCTCTATTACCTACTTACTCTACTCCTTCCACTCCTTTTCTCAGTCCCTCTCTTCTCATAGTTCCTCACTCTTGTTCACTCACTCCGTCTCTATTACTCTTAGTGTCTTTGACTGATCACTCTTTCACTACTTGTTCATTATGCTTTTTCTGTGTAGTTGAAGCACACTAAGGGGCATATTATGAACACAGCCAATAAAATTATTCCTGTTTTTATCGGCAGAAAACTGCTGCAAAAGTGGTTTTAGCAGCAGTTTTCTGCCGCAAAAGCGGCTTAAGCGACACATTTCTGCCGATAAAAGCTGCAAAACTTTTATTGCCTATGTTGATAATATGGCCCTATGTTATTTACATTTCTTTGCTGTTTCAATTATTCTTTTTCTGTTACTTCTTCTTTTCTGCTTTCTGTTTTTTCTCTCTGTTATTCCACATGTTTTAATCTTATTTTGAACATTCACTCATATTCTCTAAGAAACTCTTCTTTGTTATTGTTCTACTCTCTTTTTTTTCTTTCACTTCCTTATCTATTTTGTTTTTCACAATTATATCCTCTTCCCTCTTTTCTTCGGTAAATAAATCTATTAAACAGTATTTCTGGTTTAGACCCTATAGCTGTCTTTGTTTTAACATTACTCTCTGTTTACTTCCCTTATACTTACTCTTCTTTTTTTTAAAAAAAAAATTTTGGGTTCGCTCCCGGTTCGTGTACCGGTGAGCGAACCAGGAAGCGAACCAAAAGAAATACAGCTTGCCAGAGTGCTAAACATTCTAGCAATTTTTTTTGAAAGGGGAGGTAGTTCTGAAAAGAACTTTTTTTTAATGTTTTTGATGTTTTATATATTTTTTTATTTTTCTGATTATTTTTTGTTTTTTTTGTATTTTTTGAACAGTTTTATGTTTTTTTTGTTTTTTTGGGAAGGGAAACAACAAAAAAGCAGGCTTTGGAAAGGGCTCAACAGGAGCAAAAAAAATATAAAATTACTTTCTGGGGCGTTTAGAGCACTTGTGATTTTCGGTTCGGCTCGGTTGATTAAGGTAATGCTCATATTGCCACATGAAAGTAATGCACCGCAATACAAACAGGTAAACTTCATATGGACAAAGTTGTCCTGAATGTTTGGCACGGTTTCCCGTGCCTCTGGTCCTGTCAAATATACCTGTGTTGATGTCGTGGCCACAGGAGTTGATGGGTTGTCCTGCAGTTCACGCATCTCTGCCCGGCTGTAGTTTAATGGATGCCACCTGCTCATGTGACGATGCATGGTGTAGTTGCCGAAGCTATACTTTTTTAAGGTGCCTCTAGATAAGGCCTCTTTACATATGAGGCACGTGACATATCTAGCATTAACTTTCTTCTGCCCTTCAGGGATTGAAAAAAACTGCCAAATAAAACTGGTTTTACGATGAGAAACCCGGGGCTCCTCTTGTAAAAACTGTGGTCCTTCTGTCTCCTCTTCCTCTTGTTCATCCTCTTCCTCCTCTGTGTTGCTGATGAACTGTGGAGGTGGTCCTCTCTTCCCATGAGGAGGTGGTGGTGGGGGTCCACCAGCTGAAGCTACCAATGAAGCCATTGCTCAAATATCAAAAAAGGTCTTCCTCTCACAAAGATGAAAGTCAGAGTGAGGAAAGAAGGAGGGGTTTTCATCATTTGGGAAAAACAATAGTTCTAAACGAATGAAAAGTGTTATTTTTAGGTCACCTGACCTAGCCTTACATCATTATGAAACCAAAAGTGAAATGAACCAATGATAAGTTTTATTAACAAGTCACATGACCTGTTACGCTTATGTTACGCGCTGCGGAACGCGCCCCGGATCGCTTCCGGGTCGCTGCGCTTCGCGCCTCGGTTCGCGCTCCGGAGCACTTACGGGTGCGCTAACGCGGCGCGTCATAAGACGCATTACGCGGCAACGCGATACGTCACGCTTTCGCGACGCACCCCGGATCGCTTCCGGGGAGCTGCGCTTCGCGTCTCAGTTCGCGTACCGGAGCACTTCCGGGTGCGCTAACGCGGCGCGTCATTTCGCGGACCGGGTCGCGGCATCAAATTGAGCTAACGGGAAGCTTCCCGGTTCGCGAACCGGGAGCGAACAAAAAAAATATTGAAAAAAAAATTATTAATAAACATATAAAATATATTTTTGGATTTAAAGAAGAATACATTTTACAGCTACAGAAATTAGCTTTTAAAAAACCAATGAAATTCACTAAAAAAAACATAGGTTATAGACCATATATAGTTAGGAATTAGCATTTACAAAACCTTGAAAATTCACTGAAAAAACCATAGGTTATAGACCATATATAGTTAGGAATTAGCATTTAAAAAACCTTATTTTACTCACACAAAACCATTGAAATTCCATATATAGTTAGTTGTACTAACTATATATCGCGCACCCGCAATCCACTGCTGATCATGTCACATATTACATCATTCATGACATGGTCAGTGACATCACTGATGACATCACTGATGACATCTCAAATGACATCACTGATGACATCACTGATGACAACATCCAGTGACTGTATGTTTCTGTAAAGTTAAAATATGTCTTACATATTGAAGAATGAGTGGATGTATAAGTGTCTGGATGAAGGATTTAGTAGGTGCATGACTGACTGTATGAGTGAGTGAATAAATGTGTGTCACTGAGTGCATGGGTTAGTGACTAAACTGTCTTAATTTGTGCATCATTATATCTGTTGTTCTCTAAACTGCTGCATGTGTTGATCAGTAGCTATATGAATAACTATATGGGTTATTGATTGGTTGCCCAAGTATTTGTATGGGAGACTGAGTGTGTGTGTGTGGGTGGCTGGGAGGTGTATGACTCTGTGCATAGATGTGTGAGCAGTTGATTCACTAGATGTATGGGTTCAAAAGTGCATGTAGAAACACCTGTATGGGCGGTTGACTGAGTGCATTGGTGAGTGAATGGATATCTCAGTGCTACATGTCAAAGTAAGTACATATGTAAAACACAGTACATGTGACAGTTGACATATATAAATAACTGTGCATAAGAGCCAGTGAATGTGTGAGTGATTGTATGGATCATTGTGAACTTGTATCAGGCATTGTAAAAGATAGTAAATATGTGTTAGTATATGTTTAAATAAGTAAGGTGCGTATAACTGTATAGTTGAGGAAATGGAGGTGTGATTGATTCTTTGCATGACTGACTAGGTGTGTGAGTAACTCCATGGATGAGTGACAGTCTGTGAGTGTCTGTTTACACTGAGTATATCTAAAGTTATATTAGAGTCTGAAGAGGTTCATCGTATTATCACATGAATGATGTCATCAGTGATGTGATCAGTAATGTCAAATGAGATGTCATCAGTGATGTCATCATTGATGTCATTTGAGATGTCATCAGTGATGTCATCAGTGATGTCATTTGAGATGTCATCAGTGATGTCATCAGTGATGTCACTGACCATGTCATGAATGATGTAATATGTGACATGATCAGCAGTGGATTGCGGGTGCGCGATATATAGTTAGTACAACTAACTATATATGGAATTTCAATGGTTTTGTGTGAGTAAAATAAGGTTTTTTAAATGCTAATTCCTAACTATATATGGTCTATAACCTATGGTTTTTTCAGTGAATTTTCAAGGTTTTGTAAATGCTAATTCCTAACTATATATGGTCTATAACCTATGTTTTTTTTAGTGAATATGGATATATATATATGTGTATATGTGTGCGTGTAGAGAGAGGTAGAGGTGTAGAGGTAGAGAGGTAGAGGTAGAGAGGTAGAGGTAGAGAGGAAGAGACTAGTAGAGAAAGAAGTAGAGAGAGGTAGAGAGGTAGAGAGAAGAGAGTAGGTAATAGAGTAGAGAGTGAGTAGTAGAGAGTAGTAGAGAGCAGTAGAGAGAATAGCAGAGAGTGAGTAGTAGACAGTAGTAGAGTGAATAGTAGAGTGAGTAGTAGAGAGTAGTACAGAGTGAGTAGTAGAGAGTAGTAGAGAGTAAGTAGTAGAGTGAGTAGTAAAGAGCACTAGAGAGTGAGTAGTAGAGCGTAGTAAAGAGTGAGTAGTAGAGAGTAGTAGAGAGTGAGTAGCAGAGAGAGAATAGCAGAGAGTAGTAGAGAGTGAGTAGTAGAGTGAGTAGTAGAGAGTAGTAGAGAAAGAGTAGTAAAGAGTGAATAGTAGAGAGTAGTAGAGAGTGAGTAGTAGAGAGTAGTAGAGAGAGAGTAGTAGAGAGTGAGTAGTAGAGAGTAGTAAAGAGTGAGTAGTAGAGAGTGAGTAGTAGAGAGTGAGTATTAGAGAGTAGTGGAGTAGTGGAGAGTAAGTAGTAGAGCGTAGTGGAGAATATTCCAAAGTTTGCCACAGCACCTTCTTGCACAATAAGTCCAATCAAATCATATCACTTAGAGTACTTATTGAAGCGCTGAATCTTGGTGTATATTCAAATGCTTTTATTTTCCTTAAGTTTATGTACCACAGCCAGCTGACGTGTTTCGTTCTGTACAACAGAACTTCTTCAGGGCGTTCTTATTTCCTTCAAGTTATGTCGGTATCCTGTTGTCATATAACTAGATATTTCTTCCAAAAGTTAGACGAGACATAAGTACATTCTTATTCAAAGTGACTAGGTATCAATTTTACCCATAACAATACGGTGGTTGAGGGCTAGGGGGACGTTTAAAGACCTTGCCTAAGTATTATCCCCCAAGGGAACTATGAATACACCAGAAAAAACTTAGGGGTCTACGCTAGAAATCCTCTCGTGATTCCCTGGAGTTATCCTGATGTCTCATAGAGTACACAGGAAAAATGGGTTATGCTAGCAGACCATATCACCAAAATGTGAAACACCTGTGATTGTCAGTCAACCGCAGTGAGGATTCCCATCAATGTCTTGTGTTGATCAATATTCTCATCTGGTAATCCTACCAGGGTATTGTGTCTCTTGATCAATGAGACAACCAGAATACCCCTTTGGTCGGCTTGGGGTAACAACCCGCAATCACTCAGTTCTACCACATGGTGTTGATATGATGGGAAAGTGCAGTGCAAAAAACATATAAGTGGTGATTAAAAAAGGATAGGGAACTTAACAAAAACTATTTATTGGACATAAGCCCCTTCCTGTTTAAAAACAAGAACAGTGCATCACAATTATCGCAGTGTAAACAAATAGCTGCGAGATGGCCAACATGTTTCAGCCTATAATGGAAAATGACCAAGGCTTTCTTCAGGGCCTCTGTTCTACATTCATGCTACTGCCTATAAGTGACTTAATGTGTGAAAAATAAATTCAAAAAAACACACTAGTGAAACAACAGCAGTAAAGGATATTGTTCCTTCCACTGTCTGAAGTCCTCTATGGCACCTGGTGTCTTAATAACATCTGTTGAAGACAAACATCTAGGTGAGCCCCACTAGGCTACAAGTCTGTTAGTTACACACTTGGTTTGCAATTATTTCTAAATTACTTACTCACCCAGAGTGTCCGGGGAATGGACCTCACTTCTTCCTGGACCTGGCTCAGGATACGTGAGACCCCGCTCTGCAAGGATAGAACCAACCCCGTCTTTAGTAAGGGCAGAGAGAGTTATCTCATATCTGCTCTGCCCCCACATCAATCCCGGGGTTACATATTACTATACGTGCAGAGTAGCCTAGCATACAACAGCAGGCTCCAAACTAGAGACCTCACACCCACTCCAATATTACCTGCAACATTTAGGTATCATCATTTGTTAAAAATAAGCGTGGTACAAAGATAAATTCCCCATATATCCCTCACGAAGGAGTTTTGCAAAAGGAGAGGGGAGAGGGGAAAAGAAAGTCCCAGTTAGTGATGTCTGCCTTGTTTGCTTTCCTACAAGGGCTGTAAATCAAGAAAGGAAAGGCAAGAACAAATAGTACCAATAGGCCCAAGAGGACTGTGTGCCTACCTGTCCGTCGTTGTCTCGGTCAGTGACTGAGTCAGGGGGAGGCACTGGGCACTCGTCAATGCTGCTTTTTCAATGGTGGTTTGCTATCAGGAACAACCAATCAGTACATTATAAAAGGAGGGGACTGTAGAATACTATATTCTAGGCAAATCCCATGCAGATGAGGCTGGCGTTAAGTTATTCCATAGGTCTAATATTGAAAAAAATGACCGATTGAGACCTCTGTAAGCTGTAATTGAATTTTGGTTCCGGTATCTCCCACTCGCGTAGTCTCGTGAGAGAGTATTAGAAGAACTACCAAATGACATCACACGCAGTCTATTGAACTACACGCACCCAGCGAGTGACGTCATTTGGTAGTTCTTCTAATACTCTCTCGCGAGACTACGCGAGTGGGAGATACCGGAACCAAAATTCAATTACAGCGCTCAGAGGTCTCAATCGGTCGTTTTTTTCAATATTAGACCCATGGAATAACTTAACGCGAGCCTCAGCTGCATGGGATTTGCCTAGAATATAGTATTCTACAGTCCCCTCCTTTTATAATGTACTGATTTGTTGTTCCTGATAGCAAACCACCATTGAAAAAGCAGCATTGACGAGTGCCCAGTGCCTCCCCCTGACTCAGTCACTGACCGAGACAACGACGGACAGGTAGGCACACAGTCCTCTTGGGCCTATTGGTACTATTTGTTCTTGCCTTTCCTTTCTTGATTTACAGCCCTTGTAGGAAAGCAAACAAGGCAGACATCACTAACTGGGACTTTCTTTTCCCCTCTCCCCTCTCCTTTTGCAAAACTCCTTCGTGAGGGATATATGGGGAATTTATCTTTGTACCACGCTTATTTTTAACAAATGATGATACCTAAATGTTGCAGGTAATATTGGAGTGGGTGTGAGGTCTCTAGTTTGGAGCCTGCTGTTGTATGCTAGGCTACTCTGCACGTATAGTAATATGTAACCCCGGGATTGATGTGGGGGCAGAGCAGATATGAGATAACTCTCTCTGCCCTTACTAAAGACGGGGTTGGTGCTATCCTTGCAGAGCTGGGTCTCACGTATCCTGAGCCAGGTCCAGGAAGAGGTAAGGTCCATTCCCCGGACACTCTGGGTGAGTAAGTAATTTAGAAATAATTACAAACCAAGTGTGTAACTAACAGACTTGTAGCCTAGTGGGGCTCACCTAGATGTTTGTCTTCAACAGATGTTATTAAGACACCAGGTGCCGAAGAGGACTTCAGACAGTGGAAGGAACAATATATCCTTTACTGCTGTTGTTTCACTAGTGTGTTTTTTTAAATTTATTTTTCACACATTAAGTCACTTATAGGCAATAGCATGAATGTAGATTAGAGGCCCTGAAGAAAGCCTTGGTCATTTTCCATTATAGGCTGAAACATGTTGGCCATCTCGCAGCTATTTGTTTACACTGCGATAATTGTGATGCACTGTTCTTGTTTTTAAACAGGAAGGGGCTTATGTCCAATAAATAGTTTTTTTTAAGTTCCCTATCCTTTTTAATCACCACTTATATGTTTTTTGCACTGCACTTTCCCATCATATCAACACCATGTGGTAGAACTGAGTGATTGCGGGTTGTTACCCCAAGCCGACCAAAGGGGTATTCTGGTTGTCTCATTGATCAAGAGACACAATACCCTGGTAGGATTACCAGATGAGAATATTGATCAACACAAGACATTGATGGGAATCCTCACTGCGGTTGACTGACAATCACAGGTGTTTCACATTTTGGTGATATGGTCTGCTAGCATAACCCATTTTTCCTGTGTACTCTATGAGACATCAGGATAACTCCAAGGAATCACGAGAGGATTTCTAGCGTAGACTCCTAAGTTTTTTCTGGTGTATCAATTTTACCCACACAATTCGGGCAGACTTGAGTAATTTATAGCATCCTCAAAGTCAGTCTTTCAAAAATTCCAAAGTATAGGACATGATAATCCAAATCCAAATGCTTCTCAAGAAAAGTCATTTTCAATTGTTTGGAATTTCGGCGTTTGGGCAGATATGACCCAGGTTACAACTCCGCGAAGGGTTATCAGTGTTCAGAAGGGATGGCGCACAACATGTAGTGGTAGAGTAATTATGCAAAGGGTAAGGTTGTTTGGTGCAGCTTGTTCAGAGAAAACCCTATAACTCTGAAACCCAAGGGTGAGAAAACTACCCTTATGTAAAGTAAATGTCAAATCAAGCGCACACAACAATTTCAATGATATGAGTAATCAAATTAAATGTTCTTAATGGATAAGATCAAACAATAGTATCCAATTTTCATTCTTGTTTTTTTTATTTGGTGTATATATGTTACTCCTATTCAGAGGAGATCCATCTCTGGTTTCTGTTTTTATGGATCTCCTCTGAATAGGAGTAACATATATACACCAAATAAAAAAAACAAGAATGAAAATTGGACACTATTGTTTGATCTTATCCATTAAGAACATTTAATTTGAGTACTCATATCATTGAAATTGTTGTGTGCGCTTGATTTGACAGATATGACCCAGGGACCCCCAGTATGCAAGGGGAATTATTCCCCCCTCTGCAAATGCGCCAGTGGCCTGCGTTGCAGAGAGGTGTAAAAAAGGCATAGCCTCATTACACCTCTGTGCAATGCAGCCCCCTGGCGCATACTGGAGGTTCCAGGTGGGCTAGTTGGCCCCCAGGGGCCCCCAGTATGCAAGGGGAATTAGTTCCCCCTCTTCAAACATGCACATGGGCTGCGTTGCAGAGAGGTGTAAAAAGGGGCGTGGCTTCATTACACCTCTCTGCAATGCAGTCCCCTGCAGCATACTGGAGATTCCTGGTGGGCTTTCAGGTCTTATAAAGTTAGGAATTAGCATTTAAAAAACCTTGCAAATTCACTGAAAAAAACATAGGTTTCAGGCCTTATATAGTTAGGAATTAGCATTTGGAAAACCTTTGAAATTCATTGAAAAACTATAAGTTTTAGGGGTGTTATAGTTAGCTGGACATTTCACTCATACAAAACCATTGAAATTGCTCCTATATAGTTAGTTATACTAACTATATTTCGCGTACCCGCAATCCACTGCTGATGATGTCACATATTACATCATTCATGACATGGTCAGTGACATCACTGATGACATCTCAAATGACATCACTGATGACATCACTGATGACATCAACCACGTGACAATCACATACACCTTATCATACACTCGTAAAATCTTTCATCACTCTTTGTAAAATACAGAGTATCATATTTGAATCCATTGTTACAGCAATACAAGTATCTAAAAACCCACTCAGTGATTCATAGATGTATACACACATCTAATCACTTACCTGTAGATTCACTCATTCATGCTGTCAATGAACAATAGAGCACTATCAAAAATACGTATACACCTATATCGACATTACACACCAGCACACAACCTATTCACATATGAAGTCATTCTACTCACTTATGCAAACAATGGATCATACTTACATATTTACTTAGCTACACACTTATACAAACACAACTTCATCTATTCATTTAGATAGTAAGTCATACTTAGTGAATTATAAAATCATTATTACAAGTATAAAGTTATCCATACAGTCACTCACACAATCATTGAGTCTTATGTATACGTATTAATATACAACAACTGACACATACACTGCCTTTTATTTTTCTAGTTTGTTGGACATGTACCATTGAGAAATATATTTGCTCATCACCACACCCATAAAGATATTCACTCACCCAAACAGCTGTTAGAACATGTAGTTTTAACCTCATATATCTAGTGAATCAACTATTCACACATCTTTGGGCAGTCACACCCCCCCACCGAACAACACACACATTCACTCTCCCATACAAATACTCAGTTAACTAATCAATAACTAATACAGACTTTCACATAGCTAGTAACCAACTGGAGAACCAGTTTACACAACAACTGACAAAGTGATACAGATATTCAAACAGTTTAGTCACTATCCACTATATTTAGTGGGATACTATAAATTGGTGAAGTAAACAGTCAATTACACTGCTACTAAATCCTCCATCCAAATATTTATTTTTATAAATCCACTCATTCTTCAATGCAAATTGCTATATATATATATATAATGCATATTTAAATACCGAAGCAAACCACATACACTGGATGATGTCATCAGTGATGTCAACAGTGATGTCATTTGAGATGTCATCAGTGATGTCGCTGACCATGTCATGAATGATGTAATATGTGACATCATCAGCAGTGGATTGCGAGTGCGGGAAATATAGTTAGTACAACTAACTATATAGGAGCAATTTCAATGGTTTTGTATGAGTGAAATGTCCAGCTAACTATAACACCCCTAAAACTTATAGTTTTTTGAGTGAATTTGAAAGGTTTATTAAATGCTAATTCCTAACTATATACGGCCTGAAACCTATGGTTTTTTTCAGTGAATATATATATATATATATTTTACAGACGTTATAGTTAGATATTACCATTTAAAAAAGTTTGAAATTCACTGAAACAAACATATGTTTTATAGACGTTATAGTTAGAAATTAGCACTTAAAAAAACCTTAGAAGTTCACTGAAAAACCACAGGTTTCAGGGACGTTATAGTTAGCTGGACATTTCACTTATACAAAACCATAAACATTCCACTGTTATAGTTAGTTCAGCTAACTATAACTTGTGCCCCCGCAAAGCACTGCTCATGTTGTCACATAATACATCATTCATGGCATGGTCAGTGACATCACTGATGACATCACTATGGTTTCTCTAGTGAATTTCAAAGGTTTTTTAAATGATAATTTCAAACTACAATGTGCCTAAAACCTATATTGTTTTTAAGTACATTTTAAAAAGACGTGCATACTTTTTGTAGTGAAAAACGAATTGCAACAGTAGGCTGTTATAAGTTATAATTTAACAATGTTTAAAACCTAAGTAGCAGTAATAAACATATAAGTGTGGAAAAATTGTGACTCAGCAGCTATGATACCTGACTTCAAACAAAAATGGTTACAGTTCGATCCCCGGCTCCAGCGGCACGTTAGCCCACCACTATGTCACTGTGGGCAACACCTTGCTTAATCTTCCCAATGCCCCCGCGCGCCGGCACACCTTTCTGGGGGTACCTGTACGCTTTACAAATGCTGGTATTTTTTTTAATGTAAAACCATAGTGATGAGCAATATTAGCACGTACTTTTTTTCTACTATTCTAAACGATATTTTTTTATATCTTCAATTGAGAATTACAGCAATTAATAGATGTTTTTAGTCATGTGAAAGGAAATGACACGGTTTGCCAGGTAACAGTTTTTAAGCTCCCCAATGTATGTACATATTAAGGAACTTATACTTATGAGGATAGAAAGTGAAACCTTTACCACTTCACATATTGTAACTTTTCCCAAAACGTGCACAAGTGGAAGTGTGAAAACGGGAGCACGTGTCAACTGTAAACCGTGACAACTAAATGGGCGGAGCCGCATCTTTTTTCCATAGACTACTCAATACCCAAAAAGTATATAAACCACACCCGTTGTTCGATAAGTTTAGTTTTTGCAAGTTATTTTTGCGTGTCTATTCAGCGATGCAGCTTCCCTTTTCTAGCGTCGGATTCTTCTTTTGTGACAACAAAACATATTGCGGAGTTCTAAGTTGTTTGATTATGGCATAGTAGATATTTATAACACATAATTATTTCTGAATATTTAAAGATTTGTATTATGAAAAAAGTGTTATTGGTTGTTTTTGCCATGTATATGTAATGTCAGCAGGTGATATTGAGAAACACCCAGAAAAGAGGAAACACTGTTCCTTTTCTGGCTGCTTTGAGGTAATATACTGTGACTATGTACATTGTAATAATCAGGGTATAGAGAACTTCATGGGTGTTGGTGACCCGTCAACGCGAAGACTAAAGATTCGTATGTAACTCCTTCTTACTCTGTTTCACCCCTTTGATCATATACTGTGAATTTGTATAGTATAAGATTCACAGTCATTATGATTTGAGAGGAGTTTATGAGCCATCGGCATGAAGACGAAAGATCTTAAAGATTCAGAAAAAAAGCTTTGAACATATTCACCACTGAAAAATATTTTGTTATTGATCTTGGTTTGTGTTTATGACTCTATTTTCCTTTTCCTTTTTTTTGTGGCATAAGTGAAACTCTCTATTTTGTATTGTAATAGTGTGTCATATTTTCACACACGAGGAATTGGAGATTTGTCGCCGCCAGGACTAGACCATCTCACATACAGCACACTGACCTTTACTTACTTGATCAGATATTTTTACAGTGAGAATATTTTCCGAAATTACAGTTTTAAAACAGATTATTTACATAGATACTTTTTTACTGAATGCCTTTGATAAACCCTACATTTCTTAATTGAAAATTTAGTATTTCTCTTTATCTTTGATGTGATTCCTATTCTCGTTCTCCCTATAGTGTATATAGGAATAGTATTGTATATATTATTACTTTTCTATTTAATCTTAATGGAGTACGTGATCTGTTACCAGAGCAGTGATCAACCTCTAAGCACAATGACAAAACTTTCCCGACTTCTTCAGAATAGAGATTGTAAAAATGTTTTTTTTGCTGTCCTCCTTATTCTTTTTCTCCTGTGGAATACTATAAAGTCACTGTGTATATTTTAATACTGTGAACTTATAGTACTTCAGAGGGGTTGGAGATCTATCTCTGCAAGATATTAGGAACATTTACTACAGTTATTTCCATTGATAACGTACTACCTCACAGTTTATAACACTGCTAATATTTTATAAATTTGTAGTTTTAAAAAAACAAACTGTATACATAGTGCTATATTTAATGTTTTGATGAAGCGTACGTTTCTAGGTAATATGACATCATTTATGTTTAACTGTTTTTTACTTGTTATTGTTTTTCTAACCTGAGATGTTGTAGTGAGGGAGTTTTTCTTGTAGCACTTCTTTACTACTTTATCTAAAAGTAACTGAGGCCCTCTTATATTAACAAAAATATGGGGCAACATTTTTACAAACTATAGGCGACAAAACAAAGGAGGGTGTGGCCACGCCTAAGGGATATTTTATGAATTGCGTTTTAATTTGTCACCCTTCTGATATATACAGCTTCACTTTCCTAAGTAAGTATATTTGCGATTGCTTAATAAAAACTGTTTCAAACCAAGACTTAATTTTTTGCAGTGCAACTACACCTACTAATTTTTTTGAAGGAAATAGCACTACCCGCGACAGAAGTAAGCACTGCACTATAACTATACATTATAAGTAAACATTGCTCCTGAGAAGTAGGTTACTCAGAGCGTTATTTAAATGAAGACCGCAACAGCGCTCTTTCTTTTTCAACCCCTCCTCCATATTATATTATTTGCTCCAAAGATGTAGCACTCCCCGTCAGAAAAGTTACCACCACATTATAAGTAAATACTGCTCCTGTGAAGTATCCCACCCGCTGACTTAATAAAAAGAAGACCGCAACACACTGTTATTTTCCCAACATGATTTTTAGGCCATAAGCAAATTATATAAATGGCCCTCACAATGTATTAAAATGTTTTACCTTCACAGTCCCTGTCCACCACCTTGTGACCACTGTACAGTGTTAATAGTGTTCATACCCTCCCCTCTACTACTTTGTTTCCCGTACTCCTTTGAAGTGCATCACAAAATGACTGACAACAGTGAACCGTTCCCACCCAATAAGGACCAAACTTGTGCTCGGAACACATTACTCAATAAAATGTCCATGGTGTTTTGCGGAAGAGGAGGGAATGGCTGCCATCACTTCTACTTAGTTTTAATGCTTCACAGCCAATGCACATTAAGCTTGGGAAGCTCCTCCTTGAAACACGTTACCCATTGAGATGTCCCTGAAACTTCACGGAGGAGAAGGGGATGGCTGGCAACACTTTTACTTTCAATGGTTTACAGCCAATCAACATTAAGCTTGGGAAGGTCCTCCTTGGAAGACGTCAGCAAATCAGATGTTCCTCCTACTCCGCCGAGGGAAAAAGAATGCCTGGCAACACTTCTACTTTCAATGGTTCACATCCAATGAACATTAAGCTCTGGAATGTCCTCCTTGGAACATGTGAGACAATCAGATGTCCCTCCTACTCAATGGAGGGGTAGGGAATGCCTGGCAACACTTTTACTTTCAATGGTTTGAAGCCAATGAACTTTAAGCTAGTTGTTGGAACACCTCAGCCAATTAAACGTTAATATTTTTCCGCGCACAGGGAGAGAACACGTACTCCCACATTATATTACATTTCCTCTAACAAAGTGACCCAATCTGTGATAAAACTGAACACTGCATTATAAGTAAACATTACTCCAAATTATATTAAAGGAAGGCCGCAATAAGGCGCTTTGTTGTTCTCCCGATATCATTTCCACAGCCTACTGAACATTGCCGCAATAACTTGCATCGTTGTTTTGCGGGCGTGATTTCCACAGCCTACGGAATATTCACACTACCTGTGTGTGCACCCTACACACTGCTTGTCGCAATACGGTGCATTGTTTTCCCGACAGGCTTTCTAGATCCTACGCAACTTTGCCGCAATACCACGCACCATTGTTCTGCAGACGTGATTTCCATGGCTAACGCAACATTCAAACTTCCTCCCTCTGCACCATACAGACTACTTAAAGTAACTTCACAGCGTTCTTACTATACCCTCTTATACAATGTTTCTCTTTTTTTCCCCCTACTTCTTTCAACTGAGTCACAGAACTACGGACCCGATGGCTTGTAGACGGAGAGATACGCGCTGACAGAATGAATCACAAAATCTCTGCCAACACTTCCTAGTTTCAACCGTTCACAGCCAATGAACCGCAAGCTTGTGCTCATAACCCCTCAGCCAATCATATGTCATAATTCTCAAATATCGATATCAGTTAAATTTGATATTTCTCAAAAACTACCAAACGGATTTGCACCATTTAAACAAAAGTGTGCTTCTTGGACCAAGTCCTTTCTCCCTGCCAAATTTGGTGTAATTCAATTTGGCAGTTTGACCTGTAGCCTTGTCTAAAGTTTCCTATGGAAATTGCATGCAGTAAATACGTTTTGGGAACCCCGTTTTTTCTCAGCCCACCCCTTGACCAATCACCCCCAAACGAGATAGCAGCTGATCAAAAAAGAAAAACTTTTTGGAAATTTTTGAAAAGATTTGTTAAACGACGCCAAAGTTATAAGCACATGAATAATTGCTTTTCCTACGGAAACGTGGTCCTATAACTATAACTACCTACTGGTGACTGCAAGTAACTAATATATATGTATATATATGCATCCTCCCAGACCTATCAGTAGCATTTGACACCATGAATCACACAGTGTTAGTGCGGCGGCTGAGGGACGTGGGAATCGAGGACACAGCTCTGGCTCTTCTCTCCTCCTTCCTAACAGCAAGGGAGCAAATCATATTCTGGGATAGCTTACAGTCCAACACTTTTTATCTTCTGTGAGGGCTCTGCTCTGTCTCCAAACACTTTTTAACATATACGTCACACCATTGGCGAGACTCATCAGAAAGCACAGTTTCTCTCTGGTATGTTATGCTGACGATTCACAGCTCTAATATCGATTTCGGAGCAACCAGAGATTGTGGCCAGCAGTTTTTATGCCTGTCGGACAGATATTATGAGCTGGATGAGCCAAAATGTTCTTATAATAAATACTGAGAAGACAGAGGTACTGGAGATCAGTAAGAGTACTTCATTGTGGAACAAAACCTGCTGGCCAACAGAGGCAGATGACTGTCTGTGCCCTACCACTCAAGTCAGGAACCTTGCAGTGTTCTTTGACAATCAACTCAACTTCTCAGCCCAGGTCAATTGCCTGATCTCCTCACGTTTCGTCTTACTGAAAAGTCTTCCTAAGATCTTCCCCTTTATTCCACAGGAGCTCCAAATATCGGTGGTAGTAGCGCTCTTCATCTCAAAATTGGACTCCAGCAATGCGCTATTTATGGGCATTGACAAGTCTCAGAGAACCAAACTACAGTCTCTACAAAATGCTGTCGCTCGACTGCTGTTGAACATACCTAAAGGCCACTCCACTTCGGAGGGCATAAGGTCACTGCATTGGCTTCCTGTTTAGCAACGAGTGGAACTCAAGGCCCTCTGCACAGTACACAAGTCTCTATACAGAGGAGGGTTGGTGGAGATCCAGAGGCTGTGTTCCTGGTACTCTCCCACTAGAACCCTCAGATCCTCTGACTCGGGTCTTGTTCACATCCCCAAAACATACAGAGCAAGGTGTAGGGTTAGGTGCCTATAATACTGTGCAACCAAGCTCTGGAACCAACTGCCTTCCAACATGCAACTTTAACCTAACAGGATAATCTTCAGGAAATCGCTGAAGACCTGGCTGTTCCCTTCAAAGTAAACCTAAGTTCTACAGCCCAGTCTCCCCACTCACACACTCAAAGCCAAGATGCCACAGCATTCGAGTGCTTTAGAAACAATTATCCTATCCTATCCTATTTACCAAACCCTCATTACACAAACATTCATACATCAAACTTCATGAGTTGTCACCCAGCAACACCACCAAAACTCACTCACAAACACGGGAGGGATTCATGTACACATGTACATTACCGCTCAGGATGACACATAGGTCAGCACCTCAAAAACACACACAGACACACACAGTGGAATGTGTACTCCTCCCCCCACTTGTTGTTCCTAAACACAGATACACACCAGCCTTTGCACACACACCAAATTCTAATCGGCTCAGCATATCTGCCTCACACAGCATCACCTTTAGCACTTCCAACGCACCCCACAACCGCCTTCACACCTCTCAACCCCTTCAGGCTCCCCAGCACTCTGACAGGCCAACACATCTATACTCAGGGGTGTAACGCAGGCCACTGCAGCCCCTGCAGAGCAACAGAGCCCCAACCGATAACCAGGCTCCTAACCCATCAGGGGGTCCCCATTAAGCCAAAGGCTGATGAATATATACGTGGGGGCAAACATTTTATGCCACTCCTATACTGGATCCCCAGCACATTGCTCTTAACCGTACACATCTCCCTACCATATCAAAATATCTGCTCGCTCACATCTGTTCTCAAAGCAAGCTAACACTACACACATACACACAAAATGCCCCTCCCGGCCAGCACATCTGGCACAGAACATGAAAAGCCCCCAACACACCTGCACTCATGCTATATATTTCTTATCACATCTGCCCCCCAAGAACCATGTCAGCCGCAGGGCGCCACAACTAGTACCAGAACAGCTACCCTTAGAGGAGCTGCCTACTGTAAATACCTACCCGTCCCCACATTATATGCCTCTCACCAGCGCCTCGGCTCACCCACAACTCCCCCCCAGGCTCACATCCGGCCTTAGTCTGCCGGCTGTACCATATCAGCCCTCCACCACACCAGCCCTCACATATCACCCTAAAACACAATCTCTGTTCCACCCTATTACCTAAGACCCCCACCCACACACACTTGCACCCAATTATCTTCGTTCATTTCTTAGAAAGTGTGTTTAGGGAGAGAGGCGCATAGGTATGTGTACCTGCTCCTCCCCCACATACACATTTTAAATGAACAAGCTGTGGGAGAGAAAGTAGGGCCTCTCTAAGTCCTGCGGGGGCACGGGGCAGGGGAGTAGTTTTTTTTGTTAGAGAGAACAGAACCCTGTCATTCCAGTGTTCGGGGTCTCTGGTCTGTGCAAGGGGTGTACTGGCCTTTCGGTTCTTTTGGTGAATTGTTTGTGAGGGAGTGGGCTGTCAGGATTGTAGGGGGATTGGTATGGGCGTCGAAGACCAAAACGGTGTGTCAGATCCGTTAGTTTAAAAACTCATCTTTTGTGGGAAGTTATTAGGCGTGTTGGAAGGGTGTGCAACTATGAATGATCAAAATATTAGTCAATTGAGGGGCTGTTGGGCTTTTGAGTGGGGTCTGTCAGGTCTATGTTATGGCAAATGCTCCTTGTATAGCGCTTAACTTCGTTTGAAAAGCATGATAGCTCTTTAGGTGTGGTCAGCACGTCCTAGGCGGTGGGGATTTTTGGTTTTCATGAGGGGTCGTCCTATGAGAGAAGAGTGGCTATATTAGAGCATATGTAATGATTGATCCACAACATCGCGCATCCTTCATAGGACCGACAGATTTGACTTTCCAAGGACTATTGTCTTTTTCACAAAGCTCAGCTCACCTTGGCAACATTCCTGCACTGACAGAACCAACCTTTATCTACGGAGCTGCCAAGTGGTCACACATCAGGTGTAACACCCTCAGCAACTATTGATGATTTAGCCAACATGTTACATTTTGAGATTTGCGCACCCCTACTTAAGATATAAACAACAAAACTGCATGTCCCAGAATGCAATGTGTTGCTAGCTGGCGGGGTAGCACGTGATATGAATGTCACTTGGCAGACACACCCTTTGCAGCTGTTCTACTGTTTAAAAGACCTTTATGGGGCATTTAGCTGGGTCCTTTGAAAGGATATCTACACAAGTGTAGGAGAAGAGACTCCAGAACTTCAATCTTTCTGTCTAAGCAGCTAGGTTGGAAATGCCGACGGACAGTTGCACATTTTATAAACACATGGACAGTTGAGTGTGTTGCATCATCACACACTCACCAGTTCAAGCTTCAGTGCCTTGATCTTCTGGCCCAGCCCCTGGCTCCCCGGCAGAGGAGGCCCCGTGATATGCTCAACTCAGGCCCAGCAGGGCTGTCCCCCAGCAGCTGTGCTGGGACTCGCGCAGCAACCCTTGCAGCCCCTCCGGGGTCTTTCTCACCACCTTACTCTGTAGTGACTCCAGGTCCGGCAGGGTTTCACTCCAGATCCCCTCCATGATGCGCCCCAGACTGGGATGGGCCCAACGGCTCAGCCAACTAACCTGGAAAACGAAGGAGATGTATTTATATAGCGCTCCTTAAGGGCACTTGCAGCTTCAAAGCGCTCCCAAGTGCATCGGATACACGAGCCAACGAAACAGTGCTTCCAGGATCACACAGCGCAGCTAAACGCGAAAATTTCACCAAGCTTGATCTATCCTTTGCCGTTACCCTCCCACCACAGCGCTCATCTCACCTGTATGACCTCCCATCCAAGCCTCCTTTTACACCTTTTCCCCCTCCTGACTCTGTTCAACTTCCTCCCGCCGTCGCCCCTCCAGAAAATTTCCTCACCAGTCAACAGCTAAAAAAATAATGCATCTTGGCTTAACTTCAGCCCAGTTACAGAGCGTGAAGTCCTCAACATCATCACTAAGCTTAAACCCTCCTCTCATACCATGGACTCTCTCTCCGCTAACCTTGTGCAAGATTTAAAGCATATCATCGCACCTTAATGGACTACCATCATCAATTCCTCCTTGGCCACAGGGTGTGTCCCTGTTTCCCTCCAGCTTGGCCAAATCACTCCCATCCTCAAAAACACTACTGCTGACCCCACCGACCTTAACAATCTGTGGCCTATCTCTAATCTCCCTCTTCTATCCAAGGCCCTCGAAAAATGTGCCTTTCTCCAACTGGACAAGCAAATTGACTCTTTCATCCTCCTGGACACATTACAGTCTGGGTTTAGAAAGGGCTGCAGTACTGAAACTTCTATTGTCGATGACATCCATCACTCCCTCAACAAGGGAGAGGCCTCCCTTCTCATTCTTCCTGACATATCTGCTGATTTCAACACTGGTAACCACTCTGCCTTATTCAACATACTCAAAGATAGGTTTGGCTTCGATGGTCCTGTCCTCGAATGGTTCACCTCCTTCTTTCAGCACAGAACCCAACAAATTAAAATTAGCAATTACCTCTCTAAACCTACTCCTGTCTCCCTGGGGGTTCCCCAGGGTTCTGTTCTCTCTCCCTCTCTATTTAACCTCTTCATGGAACCCCTCACCGTCATTCTTTGGCAAGCTGACATCAACTGCCACCTCTGCTGACGATACCCAGATTTACTGTCAAATCAAGTCCCAAGCTGACATCCTACACCTCATTAATGCCCTGACTAAGATTCGACAATGGTTCCATCACAATTACCTTAAACTTAACCCTAAAAAAACAGAAGTCATTCTCTTTACTCCTAAAAACAACCGGCTCCCCATTCAACACTGGATCTCTGACCCTTAAATCTCTCAACTGCTCTTTGTCCACCTCTAACTAAGTTAAATCACTCGGAATAAGCATTGACCAAAACCTCAACCTTTCTCCCCACATAAAAAATGTGGCCAAAGGCACTCTCTTCTCTCTACATCACCTCAAGAAAATCAAACCCTTCATTTCTGCTGATGATTCTAAATTAGTTGTGCAATCACTAGTACTTTCTATAATGAACTATGGTAATGCCATGCTCTCTGAAACCCCTAAAGTCCACCTAGCACCAATCAAATCAGTCCTTAACCTCACAGCCAGGCTTATTTTGGACTGTAAGCATTTCAATCAGATCTCCCCCATCCTCAAAGTTCTCAAATGCCTTTCCATTGAAGGCAGATCCACCTACAAGAATGCTTGCATTACGCATAAAGCCTTGCATCAGCATACCCAATTGTATCTTGCAGACAAACTCAACAAAGCAGGCTTCTCTAGAGAAATGAGAAGCACAAATACTCTCATGCTAGTACCTTCCTTGGTAAACAAGAAATCCACCCAGTTATGCTCTTTCTCTGAAAATAAGCCTCCTATCTGGAACCTACTCCCCAAAGATATACGTGGCAACCCCTCCTACCTTAGCTTCTAAAAAGAGCTCACACAGCACCTTCTCAACAAATTCTGGGATCCTTAATCCTGCCACCTAACAGGGGTTTACAACCTGCCCACAGTGCTATGTTCTCACCACAATATACCTTACTTACTACCCCTTCTCCTCTCATTCTCAAATATATTTCCACCCTCCCCCTACTAGTTCTCTTATATTCCCTACCTATCCCTACATGCTATCTCCTCTTACATCACCCTCCTCAGTTTCCCGTTTCCTCTTTACTTCCCTCCCCATCCCTGACCACCCACGCTACATCAACTATCTAATTCTGGTCTAATTGTACATATTATTTTCATGTCTATGTATTTACTGTTCTTTGCATTTTATTTCTATTTTCTTGCACTTTCCATTTTTGTACAAATGTTATATTTTATTTTGTTCCACTCCCAACCCATGTTAAGCACTCTGATACCCTTGGGTCTATCCAGCGCTATATAAAACCGTTTAAATAAATAAAAATAAATAAGGATTAGAACTCGGGTCTCCGTAAACCACAGACCGCTGGCAGTGGGGTGGGTGTATATTAGTTCACTTTCTCAGGTGGACCAACACATGTCCTCCTCAGAGGGGGTCTTCTCTCTTTGAAGATTCAGCTGCGAAGGCTCCAACCTCCTGCAAATACATTACAAGGCACGCAGCGCATGGAGAAAACACAGGCATAGGACCATTCTGACCAGATAAAGATTCAGTGATGGGTTTCAATCGGAAACTGTAGTGAAAGGGTTAGCCCGACAGATATTATCCACAGAAGATCCCTACGCCTCGGTGTCCACCTCCCCGCTGCTGGATCAGTAAGTCTGGGTGCTTTGCACAAAGCTGCCCTTTAAACCGCAGCCTGGTGTCTTTCTCATGCAGAACCGTCCACTGCAGCGGGGGCTACTCCCAGGGAGGCAGGTCTGGGGAACAAGACCCTTTCTCCTTGAAGTCAGCTGAGTGAGCCTGCAGTGACACAGGGTCGGGAGCCCCCGTCCGCCTCTGCAGTCCAATGCACTAGCAGGGAGTCACCCATCTCAGAGAACCTCCTCCCTCTACCTGTTCCTCTTCATGGAGTGATGCGCTCCCGGGGTTGTAATCCATAGCCCTGCAACATAAGTTAGCATGCCCCGGGACCAAGCCCACCCAGGGGCTCACATACAACAAAGCACGGGTGCCCATGCTTTTTTTTTTTTTTAGTGGCAGGATTTGTGCACCTAGTGTGAATTTGGCCGTTTTTTGGCCATGTGGGTCCTTGTGGGACACCCTGAGCAGGCCTAGGGGGTCTTTCTGTTTATACCCTGTCCCCTTTTCTTGTTTTTCACCTTTATGTTTACTCTTTTCTTGTGACTCGGTTACCGAGTCACAAGATGGCTGCCAACACTTCCTGGATTAGGGTGTTGGCAGCCAATCAGATCTCACTATGAGATGTGTGGTTAGGCTCCACCCAGATATTAAAAGTTTTTTTATTTTTTTATTTCTCAGGCACTACTGAACGGGTATATACCATTTAAAAAAAAAAAAGCTTCTGAACCAAGCGCTACTATTTTGGTAATTTTGGTGTAATTCCTTTCAGCAGTTTGGGATGTAGCTTTGTCTAAAATGTGCTAAGGAAATTAACATGGGGAAATCGCATTTTGAGACCCCCTTTTTTTCTCAGCCCCGGCTTGACGAATCATCCCAAAACTTTCAAGACAGAAGTTGACCACTAGTTTTGATGATGTCACGAAGATTCGTCAACTGGTGCCAAAGTTATTGAGATAATAAAAGTCGCTTTTTAAATCGAAATGAGGTCCTAACTATAACTACCTCCTGGCGACCGCCAGTAGGTAATATATATATAAATATATATATATACATCTGCAACATTCTATTTGGAATAACTTTAGCGCTGGTTGATGAATCTTCTCCAAATTTCCAAAACGAATGGCCAGCTCTGTTCCGCTCCTTCCCTGAAAGTTTGGGGGTGATTCGTCAAGCGGGGGCGAGAAAAAAGGGGGGTCCCAAAACATGTTTTTCCCATGCAATTTCCCGTAGGATCTTTAGCTGAACGGAATTACGCCAAATTTGGCCGAGATGTAGCCCTCAGTTCAGACTAGTGCCTTTTGCTTAAATGGTGTCAATCTGTTCAGTAGTTCCTGAGAAAATTACAGTTAAAAGCATATATATATCTATGGGCGCGGTGGATCCGCGGACTATGAGTGCACCGTGAGTGTATCGTAAGCGCACCCTTCCGATCAAGCGCTGAAAGCTAATTGGCTGTAAAGTGGTTGTCAACATTTGAAACCAGGAACTGTTGGCAGCCATTTTGTGACTCGGTAGAAGCGAGGCTGAAGAAGTCAAGCGAGGCTGAAGAAGTCAGTGGAACAAGTGTTTAAAATGTTTGAAGGGGGCAGGGTAGAAATACTTTGACCCTTTTTTTGGGGGGTTAAAAACGGCAAGTGGCGTATGGTGCGCGGACTCTGCCGTAAAAATAAATCTATAAAAAAATTGAGCTTTTTTCATAATTAGCCCCCAGGGGATCAAATCCCGGGGGCAAAATTATAAAATTTAATGGTGGGCCCAGAGGGGCCCCCCAGCCCCGGGGATCGTCACCCCCCGGGGCTACAAAAAAAATGGTTGGGGGGGTCCAAGGTCCCCAAAGCCCCGGGGACCACCAACCCCGGGGCTTTATGTATTATGGGAGGGGGCTGCGTGGCGCCCCTCCTGGAGCGCTTGAGGGCCTCGTCACCCCCCGGGGCTAAAAAAAAATGGTTGGGGGGCTGCAAGGTCTCCAAAGCCCCGGGGACCACCACTCCCCGGGGCTTTATGTATTGTGGGAGGGCCGGCTCCTGCAGTGTCCCCGGGTGTCCATCCCGCTCTCCCATAGCAAGGAAATCTGTTCTCTCTTTCAAAATCTAAATCAGATTAATTTTTCCACATGGGGAGCTGCATGTTAGATAAAAAGGAAGTTAAAATTGTGTATTTTTCACCACGTGCCGGGACATAATGCACCCTGAAGCTCTACATCTAAAAGATAGTAAAAGAAAGATGTTAGGATTGGTATTAGTTACTATCTTAAAGTGGAGTAGAATACCATCGCCCTTTCACACACCTTCCCTCCCGCATTTAAAACAACTATTTGTACAGTTTATATTCCGGACGTTTGACCAATTATAAAGACGTTCCTGCTATTGGAAAAAAATATATAAATGCAATAAGATACAGTATATAGGACTGCCTACGCCTAAATCGCTGCGTCGCTTTTTTATATCCAGTCCGCTGCACCCCATGGACTCCCTCCGATGCGCACCCAGGCCTCACTGCTCACCTTTTCGTGGACAGGACACCTTCTACATCATGCAGTCCCGCTCTGCCACCAAGAAATCTGACATATGGTGCAGAGTCTTGATTTCCGTATGGCTGACAACATACTCGTGCTCCCATCATCATCACAGATTCCTCACCCGCTCATTCCTTCCGGTACCAATAACTCAGTGACCAAAGAGGCCACGCACATACTGGTGGGCCCTTTTACTTGGTGGTTCGGGCCTACATGAGGCATCTGAAGCACTAGGACGGACCATCACAGCGTTTGCCATGGGAGCAACTCTAAAATGTCATAGAGCAAATGCCCCGTCTTTTCTAATGGTAGGGTCACATGTGTAGTGACACATGTGCTGGGTGGGTGTGGTGTGGGTGTATACCAGCCATGAGGGAGTGTGTGTGCCATTCTCACAACTAGACCTGGAACTAAGAAATCAGTACAATGGAAATCTGGGCCATGTAGCGTTTTTGTCTTTTCCTGGAAGCGTAAGCGGAGTGAGCTGGCCTAACGTATGCCAGTGCTGCGCGAGGCTGTGAACCATGTTTTCAGAGCTATGGGCGTGGTTCCGTCGTTAGCTATATGAGAAATCAAGTTATTCAGGTGTGCGTTTTGTAGTGCAGACGTCACTCGGGTCTTAAACGCAAATGTGTCTTATATCTGTAAAGTAGAACAACATGGCAAACATGGAAGGTACGGGGTATCCCTGACTCTATATTCATTCATAGTTGCACACATAATAGATGGTGGACATGATGCATTACTTTGATTATGAATGTTTGTTGTACATTCAGTGGAGTGTTGTAGCTGTAGTAATACAGGGCTGTGAAAGGTTTAAGTTACAGTTTTTGGCACATGAAGGGCAGCTAATATATATATACGTATGTGGTTATTCGAGTATACTGTCAAACTTGGTGCTGTAAATCAGTGTTCAAGCCTCGGAGTTGCGTCCACATCCTGTTATTGTAGAGAAATGTCGTAATCTACGCATGCCTGAAAATGTACTGTAAATACGGTGCTCATGTAACTTGCTGATATACTTTTGGGTTGATTTTGCGCTATATAAATATGCAAAACAAAATATAAAAAAGGAGGAACAGCCCACACTTACTGTCAGAGGTAAGATGGTTGTATACGCTATTTATATCACAATATAATGTGGTAGGGCGCAGGAGCAGTATTTTACAAACATAATAAATGCACATACACAGATAGATAGTTGAAGTGTTTATGGGCAAGTGTGCTCGATTCCATTTTATTACGTTGCTGTTGGTAACAAGTAGAATAGTAATTATGATATCATACATAGATATTCAATTGTAAATGGTTTATGATTTCTGCTGTACAAAGGTAGGAGCACAACATGTAAAAAAATACACAGAAGATTCTATCGTAAAGGGTTCATGAGTTGTGGTGCACTGAGGTAGGGTCGGTTTGTGTGGAACCTGCGATGATGTGTGGTTCAGGCATACCGTGCTTCTTACAATGTCTTTTGCTACTGAATTTTGCCTTAATAAGGACAGGTGGCGATTATTTATGGTGCACCGACAGGTACGTCTGGTAGTCAGCGTGTTGCCTACTGGACTGCATAATCTATAATCACGATTCAAATAAAATATGAAACATGTGTGAAATACATTGTCGAAATGTGTATGTTTCAGGGACATTATAGTTCAAGTTGTGACCTGTGTTGTCCGCACTGTAGACTGCCATTGACTGTGCCTTTGCACTTGCAGCGTGAATTTTGGTTTTCAACTAAACCTAGAACAGATATAAAATAAGTTTTTGAAAGAAGGCTACTAAAGGGATATTGTATAGGGTTTGATAGATGTTTTATTTAGTTTGGTACAGCACTCTGCAAATAATGAATAAAGAGTCAGTTGAATTCTGCCTGAATACGGCCACATGACGATGAATTATGGTGCACTGAGTTAGTAGTACCTTTGGGACTGAGCGTGTACGTAACCTGCGATGATGCGTGGTCTGGACAGGCCGCACTGGGGGTAATGTTTTTTTACTACTGAATTTTGCCTTAATAAAGCATTGGGGCAATTATTTATGGTGTACTGAGTTATTGGTACGTCTGGTGTTTAGCGTGTGCTCACCCTGCGATGATGCGTGGTCTGAAAGGGCTGCACTCAAAGCATTGAATGTTGCATACTAGATTGCATGTACGTTGAGGGGGGAAAAAAACTACCATTGATGGTTATCAATTGTTCTGCAAACTAGGTCAACTGATTGTTTCCCATAACAAATTAAACGATTGCACTTCACGCAGTGCATTCAAACTTTCTCAAAATGGGGACGTATGGCTGGTGGTTTTTCTTTACCGGTTATAGTCAAGTTGTAAATCCTGCTGCTCACAGTGTAGATGTTAGGGTGGACTGCATCATCTGCAATCATGATTGACGTGGAAGATAGAACATATATAGAATACGGTATTAAAATATGTATATTTCCGGGACATTTAAAAGGGACAGTATGTCTCACTGTGACATAAAACTCTTCACTCTTCTTTGCGATAATTTATGGTGCACTGAGTTAATATTATCTTTGGCGTTGAGCTTGTACGTATCCTGCAATATTGCGTAGTGCAGGGGGGCGGAACTGGGAGCAATGTTTTTTTGCCTAGTGAATTCTGCTTTATTAGGGGTATGGAGAGATGACCAGTGGTGCAGTGAGTTAGTGGTACCGAAAGAACTCAGCGTGTGCGTACCCTGCGATAATTCGTGTTTCGGGGGGGGTCGCAGTGGTATAATATCTCTTGTCTACTTGAATGCGTCATGTACAAACGTTTTTCTACCTGAATGGTGAGCCCTCACAATGTAGATTGAAGGCAGTAGTTATCACTGACATCAAGAAATTCCTTATGTCGTATCTTTTAACAAAATCTGAGGACATAAAGTACAATTAACTGTACCTTAAAAAAAACAAGGCTACATTTCATTCTGTTCGATGTATAGATTGAAAGCTGAATTCAAAATGTGAACCCTGCTGTCCGTACTGTAGATTGAAGGCAGAAGTATCGACAAATGATTTTTGTCACTTATTTTAACAAAATCAGAACACATACAGTACAATTGACTCAGCATTAAATAAATCAAGGTTGAATTTCCTACTCTACGTAGTATACATGCAAGTTGACTTCTAGTTGTGAACCTTGCTGTCTGCAGTGTAAATTGAAGGCAGAAGTTGACACAGACATCGAGGAATGCTTTTTTGTCACATACTTTAACAAAATCTGTGGACACAGTACACTTGTCTCTGCCTTAAAGAAATTGAACTCAATGTTGTCTGTAGTGCTAATGCGACACTTGCATCAAGTGGTAAACGTAGATGTCATGAATGACATCATCCCCAGTGGTTTGCGGGCGCGAGAGTTACAGTTAGTACAACTAACTATAACAGAGGAATTTCAATTGTTTTGTATGAGTGGAATGTCCAGCTAACTATAACACCCATGAAACCTATGGTTTTTTCAACGAATTTCTAAGGTTTTTTAAATGATAATAACTAACTATAACCTACTTGAAACCTATGGTTTTTTTCAGTGAATATATATATATATGTATATATATATATACATATATATATATATATATTCACTTAAAAAACCATAAGTTTCAGGCCTTATATAGTTAGGAATTAGCATTTAAAAAACCATTGAAATTGTTCCTATATAGTTAGTTAGTTGTACTAACTATATTTCGTGCACCCGCAATCCACTGCTGATGATGTCACATATTACATCATTCATGACATGGTCAGTGACATCACTGATGACATCTCAAATGACATCACTGATGACATCACTGATGACATCTCATTTGACATCACTGATGACATCACTGATGGCATCCTCCAGTGACTGTGTGTTTCTGTAAAGTTTAAATATGTTTTACATATTGAAGAATGAGTGAATGTATAAGTGTCTGGATGAAGGATTTAGTAGGTGTGTGACTGACTGTATGAGTGAGTGATTAAATGTGTCTTACTAAATGCATGGGTTAGTGACTAAACCGTCTGAATGTGTGCATCATTATTTCTGTTGTTGTGTAAGCTGCTGCATGTGTTGAACAGTAGCTATATGAGTGGCTATATGGGTTATTGATTGGTTGCCCAAGTATTTGTTTGTGAGGCTGAGTGTGTGTGTGGGTGCCTGGGAGGTGTGTGACTCTGTGCATAGATGTGTGAGCAGTTGATTCACTAGGTGTATGAGTTCAAGAGTGCATGTAGAAACAGATATATGGGCGGTTGACTGTGTGCATGGGTGTGTTGGTGAGTGAATGGATATCTCAGTGCTACATGTCCAAGTAAGTACATATGTAAAACACAGTGCATGTGAGAGTTGGCATATGTAAATGAATATACATGAGAGCCAGTGAATGTGCGAGTGGCTGTATGGATCATTGTGTACTTGTATCAGTGATTGTATAAGAGAGTAAGTATGTGTTAGTATATGTTTGAATAAGTAAGGTGTTGTGTGTATAACTGTATAGTTGAGGAAAGGGAAGTGTGATTGATTCTTTGCATGACTGACTAGGTGTGTGAGTAACTCCATGGATGAGTGGCAGTGTGTGAGTGTCTATATAGGTGTATGAATGCATATGATAGTGTTGTATTGATGAGTGACTGTATGTATGAGTGATTCTATTGGTGAATGAGTGAATGTGTGTATAGACCTAGGAATCAGTGAGTGCGTATGTAGTAACTGGTATTGGTGTGTCAATGGTTTCAATAATGGTAGTCTGTATTTAACACTGGGTGTATCAAAGGTTATATTTGAGTGTGAGGAGGTGCATCGTATTATCACATGAATGATATCATCAGTGATGTGATCAGTGATGTCAAATGAAATGTCATCAGTGATGTCATCAGTGATGTCATCAGTGATGTCACTGACCATGTCATGAATGATGTAATATGTGACATCATCAGCAGTGGATTGCGGGTGCGCGAAATATAGTTAGTTCAACTAACTATATAGGAGCAATTTCAATGGTTTTTTAAATGCTAATTCCTAACTATATAAGGCCTGAAACCTATGGTTTTTTAAGTGAATTTGCAAGGTTTTTTAAATGCTAATTCCAAACTATATCAGGCGTGAAACCTATATTTTTTTTCAATAAATTTCAAAGGTTTTGTGAATGCTAATTCTATTAGCGGATACAGTTTATATATGTTATTATCCTTCTGGGACAACCTGAGCAGCCATCTTGTTTCTCAGGAGAAGTGAGGCACAAGAGAGCACAAAATAAGAGTGGAAAACACGAAAAGGGGGCAGGGTAGAGACCCCCTGACACCCTAGCCCTTCTCAGGGGGTCCCAGAAGGACCACCAAGTGCAAATTATTTATTTTTTTAAATCGCGGGGTACGCGCACGGTATGCGTACTGTTAGAAATGGGATCCCTGGCTGGCCGGGGCTTGTGCCAAAGTCAGTCAGAGACCACCACTCCTAAGTCAGGGCAAGGGAGTTACACGCCAAGATAACCCCTGCTCACCCTCTAGGTAACGTGGCGCGAGCAGCAAGGCTAAACTTGGAGGCGATGTGAGTTAAGTATTTGCGCACGCACCCCAGCAACAACACCCAGGCCCACCACAAAGGAAAAAGTCTAGGGGTGAACCTGCCAGAAGTGCCAAGTCCAACACAACCCCCTTCCAGCTAAAACGCAGGGTAGACCAATCACCACCGTGATGGACTTCCCTGCTTGGGGCGATAGAACACGGACGCAGGCCCGCAACTGCAGGGACACCCTCCTGTTCTACGCCACGGTGAACCCCTAGGGTTCCTTCTAAAGCTACTGTAAGGACTAACTGGGCTACCCCACTGGTACTCTCCAGCTGTCCTCGGCCAGGAGCAGGACCTAGGCCACCCAGGTGCCACTGGTTCCTGCCTACTCACAAAGTGGGGGTTAGTAACCCCTGGTACATAGCAGCCACCCTCCACTCTTCCTGTCTGCAAGATAGGGCCAGACTGCCACTGGTTCTCCAGCCTAGGGCCTACAACCTCAGGCAGACCAGGAGTCTCAGGGAAGGCTCTCCTCCCCTTACCTCTTCTCCTAGGGTTCCTCCTCCTCCGGCGGGGGGTACACCTAGAACGCCATTCCAACCCAGGGTTTAACCCCTCAAGTTGCACCGGGGTCAGAGGTGGGCTCTCCCACCCTCTGCACCCCCTTCCAGAGTCCTGCTCCCTACCAACTGGGGCGATACCTCTGGAAGAAGAACCGGTCAGGACACTGGTTACAGTCGTCCTACCCTTCAGGTCAAGCTGATCCTGAACCTGGCCTCCCAACCTCTGCTCTAAAACCTTTGGTGGAACAATTGCCTGGCACTCCAGGACTTCTGGGGATTCATACTCCATCCCCCTGAGGCTGACACATGACCCATGTGTCGTGTGACTGTCTGTCTGGCGCAGATCTCCCGTCCCCTGTCCACCTGACAGGGCGCGAAGATCCCCCAGAACATAAGTGGTGTCACCATGGTCACTACACGAAAACCTAGCCCAACTGGGTAGTCCCTGACCCACTGGTTCTTCCACTGGGAAAATCCCCCATTCACTCCTCACTCTGGACTCCTGTACCCTCCCTACCGGAGCGGTACTGCCAGACTCTAGAACCACAGGAGCTCTGGTTACAGACGCTCCAGGTCCTCTACTCACTAGGAGATCCTCCTCAAATGGAGTAACAGGACAGCCTAGGTCCCCAACCTGGTGTTCCCTAAAGAAACCATCCAAGTCCTGAGGCAGGGCATCGGGCACCTGGGGACCCTCGGTCACCCACTTACTCCTGCTCCACTGAGCCAGGCAATAAGCCCCTACACCCTCCTCGCTATCCTGGGAACTAGCTGGGCTACACTGAGCCTCTTCCACCACACTGGGCTGGAAGATACCTGAACCACTTCTTTTGGACTCACTCACTAGGGACTCTAAAAAACCTCTGGCCCTTTCCCAGTGGTCTGCTTCATCTGCAAGCTCACATGCGTCAGACAATCCACACCCCAACAGGTGTGTGCCCAACCCTGGTGAACAACAACTGAGCAGGTGCTCTTTGACAATCAGACCAAACAAGACGTCAAAATCATCTTTCGTGTGAACCTGTACCCAAGCCCACAGTGTATCACAACATTCATCCTCAAACTCCTCCCAAGACTGGTGAGACAGTTTCTTACTGTCCCTGAACTTCAACCTTAACTCCTCCTCTTGGGAAACAGGTGCCAGACTGGGGGAACTGGGACTGGGATTTCCTACACTGAAATCTATATAGCTGCCACCACTGGACTCAACCTGCCCTGTGGAGTCCAGAAAATTAAAACTGCGCACAGGGGATAGTCTACCCTCCAGAGCTACTTTGCCTCTGGTGGAGGCCCTCTCAGCCTCCTCTATCCTTTTCTGCGCTAAGACCCTCTGAGTCTCTAGCTGTTGCTTTCTAACGCCCGGCTGTGCCATAGCCTGGGCATGCTCTAACCTGAGCTTTTCTAAAGCCAGCTGGTGCTCCCTTTCTCCAACTCCTCTGGGGACAGGAAAAGGGATGAGGCACTGCCTCCTACACTGGACCCAGCAAGGGACTCCCTATCTATGGGGTCCTCACTATCTGCTGGCGTCCCTGTGCTATTATTTTCTTCCTCCTCTTCAGACTCTTCAGGGCTCCCCTCAGACCCACCACCCTCATGGTGTGAGACCCGGACCCTCTCCTCACTGTGCTCAGGCTCCCAGTCCTCCTTCTGCCATTGGATTAGGTTACCCCTAAGTTGGGACTGGGTGTCTGACTCATTCACTGCAATGTCTCTCTCTTCGCAAAACTCTCTCAGTTCATGCATAAACAGACCCCAAACATTAAAAGCAGACTCCATCTTGGCAGGGTGCTCACAGACACGTGCAACACAGGGGACTTAACTGTCAGAGCTGAAGCAATAGTACAAAATTACAAAGGTATTCAGCAAGCTCTCTACCCCAGAGAACTCACACTCACTTGTCTAGTGCCACACACCATTCATCCACACACAACCCTCCCCTCGGACTGGTAAGGCAGTTTCTACCACCCCTGATTCCTCAACCTGACCACACGTGACCCAGGTACCAAACTCTGGGCGCAGGGCGGGGGACAAATGTACTTGACACAATTACACAATGACACCTTAAGGAGAAGAAAATAATGGAACTTCAAAAACAATAATCCCCTAAAATGTGGTCATCTAAAATGCAGAGTTTTGTAGTGCGGCCAGTTGCCACTGTGGTACAACGCAAACACAAATCCTTATCCTACCGCTGCCACCAATGTTAGAAATGGGATCCCTGGCTGGCCAGGGCTTGCGCCAAAGTCAGTCAGAGACCACCACTCCTAAGTCAGGGCAAGGGAGTTACACGCCAAGATAAACCCTGCTCACCCTCTAGGTAACGTGGCGCGAGCAGCAAGGCTAAACTTGGAGGCGATGTGAGTTAAGTATTTGCGCACGCACCCCAGCAACAACACCCAGGCCCACCACAAAGGAAAAAGTCTAGGGGTGAACCTGCCAGAAGGGCCAAGTCCAACACGTACCGTACGCGTACGGTGCGCATACCCCGCTATTTTTTTGATTTTTTTTTTTGTTGCCCTTGGGGGTCCTTTTGGGACCCCCTGAGAAGGGCTGGAGGGTTGGGGGGTCTCTACACTGCCCCCTTTTCGTGTTTTCCACTCTTGTTTTGGGCTCTCTTGTGCCTCGGTTCTCCTGAAAAACAAGATGGTGGCCAACACTTCCTGGTTTGGACAGTTTAGAATGTTGACAGTCGACTGCCAGCCAATCAGAAACTCGCTCGCGTACGTAAGGGTACGCGTACGGTGCGCGTACGGTGAGCGCATATAGATATATAATTTGCCCAAATTCAATTTTGTCAACAACTACTGGAGGGATTTTCACCAAATATAGAAAAGGCACTACTGCATACCTGTCCCTACCATTTTGCCAAGTTTGGTGTAATTCCGTTCAGCCATTCAGACTATAGCCTTGTCTAAAGGTCCCCTAGAAAATGCCATTTGAAAAATTTCAAATTCAATTTTCTCAAAAACAACAGGAGGGATTCTCACCAAACATAGCAAAGGCACATCTGCATACCAGGCCCTACCATTTTGCCAAGTTTGGTGTAATTCCATTCAGCCGTTCGGGCTGTAGCCGTGTCTAAAGGTCCCATAGAAAATGCCATTTTACTAACTCTCTATACCACTCTCTACTACTCACTCTCTACTACTCACTCTCTACTACTCTCTACTCTACTATTCACTCTACAACTCTACTACTCACTCTCTGCTACTCTCTCTACTGCTCTCTACTACTCTCTACTACTCACTCTCTACTCTCTACTACTCACTCTCTGCTACTCTCTCTACCTCTCTCTACTTCTCTCTCCACTAGTCTCTACCTCTCTACCTCTACACCTCTACCTCTCTACCTCTCTCTACACGCACACATATACACATATATATATGCATATATACGTATATGCATTTATATATATGTATGTGTATATATATATTACCTACTGGCGGTCGCCAGTAGGTAGTTATAGTTAGGATTGATTTCCATAGGGAAATCGCAACATTCTATTGGGAATAACTTTGGCGCCGGTTGAGGAATCTGCCTGACATTTTCCTCAACTTTGCCTCACGTCGCTCCGGCCCTTCTCTGAAAGTTTGGGGGGTATCCATCAAGCGGGGGCCGAGATAAAAGGGGGGTCCCAAAACGTGCTGTCCCCATGTTAATTTCCATAGGGCGGTCGGTCTCACTTTTAGCTCGAACGGCTGAATGGATTTTCACCAAAGTTGGCAAAATTGTAGGGACTGGTAGCCCGATGTGCCTTTGCTATGTCTCAAGATATGTGCTCCAGAGGATTTTGAGTAATTTAGGTTCCAAAAAGTGTATATATCTATAGCCGCGCCCCGGTACGCGCACCGGGGAGCGCTCCGGGCGCGCCACGCGACTTGCGCACGGAAAGCTGATTGGCTCTCGGGTGTCTGTAAACATTCCAAACAGTCCGGAGCGACCGCCATCTTGTGTCTCGGTAGGATCGAGACACAAGAGGTGGTAAAAAAAAGGGGGAAATAATCAAAAGGGGGCAGGGTAGACTCCCCCTGACCCCCTAGGTTTAATGTGGGGGCCATAAAAGGGTCCCTCGGGTAAAACATTTTTTAAATTTTTTTTTGATTTTCGCGGGGTACGCGCACCGGGGAGCGTACCGGGGAGCGTACTTTGGTGAAAAATAGTTGAAATAATAGTGTAAAATAATCATTTTGAGTTATTACAGGTAGGGTAGCTCTGAAAAGAGCTTTTGGGTTCTGTGACTGTTTTAGGTACCTACAAGTACGTCCCACACACACCCACACGCACACAACCCCACACCCCCACACCCACACACTCCCCACACACACCTCACACACGCACACCTCCACCCACACCCAAACACCCCACACCCCCACACCGACACCTTACACATCCACACCCACACCCACACATCCCACACACCCACACTCACACACACACCTCACCCCCCCAACACACACACACACGCACACACAGATACCTCACAGACATACCCCCCACACCCCCCCACACACACACACACCTCACAGACACACCCACACATCCCACACATACACACATATAGTTCAAGTTCAAGTTCAAGTTCAAAAATTTGTATAGCGCACTACTCACCCAGAGGGTCTCAAGGCGCTTGGGGGAGGGGGGGTACATTACTTATCGAATATCCAAGTTTTTAGTTGCTTTCTGAAGGAGAGGTGGTTCTGTGTAAGGCGGAGGTGGGTGGGGAGAGAATTCCAGGTTTTGGCCGCTAAATAGGAGAAGGATCTTCCCCCCATGGTGGATCTATGGATGCGCAGAATTGCGGCGAGGGCTTGATTGGATGATCATAGTTGGCGGGTGGGTGTGTAGAAGGACAGTCGCGTGTTGAGGCATTCGGGTCCTAGGTCGTAGAGGGCTTTGTGTGCGTGGGTGAGGAGACGGAACGTTATTCTCTTGTTGACGGGGAGCCAGTGGAGATCTTTCAGGTGGCCGGAAATGTGAGCTTGACGGGGGATGTCTAGGATGAGTCTGGCTGATGCGTTTTGGATGCGTTGGAGTTTTTTCTGTAGTTTGGCTGTAGTTCCGGCGTAAAGGGTGTTTCCGTAATCCAGTCAGCTCGTGACCAGTGCGTGGGTGACCGTCTTTCTTGTTTCGGTGGGGATCCAGCGGAAGATTTTTTTGAGCATGCGTAGGGTGTTGAAGCATGATGATGAGACGGCGTTGACTTGTCTGGTCATCAAGAGGGAGGAGTCCAGGATGAAGCCCAGGTTACGTGCGTGGTCCGTAGGTATGGGTGCGGTTCCCAGGGCCGGTGGCCACCATGAGTCATCCCAGGCAGCGGGGGATGAACCTAAGATGAGGACTTCCGTTTTGTCCGAGTTCAGTTTTAAACGGCTGTTCTTCATCCACTCTGCTACTTCTTTCATTCCTTCGTGTAAGTTGGTTTTGGCGGTGTTTGGGTCTTTGGTTAGGGAGAGGATCAGCTGGGTGTCGTCTGCATAGGAGATGATGTTGAGGTTGTGTTGGCGTGCAATGGATGCGAGGGGGCTCATGTATATGTTGAAGAGGGTGGGACTGAGTGATGATCCTTGTGGAACGCCGCAGATGACTTCGGTAGCCTCTGATCTGAAAGGGGGGAGGCGGACTCTCTGGGTTCTTCCGGCGAGGAACGAGATTAACCAGTCCAATGCTTTTCCTTGTATTCCGACGTTGCTGAGGCGTTGTATGAGGGTGCTATGACAGACTGTGTCGAATGCTGCGGAGAGGTCCAGTAGGATGAGGGCCGCTGTTTCTCCGTTGTCCAGTAGAGTTCGAATGTCGTCTGTTGCTGCGATGAGGGTGGTTTCGGTGCTGTGTTTGGCTCGGAAGCCGGACTGTGAGGGGTCGAGGGATTTGTTGGATTCGAGGAAGGCGGCAAGCTGACTGTTGACGGCTTTCTCAATGACTTTGGCAGGGAATGGGAGGAGCGAGATGGGGCGGTAGTTCTTAAGTTCAGCGGGGTCTGCTGTGGGTTTCTTCAGAAGGGCGCTGAGTTCGGCATGTTTCCAGCTTTCCGGGAAGGTAGCGGAGTTGAAGGAGCAGTTGATGACGTCACGGAGATGGGGTGCGATAATGGAGTCTGCTTTGTTGAATATGTGATGGGGACATGGGTCGGTTGGCGATCCCGAGTGAATGGAGTTCATCAGGCGGACGGTGTCTTCAGTGGTTATTGGGTTCCAGGTGCAAAGGTTGTTAGAGGGCGGTTTTGGTTCGGAGGTGGGTGGAGAGGACTGGTCTCGGACTGGATTCCAAAGCTGTTATGTATGTCGGCGATTTTGTTGTGGAAGAATGAGGCCAGGGAGTCGCAGAGGTCTTGGGAAGGAGTGATGTCATTGGAGCCGGCGGTGGGGTTGGTAAATTCTTTGACGATGTTGAATAGTTCCTTGCTGTTTTGGGCGTTGTTGTCAAGGCGATCCTTGATTGCTGATTTCTTGGTGGATCGGATCAGTTGTTGGTGTTTGCGGGTGGCGTTCTTGAAGGTGGCCAGGTTGTCAGTGGTTGGGTTTTTTCTCCAGGTTTTCTCGAGGGTACGACAGAGCTTCTTGGATTTCTTAAGGTCATCGTTGAACCAGGGGGCTTTTTTGCTACCTTGCTTGATTTGATGGTTTTTCAAGGGTGCTAGTTCGTCAGCGCTGTGGGTGATCCATTGAGTGAGGTTGGTGGCTGCTTGGTTTGGGTCCGATGATTTGGCGGGAGGGTTTTGGTGAAGCGATGTGAAGAGCTGGTCGGTAGTAATTTTGTTCCAGTTTCTTCGTGTAATAGGTTGTGGGGGGTTGTGGGTCGTGATCTTTTTGTAGTTGAAGTGAACGCAGCTGTGGTCCGTCCAGTGGAGAGCTGTGGTGTGATTGAAGGAGATGTGCTTGCTGGAGGTGAAGATTGGGTCGAGCGTGTGTCCGGCATAGTGGGTGGGGGAATTGTTCGAGTCCGAGGTTGGCCAGGTTGTCCAGAAGGGTGGTGGTGTTGCTGTTGTTTTTCTTTTCCAGGTGGAAGTTGAGGTCTCCCAGTAGAATGTAGTCCTCGGCGGGGAGAGCGTGTGGGCTGATGAAGTCAGTGATGTCTTCGCTGAATTGTGTGCGGGGTCCTGGTGGTCTGTAGATGAGGGTGCCTCTGAGTGTGGTCTTGGGGTCGGTGTGGATCTGGAAGTGAAGGTGTTCGGCGGTAGCGAGGTAATCGTCGGAACTGGTCGTGATGCGGATGGTGTTCTTATGGATGATGGCGATGCCTCCTCCTGTTTGGTTGGTGCGGTCCTTTCGGATGATCTTGTAGCCGTCCGTGATGGCAATGGCGATGTCAGGAGCTGATGAGGCGTTCATCCAGGTTTCTGTAAGGAAGGCGACGTCCGGCGATGTAGTGTCGAGTAGGTTCCAGAGTTCAATGGCGTGTCTGTGGACCGAGCGGGTGTTGAGCAGGATGCACTTTAGGTGGTTAGTGTCTGAGCTCTGTTTGGAGTTTGTGGATTTGGTGTGGGTCCTGATGCAGTCAAATTTGCAGGAGTGGCAGGTGAAGGGTCCATGTGTGTGTCCTGGGGCGGCTTGGTAGCATGTTGGGAGTCGGCCGGGGTTAAGTGCTGAGAGGGTAGCTGCGTCGTATGTAAGGCGGGCGGAGTGGGTCTTGTGAGGGCCAGGGGTTCTGGCGCTGGGCGCGGTCCAGGCGCGGACGGGCGTAGACGGGCTTACCTTTGGTGCACCTTTGGGGCGCGATCGCTGCGCGTGAACGCTGCGCGCAAAGGCATCTGTCATAAGTGGGTAGTGGAGGGGGGTGGGGCGAGGGCGGAGCAGCTGGGAGGTGGGAGCGGGGTGGAGAGACGGCCTATGAGGCACAACAACAACAAAATGGACGCAAAAAAGAAAGCGAAACAGGGCGAGACTGGGGCACAAACTGTGGTGTCTCAGGATATGGGCAGAGGCTCAATCGGCACAATTCAATTTAAAACCAAAGCGAGCACTGCGATAGAATCTAGGTTCACGCTAATCAGGCAGCTTCAGATGGCAATGCAGGCAATGAGAGCAATGTAAAGGCACTATAGTGCTACGAACTCGCAAACAAACAAACAAAAAGCGCAAATGGTAATGCCAGCAGAGCGAGCGAAGCGCAGGCCAATTATCAGTTGTGGTGATGAGCTACAAAGTGCTACGTTACCAGGAGCCTTGGGAGCGTGGGGAGCGACCGCTTCCGTGTGAGTCAGGAGGGTCACAGCGTAGGGACAGACGGGACGGTCTGCAAGTATCTGTGGGAGGGCGGAGTAGCTGGGAGGCGGGAGCGGGGTGGAGAGACGGGCTATGAGGCACAACAACAACAAAATGGATGCAAAAAAGAAAGCAAAACAGGGCGAGACTGGGGCACAAACTGTGGTGTCTCAGGATATGGGCAGAGGCTCAATCAGCACAATTCAATTTAAAAGCAAAGCGAGCACTGCGATAGAATCTAGGTTCACGTTAATCAGGCAGCTTCAGATGGCAATGCAGGCAATGAGAGCAATGTAAAGGCACTATAGTGCTACGAACTCGCAAACAAACAAACAAAAAGCGCAAATGGTAATGCCAGCAGAGCGAGCGAAGCGCAGGCCAATTATCAGCTGTGGTGATGAGCTACAAAGCGCTACGTTACCAGGAGCCTTGGGAGCGTGGGGAGCGACCGCTTCCGAGCGAGTCAGGAGGGTCACAGCATAGGGACAGATGGGACGGGCTGCAAGTATCTGTGGGAGGGCGGAGCAGCTGGGAGGCGGGAGCGGGGTGGAGAGACGGGCTATGAGGCACAACAACAACAAAATGGACACAAAAAAGAAAGCGAACAGGGCGAGACTGGGGCACAAACTGTGGTGTCTCAGGATATGGGCAGAGGCTCAATCGGCACAATTCAATTTAAAAGCAAAGCGAGCACTGCGATAGAATCTAGGTTCACGCTAATCAGGCAGCTACAGATGGCAATGCAGGCAATGAGAGCAATGTAAAGGCCCTATAGTGCTACGAACTCGCAAACAAACAAACAAAAAGCGCAAATGGTAATGTCAGCAGAGCGAGCGAAGCACAGGCCAATTATCAGCTGTGGTGATGAGCTACAAAGCGCTACGTTACCAGGAGCCTTGGGAGTGTGGGGAGCGACCGCTTCCGAGCGAGTCAGGAGGGTCACATATCCTACACACATACCCCACACACCCACACACCTCCCACACACCTCCCACACACACCTCACACACCCACACCTCCACCTACACTCAAACACCCCACACACCCACACCCACACACACATCTTACACACCCACACCCCCACCCACACCCACATACCCCATACACCTACATACACCTATACACCTTACCCCCCCAGACACATACACACACACACCTCACAGACACACCCCACCATCCCCCACACACACCTCCCCCCCACCACACATGGGGAAAACTCAGTGAAACAGTAAAATGATAATTTAAAGTGCTTAGAGGTAGGGTAGCTCTGAATAGAGTTGTTGTGTTGTGTGGGTGATTTAAGTACCAACATGTAGGTACCAATGCAGAGTCTTAAATTCAATGTACACCTTTTTTATGTAGATATCTAGCTTGTTGTTACAGAAGTTATTGTGGTATATGGAATCCATACCATAGTCTGTCAGGAAAGCAGAAACAGATCCTTTAAGCACTCCCTGAGAAGACCTAGGGGATCATGGGTAGTCTACCCTGCTCCCTTATGATGTTTTAAAATTGCACAGTATACTGTAAGTTTCACTTTATACTATAATATAAACATAATCATTTTGGTACTATTTCATGAATTACATATAGAAAAGAATAATGTCTAGAGCAATTTTTAATTAATAAATAAACATTTATTGCTCTGATTTTTCAAAATTTAATAACACTTCCAACATTATTTCGTCAGGAATGTCCTCATTTTCAGCCCATGGTTCGATTTCTTCCACACAATTAACTAATTCTTCGTCTAGAGACTGATCCATAAAGTCCAAGTCTTCCTCAGGATTGTTTTGAAGAACTATTTCGAAAGAAATATTTGCTTCTCCTTCCATTTTCTTGCTGTAAATTGTATTAAAAATAAATATATCAGTAGAGTTAGGGCAGTGTTGGGTTGAAGTTCAGACAGGTAGTTCTGATTTTTTAACAGTGAAGTTAACTTTGGGCAGTGTATGGTATCAGGCAGGAAGTAGAAATATAAAAAAGTGCCTGTGAAGAAGCGTAAGTCAATCCATAAATATAACAGAGGAGCCTATCTCTATCTATAACTATAGCAGAGTGACAGTAAATAACTATCAGAAAACGTTTTTACAAATTAACTTAAAGTGCCCCTTACAAATTAACAACTTACTTTACAGAGAGGTGAAGAAGAAAAAATGCGAAAATCCTTTCAAGATGTACCTCAGGTAGTTGTAGTCAAAATGGCCATGTTTTCCTCTCATTTTTCATTTATATTCATGTACATAACCAATCAAATGTCAGGAAAAAAAGTAGAAAATGAAAGTAACATTTTAATTGGTTGTAAATTCTAACACTTCAGATGTGTTTTTGTCATGTAATTTACCTCAGGATATTTAGACAGTGCTACAGCTCAAATGGCTCAATGGAATTCCACCAAATTTGGGAAAATGGTAGGGACTGTTATGTAGTATGGCCTATTCTATATTTGGTGAAAGTGTCTCCAGTGGTTTTTATGTAAATTAACTTTTAACATTTTTGGGAGCGCTTCCCAGTGCGCGCCCCGGTACGCGTACCGGCAGCGCTACGGGAGTCCTCCATTTTGTGTTTCGGTAGATTTCAGACAGAAAATGGAGGAGAAACAACGTTGGGAATGGGTATAAGGGGGCATGGTAGGCCCTCCCTGACCCTCTAGGTTTTCTGAGGGGGTCTTAGGAGGCCCATATAGGCGAGAAAAAGAAAAAAAATGTTGCGGGGGGAGCTCCCGGTACGTGCACCGGGAAGCGTACCGGGGAGCGTACTTTGGTGAAAAATAGTGAAAAAAGTTAGAAAAAGATAATCATTTGGAGTGATCAGAGGTAGGGTAGCCCTGAAAAGAGCTTTTGGGTTCTGTGGCTGATTTAGGTACCTACAAGTAGGTACCAATGCACAGTCTTAAATTCAGGAGGAATATTCTATTCCCCTCATCTGAGAAGTGCACACCATCTCCTCTGTAGATATCTTGCATGTTGTAACGCAAGTTGTTGTTGTATATTGAACCCATTCCATAGTCTCTCATGTAAGCAGAAACAGATTTATTCACATGTTTCCGTGCTTTCTCAAATTGTGGACAAAATTGGTTGGACCACTTCTATTTCTGTCTTTGGCATATATTGGAATATGGCAGTTTGTGGAAAAAGTGTCATCAATTGCCCAAAGGTGTCCTTTAAAACCATCTCCAGACCTACCCCAGTCAAAGTGCCTAGGTCATTTCTACCACAGTGCAAAATTATGAGGTCAGGGTGCGGCAGATGGTAAAAGGTTTTCACCAATGGTATCAATTGATGACATCTCAATCCTCTTTGGCCAATCCATTTTATGTGCACATTTGGTAAATCAAGGTTGTGAAAATTTCTGGTAGCTGCATACCTTTGAGCCCAGTGAATGTAGCTATGTCCAATAATCCAGACAGAGTACATGGTGAGAGGAGGTTCTGGTGCAGTCAGATGAAGTGTAGGAATGAAATGGCAGTTGGAACAGTAGGAGTTTGCAAAAAAAAAACTGTGGCGTTTCAGTGCTCGTGAATCACAAGCAATGATTGGTGGATTCAGATAGTTGAAAACTGAAAGTTAGGGTGCATGGTTCTGTTATGTGAAAGAAGTACTTTGAGTGGTTAAGAAAAAGTCATTTAAAGAAAGATTGCAGTGGATAAGCTGGTGTATTGAGAGGTCAAACATGCTTGCTGATTTGATTTGCAACATTGTAGAATAAACTTTTAACCCTGGGAGCTCAGTGAGGAGGGAGTTGCTATGGTAACAGGTAGAAAGGGCTGAGGGGGGAAGGGTGTTGGTTTGAAAATACAGAGGGAAGAGTTTTGATTGGTTACCATGAGCAATATGTGTGTAGAATTAGAGGTTTTCTGTGCCATTAATGGTTGCAGTGCCTGGAGAACATACCTTTTGCTCTGCTAAAGAAATATTGGTGTGTGTATCTGACACTGTTCTGAATCTCCTAAAGCATTTGTAAAGGTGAGTTATGATTCATTTAGATAGAGAGTTCAGATTAAGAAGCACATTGATTTTCTTTGCTGTTGGTTTGTGTGATGCTTTTTGAAAATGCATGGTTTCTATATTTGCAAAATAGAGGATTTGTATTTTGTGAAATAGTGATGTTTCAGTAGTGAAGTTGAATGGTTGTACATAGGACTTGCAGTCTGTATCTAAAATGTTATTTTAAAAATCAATTTTAGGGTAAATGAATGGGTTTCAGTAGTGAAAATGAATGCTTGTACATAGGACCTGTGTTGTGTTCCTAAAATGGTAATTGAAAAACGATTTTAGTGCAAATCAATGGGTTTCAGTAGTGAAAATGAATGCTTGTATATAGGATCTGTGCAGTGTTTCTACAATGTTAATTGAAAAACGATTTTAGTGCAAAACAATGGGTTTTAGTAGTGAAAATGAATGCTTGTAAATAGGATCTGTGCTCTGTTCATAAAATATTAAATAAAAAACGATTTTAGGGCAAATTAATGGCTTTCAGTAGTGAAAATGAATGCTTGTACATAGGACCTGTGTTCTGTTCATAAAATGGTAATTGAAAAACGATTTTAGTGCAATTCAATGGCTTTAATATTTTTAAGAAGGAATAAATAGTTTGTGCACAATTATATAAAAATATTTTAATCTTTTACAAACATGTTACGTGTTTTACCTCAGATTGGGAAGCAGACTGAGTTTCATTGCTGTTGGTTTGTTTCATTTTTTGGGTAATGCTTGGTAGGAATGTTTGCAAGAGAGAGGAAATGTATTTTGTAAAATAGTGACTTTTCAAGACTGAAAATGGAATGATTGTACATAGGACCTGCACTGTGTTTCTAAAATGTTATTGAAAAATCGATTTTGGTGCAAATTAATAGCTTTTACATTTTTGAGAAAGAATAAAAAGTGTGTGCATGATTAAATAAAATAATTTGAAGCTTTCATAATCATGTCACCTGTGTTACCTCAGATTAGGAAGCACACTGAGAGCCTTATTTATGAAAACAGCGATGCGTCACTTTTAACTGTGCACTCCTTGTGACACCAATGGTGCATTATATTAAATGTATGACGCATCATGTTTCTAGGACTTACACATAAGTCAGTATTTCTGATGTATCTGTAAGCGCAAAAGTGACGAATTGCTGGAGTGTGTCACAAAACTGACACAACTCCAGCAATGCATCCTTTCACATGGGGAAAGCCCCATGTGAAAGCGTTTGCCTCAGTCTTACGCCTGCTGTGAGGCAGGCGCAAGATTTTGACGTAACAGTGTCCTAAAAGTGACGCAGTGAAATCTCATAGATTTCACTGCGTCACTATTACGAGGCTTTTTGCGGGGGAATGCCCCCTCTGTGTACATTACACCTGACAGAGGTATAATGTGGCGCAGAGGTTTAAAAAGTGACGCATCTACCTACATGCGTCACTTTTTAAATATGGCGCAACAAGGCACATGTTTTATGCCGCCGATGCGTCACAAAAAGTGACGCATCAGCAGTGCAAAACTGACGCAAGGCCTCATAAATGAGGCTCATCTTTTTTTGCACACTACTCCAGTTTAGTCCTGTCCACTGCACTCTTGGACACAAGCCTCATGTTTTGTGCTCCCCTGGACAGGCTTCATCACATGAGCACTCCTGCTTAGGCCTTATAATCTTTTTTTAGAATAACATTTGAAAAACAAAGAAAAGGTCATATGTATAAGCTTTTCATTACACTACTAAAATATTTTTGCAGCAAATTAATGAGTTTTACATTTTTGAGCAAGTTTAAATACTAGGACCTGCACTGTGTTTCTAAAATGTTATTGAAAAATCGATTTTGGGACTAATCAATGAATTCTACATTTTTGAGAAAGAATAAATAGTGTGTGCATGATTACATAAAAAAAATTGAACTTTTCACAATCATGTCACCTGTGTTACCTCAGATTAGGAAGCAGACTGAGCTTCTTTGCTGTTGGTTTGTGTTATTTTTTTGGTAATGCTTGGTAGGATTGTTTGCAAGAGAGAGGAAATGTATTTTGTAAAATAGTGAGTTTTCAGTAATGAAATGGAATGCTTGTACTCCAGCAATGCATCCTTTTACATGGGGAAAGCTGCATGTGAAAGCATTTGCCTCAGTCTTATATCTGCTGTGAGGCAGGCGCAAGATTTTGACGTAACAGCGTCCTAAAAGTGACGCAGTGAAATCTCATAGATTTCACTGTGTCACTATTAAGAGGCTTTTGGTGGAGAAATGACCCCTCTGTGTACATTACACCTGACAGAGGTATAATTTGGTGTAGAGGTTTAAAAAGTGACGCATCTACCTACATGCGTCACTTTTTAAATATGGCGCGACAAGGCACATGTTTTATGCACCCAATGCGTCACAAAAAGTGACGCATCAGTAGCGCAAAACTGACGCAGGGCTTTATAAATGAGGCTCATCTTTTTTTTGCACACTACTCCAGTTTAGTCCTGTCCACTGTACTCTTGGACACAAGCATCACGTTTTGTGCTCCCCTGGACAGGCTTCATCACATGAGCACAAAAGCAAAAGCAACAGGTGATGGACAGAATGCAGAACAATGTCATACATTCACCCCAGTACAGAGATCTGGGCGCAAATCCTTTGGTTTTTCATCACATGAGCACTCCTGCTTAGGCCTCATAATCTTTTTTTAGAATAAAATTTGAAAAACAGAGAAAAGGTCATATGTATAAGCTTTTCATTACACTACTGAAACATTTTTGGGGCCAATTAATGTATTTTACATTTTTGAGAAAGAATAAATTGTGTGTGCATGATTACATAAAAAAATTTGACCTTTTCACAATCATGTCACCTGTTTTACCTGAGATTAGGAAGTATATTGTGCAGATGAGGTGAGGCATGTCCAGAGGGACAGAGGAGGTGAGGTCTATGTTCAAGACTGTAGTGGGAGAGAGGCCTTTCCTGGGAAGCATAGGTGGTGAAGCCTGTGTATAAGAGTGCAGTGGACTAGACTTCATGCAGTCTATCCCCTATTGGACTCTTAGACACAGGTCTCATCTTCTTTGTACCTGTGGTCAGAGCTGTCTTCCACTACACTCTTCAATACAGGCCTCACCTCTTCTGCACCCCTGGAGAATCCTCACCTGATCTGTAACCCTGAATAGACCGTTTGCTTTTTGTCATTGCTTTGTTGTTTGGTAATAGTGGTCTATAATGTGCTATTTTTTTCTTTAACACAGATTGAAATCAAGATTTCAAGAGTAAGGAAAGATGCCCTCAAGATAAAGGAAAAGAAAACAACTTAACCGCCAATAAACAAAAACAGCAACGGAATTACAGCACTCTTCCACAACAAATACTTCAAAAAACAGGAACAAAGCTCCTGGTAAGACAAGTAAGTCTTTCTTACGGAACATATGTAGATCAAAAAAAAATGTTGGACAGCATGTAGAAAAAGAGAATGAGAGAGTAAATTTGAAAAGGAAGGAGAGAACCTCAAAGAATCCTACAACTGGAGCAGGAGAGAATAATATGTATAGGAATAGAAGGCAGAATCAGTTTAGAGACATTCGTAAACGAATGTTTCGCAATAGGGTGGTTTTAAATTTGTTTAAAAACATTAGGAAAGGTAAACAGAGAGCTGCTTTTTATAAGAAAAAGAAAAGTGTAGAGAAGATTGTTGATCAGGCTTTTGAAGTTAAGAAAAAATTATTTATTTTAATAATCAATAGAATTAGGACACTTAACAAGACAATTGATGTTTTCAAATCAAACAGTAGATGGAAAAGAGTAATTAAGCGGACTAATTTTTGTAAAGTTTTTTCAGGAGAATGGATGCATAGTTCAAGTTGTGAGCCATTTTTTAATGAGGAGAGGTACTTCCAGGAGAATGATTTAGTGCATGCAGTTGACACCAGTGGTCGAGCGTATGAAGTGAAAGACGGTTGTCCGATTGAAAAAGAGAAACTTGTGCCTAGAGAACCAGAAGAGGTGTTAACTGATGAAGTTTTAGGGAGACGTACTAAGGGTCCAGTGTACACTTGGAAGTGTAGTCGTATTTGTAGTGTGCGACAGGAATCAATTGATTTGTTTTGTAATTTCTTACGTACATATAGTAAGAAAAGTCTAAAGCAAAAAATGAAGTTGTTGCAAGACTTAGATCCTTGCAGAGTGAGAGAAAACACAGGTTTCCAAGGGCATTCACTGGCTTGTCTTTCTAGAAAAGTCTGTCAGAGTGTTTTTCATCATTTTAGGATGTTAGCAGTGCATCATACCAAAATGAGGAAATTAGTGAGAATGTTGTATTATGCAAAAAGTCCAGCACTTAAGCTTAAACAATTAAACAGTGCTCTTTTGCATGGAACTGAATTTGATGTGAAGAAGATTTGTGAAGAAATTGAGATTTGTTATTTTGGTGAAAAAGAGGACAGTGTAGAAATTGACACAGCAATTCACGGTAATGTGGAAGACAATGTACAGATTTCAAGTACAGAAAAGTTTGAGCAGGAAATTACCAGGTTTAAGGTGAAATCAAGTGAAAGGCCGAATTTTACTTGTGTGTGTTGTCGACGAAGTCATTATAAACATCAAACTAGATTAGTTGATTTATACGTAAAAAGTGAAAAGATGAATAATTATGAGTGGAAGGATTTTGCAACGTATTTGTGGGTGGAGAATTGTTTTGATTTGAGTTCTGATCAGCGTATTTGTAAATATTGTTATGATAAATTAAATCAAAACAGAATGCCTGCTAGAGCTGTTCATAATAATCTGGAGTTGGTAGACATTCCCTGTGAATTGATGGATTTAAATACATATGAGTCTATTTTGATTCAATGTGTCCATCCTTTTCAGATTTTGGAAAAGGGGGGTGGTGATGGACAGAGTTTCTGAATGATGCAGAATACTCTTACCAAGTCAAGAGATCATGGTTTTAATCCATCACCGTTTTTTAGCTCACTGCACCATCCCAGCTCAGAACCTGGCTATATGCAAATTAGTCTGTTCCTGTCCCAGTGCATGATGGGAACAGGGCAAACCAAACTACCAAGCCAATTCGTATACTGGGAAGGAAACAAGCTCCCGGGGACCGGTTTCTGGCATCACAGCCTTCTTCGGCCCGGTTTGCTTGAATCCTGATGGTGCAATGAGCAAGGGACTCACGTCTGAGTATACCCTCCCACACATAGTGTGGATAAAACCGATTTTGGAAAAGGGGGGTGGTGATGGACAGAGTTTCTGAATGATGCAGAATACTCTTACCAAGTCAAGAGATCATGGTTTTAATCCATCACCGTTTTTTAGCTCACTGCACCATCCCAGCTCAGAACCTGGCTATATGCAAATTAGTCTGTTCCTGTCCCAGTGCATGATGGGAACAGGGCAAACCAAACTACCAAGCCAATTCTTATACTGGGAAGGAAACAAGCTCCCGGGGACCGGTTTCTGGCATCACAGCCTTCTTCGGCCCGGTTTGCTTGAATCCTGATGGTGCAATGAGCAAGGGACTCACGTCTGAGTATACCCTCCCACACATAGTGTGGATAAAACCGATTTTGGAAAAGGGGGGTGGTGATGGACAGAGTTTCTGAATGATGCAGAATACTCTTACCAAGTCAAGAGATCATGGTTTTAATCCATCACCGTTTTTTAGCTCACTGCACCATCCCAGCTCAGAACCTGGCTATATGCAAATTAGTCTGTTCCTGTCCCAGTGCATGATGGGAACAGGGCAAACCAAACTACCAAGCCAATTCTTATACTGGGAAGGAAACAAGCTCCCGGGGACCGGTTTCTGGCATCACAGCCTTCTTCGGCCCGGTTTGCTTGAATCCTGATGGTGCAATGAGCAAGGGACTCACGTCTGAGTATACCCTCCCACACATAGTGTGGATAAAACCGATTTTGGAAAAGGGGGGTGGTGATCCTTTTCAGGCAATTGTTCGCATGGAGCCTAAGATAGGGAAATTGCCTCCTACAGATTTGCAGAGAGGATTAAAGGGAAGAGTTGTTTATTTGCCTCTAGATTTAAAAAAAAATATTGATACAATTGGTATAGAAAAAGTAGAAGAGGAACCTTTAGTTATTCTAGTTAATGGGGTTCCGACAAAGAGTAAGAAAGACTGGCAAGATTTAGTGGATGTTAGGAAAGTCAAAAAGGCAACGTTGTATTTAGTCAAAAACAATGAGTATTACAAAGATGTATGTGTTGCAGCAGAGGAAACAGCTGCAGATGAAGACAGTGATTGTTCAGGCGGCCAAATTGAAAAAGTTGATGTGTCTAGAAGTGAAGAAATATATGAACATTATACTGTTCATCCTTTGCATTCCAAAGAAGTAATGGGGAATGCAATTGAATTGTTTCAAATGAAAGCAGCAAAAGGAAGTCCCATTAGTGTATGGGAAGAAAGTTTGGAAGCTCGTTGTTTTCCACAGCTATTTCCAACAGGTCGAGGTGGACGATATGACGATCGACCACTTCAAATTCCTGCATCTGAATATCGAACTGTAAGATTATATGCTGAAGATCCAAGGTTTCGTCAATGCATTCCCTATTTGTTTCATCTACTGTATGAAAGTGACTTGTCTGGGCTTTCTTATGCAGTAAACCATATACTGAAAAGTGGAGCACATCTGCAAAATGTTTCGGCGAGGGACTTTATGGAGAAAGTGAATCTGCAAGATAATATTTTAGAATCTCATCTAATCAATCTCATGGCATGTCAGCGTGGTACAAACGAGTATTGGTACCGTCGTCATGGGGAATTGAAATGTATGCTAAGAAACTTAGGAACTCCTACATGGTTCCTCACTCTTAGCTGTGCCGAGTATGCATGGGACGACTTACTTCAATTTCTACGAGAGGCAAATGCAAATATACAAAATATAGAATTCAAAACACCTGGAGAACTGTGTTCTTTGGAACCTGTGAATGTATGCAGATATTTCAATCATAGATTTGAAGCTATGATGTCTTTTATTACCAACAAAAAAAATCCTCCCCTTGGAGAGGTTTTAAATTTCTTTTGGAGAAAGGAGTATCAAGCGAGAGGTGCTCCTCACATACATATGTTGTTGTGGATTAAAGATGCACCCAAGTTTGGAACAGATTCGGATGAGACAGTGATGAGCTTCATTGAAGAGTATTCAACATGTGCTGTTCCGAAAACTACTGAAGAAAACAGTTTAAGGCAACAAGTTTTACGCTTTCAATCCCATCGTTGTGGAAAGTACTGTCGTCGAAAATTGAGAAACAAGGACAAGTTCTACACAAAATGTTGTTTCGTCTTTCCACGACCAGTGATTTCTAAAGGAAGAGTAAATAATTTGATGTCTTCTCTGCGACATACTGTGACGAGGAAATCACCAAAAAATACATACAATTTAAAAAGAAACGAAGAGTCCAAGTACATCAACGACTACAACCCAGTGATTTTGTCCATGTGGAATGCTAACATGGATATTCAATTCGTTGCTGACAACTCTATTGCTGTGGCTCGATATGTGACGTCTTACATCACAAAAAAAGAAAAGACAGAACTGAAGGAAATGTGGGAGGACATTTCACATGAAAAGAGTCTAAGCAAGAAATTATACAGTTACAGTCTGAAGATGTTGTCGCATCGAGAAATTGGAGCATATGAATGTTCTGATCGATTGTCGTCAGCAAGTCTCTATGCCAAATCTAGAACCATCATTTGGGTGAGTCTAGGTCTTGCTGCAACACGAAATCGAGTTTTGAAATCTGTACAAGAAATAGAGTATTTGGCGGAGAAAGAACCAGAAAGTACAGATATTTTGAAGACAAACATGTTGGATACATACTATCCAAATAGAAGTAGTCATCTTGAGAACAGTTGTTTGTATGAAGTTCTGCAAAACTATATTTATAAGAGAACCATCAGAGAAGATATTAACAATGGAATATATGCTATCATTGGGTGTGAAGGATGTCTAGTGAGACAGAAAAAAGGCCATTTGATTAATCATCGAAAATTGAGTTGCGAAAATCCAGAGAAAAGGGAATTTTACTATTTAGCTCTTTTGCAACTCTTTAAGCCATGGCGTACAGAAGAGGAACTACTTGGAGATTTTCTGTGTTACGAAGATTCTTTTAATGCAACCAAGGATACCATAGAATGTCCTGTTTTTCCAAATTATCTGCAAATGTTGAACGAAGAAATAGAGCAAGAAGCCACAATTGCTGCAGAGATTGCTAGAGACAGTTCTCAAGACAGTCGGAGTTCTGCTTCATTGAGTCAGGATCCACTTGGAGGACCAATTATTCAAAATGAAGCTGCCACTGCCATGGATGAGGTGGAAAGAGCTATGGAACAAGCTCAAGATGATGTAGTTAACTTAGAAGATTTGGTGAAACAACTAAACCTTGAGCAGAAACAGATATATGACGAAGTCACATATCAGGTTGAACATGGATTCACTCATGAGAAAAAAGAGTGCTCATGTACATCTTTTAAACCAGTCCAACTGTACGTGAGTGGAGAAGCGGGAACTGGAAAAAGTTTTCTGATTAAAGCAATTGCAACTTATCTGCAGAAAAGGCCTGAATCACCGCTGTCTTGTGTTGTTACCGCTCCAACTGGGCTGGCTGCACATAACATTAAAGGGATTACTTTACATCGTTTACTGATGCTGCCAGTGGAGCATGATAACAAATTGAAATATCACAAGCTATCTGGAGATGTGTGTTCCGAAGTTTCGAGAGTCCTGAAGAAAATGAAACTTCTTATCATTGATGAAGTAAGCATGGTGTCAAATATAATGCTTGCTTTTGTGCATTTGAGAATGCAAGAAATTCTTAGACCAGACTATGATGTCTTATTTGGAGGAAAATATATTATTGATTTTGGAGATCTTCTGCAGTTGACTCCAGTGAAAGGACAACCTGTGTTCAAAATGCTGATGCATGAAGATACCAGGAAGTGCCTAGGAAGCATTGGAAACGTTAATATATGGTTAAACTTCAAATATGCAGAACTGCTTCAAAATATGCGGCAGGCAAAGGATGGAGAGTATAAAAATATTTTACAAGATGTAAGAATCGGAAAAGTAAGTCAGCAAGGGAAAGAAGCTTTACATGGACGGTTAATTTCAAATTTGTACCCAAATGAAAACATTCTTCCAGAGAATATTTTTAAGAAAATTAACGAGAAGAAATCTGGCATATGTTTGATGCCAACTCTGAAAGAATGTTCCATGTTCAACAACAAAATGTTAAAGTTAGAAAATGAAGAGATAGTGAAACTGGAAGCTACAGATAAAATAGATCATATGGGAGCAACAATTATTTTGTCTGAAAATTTGAAATCAAAATTGGATTCATTAGAGAAGACTATATCTAAAACTTCTGGTTTTGAAAAGACTCTGAATGTGTGTTTGAATTGTCGTATCATTTTGAGAAGGAATTTAAATGTTGAAAGAGGTCTGGTAAATGGAGCAATGGGTCATGTTGTTGGTTTTGTGAATTACAAAAATAGAGATGGAATTGAAATTTTAAAAATTAAATTTGATGGCATTGATTAAATAGAACAAATTTGTCGTTGTTCAGCTAGATTTGTGCTCGTGAAAGACTTATATGTTCGCCGAAAACAGTTTCCTATTTGTTTGGCATATGCGGTGACAATTCATAAATCTCAAGGTTTAAGTGTATATAGCGCTTTGGTGAACATTGGAAGTTCTGTGTTTAAAGAGGGTATGGCATATGTGGCATTATCACGAGTCAGAACTTTATCAGGATTGTACTTGATTGAGTGTGATGAAACAAAGATTTGTGCAGATCTACATTGTGTTGAAGAATACAATAGGTTAAGAAGAGAGTATGCTCCACATTTGCCTCAATATCCTCTGATTGAAAAATGTGTGGTAGGCCGAAAAAGAAGAAATGAGAGTAATTGCAGTGAGGTAGTAGCAAAAAGACAAAAAGTAGATGAAACTGTAATTGTAAGCAGAAGGAAAAAGGATTCTGTTGAAGATGTTGTTGGATTTCAGTTTGAAAACAGTTCTGGCGTCAACTGCTATGCTAATGTAGTGGTTAATGTTCTTTTTTTTCTTCAAAATATACAAGAACAGATTGTTGAAAATCGGGATCAAAGATTCTGTTGTTTGTTGAATTCCGTGTTTGAGAAATGTACCAGTGATAGAGCAAAAATAGAAAGTGTTTCAGAAATTCGAAATCTTCTAGACATATGTTCTGGTGAAAATCAATTTTCACAGAATATTCAGCAGGATTGTCAGGAATTTTTAATGTATATGTTTGATGTATTGGAAGATGAAGGTGTAGATATAAAAAATCTTTTTAGCCTTTCTTATCAATGGCAGCATGACTGTGACAACTGTACTTTATCAAGTACTACTAGAATAGACACTGAAAGATTTATATATATTTGACTTTACCAGACTGCAAATCAGTGCCTTTTAATAATCTAGTTAAAGCAGCGGATCACAATATGGTGTGTACCCAATGTAAGTCTACAATGCTGTCCACATTATTTCTTCAAAATTATGGTCAGTATGTCATTTTAATGTTCCAACGATGTAGACCTGATGGAAGTAAATTGACAACTTCTATTAAAAAATTTGTGGCTTCTCAGTTATCGATATCAGGAAGAACCTTTGCAACTGTAGCTATTATTTTTCATGACGGTCCTTCTACAACATCAGCGCATTACACATGCTATTTAAAAAGTTGTAAAGGTTGGACCCAATGTAACGACACTCATTTGACTTTCAAACAACGTTTGCCTTTTTGCTTAAAAAATTCATACCTAGTGTTTTTACAACCAAAATTTAGGTAAAGGTAATTGGCCTATGAAGACGGGAGCAGTTAATAAAGGTTATTTTGCTGTTTAAAAATATATTTTGAGTATAAGTGATCGAGGTAATATAAAAAATTGACTTGTCATATAGGTACTGTAAGTGGATCTCATAGTAAGTGATATTAGTATTAAACAAAATGATGAACATGAGTGAGTCAGAGATGGTTTTACAAATACTTAAATATTGTGAAAATGTTGTAGAGCCTTTCTTTCAGAACGTCAGAAAAAAGGTCATTTCAGAGTTTCTTAGAATTAATTTGAAAATATACTCATACATCTGACACTATTTGGCCAAAAGGAAAGGTGCAGGAATGAGTAAAGAGTCATGACTGAAAAAAGGAGTATATGAAAATAATGGAAATATTTCAGATGTTCTTGGAGCTTTTCTTCTAGAAAGTCGATGAAATGGATTTTTTAGTGAACAGCAGAGTACTTTGCAATGAGAAAAGGACCTCCATGATGTACTATTTGGCCTCAAGGAAAAGTAAGTCAATCAAAGATTAGTGTACATTTGTCATTTGTCAGTATCTAAGGTTTTTTTTAAAACACAATCTTTTAGATTGTGTTTTTTTTTTCCCGCTGTCATATGATGAGTAATTTGAACTCACTGTTTTAAGTGAAATTCAATATATTCTGAGAACAGCAAAAATAAACTATGTAACATGTTGTACAAGTTATTCTATACTTTGGATTGTGTAAATTAAATTGTATTCCCATTCTCTGACACCCACTTTCCTTTTTCCATCCTCTTTCAGCTCTTTTTACTCACTTATAATGTCTTTCTCTCACTCTCTGTAACCCCCGTTCCTTTACTCCACTTCTTTGACAACCCCTCATTCTCATTTCAACTGTCTGCATCCCCTCTCTCCCTTGCATAACTTTTCAGCTTTCAGTCTCTCTGCTTTACTTCCCTTTTCCGTATTTTCCTCCTTTGCTCTTTTAGTAATTCCTGTTTACTCACTCAGCAGTATTATCGCACTCTATCACTATAAATCACCCACTCTCCCTCGCTTATCTTTGTTTGCTCCTTACTTTTCACCTCTTCTCTCTGATTTTCGTTCACTACTTCTATGTCCTCAGTGCCTCACTCTCCTTGTGTTATGTTCACTTGTGTTTATCTACCTTCTATCATTTCTTTTACAACAAGTTCACTGCTCCTCTCTCATCGTTCCTCATCCCATTTCTTTTACTCTGGTTCCATTACTATCCCTCATTTCCTTTCTTTCAATGTCCTTCTCTTTACTTTCATAACCAAATTATTTTCTCTCAGTACCATTGTTTTAGTCATCTTCTCCTCTCTTTCCTTTTTTTGCTCCCTTACTCATTTCCTTTTCTCACTCATTGTACTCCACCTCACTCAGTTTTTCTCTTAGTGTGTCTGTCTACTAATTTCTTCACTCCATTTCCCTCAATCGTTGTATATAATCCTCTCTCCCTTCATCCTTTCACTCTATGACTGTTCTTCACTTACTCTCAGATATCTTCTATTCCTCATTCTTCTAAATGCATCCTTAATTAGACTGTTTTCTGTCTCAGTCATTATCTTTTTACTTACTACTGTTTCCTGACTTAGTTTTGCTAACTCACATTGTTTTAGTATCATTAGTTCATTTCTCTGTTCTTCTCTTCCTCTGTGTCAGTGAATCTATATGCCTTACTCTTAGTAATTTGCTCTCATTCTATTTCTTTTTTTCTCTTTTTATCCTTCTACCTTACTTTATTTCCCTTTCTGTGTCCTTCCCTCTTACTTTATTTCTAAATACACTGTTATGATTTTTAACCTCTTCATTTGTATATTTTAATTTAAAATACACATTTTAGTAATTATAACTTATTTTTTTTCTCTCTTTCACAGATACAAAGTGTAGTAAAAAAAAATAATTAAAGTTACATTTATTATATGGTAAGTATGACTATAAAAATGTATTTTGTCATCACCCTTTGCTTTAAGCTCACTAATATTTTCTCAACCAACCTCACTCCTGTGTCTTTATTCTGCTTCCCTCACTTATTCTTATTCTCCATGTTTACTCCAATTTCCCTATTTCCCCTCTCATATTCAACTTCTTTCAATCCCTATTCTTTACTTCACTTACCCTCTGTTCCCTTCCTTTGCTTCTTCACTCATTCTGTTTTTTTTTTATTATTTACCTTACTCCTACACACACACCTCATCCCCCTCTCAATACATACACACACATCTAACATACACCCCACACACACACCCCACACACACCTCATACACACAAAAAATCCCCCCACACACACTCTTCACATACACACTCACATTCCATACACACACATACATTGCACACATATACACCCCACACCCATACACTCGTCACACATACTTCACACACCCTCACCTCCACCCACACCAAAACACCCCAGACAGCCACACCCACAGACACACCTTACACACCCACACCCCGACCTACACACACTGACTCCCTATAAGTCACACACACTGCATTACTTATCTTTCTTTGCTGTTTTACCCAAACCCATTCTGGTACTGTTTTCTTTACTCTCTTTGTCCTTTCTCTTTGTCACTCCCCATGTCTTCACCTAATTAAATTTTTCACCCTCTTTCACCCCTCTTTACTTACACTAAGTGGTCTTTTCTTACCCTCACTCACCGTTCTTCATTTATCCCGGTTACGCCACTACCCTTCATTCTCAATTTTTTACTGTCCTTTCTTTTTCTTTCTTCCTCTCTCTTCCCTTCTTTCGTTCCTTTAGTTATTTTACTTTTCTCACTTTCACCCTATTACACCTTCTCTGTTTTTTACTATGTAATAAACAATCCCTCTGTGTTCATCCTGTAGCTCTCTTTCTCTTAACATTACTCTCTTTGTGTTCTTCCCTCATGCTAATTCCTTCATTAAATGTTTTTTTTCTTTTTTTTGGGGGGGCGCGCCCCGGTACGCGTACCCTAAGAAAACAAAATTGACAGAGATTCATTAAAAATATAGGTTTCTTTTTATAAATGAAAGGTAGTTCTAAAAAGTACTGTTTTTTTCTTCTTTTTGTTGTTTTATATTTTTTTTATGTTTTTTTGAACATTTTTTACTTTTTTTTGGCTTTTCAAAACAGTTTTATATTTTTTTTGTATTTTTTATGGGGAGAAACAAAAAACAGGGAATTGTAAATGGCTCAACAGGAGCAAAAAACAAAAAACAGAAAAAATTACTGTTTTTTGGGGCATTTGTGATTGTCACCAGCAAGGACGACGAGCTTCATGCTCTTTTCACCATAGGCGATGAGCTTTCCACATTCAATACATGTGATTCTAAAATCTGCAAATCGTGGTTGTATACAAGGCATCATCTCTGTTGTTTCTGGTCCCGATGGAGTGGGTTGTGTTCTTTTGGAGGTGGTCCTTGAAGACTGGGGGAGGTTACTGGCCAGTTCCCTGAGCTCTGCACGAGAATAGTTTTTGGGATGCTTCCGGGTCATATGTCGAATCATGGTATTATTACCAAATGAATATTTTTTGTTTTGGGTTGCCCCTTGAGAGTTGTTCGCCCACGATTAGGCAAGTTACCCTGGCCGCATTCACTTTTTTCTTGCCCTCTGGGATTGAAAAAAACTCCCATACAATGTGTGACTTGGGCTTGTATGGAGTATTTTGTTCAGGCAGCCATGTTCTCCCCTCCTCCTCTTCCTCTTCTTCCTCCTCCTCTTCTTGACCACCAATGTACTGTTGTGGTGGTCCTCTTGGTGGTGGTGGTGGTGGTGCAGATGCTCCAGCTGTTGCAGCTACAGTAGCCATTTCAAAGTACAAAATATAACACAAAGATATCCAAACAGGTCTTCCTCAGTCGAAGGACAAAGTCAGAATAAGGAAAAAAGGTGGGGTCTTTCATCATTTGGAAAAAGAAAACTGTCCTAAACCAATGAGAAGTGTTATTTTCAGGTCACATGACCCGGGCTTTACTCATTTGGAAACCAAAACTGTTCTGCACCAATAGAAAGTGTTATTTTCAGGTCACATGACCCGACGCGCTTACGCTACGCGCCCCGGGGCGCGCCCGCGGGTGCGTAGCGTAAGCGCGTCAGGACGTTGCGCGATCGTATGCGCTCGCGTGCTTCCGGGTGCGCTTACGCTGTGCGTCATATGACGCATCACGCGTCTACGCGATACGTCACGATGTTGTTTTCATTCGCGAGAATAGCGCTAACGGGACGCTCCCCGGTACGCGCCCCAGGGCGCGCCGTAATATTGCGCTTACCCGCGCGTTCACCGGTACGCGCCCCGGGAGCGCACCAGGGTTAAAAAAAAAAAAATTTTAAAAAAGAATTGACATAATTATACAATACAAAATTTGTTTTAAAATGTATTATTTTTATACCTATAAAGATTTGCTATTAAAAAACCATTGAAATTCACTGAAAAAAACATAGGTTTCACTCCAGTTATAGTTAGGAATTAGCATTAAAAAAACCTATTAAATTCACTGAAAAAAACATAGGTTTTACACCAGTTATAGTTAGCTGGAAGTTTTACTGGCATAAAACCATTGAAATTCCCACGTTATAGTTAGTTGGACTCACTATAACTTGCACGTGCAATGCACTGCTGATGACGTCACATATTACATCACTCATGACATGGTCAGTGACATCACTCATGACATCACTCATGACACCATCCTTGTGACAGAGTGAGAGACCTCCTTTCACTGTAATGTAACCCTTGAAACACATATTCAAAAATAGAACCTAAAATTTTCACAAAAATGGAGATACCCATACCACTTACAACAACCAATTTAATAATTCCACCATCTATATACACATCCACTCATTCACCAACAGTTCTATATAGTCACTCATACATATACGCACTCATCATATGTAGTGATACACCTATACATCCTGTTACACACTGACAGGCATCCAAAAGTTACTCACACACATACTCACACATGCAAATAAACTATTGAACATCCATTTATTTGCATATACAGCTATACACACACTACCACTTTACTTCTAAGGAAACTTACACATACTTACGCTCTTAAACAATCACTTATAGAAACACATACTAATTTAAACAGGAACTCTTACAATCCCTCACTCTCACATATACTCACTTATATACATCAATATTCACATATACTAGATTAAAACATATGTAGTTACTGATAAAGACACTAGTGAGACAGTCATTCACTCACTAACACACACACATATACACACTCATCCACCCATACAGTCCTGCACATATGCTGTCTTCAAAACACATACAAAGAGAGAGTCAGTCATTCATGCATCTATGTGCTAAGTAATACCCCCATCAAACCATACAAACACTCATACTGATACTAAGAAAAACATCTAATAACCCATATACATACACATGTAGCTACTCACCAACCCATGCAGCCACCTATACACAAAGTGAAACACTAATACATATATTTAAATATTTAAACATTACTCACTAATATTTATTTTTCAGAAAGACACACATTCACTGGATGGTGTCATCAGTGATGTCATGAGTGATGTCACTGACCATGTCATGAGTGATGTAATATGTGACGTCATCAGCAGTGCATTGCACGTGCAAGTTATAGTGAGTCCAACTAACTATAACGTGGGAATTTCAATGGTTTTATGCGAGTAAAACTTCCAGCTAACTATAACTGGTGTAAAACCTATGGTTTTTTCAGTGAATATATATATACATACATATATAAACATATATAATCTGCATGTCTATATAAATACAAATATAAATGCATGCATACATATACATATATGCATACATATGCATGTTATTTACATGAAAGTTTTAAAAACACTAATAAAAGCAAAGCTAAAAAGCCACCTCATTACAAACAGAATGGCTTTAACTTAAACGAGGGCGAGATCTATTGCATTTTCAATGCTTGTTTACTTTGGTTCCATCGAGAAGGCATTCAGATGTGTCACACATTTGCCATAAATTCTGAATGTTAGCACTCTAGTTGCTCATTTGATCACTGTATTAAAGCTACTGCTCACCAGGGAAGTCTGCTGCTGGTATTCAAAGTGCATGTTTCAGTCTGCATGTCAGAATTTTTTAAATAAAATAGAAGAGGATTTGAGAAATCACTCAAAATGTGCCCTAATTTTTCTTTCTGCAGCACTAATCATTCTTTCTATGGCAAAATATACCCCCTCATTTTGTTCCTTTTTAAATTAAATGTTTTAAGAGTTACCACTTTATTCCAATCAAGATGGCTTCAGGTGTGCCATACCTTTGTAATAAGTAGGACTGTTAGCGCTCTAGTTATTCTTTAGAACACTCTAGGAGGCTGCAGTAGAACACAAAGGAATAAACTGACAGTCTCTGTCCTTGTTGGATGTACATGTTTTACTGAGAATGTCAGACTTCATTCTCACATGACTGAGAAAGATAATGTGAATTTACAGAAAATATGCTTTCAGTTTAGCTTATAGATCCCCTTCCAAACAACTGTGGGAAAAGCATGAGATAATAGTTTTCTTTCGAACATGATTCATGATATCCCAGCAGAAGGCTTTTTCACATGGTAAAATCACCTTAGAACACACCACAATTTCTAAAATGAGTATGGTACCATCAACAAATGATTTATAATGTAACTAAAGTCCTAAAACCTTCTATTAACTACAATGCTTTTTAATGAGGTGCTATCATGTATATTGGTCCCAAGAAGGCTACCAACACTTCTTGGATGAAGTGCTGACAGCCAATCAGATCTCACTCGTACCCCCCGATTTTTCTACACGTTTGTTTTTCTGCTTTCCTATGCCTCAGTCTACCAAGGTACAAGATGGCTGCCAACAATTTCTGTTTTGGAATGTTGACAGACATTGGCAGCCAATCAGAATGCAGCTCGTACTCGGGAAGGTACAGAGTACAGTAAACTTACAGTAAGCTTATAGAGATATATACATTTTTTCAAATTCAATTTTCTCAATAACTACTGGAGGGATTTACACCATTTAAACAAAAGGTCGTACTGCGTACCAGTCCCTACCATTTTGCCAAGTTTGGTGTCATTCCGTTCAGCGGTTCGGGCTGTAGCCGTGTCTAATCGTCCTATGGAAAATAACATGGGGAAAACATGTTTTGGGACCCCCCTTTTTTCTCAGCCCCCACTTGACGATTCCCCCCAAAACTTTCAGGGAAGGAGCGGAGCGGGCCATCTTTTTTTAGAAATTCGCGGAAATTCATCAACCGGCGCCAAAGTTATTCCCAATAGAATGTTGCGGATTTCCCATGGAAACTAGGTCCTAACTATATATACCTACTGTCGACCGCCAGTAGGTAATATATATATATATATATATATATATATATATTCACTGAAAAACCATAGGTTTCACACACGTTATAGTTAGGAATTAGCATTTTAAAAACCTTAGAAATTCACTGAAAAAACCATAGGTTTCACCCATGTTATTGTTAGCTGGACATTTCTCTCATACAAAACCTTTGAAATTCCCCCGTTATAGTTAGTTTAGCTAACTATAACTCACGCGCCCGCAATGCACTGCTGATGACGTCACATATTACATCACTCATTATTTGGTCAGTGACATCTCCCATGACACCACTGATGACATCATCCTTGTGAAAGAGTGGCAGACCTCCTCTCAGCGTAATATGACCTTTGATACACACATTCAAAAATAGAAACTAAAATTTTCCAAACAAATTGAGATACCAATACCAGTTACATCAACCTATTCAGTAATTCCACCATCTATATACACATCCACTCATTCACTAACAGTTCTATATAGTCACTCATACATGTACTCACTCATCATATTATTTATTTATTTATTTATTAAGTTTATAGAGCACAACAGCTACCCCAAAGGGTTTCCCGGAGCTAAAAGAGGCAGTGAGCCGGAGAGGCTAGAAGAAAAACTTAGCAAGCTGAGGAATTATTGGTTAAACAGCCAGGTTTTTTTCACTCTACGGAAGCGAACATAGCTGGTCTCTGAGCGAATAGTAAAAGGGAGCGAATTCCAAAGTCTAGGACCTAGAAAGGAAAAGGATCTGCGGCCCATTTTTGCAAGTCTATATTTGGGCACGCAGAAAAAGCCTTGTGATGAGGAACGAAGACAGCATGCTGGTGAGTAGGCTTTAACAAGAGATTGTAAATAGCTGGGTGCGTTACCTGTTTTTATTTCATGCATATAGCTAAGAGTTTTAAATTTGACTCGGCTCTCTATTTTAAACCAGTGGAGGTCACATAGTCTTCCCGTAATGTGATCAGTTTTGTGACTGCCGCAGAGCAAGCGTGCCGCAGCGTTTTGAACTAGTTGGAGACGTCTCGTCACTGCCTTGTTTGCCCCTAGGTAAAGTACGTTTCCGTAATCCAACCGCAAGGTTATCAAAGCATTTATTACGGACTACTGGGTATCAGGTGGCAACATCCAGAACATTTTCTTCAACCACCGCAAAATGGTGAAACAGATAGCTGCTACTTTGTTTACCTGGCATTGCATTGTTAATCCATTGTCCACAATCACTCCCAAATTGCGCACGTGTTCAGAAGGCGATGGAAGGGTGCCCATCTCAGATGGCCAATGCCTTGAACTCCAAAGGTCTTGTGTATGCCCAAAGACCAGGACTTCAGTCTTCTCTCCATTCAGTTTGAGTAAGTTAAGGTTCATCCGGTTGGATATTTCCTTGAGACCCGACTGAAAGAGAGAGGAAGAGGCTTGGTCAGATTGGGATAGGGAAAAAACGATCTGGAAGTCGTCAGCATAGGTAAACAGAGTAAGCCAATATCTTGCGCGATGCGGGCCAAAGGGGTAACATAAAGATTAAAAAGAAGAGGGCTAATCAATCAATCAATCAAGGACATTTATAGAGCGCACTACTTACCCGGAGGGTCTCAAGGCGCTAGGGGGGGGGTGCTGCTACTGCTCGAACAGCCAGGTCTTGAGCTTCTTCCTGAAGGAGAGGTGGTCTTGGGTCAGGCGCAGGTCGGTCGGGAGGGAGTTCCAGGTCTTGGCGGCCAGGTGGGAGAAGGACCTTCCTCCTGTTGTCGTTCTTCGGATGCGGGGGACGGCGGCGAGGGCGTGACTGGCTGATCGGAGGTGGCTAAGGATCGAGAACTGGGGTACTCCGTAAGGGGATGCGTGGATTTTGGAGGTGGACGTGTTAGAGAAAATCTGAAAGGTCCGGTCAGTCAAAAAAGATGTTAGCCAGTCAAGGGCCAGGCCACTGATGCCACTGGAGGCAAGGGCTCTAAGGATTATGTTGTGGGAGATGGTGTCAAACGCTGCACTGAGGTCTAGTAGGATCAGTACAGCGGTATCTCCTCTATCTAGAAGATGCCGAAGATTTTCAGTGGCCCCAAGAAGTGTGGTTTCGGTGGAAAACCCAGGACGAAAACCTGATTGGGAGAAATGAAGTATATTGTTGATCGCAGTGAACTGGGCCAAATGGAAATGGATATGTCTCTCCAAAACTTTGGAGAACGTAGGCAACAACAAAATTGGGCAAAAATGTGAAAGAACTTTAGGGTCAGCAGTGGGCTTTTTTAACAGGGGCGTAACCATGGCATGTTTCCAACAAGATGGGACTATAGCCTTTTTTAGTGAAAGATTAAAAGTATCGCAAATGGTGGAAAGCTGTAAGGAGTCCAATAATCTAAGTATGGGGATGGGAAGAGGGTCTACGGGTGAGCCCGATTTCACTTTACTGAGAATCTCGAGGGGTGTTTCTGGTTTGAGGTCGGGCCATGAGAGTAGGGGAGTGTGAGTAGGGGTAAGGAGGTAGCGTGTTTCGCTCATGCCAGTAGCCAACTGTTGTGGAGAATTACTACAGCTCTGGTCCGAAATATCTTGGTAGATGTTGTCAATTTTCGTAGTGAAGAACTGAGCTAGCTCTTCGCATTGGTTACTGTTAAGGGGTGGAAGTTTGGCTGTAGTGTGGGAGCCCGCAAGATCTTTAACAAGACCGAAGAGTATTTTCGATTTGTTGGTTGCTTCTGTGATAGTCTTAGCCACATAACTGGCCCTAGCCAGGGTACAGGCCTTGTGATAAAGTTTGAGTTCTCTTTTATAAGCAGAGCCTCTTGTACAGGAATACTCCTTTCTCCAAATTCGTTCTAATTTTTTGCATTTGGACTTGTGTGCTTTTAGCTGGTCATCGAACCAAAGTGCGGGTGATTTATGTGGGAAAGGGGAAGGCAGACGTTGATGGCCTCAGAAAACAAAGTGTTTGTTTTTGTGGAGACGGTTTCCACATCGTCCGCATCGGTCAAGTCAATGGGACAATGAGTGTTTAAGACATTCTTAAGAAGGGTAATGTCTAGTTTCTTCCAGTCTCTTTTGCTAGCAATTATTGGCACGCTGGGATGGTGCAAAACATGAGTAAGGGTAAGCTTGAATTTAATTAGAAAGTGATCTGACCAGTGAAGGGGAAGTGCCGGAAAGCAATATAACTAGGGAAGTTTTGAAAAAATCGGGTCAAGAAGGTGACCGCATCTGTGCGTGGGGCCACTGTTGTGTAATCTAATATTCATAGCCACAAGATCGGCGGTTAGATTTTTACCTGCAGTATTATTAAGGTCTTCTAGATGTATATTAAGGTCACCTACGATTAAAACATTGCTGGAATTCACAAGTATATAGCCCATCTGTACTGATACACCTATACATCCTGTTACATACCGACAGTCATCCATAGAGTTACTCACACACATACTCACACATGCAAAAAAACTATCAAACATCCATTTATTTGCATATACAGCTATACACACACTACCACACTTACTTCTATGGAAACATACACATACTTTCTCTCTTAAACAATCACTTACACAAACACATACTTATTTAAACAGGAACTCTTCCAATCTCTCACTCTGACATATACTCACTTATATACATCAATACTCACATATACTAGATTAAAGCATATGTAGTTACTCATAAAGATACTATTAAGACAGTCATTCACTCACTAACACACCCATACACGCACTCATCCACCCATACAGTCCTGCACACATGCTGTCTTCAAAACACATACAAACAGTGAGTCAGACATTCATGCATCTATGCACTAAGTAATACCCCCCACCAAACCATACAGACACTCATACTGATACTCAAAAAAAGGGGGCAGGGTATAGGTTTCCTGACCCCTAGGCCTTCTCAGGGGGTCCCTGAAGTACCCCGAAGGCCAAAAAAAACAGTTAGAATAAAGAAAAATCACGAGGTGCGCGCACGTTACACGCACCCCCGAGGCAGAAGAGAGTCAAAAACAAAAGTGGAGAACATGAAAAGGGGGCAGGGTAGAGACTTCCTGCCCCCTAGGCCTTCTCAGGGGGTCCGTGAAGGACCCCAAAGGGCAAACAAAATATATATATTTTTTTTAAATCACGAGGTGCGCACACGTTGCACACACCCCCGAGGCTGAAGAGAGTCAAAAACAAAAGTGGAGAACGTGAAAAGGGGGCAGGGTAGAGACTTCCTGCCCCCCTGAGGCCTTCTCAGGGGATCCCTGAAGGACCCCAAAGGGCTAAAAAAATCTTTTTTTTTTTTAAATCGCAAGGTGCGCGCACGTCGAAAAAAAAAAGGCAAGCGCAGTCTCTGAGGAAAGCAGAAACAGACTTATTCACATGTTTCCTTGCTTTCTCAATCTGTGGACAATATTGGTAGGACCAGTTCCATTTTTGCCTTTGGTATATTTTGGAATATACAAAGGCAGTTTGTGGAAAAAGTGACATTAATTGCCCAAAACTGTCCTTTAAAAGCATTTCCAGACCTACCCCAGTCAAAGTGCCTAGGTCATTGCCACCACAGTGCACAATTATGAGGTCAGGGTGTGGGAGATGCAAAAAGGATTTTACCAATGGCATTAATTGGTGGCATCTCGATCCTCTCTGGCCAATCCACATAATATCCACATTTGGTAAATCAAGGTTGAGAAAGCATCTATTTGCCGCATACCTTTCACTCCAGAAAATAGAGCTGTGTCCTACAATCCACACTCTAAGCATCTTGAAGGGAGATTGTCAGAGTCCACTTGCCTTCCAACTCTATCCTCTCGTAGACTTGCACAGGAACAGAAGATGCTAGCTTCCCGACTCCCACTTCCAACCAATCGGAATCAGAATGATATCATGACTCCAACTGATTAGAAAGGGGGAAGGGGGAAATTGGATAAAATAACAAAAAACAGAAGAGACTGGTCCTGATCCTCTGGTGTTCCGTTGGAATCTTCAATCAGCTATCGATCAGCCTCTCGAAGAACCCTAGGAATACTAAACATATGCAATACAATAATTTCACTGTACCTGTGATCTACTCTGGCTTCCTTATATCTTCTTCTAGGACAACCTACCCGAGAATCTGGAATGACCTGCTGCTCTTCTATTTCTGAAGTGTAGTTCTTGGAGTTGACTGCCTATTCTGTGTTTCCAGATATACAGCTCTATCTCCTAACTTCCTTCTTGTAGTTGAACTTGTTGTTGTAGGAACTAACTTCTGTAAAATAATAAACTGGTTATTATCTTTTACTCTATACCCAGACCTTGTGTTATTATATTATTATTTCTCTCTCAACCTACCAGTGTTGCTTTAACGTTGCATTTATAATTCTCTCTCATATGTTCTTCTTATTTACAGGGTGCCTTTTCCTGAACTAGGTGAATTAATCTCATTCCCATTCCTTTCAGGTAAGTTTTCTTTCCTTCTTCTTCTTCTTATTTTTTATTGGTACTGAGCCCTCTCTAACACTGTCCCTATATCTTTCTAGGTTGTGCTAGAAGTTCCACCTAGCATAAATTCGGAGAACTGTATGTAACATAACAGGTGAGCAAGTCTCTTAATTATTTCCAACAGTTCAGTTCATTTCCTTGTAGTTAATACGTTGCTTAAAATAATATATACAGTCACTCGCTAAGTACTGATAACAGAAAATCTCTCCACTTAGCTCTGGTTTCTTTTCTGCTCCAGCCGATCTCCCAAATACTCTCTCTCTCCTCTTATCTGTAGAACGATTGACAGGAATTTTCAGCTCCGGCTCTGGTACACCTCGCTGACACCTTTAATAACTGAGCTCAAGTTTCTAATTCAGAAACAAACTCTGCCTGGAAACGCTCGCCGAGCCTCTCCGCCGTGTCACACCAAGGTCAAGACTGTGAAGCCCCAAACACACACTTCTCTCACTGGCAGATGATTTCTTTGAATATTTTTCAGGAACACTCTTCAGACGTGACCTCCGTGACAAGATTCTTCAGTGAAGTGCGCAGTTCCGAAAGAGCGCGCGCTGCACCTGGACTCCCAATCACGCGCTGGAAGAGACTAGACTGCTAACCTAGCATTCCATAAACGGGACCATGTGATGTCTCGGCTGGTGCCCCGTTTCCTAGTTCTTAAGCACTTTGAATCAGCACCCAGCTTACAGGGAGGAGGGATCCTGACAGTACCCCCCACCAAGGAGGGTTCTCCCGGTCTGGGTTTGGTAGGATTTCTTTGGTGAAAGAGACGCATCAACCTAGGAGCATGAACATCAGACTCTAACTCCCAGGACCGTTCCTCTGGCCCATATCCTTTCCAGTCCACTAGATAGTACAGTTTCCTTCTCACGAATTTGGAATCCAAAATTTCCTTAACCTCAAATTCTAATCCAGTTGCCAACTGGATAGGTGGTGGAACTCCTTCTCTCCGCAACCCTACAACTGATTTCTTTAATAAAGAGACATGGAAAACTGGGTGAATTTTTAGTTTAGAGGGTAAGGTCAGTTTAAAGGTTACTGGATTGAGCTGGTTCTCAATGGGATATGGCCCTATGAATCTTTCCGCAAACTTTCGACTGCCTTTTAGTCGAAGATTCTTGGTATTTAACCAAACCTCATCACCTACTTCCAAATCTGAGGAATCTCTTCTTTTTTTGTCAGCATACTTCTTATACTTGCTTTTTGCCTGCTCTAAATTCTTGGATGCAACTTCATGTACCTGCCGTAAGTGAGTTACTAAATCCTTAACTGCCGGGACTGAGATGTGAATATCTTGCACTGTGGAATTCGGGTGTTTGCCATAATTCAAATAGAATGGTGAATAACCAGTGGACACATTTTTTTGCGTTATTATAAGCAAATTCTGCAGTCCATAAATAGTCCAGCCATTCCCCACCCTGTTTTAACGTGAATAGTCTTAAATACTGCTCTACTTCCTGGTTCACTCGTTCAGTTTGTCCATCAGTCTCTGGGTGGAAACTGGTGGAAAAACGTGTCTCAACCCAAAGTCCCTTCATAAAGGCCTTCCAAAAATGAGACACAAATTGAGTTCCTCGGTCGGATATCATGACCTCAGGAATTCCGTATAGTCTCACCACTTGTGCACTAAAATGAGCTGCTAACTGCCTAGCAGTTGGAATTCCTTTCAAAGCTACAAAATGCGCCATCTTGGTGTATGCATCCACTACCACTAGGATGGTATTATACCCTTGACAAGTGGGAAGGTCAGTTATCAAATCTAAGGTGACTGTGTGCCAGGGGAAAGGAGGAATGGGCAGGGGCTGTAGTAATCCCTTGGGTGCTTGCCGTTCTGATTTTCCCTGCGCACAGATCTCACATGTTTTAACATATTGTTCAATGTCCTTGTTCATGTGTGGCCACCAATACTTCCTTTTAACTAAGTCCATAGTCTTTAGTTCACCTTTGTGGCCGGCCAACAGATGATCGTGGCATTCATTCACGGCTTGTCTCTGTGGTGTTGACGTGGGTAAGTACAAAGCTTCTGTCTGATAGGGCAATCCATCAATAATCTCTTCCATCTCCTTGTTGTACCCACTCCAGCATTTTCTCAGGCGACATAACTTGAACAATTTGCTCTTTTACGCTCAAGGAGTCTACTGCGCCGATGACTCTAGAATCGGGAATGATTGCTTGTGTCTTAATTTGCCCCTTTTCCTCTCCTGTTCCCATTCGGGACAAGGCATCTGCCTTTCCATTTTGAGCTCCCGGCCTGTAGGTGATGACGAAGTCATAGTCGGCGAAGTACAATGACCAGCGAAGTTGCCGAGGTGTTAAGGTCCTGGCTGATTTTAAAAATTTCAAATTACGATGGTCAGTCTAAACTGTGACAACATGATGGGCTCCCATTAAGTAGTGTCTCCATTCTTTGAAGGCATCCTTTATTGCTAATAGTTCCTTCTCGGTTATTGTGTAATTGATCTCTGCTGGGGTCAACTTTCTCGATCGGTAGGCCACGGGGTGTAGCTGACCAGTTTCCTTGTGACTGCACACATTACTTGTTCTTCCAACCTAGGTGGGGCTGTGGAGCACACGAGCACACGAACTGCAGAGCACACGAGCTGTGGTGAGAGGAGGACGCCGACTCCGGCCGCTACCTTTTTGCTCGCTGCCGGGCATCTCAGGCGCGGCTGCATTGCTCTGCCCCCGGACGCAGGCTGGTGCGCGAAGACTCCTGGGATTGGTGAGCAGGCTGCGGCTGGTGGCTGGCGGCTGGGGCCGCGTGTCAGCTGCGGTTGGTGCTTGGGGTGCGGCAGTAATTGCGGCTGGATCCGCGAGCCCTAGCAGGACGCGGCAGGGCACGGCAACTACCGCGAGTGACGTTCTGGGTGCGGCCAGAGCCGCCAGCACCGGTCAGATGCGGCAATAGCGATAGCCGCGAGTGGTTTCTGTGTGTGTGGCCGGAACTGCGAGGCCCCCCTGGACACAGCAGGTGCCGCGAGAGGCGCTTTGGGTGCGGTCAGAGCCACAAGAGACTGCTGGACGTGAGGCTGGAAGCGGAATCGAGGAGTGAGTAGGCTCGCAGTGAGAGGCGGGGGTTTACGAGAGAGCCACCTGCCTGCTGCTCCGTCTGTTTGCTCTCTCTGCTGGCCCGTACTTGGCCCGAACTTGGCTGGACTTGCACCCTAATCCTGCCCCTCCGACTCAGTTGCAGATGATGACGACAAGGTGAGGAGGCAGGCGGGAGGGAGAGCAAGCCGCCACGGGCTCTTAGAGCAAGTTGAAAGGCGAGATTGCCAGGGTGTGCATTTGGCGTGCCACTGATTGGTTAAAGCCTCGGGGGAGACATTGAGCCAGGCATCAAGCCAGTATAGCTGCCCCCCCGGCAAATCAAACATTCAAATATTCATACACTCTCTGCAAAACCTCCGCTCAGCGAGGAATCACCCCAACAGCCTGTCGATCTAGCCCCAGCCATAAGCCACTTGAGGAGCCAGTGGATCCAGAAGCTGGAAACGTACACAGAAAATAAAAACACACAACAAAGCTCCGCGTTAAACCCAAGGGCAAAGGACTTCCTTTACGACCCGGCAAGCCCAGCATTAAAAATCTGCTTCAAAAGACCCGAAGATCATCAAAATAATAAGATCATCAAAATAAATACTCTCCGCAGGAGGAGATAATATCAACACACCTACAAATAACAGAGCTCTTTCCCATAGATGATGCCCCCTCAATCGAGGCCGAATCATTAATCTCCTGCAACGTATTTTGCCGCTGCAAACTTTAACACGAAAAGAAATCAATTTAGTAACCTTCCCGGATAAAGAAAACATGAAAACCGCCATGGTAGAATTTTGGTCACCTGTGCTGCCTGGAATTATCTTGAAAGAACAAGAAACTCTCCACAAATGTGGCTACGATTTGACCTCAGTACAGAAAACTACAGACTGTAACTCGAGAAATCGGCACAAGGGACCACTACGAAAAATCCCGAATCAGCCAAATAAAATGACCAACTACATAGAAAATTCAGCAGAAAACCTATTTATTTCCGTAAAGGACGGACAAAGGGAAATTTGGAGCCAAAGTACCCAAAAAAAGGATGCAGCAAGAGTAGATCAGTAATGGTTATGGATCGTAGAGACTCTGAACAACAAAAAACAAGCACTGAACAAGAATCACTCTGTTTAACAATGGCCTATCGATATCATCCTGGAATATAGCAGGGAAAACAAAAGAAAAAATGATTGAGCTTGCAAAAAATCAACCTGCTATTATTGCGTTACAAGAAACCTGGTCAACAAAAAGCTTTCATCAAGATGGGTATTTCACCTACGATATTCCTGCGCAGGAAGTCGACCGAGGTCATGCAAAGGAATGGATAGCTATCCTATTAAGCGAAGAGTATAATTGGGCCCAAGAAATCATTAATACAAAATCTAAACACTTTCAATGTATTAAGATCAGGCTGGGAACAGACCCCTCAGATCTGCAAATTTTTTTACTTTTCAACGTATATATTCCACCTGGACAAAAAAATGATGGGCTATTTGTTGACATCCTGGATGGTATCCAGCAAATAATAGAAGCCCTAGCCTATTTGCCATACATGATCATGGGCGACCTTAATGGAAAACTATCAAATAGTGAAATATCAAAATGGGCAAACTGGTACAAAGAACAAGCTCTGGAAATTTCAGTGCCGTTGTTCCCCATTGGAAATAAGGTCGATAAAAGGGGAAAAATATTATTAGCATCACTCCCACTATTAAATGGAACTATTCTAAACGGGAACGTGGAAGGTGACATTCCTGCATCTTACACGAGACGGGGAACTAATACCTTATCAATCCTGGACTATATGATCTGCAGCTTGGATATATTTGGGTCTGCCTCACATCTTCGAATTCACTCTGTCCAGGGAAGCGACCATGCTATTCTGTCATTACTTACGCAATGGAAAACAATCACATGTCCAACTAGCCATATCATGTTCAAACACAGTACAGTTATGGTAAAGACAAATCAAAGGCGGATCTATTGGAATTCATCTACGCTCAATAAATTAACCACCTTAATAAACACTAATCAACTTCTTTTAATAAAACACTCCTCCAACCCAATAACAAACTTTGAGTCAATTCTCGAGATACTAAAACAAATGCTTCAATATAAATTGCAACAAGCAGTACCAGCAAAGCACGGAAACAAAACTAATAAGTCATCTACAACCGCAAAAATGCTAAACAAACTGATAAGAGCACAGTTTCTGGAACTCTCAATGCCAAGACAGGCAGAAATCAACAAATTGAAGAATCAGCTCAAGAGGGAGAAACAACGAATAAAAAGTGCTGCAGAAGATAAAAACTGGGTCGATCTGCGTACAGCAGCAAAGCAGTACAACCAACGCACTTACTGGTCCTTAATTGCAAAAGAGACAGGCACAAAAAAGGCCCTGCAAGCTATCCCAGTTCCCCCTAAAGAATGGGATTTATATATAACCAACCTGTATAAATTAAATACAACCTATGAAATGTCTAGTAAAACCACAAGTAATTGGAAGGAAACCCCTCGTCCATTGGAACTGCTTCCCCCTTCTCTACGGAAATGCACATAAGGAAGGCAAGATCAACAGGAGCCACCGGCCCAGATCAAATCCCAATCATGGTCTTTCAGGCTGACCCTAAGGGATGGAGTACGGTGCTTTCTCCCCTTTTTATTTCATTCTCAAGACAGGGGAAATGCCAAAATCATGGAAGGGGAGCATCGTAGTACCAATATATAAAAAGGGACCGAGACACCATCCTGGCAATTATAGACAAATAGCGCTATTAGACGCCACGGGAAATATTTTGCTGCAGAGGTCCTGGACCAACTTAAAAAGTGGGCATTCTCACTGGGACTGATTCCGCTCTACCAAGCAGGCTTCAGGCCAAAGCACTCAGTCATAGACAACATCGCGATGCTGCAAACTATCCTTGACAAATATGTGGTAGTTAAATTCCAGCCTGTGTATGCAGCATTTATTGATTTTACAACAGCGTTCGACAGAGTGGACAGAGCGTTGCTATGGAATAAACTGAGAAAATTAGGAATCCCAGAACAGCTACTACGAATTATAATTGCCCTGCACACAGACACCTGGTGTCAAGTTCAAATGGGGAGGGAAAAGGGCCTGACCAACCCGATCCCTACGCCAAATGGACTCAAGCAAGGATGCCTCCTTACCCCCTTGCTGTTTTCATTATATCTCAGTGATCTGCCGCAGCGTCTACAACAAGTGCGAAGCTTCCCTCCAAAGGTAGCAGCTCAAAATATACATGCCCTACTATATGCAGACGATATTATAGTATTGGACTTAACCCCCTTTGGTCTGCAAAGCGACCTGGACGCCCTGCATAAGTATACCCAGGAACATTTTCTAATTCATAATTTAACCAAAACGAAAATAGTCTCTTTTTCAGGGAGGAAAAAAAGTAGCAAATACTGTTGGAGATTGGGCAACGAAAAAGTTAAAGAGGTTGAGGACTACACCTACCTGGGCAGGAGTTTTACTAAGTCTCTAAAAAACAATCAACAGCTTCTAAACCTGTCCAGGAAATCCGAGGTACATGCAGGAGCTCTGCAAAGACTATACGCGGCCTCTGGAAATAGGCACTTCTCCTCCCTGCTAAAAGTCTACAGTGTGAAGATACCTTCAGTTCTATCATACGCCTTGGAATACATTCCAATCAAACAGTGGTCATTCCTGGATCTAAAAGAAGGAAAAATACTAAGGAGAATGTTAAAGGTATCGCAATCTATCCCAGTACAAGCTCTCCGCCTTGAACTTTCACTCACAAGCTCTTACTCTAAAGGTATCGCCAACGTGATTAGGTGGGCATACAACCTGCTACATGCAAAGGATGGGACTCTTCGCTCCCTGCTTAAAGCAGAGACCTTTGACTCCGACTCATCGAAACATGTATTCTTCAAAAACATGTCTATTGCCTTTAAATTGGCGGATATTAATGCCAATCTGCTGCTAACTTGGACACCATCTCAATTGAAACTTTTTCTGAAATGCTATACCCCAAGACTTAGCTTCGAACTTGACTCCTCGCATTGCGCCAAATTAACTTTATATAAAAACATTACGGAAACAGTGGTATTCAAGAAAACGCAGAAATATATAGATTTTAATCTTACGCATGGCGCCAGGAGATCAATTATCTTGCTTCGTCTGGGTATTTTACCCGTCCAAACTATAACAGCGAAATGGCATCCAAACGAAACCACATTATGCAGCCTATGTAATGGCGGGGAACAGGACTTAGAGCATCTACTGTTCACTTGTCCCAATCCAAAAGTAGTAGCGGCAAGGGCAAAACATCTGTACCCCATATATGTCAGATGCCGTATTACCACTGTAAAGGAATTGATTATTACATGCAAATCTCCCCCGAATGAACTAGTATGTTATAAATTTTATAAATTTTTAAAACCTTTTTTATCTTTGTACTAACATGAAAAGTTTTAAACGTTGTAGTAATTGAATCTTATCTGTATAATATTTGTGGTCCTCAGTGGAGTACCAAAGCAAATAAAAATAAACTTGACTTGACTTGTTCCTTTGGGAAAGTACACCTCACACGGCCAAATCCGATGCATCCATTTCTACATAGAAGGGCTCAGAAGGGTCCGCATGAAGAAGGATCGGAGCTGAGGTAAATTCATCTTTTAAGGCCTTGAATGCCGTTGCTGCCTCCTCGGACCATTCAAATCGTACTCCTTTCCTCAGCAGTCTAGTGAGAGGAAGGATTCGCCGGGAGAATTCGCTAATGAACCTACGATAGAAGTTTGCAAAACCAATGAATGTTTGTACTTCTTTTACACTGGTCGGGGACTTCCATTCCAGAACAGCCTGAATCTTCCGCTTGTCCATGTGAATACCTGACTGCGAGATCACAAAGCCCAGGAACTCAACTTCCGTGACGTTAAAAGCACATTTTTCCAGCTTGACAAACAACTTGTTCTCTCTAAGCTTCTGTAGAATTTTTTGCACTTGATTCCGATGTTCTTGTGCATCAACAGAATAGATCAAAATATCGTCGATATAAACAATTGCACATTGGTCTATGAATTCATTGAGAACATCGTTTATGAAATGCTGAAATGCAGCCGGGGCATTGCACAGCCCATAGGGCATCACTTGGTATTCGAACAATCCGAAACGGGTTCTAAACGCTGTTTTCCACTCATCACCAGCTCTTACTCGGATAAGGTGGTAAGCCCCCCTTAAATCCAACTTCGTGAATATCCGCGCCCCTTTCACTTGATCTAACAAGACTGAAATGAGGGGAAGCGGATACCTATTCTTCTTGGTTATTTGGTTGATTGCACGATAGTCAATACAAGTCCTCAACTCACCTTCTTCCTTCTTTGGCTCAAAGAACAAAGGCGAGGAGACTGGGGACTGGGAGGGACGAATGAATCCATTTGCTAAATACTTGTTGAGGTACTCTTTTAAATGATCATGCTCCTTTTCAGGTCAGGGCGAACCCGACTGCACGGCATATTCGCCCCCGGTTCTAGGTCTATTTTGCAGTCATAGACACGATGTGGCGGTAACTGTTCCGCTTACTGCTCATCAAACACATCTTCAAAGTCTTGGTATTCCGGGGGTATTGACTGGGTATTGATCACGCACACCGTTGCATCAGCCGAACATAAGGCTTGAGCCGGATTTTCCTTATTGTTTTCCCTTTGGTCTCCAAAGCAATTGTTCCTACAATAATCCGAAGTCTTTTCTATGGTTCTGGCTGCCCAATCTATAGTTGGATTGTGCTCTGTGAGCCATGGAAGCCCTAGAATTAGCTGAAACTGAGGTGCGTCGATCAAATTAAAATGAATGTCCTCTCGATGACCATCCTCTCGAATCAGCTGCACCAATTCAGTGTGACTTACTATGGGCCCTGAAGATAGATTTGTCCCATCGATGGCTCTGACTGGTTCACTCTTGGTTTTGGCTATGGCTCTCAATCCTATCTTGGTTGCGAATTTCAGGTCACAAAAGTTCCCTGTTGCCCCTGAGTCCACCATAACAGTTACACCTTCCCGCACTTCTTGGCGAAACTTGATGGTCATTGATAATATGAGATGTGGGGAAGACGACTGTAGGGTGTTTGCCAATTGGTGTTCTTGTGGAGTTGATTCTTGACTCGCATCCACCTGTACAACTCCTTCTACAGGTGGTGCAACTAGTTTTCCTTCGGCCTATAGGATCCTTTGGGCTTCTTTGGACAATTTCTCACAAAATGTCTGCCTGAACCACAATACATGCATAAATTACTGGCTCGCCTTTTCTCCTTTTCTTCCTTAGTAAGCGGTCCCCTTATCCTTCTGATTTGCATTGGTTCTGAGCCATTGAATCCTTCTGCACCTTTTCCTGGGTCAACCTTTGCTCTATAAAAATGGGGTACAGTGCTCCGAAACTCACGTCTTCTTTCTCCTTTTCGTTCCCCTTGACGAAAATCCAATTCTAATACCAGATTAATCAGGGCAGAGATCTCGGTAGGACGATTTGGTATTTGTGCCAGCCCATCTTTTAATTCACGTAAGCCACAATAGAATATTGCTATTCTTTTACTTTCCGGCCAATCAGTCTCCATAATTAACTTGTTAAATTGGGCCAAGTACGCCACTAAATCTCTATTGCCCTGCTTCAAGTCCAACAACTCATTATCCACAGCCTGGGAGATTCTTCTACGGTCGAATATTCACAAAAATTCTTTTTTAAACTCATCATAGTTCTGTAGAAGGGGGTCATCTCTTGACACCAAGGGCATTGACCAAGCGGCCGCATCTCCACTCAAATACGATAAGATGAATGCCACTTTAGATTGTGCGTCAGGAAAAATAGAAGGGCGACACATAAAGTGCAAGGAACATTGTGTGATGAACACCTGTACCTTCTGGGGATCCCCACTAAACCTCTCTGGTGCCGCTAGGGGTATGACCGGAGACAAGGAATGTATCACCTGTGTGGTTAATCTACTGGTTTCCCCTGTAGAAGTAGTGGGAGTCTCCCTATTTCCTGAATGCGATTGCCCAACTCTCTGCGCTAACTCTGCGGTTTCTTTCCTGGAATTTATCACCTCTTGTCTCAGTCTTTGGTTTTCTTCTTTTACCGCTACCAACTCCTTTTGTATTGTATCTAAGACAACCCCCAGGGTCTGCAAATTAACTCCCTCAACCATTCTGTTTGGGTGCAAGTTTTACTGAACGAGGGCACTTCACTCTGTCAGAGTCCACTTGCCTTCCAACTCTATCCTCTCGTAGACTTGCACAGGAACAGAAGATGCTAGCTTCCCGACTCCCACTTCCAACCAATCAGAATCAGAATGATATCATGACTCCAACTGATTAGAAAGGAGGAAGGGGGAAATTGGATAAAATAACAAAAGAGAAAAACAGAAGAGACTGGTCCTGATCCTCTGGTGTTCCGTTGGAATCTTCAATCAGCTATCGATCAGCCTCTCGAAGAACCCTAGGAATACTAAACATATGCAAGACAATAATTTCACTGTACCTGTGATCTACTCTGGCTTCCCTATCTCTTCTTCTAGGACAACCTACCCGAGAATCTGGAATGACCTGCTGCTCTTCTATTTCTGAAGTGTAGTTCTTGGAGTTGACTGCCTATTCTGTGTTTCCAGATATACAGCTCTATCTCCTAACTTCCTTCTTGTAGTTGAACTTGTTGTTGTAGGAACTAACTTCTGTAAAATAATAAAATGGTTATTATATTTTACTCTATACCTAGAACCTTGTGTTATTATATTATTATTTCTCTCTCAACCTACCAGTGTTGCTTTAACGTTGCTTTTACAATTCTCTCTCATATGTTCTTCTTATTTACAGGGTGCCTTTTCCTGAACTAGGTGAATTAATCTCATTCCCATTCTTTTCAGGTAAGTTTTATTTCCTTCTTCTTCTTCTTATTTTTTATTGGTACTGAGCCCTCTCTAACACTGTCCCTGTATCTTTCTAGGTTGTGCTAGAAGTTCGACCTAGCATAGATTCAGAGAACTGTATGTAACATAACAGGTGAGCAAGTCTCTTAATTATTTCCAACAGTTCAGTTCATTTCCTTGTAGTTAATACGTTGCTTAAAACAATATATACAGTCACTCGCTAAGTACTGATAACAGAAAATCTCCCCACTTAGCTCTGGCTTCTTTTCTGCTCCAGCCGATCTCCCAAATACTCTCTCTCTCCTCTTATCTGTAGAACGATTGACAGGAATTTTCAGCTCCGGCTCTGGTACACCTCGCTGACACGTTTAATAACTGAGCTCAAGTTTCTAATTCAGAAACGAACTCTGCCTGGAAACGCTCGCCGAGCCTCTCCGCCGTGTCACACCAAGGTCAAGACTGCGAAGCCCCAAACACACACTTCTCTCACTGGTAGACGATTTCTTTGAATTTTTTTCAGGAACACTCTTCAGACGCGACCTCCGTGACAAGATTCTTCAGTGAAGTGTGCAGTTCCGAAAGAGCGCGCGCTGCACCTGGACTCCCAATCACGCGCTGGAAGAGACTAGACTGCTAACCTAGCATTCCACGCATTCCATAAACGGGACCAAGTGATGTGTCGGCTGGTGCCCCGTTTCCTAGTTCTTAAGCACTTTGAATCAGCACCCAGCTTACAGGGAGGAGGGATCCTGACAGAGATCTGGTTGTACTCAGATGGGTTCTGGAAATGAAATGGCAGTTTGAAAAGTAGGAGTTTAGAAAAAAATGTGGATGAGATTCAATGCACTTGAAAATAAATGATATGATTGCTGGTTTTTGAAAATTCAACATTGAAAACTAGGGTGCATGCTACTGTTTTTTGAAAAGAGAAATGCTAATTGTTGAGAAAAAGTAATTGAAAGGAACATTGCAAAGGATAAGCTGGTGTATTGAGAAGTCACACACCCTTGCTGGTTTGGTTTTCAGATGAACTTTTCACCTCTGTGTTCAGTTAGGTGTTCTATGGAGTGTTACCATGGTAACAGGCAGAGAGAGCAGTGGGGGAAGGTTGAATATTATGTGAGAATGAAAGTGTTGCAATGTAGAACCAATTAAAATGTTAGTTTGGTTTTGAATTTGTGTGGGAAGAAATGTCATTAGTTATCTACAAGAATATGTGTGTAAAAGGAGAGGGAAGCTATGTCATTCTATGATTCCAGTGACTGGTGCACAATTCAGAGATTCTGCTTAAGAAAATCTGGTGTGTGTTCTAAAACTACAAAAGCATTTTTAACGGTGAGTTGTTAATTTGTAAGGAGATCTATGTTGTGCACTTTAAGTTAATAGGAAAAATGTGTTCTAATGAGGAAGCAGGAGTTTATTTGCATAGAGTCTGATTCTGAATTTGTCTGCTTTGGGAAAAATATTGTGATGGTTGCATTTGGTATGCTAATGTGTTTCAGGAGATAATTCTTTGCAGTACAGTGCTGATGTTAAAAAAGTAGAGTGTGTATATGAAGTGGTCCAACCACTTACACACTTGTATATCAGGGTTAGAATTCTCAGATAGTCTCATTGCAGTCTAGTAAACATTCTGGGTGTGCTGCACAAATGCCAAAGAAAATCTTTCAGTAGCATGTGGCAGAATAATTTGCTTAGTTGATGTGTTTAAAAATATGGGAATACATGTACTCATGGAGTGAGTCAGGCTTTAGGACATGTAGTGCTAGAAATGTCTATGTAGCATGTGTGTCAGGCCTCTTAATTCCCAAATAGTGTCCATGCTGTGTAATAAAGATCCTGGGTGTGCTGTAGAAATGCCATAGCAACCCTCTCTGTAGCATGCAGTAATTATTTCACTGAATTTTTATTTCTATATTCTCAGTCCCACCTTAACCCCCTACACTGCCTGAACAGCACTGTGCTGTCTTAAACCCTGAAACACCATCTCTAGCAAAACCTGCTAAACTCTTTCAACACTACTGCACTACTTTAAATCCAGAATCACCATCCTCAGCGAATGCCCCTATAATGTTAAAACACCACTGCACTGCCCTAAACCCTGAAACAGCACTCCCTGCATGATTTCCAACAGTGCCCGAACTCCGCTGCTGTGACTTAAAGTCTGAAAGAACACCTCCTGCTATACCCTCAACACTGGTTGAATACTAGAGTAGTTTTCTAAATCCTGAAACAACACTCCCAGCAAGACCCCCTTTCACTGTAGTAATCATGTTACTGAATTGCAAGGGATACTGTCGTGTGTCTAAGATCACACTGTGAGCTAGTATTCATTTCCGAAAATTGTGGCAGAATAATTTGCTTAGTTGATGTTTTTAAAAATATGTGAATACATGTACTCATGGAGTGAGCCAGGCTTTAGGTCATGTAGTTCTAGAAATTCCTATGTAGCATGTGTGTCAGGCCTCTTAATTCCCAAATAGTCTCCATGCTGTGTAATAAAGATCCTGGTTGTGCTGTAGAAATGCCATAGCAACTCTCAGTAGCATGTAGTAATCATTTCAGTGAATTTCCATTTCTACATTCTCAGTCCCACCTTGACCCCTTATACTGCCTGAACAGCACTGAACTGTCCTAAACCCTGAAACACCATCCCTAGCAAAACCTGCAAAACCCTTACAACACTACTGCACTGCTATAAACCCTGAAACAGCACTCCCAGCAAGAGCCTCTTTCACTGTAGGTATAATTTTACTGAATTGCAAGGGATACTGTCATGTGTCTAAGATCACACTGTGAGTTAGTATTCATTTAAACAAATTGTGGCAGAATAATTTGCTTAGTTGATGTGTTTAAAAATATGGGAATACATGTACTCATGGAGTTAGTCAGGCTTTAGGACCATAGTGTCTATACTAAACGAATAATGTTTAGTGGGATCTCCTCTTGATAGATTCGAGCCACAGATTTTACATGTAACTTTTGAGGCATTTCCAAATGAAAGACTCTTTGGTCTTCTTCACCTTAGGTTCCTCGGGTACAAACTCCACATCACTATCTGAAGATTCCTGTGGCCGCTGCTGTTCTGCCATGTTGAAATCTTGAAGAAAAGACTAAAGATCCTTCTCCAAAGAAAGTAAAACAGATTATGAGGGAAGTGGGTTGTGTTTTTGAAAATTTGGAAAAGAAACTACTATGAACCAATCAAAAGTGTTGTTTTCAAGTCACATGACTGTTACCTGCGCGCAAGGTGCTCGCACGCATGCGCACACGGTTTTTGCAAGTTGCATATGATTGACGCACCCTCAAGGCAGAAGTGAGTCAAAAAAAAAGTGGAGAACGTGAAAAGGGGGCAGGGTAGAGACTCCCTGACCCCCTAGGCCTTCTCAGGGGGTCCCTAAAGGACCCCAAAGGGCAAAAAAAAACATTTAAAAAAAAACAAATTGTGAGGTGCGCGCACGTTGCACGCACCCTCGAGGCAGAAGTGAGTGAAATACAAAAGTGGAGAACGTGAAAAGGGTACAAGATAGAGACTCCCTGACCCCCATTGGCCTTCTCATGGGGTCCCTGAAGGACCCCAAAGGAAAAAAAAAAACCATTATTATTATTACTTTAAATTGCGAGGTGCGCGCACGTTGCACGCACCCTCGAGGTAGAAGTGAGTCAAAAACAAAAGTGGAGAACATGAAAAGGGGGCAGGATAGTGACTCCCTGACCCCCTAGGCCTTCTCAGGGGGTCCCTGAAGGACCCCGAAGGGCATCAATTTTTTTTTGAAATCGCGAGGTGCGAACATCGTGTGCGCACCTTAAAAAACACCCCCCAAAAAATAAATAAGGCCAGAATTATTTAAAAAATCAAAAATTTTTAAATAATAATACATAAATCAAAATTACAATTTTAATTTTGTTAAAAAAATAGAACATTTGTATATTAACACAAAAAAGACAATAATTGATACATTTTAAAATTAGCATTTAAAAAACCTTTGAAATTCATTGAAAAAACCATAGGTTTCACACACGTTATAGTTAGGAATTAGCATTTAAAAAACCTTAGAAATTCACTGAAAAAACCATAGGTTTCACCCATGTTATAGTTAGCTGGACATTTCTCTCATACAAAACCATTGAAATTCCCCCATTATACTCGCGCACCCGCAATACACTGCTGATGACGTCACATATTACATCACTCATGACATGGTCAGTGACATCACTCATGACATCACTGATGACATCTCAAATGACATCCCTGATGACATCACTGATGACATCATCCAGTGAATGTGTGTCTTTCTAAAAAATAAATATTTTTTATATATGTATATCTAAAGGTCGATGGAAGAATAAATGGGTAAATAAGTGTCTAAATGGATGTTTTTTTTGTAAAATTGATTGGTTAACTGACTAATTAAGTGTATCTTAGTGAATACATATATTAGCGAGTAATGTTTAAATATTTAAATATATGTATCAGTGTCTCACTTTGTGTATAAGTGGCTGCATGGATTGGTGAGTAGCTACATGAGTGTGTATATGGGTTGTTAGTTGTTATTTTGAGTATCAGTCTGAGTGTCTGTATGGTTTGGTGGGGGTATTACTTAGTGCATAGTTGCAAGAATGTCTGACTCACTGTTTGTATGTGTTTTGAAGACAGCATGTGTGCAGGACTGTATGGGTGGATGAGTGTGTGTATGGGTGTGTTAGTGAGTGAATGACTGTCTTAATAGTATCTTTATGAGTAACTACATATGTTTTAATCTAGTATATGTGAGTATTGATGTATATAAGTGAGTATATGTGAGAGTGAGAGATTGGAAGAGTTCCTGTTTAAATAAGTATGTGTTTGTATAAGTGATTGTTTAAGAGAGTAAGTATGTGTAAGGATTAAGTGATTCGCACAGAAACAAAGGATACGAAGTAAACTTTAACAATATAAAAAATCAGGAAAGCGTGCTTAAAAACAGCATTGCCAAATCGAACAAAAATGTGCATTTACGTGGTACTTAAAGATCATTCAGATTAATTAATTTAATTACCCTTAAAAAAGTGCTCACCTAGCAACAAGTGGATAGGAACACTATCAATGGCTGTGACTGCGGAATAGGAAAAGTTCAAGAAGGTTGGAAGGTTATGAATGCTTTGCAGAACAATGATTGGTTGAGCATGATGTCAACGGGTGTTAGAGCTGATGTTGTAATTGAGAATGCGCAAATAAAATGAAATACGTTAGGGGTATATGGCCAGATGGTGGGACGTATTGTTCGCTACTACAAACACGCATACACAAAGTTAAGGATAGGCCTAGGGGGTACACATACAGATGGGGTTTGGATATTCCACACACTACCCCGGGGACCGCCACCCCCTGGGGCTATAAGTTAATATATGCAGGGGGCTCACTGGCTCCCCCCTCGCAGCCCTAGGTACCACCCCCCTCCAGGGCCAGCTCCTGTCATTGCAAACTGCTCTCTCTTCCAAATAGGAAAGCAGATTGTTTTTCCTCAGTAGGACCAGCATGCTAGCTGCTCTCACTAAGGAAAAGCAATGCCGGGTCCCGAAGGACCTGGGGAGTCGGTTTGGACGTATTATATAAGCCCCAGGGATTGGGGTCCCCGGGGATAATAAAAATTACTGAAAGAGGCTAATTTTTTTTTACGATTAAATTAGGAGTTGCGCACCCAGCGCTGCGGTCAGTTCGGCCCCTGGTGTGCACGCGTTGGATGCACGGCGTCTAACCCGTACGGTTGTGTGGTGCATGACTTGTACGTGTTAGCTGCATGACTCCTGGCCAAAAATAAAGAATATTTTTTAGATATACCTGAAGCTTATTTGTTTAGTGGTTAGGTGGTTCTAAAAAGAGCCCTTGTGTTCATTGTGCGATTATAGTACCTACATGTAAGTACCGATGCAGAGTCTAAAGTTCAAGAGGAAGACTCTGTTCCCTTCGTCTGTAAAATGTACACCATCTCTCCTATAGATGCCTTGCATATTAAAACGCAGATTGTTGTGGTATATGGACGCCATTCTATAGCCTCGGAGAAAAGCAGAAACAGATTTCTTCACATTAGGCCTGGGCGGTAAATTCCATTCTGCTTGCCGAATTCGCAGAATTTGGGTATTTTCGCGTTCTGCGGTGAACGCAAAATTGGCCAAAATTCTGCCTTCTGCGAGTACGCAACATTTTTTGCTTGTTTGAGTTCTCAAAATGCGTGTTTGCGAGATATTTCCCCCCAACATCGCGAACAAGCAATTCTGCGTGTTCGTGGAATTTCTGCATGTTCGCTGAGATTTTTTATCGTTTCGCGGAGATTTGCGTAACGCAATTACGTAAATTCCGCCCTCCCCTAATTCACATGTTTCCTAGCTTTCTCAATCTGTGGACAAAATTGATTGGACCAGTTCCATTTCTGCCTTTGGCATATGTTAGAATAGACAAAGGTAGTTCGGGGGAAAAGTGACATCAATTCTCCAGAGGTTTCCTTCATAAGCATTTCCAGAGCTACCCCAGTCAAAGTGCCTAGGTCATTGCTACCATAGTGCACAATTTTGAGGTCAGGGTGTTGGAGATGGGAAAATGATTTCACCAATGGCATCAATTGGTGCCACTTTAACCCTCTCTGTCCAATCCATTTATTGTCTACATTTATTGTGATTTACTTTGTGTTCTGCATACCTTTGGCTCCAGAAAATATAGCTGTGTCCCACAATCCACACTCTAAGCATCTTGAAAGGAGCTCTGGATGTACTCAGATGGTCTCTGTAAATGAAATGGCAGTTTGAAAACTAAGATTTTTATAAAATGGTGGATAAGATGCAGTGTTTAGAAAAGAAAAGAAATGATTGGTCGTTTGACAACATTCTACACAGAAAAGTAGGGTGCATGTTTCTATTTTTTAAAAGCCTGATTCTTATTGGTTATCAAAAAGTGATTGAAAAAAACATTACATAGGATAAGCTGGTATATTGAGAAGTCAAGCACACTTGCTGTTTTGATTAGCAACATTGTGTGATGAACTTTTGACCTGTGTGCTTAGTTAAGTGTTCCATGAAGTGTTTCTATGGTAACAGGGAGAAGTCAGAATGGGGTTAGGGTTGAAATGTATGTATTTAGAAAGGGTTGAAATCTGTAACCAATCGAAATGTGTGTTTGCTTTTGAATTAATGAGGGAAGCAATGTGATTTGATGTGAAGGTGGATATGTGTTCAAAATGAGAGGGAAACTCTGCAATTCTATGGTTCTGGTGAGAAGTGTTGAAAACGGAGATCCTGAATAAGAAAATCTGCTGTGTGACTGACATACTTCTTATTCTATAAAACAATTGGAAAGGTGAGTTATTAATTTGCGAGGGAATGTATGTGGTGCATTTTGATTTTAATCAGAGTAATGTGTTTGGCCTGCTAAAGTGCAGGGAATACTTTTTTTCTCTAGAACTCTATTGTGAGTGTGTGTGCATTTAGAAAGCATTCTGAGATAGGCATTTGTTTATTTTATGTGTTTGCACACAGATAACTATGCTGTTCTAATGTTTTGGTAGAATTAGAAACCAGTTATTTTGTATGTATTTGCAAAATGAGTGAAGTTTCTACATTAAAATGCAGTACTTATTCTACACTATGACATGTGTTTTGGTAAAATAGAAGGGATTGTGTTGTTTGCCTAGAATCACACAGTGAGTATTGTGTGCATGTTGGAATCATTCTGATAGAAGCACTCCATAGTAATGTGTAGTAGAAAATGTTGTGCAATGTGTAGACTAGTAAATGTGTTTTGCTAAAATGCAAGGGATAGAGTTGCTTATGTCGAACTACACAGTGAGTCTGTGCATTTAGGAATCACTCTGAGAGAAACTTTGTGGTAGTTCATGTGTTATTTCCGACATGTAATTGGTTAAAAACATATTGTGTTCTCACATTTTGGTAGAATTAGAAAATAGTCATTGGTTATGTGTTTCCATAATGAGTTTAGTATTAATAGTAAAATGCAGATCTGAAATATATGGAATGCATGCTAGATGTTTTTGCAGATAAAATAATGCATGTAGTCTTGTAGTGGCATTACCCCCAGTATGATGTCCTACACTACCCAAACGCTACTGCACTACTATTAACCCTTAATCTACCTCTAGCATGACCACCTTCACTACGTATTCACTACTTTACTACCCTAAACCTTAAATCTACCCCAGCACAACCTCCTACAGTACCCAAAGAGTACTTTATTTCCTAGAACACTACCCTACCATAACCCCCTACACTACTCAAACACCACGGCACTACCTTAAACCCTAAAATGGTATCCCTAACATCAATTCAGAAGGAGATTTCCTTCCACAAAAAGAATAGTACCTCCATTCCGAGGTAATCTGTTGCACAATTCTCCGATTTTTAACATTCCTACAGGTAACAGATACAGCCCCTCTCGAGGGAGTGGGCTGACTGAAGGGCTCCAATCCAACTACTGAAGTTAAAACAGTTAGTGTAGCAATCGAATTAGAGAGGCAGGATAGTTTTCCAGAGACAGATCCGGAGCTCGGAGACGCCTTGGCCATTGGGAGCATGAGCGGCTCCCGAGGCCCGGACTGTCTTCGCGCAGGGCCTAGTCTCTTTGAAAATATAGGCCAATCAGTGACACCAGAACCAACGTGTTTGAATCCTATCAGATCAGCAAATGCTCCCCTGAACTAGCTAGGCCAGGCACGACAAACCGGGGAATCAGCGCATCATGAGGCAACAAGGGTTTTATCCTGGAACATCGCTGGCCTGAATGGCAAATTGGATGACCCCGAAGGGGGAACCTTCATTGAACGTTTTGAAATTTGCATGTTCCAGGAAACCTGGGCAAGAAGAGAGATTCACATTCTGGGTTATGCAAGTTTTAACATTCCGGCAATTTCAGGGGGTATGGGAAGACCATCTTGGGGGTTGACAACCTGGTTGGGATCACATCTAGGGTGTACAGCAGTCCAAATTGATACAGGGTCTAATGATATTTTATGTGTACAGCTTGGGTTTTCTACTAAATCTTCAGTTATGTTAATCAATGTATACTCACAACCAACTCTTAATGGCAGAGAATCTAATACAGTGGAAGAGCTATCTAGTTTCCTAGGCTCTATAGATACTAATCAAATAATCATAGTTGGAGGGGACTTCAACTGTCAGTTTGAGCCTCTAGAGGGGGTATCTCCTGACAGCCTTTTTGATGAGGACCACTTCCTAAAAATTCCAGATTGTAGTTGCCCTAAAATAGCAAAATGGACCCCCTTGGTGATCCAGATGAGTTGTCTCTCATTGGGACACTCCTTGCGGGCTTGCAATGGGAGATCTCCATCTGAACCATCAAATGGTTATACATTCTATAGCAAAAGACGTGGGTTTATACTAGATTATATATTTATTAACCTATACTCCGGGGATAGGATGTTGAATTTTAAAATAATCCCCCTCCCAGACAGTGACCATTTTGCATTAGTAGTAGAACTACAACCTTTCACCACGAGTGGTTTGCCTTCTACAGATAACCCTATTGATTCCTCAAATTGTAGGAGGAAAGTGAAATGGTCTAATTTCAGTCAATCAGACGATAAACTTGGTAGTCTGTATGGTGCCCTGTTGCCAGTTTTTTTGGACGCTTCTTATCTATGTAGCTAGACCCAGGAGGGTATTGACTTGGAACAGGCACAACTGACCCATGCTGCACTAGGAAAAATTAGTTTTGAGTTCTTTTATCCAATCAAAAATAATTTGCATAAGGACAAGCTACCCACTCACCCCTGGTACAACACCTCCTGTCGTGCGGCAAAAAAGGCTCTGGTATTACCCATCAGATCCATAGATTGCCATACGATACAGACGGCAAGAGCAAATGATAAAAGTACCACAAGAGAAGCTAAGCAAAGGTGGGAATACGGAAACTGTGCTTCACTGAAAACCGCACTAGAGGACAGAGACATGAGGACTTCTTGGGGTTTTGTTAATTCTGGCACAACATCCTCTCAAATTGCTGCTCAACCAAACCTAGATGAACAGGTCTGGCACGAGCATTTTGAATCACTCTATGCTAAGGAACCCGGAACTGGACCAGTCGTCTGTTCAGTAGCCAACAGGGATCCATTACCCCAGATCAATGGATATGAGGACCAGAATATAAGCCTAAAAGAAATAGAGGACGCAATAGCTAGAATTGCCCCGGGTAAAGCCCCAGGTCTGGACAAGATCCCTGGAGACCGTTATAGGTGTGAACCTGCCATCTGGGCCCCTTACCTGTGGATGCTGTTTAGCGCAATCATACAAGGCATGGAGATTCCTCCAAGCTGGCTTGGTGCGGAAATAATTCTGATTTTTAAAAAAGGTTCACCTATGCTCCCAAACAACTATAGATCAATAAGTTTAATAGATATATCCCAGAACGTTTTTGCACGGGTCCTTCTTTATAGATTGCAGTCTTGGATGGAAGAAAGGAGGGTTCTGTCTCCCCTACAGGCCGGGTTCAGGGAAAAACTGTCGACCCTGGACCAAGTACTAAGATTACAACTGCTGTACTGGAAGATCGTCTGCTTGCAGGGGGGCAGCCTCTTCTTGATTTTTGAAGATCTTAGATCAGCATTTGACTTAGTGCCTAGGGAGAAATTATGGTTGGTTTTGGGAGAGATGGTGGTCCCCGAATATTTAATTAGACTTTTTAAACGTTTACATGAATGCAATTATGCACAAGTCAGGTACGGTAAGGATGGCAATCTCACTTTAATGATTTCCTTTGGCTGGGCATTGATTGTTATTCCTAAGTATACTACTGAATCCACATATCTGTCATCCAGTTTGACTGTGTTTCTTGAACATAGTACCTGTGTTTTTGCCACATTAAGTCGGTATCCGGATACCCTCCCGAAGTCGGATGTGATACTAATTATTTCCCGCATAGCACTGGCGGGATCAGTGGTGGTTATGGCTATGTCGTCCGCATATGCGAGGATTTTGGTATCGAATCCATTAGTGACAATTGGCTTTATATTAATATTGTTCTTGATAAGGCAAATCAGGGGATCTATATACAGTGCAAATAGGATGGGTGAGCACGGGCACCCTTGTCTCGTGCCTCTCGTAATATGGATCTGCCTGGAGCTTTCGCCCATAAGCTGGATGCTAGCAGTTGGATTAAAGTACATAGCCTTAATTGCCTGCAGGAATCTGGGACCAAATCCTTTATCAGCCATCACTTTCCAGAGAAAACTCCTCCTGACACGATCGAACGTTTTTTCAGCGTCGAGGAGGATCATCGCAATCCCCCCCCCCCCCCGCAGCATGAATGTCGAACAGGGTTATAGCTCTTTTAATATGGTCAGTGGTGCCCCTGCCAGGGACAAAGCCATGCTGCCAGGGAGAGACGAGACTCGCGATAATCCTCCCCAACCGTGTGGCCATTATTTTAGCATATAATTTGTTATCGCTATTTATTAGCGATATGGGCCGGTAAGAACCGGGGGTTTCCTTGGGTTTGCCTTTTTTGTGGAATACCACTATGTTGGTTTTGGTCCAAGATTCTGGTATGACCCCTGTATTTATAACCCCATTAAATAGATCTAACAAAAGGGGAGCCGTTTCTTCCTTCAAAGGTTTATAAACCTCCAGGGGTATGGCATCAGGCCCTGCTGCCTTGCCTGCAGATAGATCTTTTAGTGCCTGAAAAAGCTTGTCCATAGTGATATTCTGCTCTAGGGATTCCCTCTCACTAGACATAAGATTAATACCTGTATCCTGCCAGTTTATACCCGGGTCATCTATATCCGTCTCTTCCTTATAAAGATCCTGATAAAACCTCCTGAAAACTTCCAGAATTTCGGTTGGCTTATTATAAATCTGATCACCTTCTTTAATTTCCGTAATAGTATTTTTTGATGTGGCTTGTCTTATCCGTAGCGCTAGAGCCCTACCTGCGTTCTCCCCTGTTTCATACATTCCAACTCTATGGGTCTGATACTCTGCTGCAGCTTTTTTAGCCAATTGCCGTTGGATGTCTGCCTTTATGCTATTTAGTCTTTCTAAGCTCTGAGTACCCTGATTCCCGTGGCAGACGTCTCTCCTGATTTGTTCCTCTGCCTCCGCCAATTTAGCCAAAAGACGCTCTCTGTCTTCCTTAACTTTTTTCCACAACCGCCCAGAAAAGCTAATTGTCTCGCCCCTCAGCCCAGCTTTGAAACTATCCCAGACCATGACACGGGATGCACTGTATCTATTCGCATCGAAGAAAGACTGGGACCAGTTCTTTATATATGCTATATAATTACTATCCGCTAAAAGTTTTCTATCAAAAGTCCAGGGTCTGATTTTCTCCCTTTGTTTGTTAACTATCATGGTGAGAACAAGGGGATTGTGATCCGATATTAGCCTGGGAAGCATTGAGATTTCTACGTTAGGGAGACAGGTTGCTGATATTAAGAAATAATCCAGTTTTGTATGTTTATTAAATGGGTGTGAGAAGTATGTAAACCCGGGTTCATCTTGCTTTAGGCTGCCCCACACATCCCTCAGCCCATAAGATTGAATTATGGAGGATACCGCCCTAAATACCCGGGGCTTACGACCAATATATGGGGTGTCGCCTGTGAAATCAGCTGAGATGTTAAGATCGCCACACATTACTATAGGTGAGGGCCAGTTAGTAAGTTCCCTCTCGATGTAATCCATCACCCCCGGGTCATCCAGGTTAGATCCGTAGACTGAACATAGAGTTATGCCTAGTTTCAATTCGCATATTGCCCATCTGCCCAGTACATCGGCCTTTGATTTTTTTACTCCTCCCAGACCTACCCGGCCCATAATAGCTACCCCCTTTACAGTTGAAGTTTGTGAGGAACAGGACAGAATTTCATACCCCCTTAGATTTAAACAGTGTTTCTTATTCCAGGGTAGGTGAGTCTCTTGTAAACATACAATATCGGCCCTAATTAATTTTACATACTCCTCAAGCCTTTCCCTCTTTTTCCAGTTATTCAGACCACCTATGTTGAGGCTAATTACCCTAATCCTTGACATACCCCTGTAGGGAACAAAGCCAACACGCTAACCAATCGCATTTTGTCCTAAGTTTTACATCAATATGCATAACCGCTTTGAGCATCTCACTTATATTAGTAAACACATTTATTGCATGAACTTTCTTTTTACTTCTTTCTTCCCCTTTGCCCCACCCCCCGCACTCCAAACCTTCCCCCCCAACCCCCCTGAACCCCCTGACCCCAACCCGCTCCCCAGTGAAGCGCGCAGACTGAGTCTGTGCGTGTGATGGGTGCAGCCCAGCAGTGAACACTGCACAATCTACTTGTTAGACCTCACCCTCGACCTCGTATATGGCCATAAACCACCATATCGTGACACCCTTACCTCTATAAAGCTTAAGCTTAAACTTAAACTTAGACTTGAGACTTCAGTCGGAATCGATAATCAAACCTTACCCCCCGTTAGACTTATATAGATTAAGTAACATACTATAGTGAGTCCAGAAACTCCTGAGCTTTGATTTCCGAGGAAAAATACATGGTCTTGCCTAAATGCATTACTTTTAACTGGGCAGGATTGATAAGGTAGACCTGCACTCTTTTGTCCTGAAAAGGCTTAATTAATTGTCTTAATCTCCAGCGCCGCTCAACGGTGGAGTGACAAAAATCCGGCCTTACGAAGAAGGAGCCTCCCTCAAAGGTTCTTTTGGCATCTGGCCTCGCTTTCTCTGAGATGGTCTGGCGGAGAAGAAAATTACCTATATAAATTAGGATAGCTCTGGGCTTATCGCCTTCTCTGGCATTTTGTCTCAGTTTGAAGGGTGTCCTATGCGCCCTCTGAATTTCAGTGGTCCAATTCCAACCAGCAATATCTGGAAAAGCTTTCTCGAAAGTTTTGACTATAAACGTTTTAACATCCTGACCTTCGATCCCTTCCGGAATACCAAGGACCCTAAGAATATTCCTTCTTTGCCTATTTTCTAGGTCCTCCAACTTCCACTGGACATCAATTGCTTGCGCTCCAAGAGATTCCATTTTGTTCGTGGCCGCAGCAGCCTCTGCTTCGGAGGCAACTACCCTTTCTTCTAAATTTGAGACCCTATCACCAACACTCACACAGGCTTTCGAGAGCTTCCTAACCACTGCTTTCATCTTTCTCATTGCTGCTTGGGACTTAAGGCTGTCTGATCGGGTCTCTTCTCTATGAGCTGTTATTCCTTGGTGGATTGACTCCATCATTGTCATCATTGACATCATTGACAGCTGCGTAGACTCATGATGCTGTGCGTGATCCGTGCCCAGGTTGGAGTTCCCTTGTAGGGATGTTGTTGGAGAGTGATCCCAAGTTAGTGCTGGTTGGCCCCTTTGAGAAGGCATATTTTTGATAGTAGTTGAAGGCAACCCTGCCTCGCTATCGCTCTCTGTTTCCGGGTTACTGCAGTCGATATCAGAACTATGGGCTCCTCATCCTCCGACCAGTTGGCCTCCTCTGTCACTGAGAAGAAACATTTGCTGGGGGTCTTCTCCTTTTCCTTTTTGCCATGTATGAGCCCAGAATAGTTAGCATTTACATTTACCGTTAAACCACCAGGTTCATCCGGGGCCACGGTAGACATGATAGTCTCTCTCAGTGCTTCGTCTGTTGTTGAACCCCCTTGAGTGTCTACGCTGTTGGTTAATAGGGGTATGGAAATAAGGTCTACCATCCCTTCCGTTGATGAGTTTATAGTATCCTTAGATAATATAGGGGTTGTAATCTCACTGTCCTTGTTACCAGCCACCTCGTCATCCCCCAAAGATACAGCAGCTGGAGGCCCCGGTTGCGCCATCAGACCCTGAGCCCCGCACAAGTCATCACCCACGGCTCCGACCTCCTGACATGACTGATGCAGCTGCATTTGAGGTTGAGGCTGTTGAAGCTGTGAGGCTGGTTGTAGTGCAAGCTTGATCTCTGGATCGGGTTCAGGCTCTTCAGCTTCAGCGGTAACCGGTAATGTCGCCACCGGTAATGTCGCCACAGGTACCTCAGGTACCGCCGGGGCCGCTGCTGTAGCCGGTTCCATTTCTTTCAGTTTTTTTTTTCCTTTCGTTGCGATTCAACATATCTACCACGCTGATAGTTGCGGTGGCTGTAGCTTGTCGGGTTCTAGCAGAAGGGGGGCGCATCTCTTTAGGTGTATTCTGCCCTGAGGATGGTTGCTGCTTCGCCCGCCCAGGTTCCGCTTCTAATGTCGCTCCCTCAATCCCGTCGTTCATTACAGGCACAGTGCTCATAGAGCTGTCCGCGACATTGCCCGTCACACCAGCACCATCAGTCGCACCTTTCTTTTTTGAGAGAGGCTTACCTCCGGTGTTAGGTTTGGGAGCCATCGGTAAAGCAAGCACTGAGCGTGAAGAGATCCGCTGCCTCGCCCTGATCGGCCCCCCGTATATGCGAGCCGCCCAGCCTCTTGATTCCGGTCTGTCAGATCTGCAGCTGCCGCCTCCAACTCCGCTCCACTCACCAGATCTCACCGGCCCTATGGAGCTCCGCCTCCTGACTCCGCGACAATTTTTTGCCATTACTGGAAAAGATGAAACAAGACTTAAAAAGAATCGACACCCTTCACCTATCAATTATAGGTGGGGTCAATGTCATCAAAATGACAATGTTTCCGAAGATCCTATATAAATCTAGGTCCATCCCCTTTAAAGTAGATGACATATTGATCAAGGAAATGGAGGCAATCTTTATGAACTTTGTATGGCAATACGGCAAGGTGAGGAGATCAATTAAATTCATGTCTCTACCCCAGGGAAAGGGCGGGTTAGGCATACCTAATCTTAAATTCTACAATTGGTCTTGTCTCCTCACAGAAATGGCTATACTCTTTTTTCCTGATGATACGACACACTGTCAGCGTGATATTCCATCTATATATCAGCTGGCGCTAGGGATTGAAGCACACGGGGTATTGCTAAGGAAATATGATAAACGCTTCTATAAGGAATTAGGCTATAAAATACTGGAAGATATTTGGGGGGTATGGTCGTCTGTACAGAAGAACCAGAGCATCCCAAAGTTTAATAAACATACTTTACTTTGGAAATCAGGACTATTTCCGCACTTAAGTAGAGATGGCCATGGAGACATTGGGAAAGACAGGGAATCAGTACACTAGGTCAAGTGATGATAAAGGATGTTCTGAGGCCCCTTGATCTTCTGAAGTCACGATACTCACTTCAAGGCTCCCAAGAGTTCAAATACATACAGTTGACTAACACAATCAAATCAAAAAGACCTACCATAAACATATCAATAGACTGTACACTATTAGACTATATGAAGGGAGGTGGTAGTAGCATCAGGGTAATGTACGGACTATTCTTGGAAACGCTACCCGATGACATGCTCAAGACAGAGGCTACCTGGGTTGATAAATTGAGAGATCCTGACATTGATCTGGATAGAGCCATTCTTATGGATAAAAGGTTTCTACGATCTTCAAATCTAAGAGCACAGCACTTCAAGACTCTCTTTAACTTATACTATACACCGGCAAAATTGTATGAATGGGGAAAGAGAGCGGATAACAACTGTCCTAGATGTGGAAATGGGCCTGCTGATGCACTACATATGTTTTGTAGCTGTGGGAAATTAGGGCCAATTAAAAAGGAAATCGAAAAGTTTTTAGAGGGGCTGTTAGCTGTCAAAATAGACCTATCCCCTACACTTTTAATAATCGGGTGTGATGCCAAATTAGGTTTAAGTGTAGAGTCTGAGGCACTTGATTTTATATCAACAGCTGTTTTTAGAATATTAATTGCTGCTGCATGGAAGGAGGTTGAGGCCCCAACCTTTCAAATGTGGATGTGTAGGATGCTCGGGATCCATAACATCGAGTCGGAGCTGTATGCCCTAAAGGGAGCGAAATCCAGGGAAATGGGACTAAGGATCTGGTCGCCCGTGGCATCATGGAGGCGGTCAAAAAGTGGGGGTCTATAGTTCTCTAACACCCATGTAGATACTGTTGATACTTTTAACATATTTACTGTATTTATGGCCTTATGTTTTAACAGCTGAGCTCTTATTATGTGTATTCATCATCCTGTATGTATATTTATATTTCTGCGTTAATATCTATTGTTATGTATAGAGAACATTATATTGTCATGAACTTTCAATAAAAAAAAAAAAAGGATGGCAATCTCACTGCACCTGTACCCATCAACCGTGGCGTACACCAGGGGTGCGTGCTTGCGCCAACCTTATTTAGCCTTTATATTAACAGACTAATTGATGCCCTGTCAGCAGAAAAGGATCTTGATGCACCAAAGTTAGCCTCCCGTAGAATTTCGGCAATGATGTTCGCCGATGACACCCTACTGGTTGCCAAATCGCATATGGGAATTCAAAGGGTTTTGGACAAATTTGAAAGGTTCTGTAGAGATAGGGGCTTAGAAATAAACTTACAGAAAACAAAATTTATGGCATTCAATTGTCCAAAAAGTACACGCCCAAATCCGTCCCTTAATGGCAAATTCCTTGAGAGAGTGTCATCCTTCGTGTATTTAGGCATTACAATTTCTGAATCCATGGAATGGGGGCCACACATCACCAAATCCACGCTAAAACTAGCACAATCAACAGGGTGTATCCTGGGGGTTTTCAACAACTCTAGTTAACCCCTTTACCGCGGCGAAAATTCCGCCGTGGTGCGGGTGATTTACGGCGTGGGCGTGGTTCGGACGGCCCCCGGGCATCCTCCGCACACGCCCACCGTGCCGCATGGAAGGGGTTAAAGAACTGTTAACCCAGCAATTGAAATTTACAGGGCACAGGCGAGAAGCGGGGCCCTATATGGTGCGGAGCTTTGGGGCCACCTAAATTTGAGGAAGCTAACCAATGTGGAAAATCTATATTTAAGACAACTATTTAGACTTCCTCGCAGTACCCCGTTGGTTCCGCTACGCCTTGACACAGGTATAACCTCAATAGCCGAGGAAGCAAGCATTAAACCTATAATGTACTGGCGCCGACTCTGGTCTACACCTGAACTTACATCGTACAGGGAGGAACTTCTAGAAGTCCTTAAAGCACCAGGCGCTGCTATGATTGCATGGCTTGCACATATTAAATCCTTATTAATCAGCATGGGTCTAGGGTATTGCTGGTCTGACCCTGAGACCGCATGTTTGTTAACATCTAAGGTACAGGTGAAGGCACATTATAAAGTGTACAGATTATCCCAACTACACACCCTTACTAGTATTGGGAAACTTTCTATTGGGTTTTTGGAAATTATAGACACTACTTGTTTCGAGCCGGCAATTGATCTCATAAAACCCCCTGCAGCCAGGAAACTATATTTACAGTATAGATATGGGGTGCTTCCACTCCGCTGCTTTACATCTAAGTGGAGAGACCAACACATCACTCATTGTCCGGCTTGCGAGCATCCTGTAGAAACTGAGCTCCATGTTTTCTTTAGCTGCCCAGGCTACAAGAGAGCAAGGAGGCGTTGGCTGATCCAGATTTGTAGGAATCTGGGCAACAGGCACTGTCTTGAAGTTTTCAGGATTCTGAAAACCGATTCGAGTATCCCAATAGTATATTCTGTTGCAGGTTTTTTGTTTGCAATGTGGTGTACCAGAAGGGTCTATTTGAGATCTAGAAACGATGCAATGATGGTCCATCACTGAAGTACTAATGTTAGTTGAATAAATTCATTAGTTACATTGCATATCTCTAAAGTTTTAAACTTATACATTTTTACTTTTATATTTGTCTTTTTAACTAATCTATATATTTATTGAACTGCACACTTTCCATAATTGTTTTTTTTAAAGCTGTCTTAAGTCTTAATGTATTGGCTAATATGAAATGATGTGTATAATTATTACTGTTTTTTATTTTTCTCTTTCCTCTCTTTTTAACTATGTTTGACAGCATGCGTATTTTATTTTGTGTTTTCTCAGGTAAATGCTTGCTGTATGTGAACTTTCTAGGCCATTTTGACCGAATAAATTCTTTTTGAACTGAACTGCTATCCCTAACATGATCACCTATGGTACATAAACATCACTGCACTACGCTAGAACACTACCCCGGTATGACTCCCTATACTACCTAAACACCCATCCATCACAACAGGACCCCTTGCACTACACAAACACCACTATACTATCCTAGTACTGTATTTATAAGAAATATTGTTATTTGTCTCGAATCACACAGTGAGTCTGTGCATTTAGGGATCGCTCTGAGAGAAGCATTTTGGTAGTTCATGTGTTTTCCGACATGTAATTGGTTAAAGACATATTGTGTTCTCATATTTTGGTAGTATTAGAAAATAGTCAATGGTTATGTGTTTCTAAAATGAGTTTAGTATTAATAGTAAAATGCAGTTCTGAAATATATGGAAAGCATGCTAGATATTTGTGCAGACAAATAAGTACATGTAGTGTTGCAGTGACACATTCCCCCGTTTGATTTCCTACACTACCCAAACACCACTGCACTGCTGTAAACCTTTAATCTACCTCCAGCATGACCACCTACACTACGTATTCACTACTGCACTACCCTAAACCTTAACTCTACCCCAGCACAACCTCCTACACTACCCAAAGAGCACTTTATTTCCTAGAACACTACCCTACCACAACCCCCTACACTACTCAAACACCACTGCACTACCTTAAACCCTAAAACGCTATCCCTAGCATGCTGCTCTACGGTACATAAACACTACTGCACTATGCTAGAGCACTACCCCAGTATGACTCTCGATACTATCTAAACACCATTTTAGTACTCTAAAGCTTAAATCTATCACATCAGGACCCCTTACACTACCCAAACACCACTATACTATCCTAGTACTGTATTTATAAGAAATATTGTTATTTGTCTAGAATCACACAGTGAGTCTGTGCATTTAGGAATCACTCTAAGAGAAGCATTTTAATACTTCATGTCTTTCCCGACATGTAATTGGTTAAAAAAGTATTGCGTTCTCACATTTTGGTTGAATTAGAAAATAGTATCACAAAAGATTGACCCGCACCAAGGTTTATATACAAGTACTTAATTATCAGATTTATATATTTCACAGGTGTTGTTGATGTTCAGAAGAAAACTTCCCACAAGTAAGAATCTCAAAAGAAGTTGATTGAAGATTTTTCAATTTTCTTTATTCAATATCTCATATAAAAATAACAGAATTGCTTGTTGGCAACAACTGTCTTTGTTTAGTAAAGGAAATCATGCTAGGGATAGTGTCACTGCAAGAGTACATGTACGTATAGGTCTGCAAACATAAAGCAACCAAATCATTCTCTCTCAATTTCCCCAAATGGACACTGACTCATAGTGTCCTAAACCTTAAATCTGCCCTAACATGATGTCGTACACTACCCAAACACCACTGTACTTTTCTATAACACTACCCCAGCACAACCTCATACTAGAAAAAAATGTCTGGTAAGACCAAAAACAAAAAAAAGTCTGGTAAGACCACAAACACTACTGCACTATGTTAAAATCTAAAACACTATCCCTTCCATGACTCTGTACATTACATAAACAGCACCACACTACCCTAGAACACTACCCCAGCACGACTTACTACACTACCCATTCAACAATGTACTACCTTAAACCCTTAATCTACCTCTCGCATGACCACCTACACTACCGAAACACGACTGCACTATCCTAGAACACTATCCCAGCATGACCCCCTACAGTACTCAAACACTACTGCACTACTCTAAAACACTACCCCTGCGCGACTCCATAAACTACACAAACACCACTGCACTACCTTAAACTCTAAAACACTATTCCTATAATGACCCCATTCACTACATAAACACCACGGAACTACCCTTGAACACTACGTCAGCACGATCTCCTACACTACCCAAACACTTTTACACTACCCTAAAACTTATACTTACCACAGCATGATCTCTTACACAACGCAAATACCAATGTACTACCTTGGAACACTATCCCTGCACAACCTCCTACACTACTCAAACACCATTGTACTACCCTAAACCTCAAACCTACCTTAGCACGACCTCCTATACTACCCAAACACGACTGCACTATCCTAGAACAATATCCCAGCATAACCCCCTAGAGTACTCAAACCCTACTGCACTACTCTAAAACACTACCTCAGCACGACTCCATACACTACACAAACACCAATGCACTACCTTAAACCCTAAAACACTATCCCTATTATGACCCCATTCACTACATAAACACCACTGCACTATCCTATACCACTACCCCAGCACAACCTCCTATACTACTGAAACACTAGTGCACTACCCCAGCATGACCCCCTACACTACACAAACATCACTGCACTACCTCAAACCCTAAAACACTATCCCTAGCATGACCCCGTACACTACATAAACACAACTGCACTATCCTAGAACACTGTCCCAGCAGGACCCCCTACACTACACAAAGACCACTGCACGACCCTAAACCCTAAATCTACCCCCAGTACAACCACCTACACTACCCCATCACCAATGTAGTATCCTAAACTCTAAGACACTACCCTAGCATGACTCCCTACACTACTGAAACACTATTACACTACCCTAAACCATAAATCTATGCCAGCACGACCTCCTACACTACTGAAATACCACTGCACTACCCTAGAACAGTACCCCAGCACGACTCCCTATACTAGACAAACAACACTGCACTGTAGTAAATTCTAAATCCGTACTGTTGCTAAACCATGTTGACTGATTATGTACCATGTAGTAATATATTCAGTAAAGTAAAAGTGAACCAATTATGAATTCACTCAGTGTCTTTCCTTACAGTATTGTGATCATTTAGTAAATATGCATGTACTCATATAGTGCTTCAGGCTCTACTTTTATGGAGTGCTTCAAACTGCTATGCATTATGTAGGTAGTGCTCTTATCACCTTCACAGTTGTGCTTTAGGCCTACAATTTTTTAGTCAGAATTTATATGAAATGTGTTTGTATAGTAATAAAAATGGATACTTTTTTTAAAGTTATTAATAAATACTCATTTATGTTTATTTTTTACAGATACTGTTTATCATCGTTAAAATAAATGTATCATGCCGGTGAGAGAAAGAAGAAAAAAAGGTCAGAAAAAGGATACTTACTTGAAAAAATCTCAACCTCAAGTATTGGAAGACCAACATAATGTGGCTAAAAAAAAAATGTGTGGTAAGACCACAAAAGACTTTATAAGAAATATTACTAGATTGAGCAAAAAAAACGCAAATGTGCAAAGTAGTGAAAATGTTCCAAGTACAAAAAAAAGTGCAAAGAATAGAAAAGGGAAAAAGGCAATGTACATACAAAGGATGCAACTTATAATAAAAGACGAGAAACTCAATATAAAGAAATGCGTAAAAAACTATTTTACAACAGAGTAGTCCATAATTTACTAAAAGACACAAAGAAATATAGAAAGAGAACACAATTTTATAAAAAGAAGAAGCAGCTCGAATCCATTGTTGAAAAGTCTTTTGAAGTGAAGAGGAAACTCTTCATTTTGGTATTGAAGAGAATTCGATCACTAGATAAACCAAACCATTTAATGAAGGCCAAAAGTAAGAGGAAAATAGTAATTAACAGAAGTTTTGTTTGTGATATTTTCTTAGGGCAATGGAAACACAGTTCAAGTTCTAAGCCTTTTTTTAATGAAGAGAGTTATTTACAGAGCAATGATTTGTTGCATGCAGTTAACACCAGTGGTGGAGCTTATGAGGTTAAAAATGGTTGTCTACTTGAGAAAGAGCAAATGGTTCCTAGAAATGCAGAAGAAGTGATAGCTGATTAAGTTCTAGGCAGACGTCCTAAAACCCCAGTGTACACTTGGGATCGTAGTAGTATTTGTAGTGTACGACAAAAATCTATTGATAAATTACGCAATTTCTTACAAGCATATTGTAAAAAGAGTGTTAAACAAAAGATGAAGGTGTTGCAAGGACTAGACCCTTGCAGGGTGAGAAAATACACTGGTTTGCAAGGTCATTCTCTGGCTTGTCTTTCTAGGAAAGTATGTCAAAGTGTTTTGACCATTTCAGGATGTTGGCAGTACATCATACTCAAATGCGGAAGTTAGTGAGAAGATTGTATTATGCAAAAAGTCCAGCACTAAAGTTAAATGAGTTGAACAGTGCTCTTTTGTGTGGGTCAGTATCAGATGTGAAAAAGATTTGTGATGATTCTGAGTTTTGTTACTTTGGTCCTGAAGAAGAGAGTGAAGAAACTCAGACATTATTAAAAGAAGAAACTGTTGTAGAGAATGTTGAATATAGTTGTACAACAAATTTTGAAAATGAAATTACAAAGTTTAAGGTGATTTCAGGTTAAAGGCCAAATGTTTCTTGTATTTGTTGTCGCAGAACTCACTGCAAAAATCAGACTAGGAGTGTTGATCTGTATATAAAAAGTGAAAAAGAAAATAATTATATATAGAAAGAATTTGCAACGGATTTGTTGGTAGAGAATTATTTTGATTTGGGTTCTGATCAGCATATTTGTAAATATTGTTATGATAAATTAGATGGGAATAAAATGCCCATTAGAGCTGTCCATAATAATCTAGAGTTGGTTGCTATTCCTCCAGAACTGATAGATTGAAACACCTATGAGTCTATTCTTATTCAATGTGTGCACCCGTTTCAGGCTATTGTTTGTATGGAGCCTAAAACAGGTAAATTGCCTCCTTCAGACTTACAAAGAGGTTTAAAAGGAAGCGTTGTGTATTTACCGTTAGATTTTAAGAAAATATTGAAACTATTGGTGTAGATAGTGTAGAATATGAACCACTAGTTATTCTTGTTAATGGTGTGCCAACTAAGAATAAGAAAATCTGTCAGGAGTTAGTGGATGTTAGGAAAGAGCAAAAGGCAACTTTGTATTTGATAAAAACCAATACATACTATAAAAATCTTTATATGGGAGAAGAAGAAATACTTTTAGCAGAAAATACTGAAACATCAAGTGGAGAAATTGAAAAAGTGGACATGTTAAGATGTGAAGAAATCTATGAACATTACAGTGTGCATCCACTTCATTCAAAAGAAGTGATGGGAAACACTATTGAGTTGTTTCAAATGAAAAAAGCAAAAGGAAGTCCCATGAGTGTATGGGAAGAGACCTTGGAAGCTCATTGTTTTCCACAGTTGTTCCCAACTGGAAAAGGAGGACGATATGATGAATGTCCTGTGCAGATTTCTGCATCTGAATATCGGACAACAAGATTATATGCAGAAGATCCAAGGTTTAGACAATGTATCCCTTATATATTTCATCTTTTGTTTGAAAGTGACTTGTCTGGACTCTCATATACAGTCAATCATATTCTAAAAAGTTGAATACATCTGCAAAATGTATCTGCAAAAGATTTTATGGATAAAGTGCACCAGAGAGATGATCATCTAGAATCTCAGCTCAATAATTTGATGGCATGGCAGAGTGGGACTAATGAATATTGGTACCGTCGTCATGGAGAAGTAAAATGTATGGTACGGAACTTAGGAACTCCAACATTGTTCCTTACCCTGAGCTGTGCTAAGTACGCTTGGGATGATTTACTAGAATTTCTTCGAGAGGCAAATTCTAATATGAAAAATATTGAATACAAGACACCTGGAGAATTGTGCTCTTTGGATGTGGCAGGTCGCTCCCCTCCTGCCGCACAGCTCCACCTCTGTGCCAGTGCCTCTCCCCACTCTGCTGCAGCTCTGCTGTGAGTTCTAGCCTGCTGTGCCCCATTTGGTATAGTATCCTCATTCTGTAATTGTATTCTGTGACATTGTTGCTTTGGTCTCACCCTCATTTTCTGCCTCCTCGTTTCTGTATTTGTTTTTGGTGACATTGTTGCTTTGGTCTTGCCCTTATTGTCTGCCTCCTCGTTTCTGTAATTGTATTGTGTGTTTTGTTGCTCTGGTCTTGCCCTCGGTTTTTTGCCTGTTTCCTTGTGACCAGCTGGCTTCCCCCCTCCCCTCCTGTTTTTTTTCTGTACCCCCTGCCCATCTCCCACCACTGCTCCCCTATAGCCCCACCCCCTCGCCGTCCATTCGCCGCCCCGCTCCCGCCTCCCAGCTGCTCCTCCCTCCCTCCCTGCCTTATATGGCAGCCGCTGCGCGGCCACGCCGCTTGCGCGCCAGAGGCGTGCCCGTCTCCGCCCATTGCCGGAACCCCCTGGATCCCACGAAAACCTCGACGCCAGACTACGATACGACGCCAGCACTCTTCCCGCACTCAACGCCAAATGAGACCACAGCTGCTTCCAGGCCACCCCGAAACGCACCAACCTACCTTTCTCCTGCCGCACCTGCAGCTTCACCTGCAACAGAGCCACCAAACCTTCTAGGATCGGTCCCAACCACCTTCGCTGCTTCCTCCTCAACACCCGTTCTGCACGCAAACACACCATCGAGATATGGGATCTGCTTGACTTCTCCGCCCCAGGCGTTGCTTCCTGACCGAGACCTGGTGGAACTACTCTTTGGCGCCCGAAATCGCCATAGCCATCCCAGACAGCTACAAGATCTCCCGCAGGGACCGCACCAATGGAATTGGTGGGGGAATTGCCATTGTCCACAAGACCACCCTCAAGGTCACTACCCACACAGACGACACTCTCAACACCGCCCAACATCTGCACTTCTGGATCCACACCGACCCCAACATCAGCCTCAGAGGAACACTAGTCTACGGACCCCCCGGACCCCGAGCACAGTTCAGCGACTCTATCGCTGACCTCGCCAGCACCCACGTACTCGCCTCTACGAACTACATCTTCCTCGGGAACCTGAACTTCCACCTCGAGAACAACAACAACGCCAACTCCGCCACCCTGATCGACATCCTCGCCAACCTCGGCCTCAGACAACTCATCACAGTACCCACCCACGCCGCTGGCCACACGCTGGACCCGGTCTTCTCCACAAGCCCCCACATCGACTAGACCACCGAACTCCACTGGACCGACCACCGCTGCATCCACTTCTCCTTCAAGAAACCAACAACACACCACTGCACCCAACAACGGCCTCGCCGCTGCTGGAGAAAAGTCACCGAAGACCAGCTAACCACCACCTACCGACCCAGACACCGCCACCCACAACCTCAAACAGTGGACTGATGACTGCACCAACACCCTTGCCCACTCAAGAAACCCACCAACAGCCACACCAGCAAGAAAGCTACCTGGTTCTCCAAAGAGCTCCAGACCTCCAAACGTGCATGCCGCAAACTGGAGAAGAATTGGCTCCACGAACGTACTCTGGACAGCCACGCAGTCCACAAGAATGCCTCAAGCAGACATAACCACCTCATCCGACTAGCCAAAAGATCTTCCTTCAGAGACCGCCTGGATAACAATGCACACAATAGCAAAAAGCTCTTCAGCATCGTTAAGGAACTCTCCAACCCCAGCGCCAACGACATCCCGCCCTCACAAGAACTGTGCAACTCACTGTCCAACTTCTTCCACCGCAAGATAACTGACATCCACGACAACTTTGACACCACGACTCCCCTGACTATGCCAGACTCCACTCCCCCGCGACCACTACCCACACCAACCGCCTGACCTCCTGGGCTAACATCAACGACGACAAGACATGAACTCCATCCACTCAGGATCACCATCAGACCCCTGCCCACACCACATAATCAACAAAGCAGACGCAGACATCGTACCCCAACTATGGAAGATCATCAACATCTCCTTCGAGACAGCGACATTCCTGAAAAGCTGGAAGCACGCCAAAATTAGCGCCCTTTTCAAGAAGCCCAAGGCGGACTCCAAGGACCTCAACAACTTCCGGCCCATCTCCCCGCTCCCGGCGAAGGTCATCCAGAAAGTCATCAACACACAACTGACCCACCACCTCGAGGACAACTACATCTTAGGAATTGAAGGTGCGCAAGACAAGTGTGTAGGTGGTTAGAGGATTGAATGCATAGTGGATAGGGGGTTGAAACAGTCCATGTGCTAAGGCCTGAGTCACTGCATGAGAACTTGGGTACTGACTGAATGATTAGAGTACTGCAAGGAGAGTTACTGGGTGAATTTATAAGTGGTTGGATTTTGGCGCAGTGAATGGATTAGTACATGGTGATGAATGGGTCACTAGAGGAGTGCAAGGGGCGTGACAGGGTGTTTGCTGGAGTGTATGGACACTGACTGGGGAATTGAAGGTGTGAAATACAAGTGTGTAGTTGGTTAGAGGACTTCATGCATATTGTACAGAGTTTTGTAGTCCTTGTGCTAAGCCCTGGATCACTGCATGAGTACTTGGGTACTGACTCAATGATTAGAGTACTGCAAGGAGAATGCCGAAGTGAATTAATAAGTGGTTGGGTTTTGCCGCAATGAATGGATTAGTATATGGTGCTGAATGGTTCACTAGAGGAGTGCAAGGGGAGTGACAGGGTGTTTACTGGAGTGTATGGACATTGACTGGGGAATTGAAGTTGTGAAAGACAAGAGCGTTGGTGGTTAGAGGACTGCATGCATAGTGGATAGCATTTTGTAGTCCATGTGCCAAGCCCTGGATCACTGCATGAGTACTTGGGTGCTGACTCAATGATTAGAGTACTGCAAGGAGAATGCCTCGGTGAATTCATGAGTGGTTGGGTTTTGGCGCAGTGAATGGATTTGTACATGGTGCTGAATGGGTCACTAGAGGAGTGCAAGGAGAGTGACAGGGAGTTTGCCGGGGTGTATGGACACTGACTGTGGAATTGAAGGTGTGAAAGACAAGTGTGTAGGGGGTTAGAGGACTGCATGCATAGTGTATAGGGGGTGTGAAGCAGTCTATGTGCTAAGGCCTGGGTCACTGCATGAGTACTTGGGTACTGACTGAATGATTAGAGTACTGCACGGAGAGTGCCTGGGTGAATTCATAAGTGGTTGGGTTTTGGAGCAGTGAATGGATTAGTACATGGTGCTGAATGGGTCACTAGAGGAGTGCAAGGGGAGTGACAGGGTGTTTGCTGGAAGTGTATGAATACTGACTTGAAAATTGAAGATGTGAACTTTAAGTGTGTAGGTGATAGAGGACTGCATGCATAGTGGACAGAGGTTTGTAGCAGTCCATTTGCCTAAGGTCTGGATCACTGCATGAGTACTTGGATACTGACTCAATGATTAGAGTACTGCAAGGAGAGTGCGTGGGTAAATTTCTAAGTGGTTGGGTTTTGGCGCAGTGAATGGATTAGAACACGGTGCTAAATGGGTCACTAGAGGAGTGCAAGGGGAGTGACAGGGTGTTTGCTGGAAGTGTATGAACACTAACTGTTGAATTAAAGTTGTGAAAGACAAATGTGTAGATGGTTAGAGGACTGCATGCATATTGGACAGAAGTTTGTAGCAGTCCATGTGATAAGGCCTGGATCACTGCATGAGTACTTGGATACTGACTCAATGATTAGAGTACTGCAACGAGAGTGCCTGGGTGAAATTATAAGTAGTTGGGTCTTGGAAAAGTGAATTGATTACTACATGGTGATGAATGGGTCACTAGAGGAGTGCAAGGGGCGTGACAGGGTGTTTGCTGGAGTGTATGGACACTGACTGGGGAATTGAAGGTGTGAAATACAAGTGTGTAGTTGGTTAGAGGACTTCATGCATATTGTACAGAGTTTTGTAGTCCTTGTGCTAAGCCCTGGATCACTGCATGAGTACTTGGATGCTGACTCAATGATTAGAGAACTGCAAGGAGAATGCCTGGGTTCATTTATAAGTGTGTTGGGTTTTGACGCAGTGAATGGATTATCACATGGTGCTTAATGGGTCACTAGAGGAGTGCAAGGGGCGTGACAGGGTGTTTGCTGGAGTGAATGGACAATAACTAGGGAATTGAAGGTGTGAAAGACAAGAGAGTTAGTGGTTAGAGGGCTGCATGCATAGTGTATAGGGGGTTTGAAGCAGTCCATGTTCTAAGGCCCGTGTCACTGCATGAGCACTTGGGTACTGACTGAATGATTAGGAGTACTGCTAGGAGAGTGCCTGGGTGAATTTATAAGTGGCAGGGTTTTGCCCAGGGGAATATATTAGTATATGGTGTTGAGTGGTTTACTAGAGGAGTGCAAGGGGAGTGACAGGGTGTTTGCTGGAATGTATGGACACTGACTGGGAAATTGAAGTTATGAAAGACAAGAGAGTTGGTGTTCAGAGGACTGCATGCATAGTGGATAGCATTTTGCAGTCCATGTGCTAAAGCCTGAGTCACTGCATGAGTACTTGGGTACTGACTGAATGATTAGAGTACTGCAAGGAGAGTGCCTGGGTGAATGTTTCATTTAAGTGGTTGGGTTTTGCCGCAGTGAATGGATTAGTACATGGTGCTGAGTGGGTCACTAGAGGAGTGAATGGGTGTTTGCTGGTGTGTATGGACACTGACTGGGGAATTGAAGGTGTGAAAGATAAATTTGTAGGTGGTTAGATGACTGCATGCATTTTGGACAGAGGTTTCTAGCAGTCCATGTGATAAGGCCTGGATCACTGCATGAGTACTTGGGTACTGACTCAATGATTAGAGTACTGCAAGGAGAATGCCTGGTTGAATTTGTAAGTGGTTGGGTTTTGGCGCAGTGAATTGATTAGTACATGGTGCTGAGTGGGTCTCTAGAGGAGTGCAAGGAGAGTGATAGGGAGTTTGTTGGGGTGTCTGGACACTGACTGTGGAGTTGAAGGTGTGAAAGACAAGTGTGTACGTGGTTAGAGGACTTCATGCATATTGTACAGAGTTTTGAAGTCCATGTGCTAAGCCCTGGATCACTGCATGAGTACTTGGGTACTGACTCAATGATTAGAGTACTGCAAGGAGAATGTCTTGGTTAATTTATAAGTGGTTGGGTTTTGGCGCAGTGAATGGATTAGTACATGGTGCTGAATGGGTCACCAGAGGAGTGCAAAGGGAGTGGCAGGGTGTTTGCTGGAGTGTATAGACACTGACTGGGGAATTGAAGGTGTAAAATACAAACGTGTAGGTGGTTAGAGGGCTGCATACATATTGGATAGGGGTTTCAAGCAGTCTATGTGCTAAGGCCTGAGACACTGCATGAGTACTTGGGTGCTCACTGAATGATTAGAATACTGCAAGGAGAGTGCCGGGGTGAATTTATAAGTGGTTGGGTGTTGGCGCAGTGAATGGAAGAGTACATGGTGCTGAATGGTTCACTAGAGGAGTGTAAGGGGAGTGACAGGGTGTTTGCTGGAAGTGTATGGACACTGACTGGGGAATTGAAGGTGTGAAAGACAAGTGTGTAGTAGGTTAGAGTCCATGTGCTGAGCCCTGGATCACTGCATGAGTACTTGGTTACTGACTCAATGATTAGAGTACTGCAAGGAGAGTGCCAGGGTGAATTTATAAGGTTGGGTTTTGGTTCAGTGAATGGATTAGTACATGGTGCTGAATTTGTCATTAGAGGAGTGCAAGAGGAGTGACAAGGTGACAAGGTGTTTGCTGGAGTGTATGGATACTGAATGGGGAATTGAAGGTGTGAAAGAAATGTATGTACGTCGTCGGAGGACTGCATGCATATTGGACACAGGTTTGTAGCAGTCCATGTGCTAAGACCTGGATCACTGCATTAGTACTTGTGTAGTGACTCAATGATAGGAGTACTGCAAGGAGAATGCCTCGGTGAATTTATAAGTGGTTGGGTTTTGGCGCAGTGAATTCATCAGTACATGGTGCTGAATGGGTCAATAGAGGAGTGCAAGGTCTGTAGATTTTTAAGCAGTTATGTGTCAGGAAAGAGGTAAAATAACCACATGCTTCTGTCACAATGGTTGCAGAAGTGGACACAGACTCACAGTGTGATTGTAGACAAGCAAGACTATTCCCCTGTATTTACCAGAAGAGACTCAGTAGTTAGGATGGGGTTATGTGACTGCATACATTCTACACATTTCACAACAGCACTGCTGGTGTGAATGCCTGACTCATTCTGTAAATGCATAAGCAATGACTGGGTTCTAATACCACTTAAACTTGACAACAGGAAAGCAGTCATGTGTCAGCAAAGACATGAAGTAACCACATGCTTCTGCCACAATGGTTGCACAAGACATGAGCTGGAGAAACTCAGTAGTCTAATTAAAAACAAAGGCACCACATACATCACCTCACACATTAATAACTTCCCTTTCAAATTGATTTGTAGATTAAGAAGTATCTGAATCACACACCAGATGCCCTCATGCACACAATATCTGCAGTGCACTTCTCTTAGTAAATCCAAAACATGGCAAACTTTCCCTCTCATTCTGCAAACATATACACGTAAATATCAAATCACATTGCATCCCACATTAGTTCAAAAGCTAACACACATTTCTATTGGTTACAGATTTCAACCCTTTCCAATCGACATAACTTTCAACCCTACCCCCATTCTGCTTAATGCCTTTTAACATAGTAACAGTTCATGGAACACTCAACTGAACACACAGGTCACAAGTTCAGCACACTGTTGCAAATCAAAACAGCAAGTGTGCTTGACCTTTCAAAATATCAGCTTATCCTACCTCATGTTCCTTTCAAACAGTTTTTACTAACCAATAAGAAACATGTATTTAACACAGAGAAACATGCACCTTATTTTTCAGTCTATAATGTTCTCAAGCGGCCAATCATTTCTCTTGTTTTTTTAAAATTGCATCTTATCCACCATTTCAGAAAAATCCTAGTTTTCAAACTGCACATTTCACATACATACACCCTTGGAGAATTGATGCCATTTTCCCCCCAAACTGCTGTTGTCTATTCTGACATATGCCAAACACTGAAATGTAACTGGTCCAATCAATTTTGTCCACAGATTGAGAAAGCTAGGAAACATGTCAATAAAGCTGTTTCTGCTTATCTCAGAGATTATAGGATGGGGTCCATTTACAACAACAATCTGCGTTTTAATATGGATGGCATCTATAGGACAGAGGGTGTACATTTACAGATGAGGGTAACAGAGTCTTGCTCGACAACTTTAGACTCTGCTTAGGTACTTACTTGTAGGTACCAAAATTTTCCAATAAACACAAGGGCTCTTTTTAGAGCCACCCAAGATCTAAACACATAAGCTTGATATACATTTAAAAAAAATTACTTTTTTTGTTTGGAGTCGTACACCCAGCGCTTTTTGGAGTCACGCACCTAACGCGTTCATACCAAGGGGCTGCGCTGGGAGTCACGCACCCAGCGCGTTCACACAAGGGGGTCACGCTGTGTGCCACGCTGGGTGCGCGACTCCATATTTTACCGGAAATGTATTTTTAGCTCCTATCACTAATTTATATTCTCGCCAGGGACCCCACCCCCCTGGGCGTGGGGTCAATACAACATTGTCCTACGGGAGCCGGCATTGCTTTCTCACATGGGGAGCTGCTACCATGCATCTTCCAATGTGGAAAAGCAATCTTGTTTGAATTTTGAAAGAGAGAGCAGGTTTCCCTGCTCTCTCTTTCAAAATCCAAACACAGGGGCATATTATCAAGAAACCGTGTTAACATTATCGGCGCTTTAGCGGCAGAAAACTGCCGCTAAAGCGGCGATAATCGGCTTGATAATACGCCCTGTGAACATGGGCTTCTATGGGAATTCTCTACGGCATATTATCAAGCTATCAAGCCCATTATCGCCACTTTAGCTGCAGTTTTCTGCCGCCAAAGTAGCGATAATGTTACCGCCGTGCTTGATAATATGCCCCCAAGGTTTCTATGGCAGGGCAGGAGCCGCGAGGCTCCCGCCCTGCCACAGCAAACAGCAGTGTCCTGGGAGTGGGCACCCCGAGACACTGCAGGAGCCGGCCCTGGGGGTTGGTGGTCCCCAGGGCCATCATTGCTTCCAGAAGGGGGGCCATGTGGGGTGGTGGTCCCTGGGGCTTGGGGATCCATAACGGACCCCCTATTTTAAATATTTAGTGCCCCAGGGAGGTGGTGGTCCCTGGGGCATTTGGGGGGGGGCTCGACCTCCCCACACAGGTTAAATAAAAAACATTTAAAAGCCCCAGGGGTGGCGGTCCCCGGTGCTTCGGGGGCCTTAGAGGCCCCCAAATTTAAACTATCAAGCCCCAGGGGGTGGCTGTCCCCGGGGCTGCCAGGTGGCCCATGTGCCCCCGCAAATATTTATGTTTTGCCCTGGGGTGGCAGTCCCCGGGGCAGTGTGGCAGGGGATTGGCCCCCCCATACTTTTGTTTACACATGCCCCCGGGAACTGGCTCACCCGGGGGCTTTCATTAAACGAAGCACGGGAGCCCGCACTTCGTTTTTTTCATTTTCGCGGCTGGATCCACGCACGCTGCGTGCATCAAAGCATTTTAAAAAAATGCTTTTTTCCCCCCTAGAAGTCCTTCTAGGACCCCCCTAAACAGACCTATGGGGTCAGGGTGTTTCAACCCTGCCCCTTCTTCTTCTTTTCCACCTTCATTCTATTCCACCTTCATTCGGTAGAAGCGAGGCACAAGATGGCTGCCAACAGTTCCTGGTTTAGAGTGTTCACAACCAATAACAATGCAGCTCGTGATTGGCAGGGTGCGCAGAACGTACTCTGCACTGTGAGCGGATCATAATCCGTAGAGTGCGCGGATCCTCCGCGGCAATAGATATAAATGTATTTTTACTTTTGATTTCCTCAACAACTACTGAATGGATTTACACCATTTAACAAAAAGGGTTCTTCTTGAACCAAGAACTACCTCTTTGCCAAATTTGGTGTCATTCCGTTCAGCAGTTCGGGCTGAAGCCGTGTCTAAAGTTTCCTATGGAAAAGTGCATGGGGAAAAAATGTTTTGGGACACCCTTTTTTCTCAGCCCCCGCTTGATGAATCACCCCGAAACTTTCAAGATAGGAGCTGACCAGAGCGGGCCATAAGTTTTGAAAATGTTGCGAAGATTCGTCAATCGGCGCCAAAGTTATTGGGAATAGAATGTTGTGAATATATATATATATATATATATAAAATTCACTGAAAAAACCATAGGTTATAGACCATATATAGTTAGCTGGACATTTTATTGACATAAAACCAATGAAATTCCATATATAGTTATTTGCACTAACTATATATCGCGCACCCGCAATCCACTGCTGATGATGTCACATATTACATCATTCATGACATGGTCCGTGACATCACTGATGACATCACTGATGACATCTCAAATGACATCACTGATGACATCACTGATGACATCATCCGGTGACTGTGTGTTTCTGTAAAGTTTAAATATGTTTTACATATTGAAGAATGAGTAGATGTATAAGTGTCTGGATGAAGGATTTAGTAGGTGCATGACTGACTGTATGAATGAGTGATTAAATGTGTCTCACTGAGTGCATGGGTTAGTGACTAAACTGTCTTAATTTGTGCATCATTATGTCTGTTGTTCTGTAAACTGCTGCATGTGTTGATCAGTAGCTATATGAGTAACTATATGGGTTATTGATTGATTGTCCAAGTATTTGTATGGGAGACTGAGTGTGTGTGTGGCTGGCTGGGAGATGTGTGACTCTGTGCAGATCAATGTGTACTTGTATCAATGATTGTATAAGAGAGTAAGTATGTGTTAGTATATGTTTGAAAATGTAAGGTACTCTATGTTTAACTGTATAGATTAGAAAATGGAAGTGTGATTGATTATTTACAGGACTGACTAGGTGTGTGAGTAACTCCATGGATGAGTGGCAGAGTGTGAGTGTCTGTATAGGTGTATGAGTGCATATGAAGTGTTGTAAAGATGAGTGATTGTATGTATGAATGATTGTATGGGTGAATGAGTGAATGTGTGTGTAGACATAGGAATCCGTGAGTGCGTATGTAGTAACTAGTATTGGTGTGTCAATGGTTTAAAAAATTATATTCTGTATTTAACACTGGGTGTAACAGAGGTTATATTAAAGTGTGAGGAGATGCATTGTATTGTCACATGAATGTTATCATCAGTGATGTGACCATTGATGTCAAATGAGATGTCATCAGTGATGTCATCAGTGATGTCATTTGAGATGTCATCAGTGATGTCATCAGTGATGTCACTGACCATGTCATGAATGATGTAATATGTGACATCATCAGCAGTGGATTGCGGGTGCGCGATATATAGTTAGTGCAACTAACTATATATGGAATTTCATTGGTTTTATGTCAATAAAATGTCCAGCTAACTATATATGGTCTATAACCTATGGTTTTTTCAGTGAATTTTCAAGGTTTTGTAAATGCTAATTCCTAACTATATATGGTCTATAACCTATGGTTTTTTCAGTGAATTTCAATGGTTTTTTAATAGCAAATATCAAAACCTTTTTTGTGGAAAATGACTAAAATTAGGTATACATAAGCGGCGTTCATTTATGTTCACCACAACCACTGTTGAAAGTAAAGTGAAAGTCGCGAAACAGTGGCCACGCCATCTAGTCCCTTTTAGGCCCCATCATGCACGTAAGTGACAGCCATTTTGTGTGTCATGGCCTCTCTGCCCACTGCCAATAGTCAATGATCGTTCAGAATTGGTTCTCTTTGGGTGATTCTCTATTCACAAATAAGCACAGAGTCGCAATACTATGTTTAGTCTTTGCGGATAGTGAAGGATAGGTAGTGCAGACTTTTGTCCCCTGTAACCCGTCATGCCTATCTCTGCCCCGTTTGTTGGTAGTTGGTTCAACCCGGACCGTTTATTAGAGGTAGATCATCCGACTCCACGGGAGGACACCCCTAATAAAAAGGACATATATATAAAATGCGGACTAGCCGCTGTATCGTGCTAGCAAACTATAACATAAAAATCGTTAGAAAAAACAAAAGGAATCGAGCAAAATCAGTAGGCCACTGATGGGATCTCTTTTTGACCTCGCTAAAATAGAAACATTAGGAACAACCCCTCATGAGAAATATGAAACTAGTGAGAGGAACCGAGCTCGACGCCATGATGGCTGCAAGACAGATCGGCTCCGCCGCCCACCCCGCCCAAAATAACGACAAACCCTATGCAAATATTATAAATATATACAACACACCAGCAAAGTAACAGGGTAAAACGTTTTATTAAATAACTATTTACATGGCAGCCTGCTGCAACATCGATCCAAATGCATGACGCTGTTCCTGTCCCTCCTTCCTCAAAGTAGCAATGCTGGGCTACTTTGGGCTACTTTTTAGTAGGATGTGGGCTTTAGAAAGTCTACAAAGGCCATCAGCCGGCGAGGTAGCATAGCTGGCGGCCTAGGGGTGGAGGACCGTTGTGCAAATAGCCCGGGGACGACACCACGCGCCAAGGCTCGTCCCCAGTACATCCAGAGGTGATGTCCGACAAGTTGTGAGGGGGGATGCCTTGCTGATGCCGCCACCCCCCCCCCAATCTTCTTGTTGCCTGATCCGGCCAGCTCAATCGATCGAGCATGAGACTCTCAAACCCAGGGTCGTCCCGAAGTGCAGCAGGCCCGCAGCTATGCCCATCCGGAAGACGAGGCCCCCGGCACGTATAGAGCGGGGCCTTGCTGGCAGCCATCGGCCGAAGAGGTCGTTGGGTGGATGGCCCGGAAGCACCACGGCCACGATGTTGTTGTACTGGCCTTCCCATTCGTCCACCCTGAGGTGGCATCCAGCGAGCCACGGGTGGGGGGGGTGAATGCCTTGCTGATGACCCCCCCCCCTCTTATTGCCTGGTCCGACCATCACATATACCTGTGCCAGGAGACGGCGTGGGGTGCACTGGGAGGGAGAGGCGGCGCGAATGAGCCTCCCCCACCTCCCCAGGTGGAGGTTCCTCAGCTGCACCCGAGCGCTTCACTCGGCCAGCTGAGTTGCGCCCGCTCTTGCGGCACAGTGCCTCGCTCGGCCAGCTGAGTCTCACCCGCTCTTGCGGCACAGTGCCTCACTCGGCCGGTTGAGTTTCGCCTGCTCTTGCGGCTACAGCGTCTCACCCGCCATCCGGCTGAATTGCACCCACTCTTGCGGTACAGCGACAGGCGGCTGCCACGGAGCTCACGAAATGGCGGTCGGCTCCACAGACTTGGGCCTGGCCTGCAAGGATGGCTCTGGGCAACCCTGGAACTCGGACGCTTGACTGCTAGGGCATGGGCCCCATTCCCGAAAGCGTCCCCTCAGCCTTGAAGATTCTACAAGAGTCACCGGGGCCCCCGACTCCCGCAGGCTTCCGGTGGGGAGCAACTGCCATGATTGCTCGCGGAATGGCCACGACGAACCACGGGATGGTGGTGCTCTCATGCTGACGCCAGCTTCAGTCTGAAACATCCAGAAACACTGTAGACTACCAATTCGATCAGTTCCGGTGGAGCCCCAACGTGACCCGGTAGGGAAGAACTTGCCCTCCCCTCTTTGACTGATGGTTCTTGTTGCCTGTCCCTTCTGTTGTCATTTAACGGAACTTTTTGGACTGCTGAAAGGGGTTCTGGTCCGACCGCTGGTTGGTGGAGACATTTTGACTATATTCTGGACCTGCCCGGCCTCACCCAAAATGGCGCCGGTATAAATGAGACTCGCAACTCCTTGATGTGTACTGGTTGCTCAGCCTTGATATCACGAGATATGTATGCAGTTTTGGAACACATGGCGGGCGAGGACGGGTACTGATTGAACATTTGGACATCCCTATTGATATTAAGTTCTGATGTATTATTGATTACTGTACTATTGAAAGTTCAAATTAACGTTACTCATGGTACTTGCCCGCAAAAGTATATCTAGATAATTTCATTGTAACTGGTCCTGTCGTACTTTGATTATAAAATTAACGTCCACCGATTCCGCAACTGTTAGACACCTTAATTCCTGCAACCTAATGGCCCACCCGTTACGTTTTTCTACAGTGTAAATGTCCCCTCATCATATACGATTCCAGTTTGCTCCGTGGCCGGCCCACGTGGTTGTAGGCCCGTATTTGTATACTGACTTTTTTGCAATAAAGAGTTTTCGAAGGAAGTATGGAATCAGCGTCATAACAATCGTCTAGGTTGGTAGGGTTTTTGAATATTGGCTGTTATTCCCAAACAATAGAAGACAGATAATGCAGACCCTTTGCCTGAATTTTGGATTGATTGAAATTTGTATCCGTCACACCTGCCCTTTTTCCAGAATTGTTAGAAAATGGTCGACCGTAGCTTAAGGTATCTGCCGAATGTAAGGTGTGGTATTTTGTCCCATAAAATACGACTAATTGAGAAACAAATACACGAAGAGGGAACTCGAATTTAGAGACAAACAAAATGAAACATTTTTTGGCATCATAAGAAGGGGAGGATATGTTACACAGAAAAATAATGCGAAAGGGATAGCCAAGATCTGTTGTATCACACGTTCCTGCAGCTAGTCTGATACATGGTAAGTAGAAGCTTTTTCGTGTTTGCGCGCGCTGACATGCTCTGAATGCTGTATCCCCCCCCTTTCTTTTCTCCTCTGTAGGTTACATCGGAGTTCCGACTGAAGAATGGAGTGGACATGGACCGCACCGTGCTCCATGTAGGGAAAGACATAGACAAGCGCTGTGAGATATTGCATGGAGTGCAGACCATCACTGGGAACGTGAAAAATTGTATGGTGTGACTGTGCGTACGTGCCCTGATTGTATGGTATGAATGTGTATGTATTCCATATGCCCGGGTCGTTGGAGAGAACGTCTTTTGTATGACTGAAATGCTGGTCTACCGATCAAGGGGATGGGGAAATAAGCCCGAATACGGTAACTCCTCGTCTGAAGAAACAACTCTCCCTCAGTCCAGGAGTTGGGGATATTGGCATGTTTTAGATTCACCACATAAAAAAAATAAGAGGTGTACCACTGAACGCCCGACCGATACCCCTCCTCTGTCCCTGTTTTTGATCACCGCCTGCCCAGAGGTTGGAAGGCTCCACCGTGAGTATAAGCACGACTGGACTAATGTCTGACCGGAAAAAGAGGAGTAAGTATTTTTTTGAAATGAGGCCTCCAACAAAATTGCCCAGAAAGGGAGGGGAGTGAAAACTCCGACCCCCCCCCAAAAGAATTACGGACAATACTGAAAATACGCAGCACGCATAGAAAAAGGAAAGGAAAAGAAATGTCCCCTTACCCAAAATAGCTCTGTGTCTTCGTCTTAGATTTCTGCGTTTGATGTATGTACTGTCACACCCTATCCGGTATTTGTGTGTACGTGAACGTTGAATTTATGTTTTCCCTCAGCTTGTGTTCTTGTACGTAAACCTGACCCGTGTTGCTCTATGTTGTGTGTGCACCAAGTAGCCTATTATCGTACACGTTTGTCTCTCTCTCCCTCGTTTTATGTCGTACGTGTACCAAATAGCCTACTTGATGCGCACGTCTCTCTCTCCTCTCTCTCTCTCTCTCTCTCTATCTCTCTCTCTCTCTCCCTCTCTCTCTCTCTCCCTCTCTCTCTCTCTCTCTTTCTTTCTTTCTTCCTCGCTGAAGGCCCCTTGCCCTCTTTAAAATAATTAACGACACTGTACCTCCTCGGTATATGTATAATTGGCTTAAACTCGACAGGGTTCGAACAAATTATCAGAAGCAAAATGACCGTATTTTGCCACACTACTACCTCTCCTTTCTGTAAAATGATGGAACTTAATTGGCTGAGAAAGAAAGGACAGGTAAGACGACTGATGTCCCCCAATCTGGCCCTTTTTACGGGAACTATACGTCAGTGGTTTTTGTTGTTTTAGGGCTCTAACAATCCCACCTCCATCGCTCAGATCGCCCCGCCCATTGCCCAAAAGTAGAACGTCTAAACACTCCCGTTCCTCCAGAATAGTCCCAGTTCTGTACTAGCCGTCCCTGGATATTTTAAGAAATAACTGATGACCTTGTTTTTGAAGATGCATCGCTTAAAACTGATAAAGGTTAACCATTGTCTCCAGCAAGAAAAATGTTTAGCTTGTGTTCCTCCCCGAACAGATACTTGTGAGCCTATGACAATAGCACCTCGCACTTTTTCATAAACTTAGCCGTCCCTGGAGAAAAATATGAATCCACAAGGCTTGTGTTAGAAAGACGAGTCTCTACCGAAGAAGCCGGTTCGAATTTTGATAGACTAGGTAGTTGATAGATGTCAGACTTCCTGCCACGTTTGTAAAATACAGGAATAAACACCTAGCCGACCTGATGATGGAAATTTGCAGGAGCACTCGCAAACCTGCGTCACAGCAATGATTTATGAGTTAGTAGCATACACCGTTGTAAGAGTTAATAGACATCCACCATAGAGTGACCGATAAACGTTTCCCCAACTACTTGGGGTTGGGAGAGAGAACTATATTATCTCCAATGTGTATTTAACATCTCTTTATCATCTCCTGCCTCCATATTGTTTCTGCTTTCCTGACACACTATGGTATGAATTCCATATTCCACAATAACTTCTGAAACAGCATGCAAGATATCTACAAAGGAGATGGTGTATATTAATTTTTTGACTCTGCATTGATACCTACATATTGCTACTTAAATAAAAAAAATAGTATGACAACATCCAGTGACTGTGTGTTTCTGTAAAGTTTAAATATGTTTTACATATCGAAGAATGAGTGGATGTATAAGTGTCTGAATGAAGGTTTTAGTAGGTGCGTGACTGACTGTATGAGTGAGTGTTTAAATGTGTCTCACTGAGTGCATGGGTTAGTGACTAAACTGTCTTAATTTGTGCATCATTATGTCTGTTGTTCTGTAAACTGCTGCATGTGTTGATCAGTAGCTATATGAGTAACTATATGGGTTATTGATTGATTGCCCAAGTATTTGTATGGGAGACTGAGTGTGTGTGTGGCTGGCTGGGAGGTGTGTGACTCTGTGCAGATCAATGTGTACTTGTATCAATGATTGTATAAGAGAGTAAGTATGTGTTAGTATATGTTTGAAAATGTAGGGTGCTCTATGTTTAACTGTATAGATTAGAAAATAGAAGTGTGATTGATTCTTTACAGGACTGACTAGGTGTGTGAGTAACTCCATGGATGAGTGACAGAGTGTGAGTGTCTGTATAGGTGTATGAGTGCATATGATAGTGTTGTAAAGATGAGTGATTGTATGTATGAATGATTGTATGGAAGAATGAGTGAATGTGTGTGTAGACGTAGGAATCAGTGAGTGCGTATGTAGTAACTAGTATTGGTGTGTCAATGGTTTAAAAAATTATATTCTGTATTTAACACTGGGTGTAACAGAGGTTATATTAAAGTGTGAGGAGATGCATTGTATTGTCACATGAATGATATCATCAGTGATGTGGTCATTGATGTCAAATGAGATGTCATCAGTGATGGGAGTGTGATTGATTCTTTGCATGTTTGACTAAGTGTGTGAGTAACTCCATGGATGAGTGGCAGTGTGTGAGTGTCTGTATAGGTGTATGAGTGCATATGATAGTGTTGTATTGATGAGTGACTGTATGTATGAGTGATTATATGGGTGAATGAGTGGATGTGTGTGTAGACTTAGGAATCAGTGAGTGCGTATGTAGTAACTGGTATTGGTGTGTCAATGGTTTCTGGAATGGTAGTCTGTATTTAACACTGGATGTATCAAAGGTTAGATTAGAGTGTGAGGAGGTACATCGTTTTATCACATGAATGATGTCATCAGTGATGTCATTTGAGATGTCATCAGTGATGTCATTTAAGATGCCATCAGTGATGTCATCAGTGATGTCATTTGAGATGTCATCAGTGATGTCATCAGTGATGTCACTGACCATGTCATGAATGATGTAATATGTGACATCATCAACAGTGGATTGCGGGTGCGCGATATATAGTTAGTGCAACTAACTATATATGGAATTTCAATGGTTTTGTGTGAGTAAAATAAGGTTTTTTAAATGCTAATTCCTAACTATATATGGTCTATAACCTATGGTTTTTTCAGTGAATTTTCAAGGTTTTGTAAATGCTAATTCCTAACTATATATGGTCTATAACCTATGGTTTTTTCAGTGAATTTCAATGGCTTTTTAATAGCAAATATCAAAAGCTTTAAAATGTCAAGTACGTGGTAGGTAAAAACATTTTCGTGTTTATGCACGCTGATGTGCTTTGAACGCTGCCCCCCCCCCCTCTTTTCTTTTAGGAGTATTCTCTCTTTGCAGATAGTGAAGGGTAGGTAACGCAGGCCTTTGCCCCCGTTGTAATCCGTCGTGCCTGCTTCCCTCTCCATTTGATTGATTGTTATCCAAGCATTTACTTTTTTGGAATTGGTTCTCTTTGGTTCATTCTCTATTTACAAATAAGCACAGAGTCGCAATACTCTGTTTAGTCTTTGCAGATAGTGAAGGATAGGTAACGCAGGCTTTAGCCCCCGTTGTAATCCGTTGTGCCTATTTTTATCCCTCATTTGATTGATTGTTTGGCCGAACATTGATCGTTCAGAATTGGTTCTCTTTGGTGATTCTCTATTCACAAATAAGCACAGAGTCGCAATACTCTGTTTAGTCTTTGCGGATAGTGAAGGATAGGTAGTGCAGACTTTTGTCCCCTTTGTAATCCGTCATGCCTATCTCTGCCCCGTTTGTTGGTAGTTGGTTCAGCCCGGACCGTTTATTAGAGGTAGATCATCCGACTCCACCGGAGGACACCCCTAATAAAAAGGACATATATATAAAATGCGGACTAGCCGCTGTATCGTGCAAGCAAACTATAACATAAAAATCGTTAGAAAAAACAAAAGGAATCAAGCAAAATCAGTAGGCCACTGATGGGATCTCTTTTTGACCTCGCTAAAATAGAAACATTAGGGACAACCCCTCATGATAAATATGAAACTAGTGAGAGGAACCGAGCTCGACGCCATGATGGCTGCAAGACAGCTCGGCTCCGCCGCCCACCCCGCCCAAAATAACGACAAACCCTATGCAAATATTATAAATATATACAACACACCAGCAAAGTAACAGGGTAAAATGTTTTATTAAATAACTATTTACATGGCAGCCTGCTGCAACATCGATCCAAATGCATGACGCTGTTTCTGTCCCTCCTTCCTTAAAGTAGCAATGCTGGGCTACTTTGGGCTACTTTTTAGTAGGATGTGGGCTTTAGAAAGTCTACAAAGGCCATCAGCCGGCGAGGCAGCAGCCTAGGGGTGGAGGACCGTTGTGCAAATAGCCCGGGGGCGACACCACGCGCCAAGGCTCGTCCCCAATACACCCAGAGATGATGTCCAGCAAGTTGTGTGGGGGGATGCCTTGCTGATGCCACCACCCCCCCCCCACCTTCTTGTTGCCTGATCCGGCCAGCTCAATCGATCGAGCATGAGACTCTTAAACCCAGGGTCATAGGCCCGGCCATCTTAGTGATGTGTAATGCATGCCGCCGTTCCCGGGATTTCTCCCCGACTACTCTGCGGCCTATGAGATGGAGAGGCCGAGGCGTTGACTAGGCGGGGCCTCCGGCCGCAACCACAGCGCCAACGATCGCTGCTGATGGAGGGGAGCCTTGCCGGTGAGAGCCACTGATCTGAAGAACCGCTGCCTGCGGTGCCTCCCTGAGCCGCTTGACGGAGGCCCCCGAGGGGCGGTGTGGTGGTGCGGACTCGGAGGGGGCGCTTGGCTCCTGCCCCCTCCCCAAGTCTTGTTGCCCTGGTGTGGCCTGAGATCACACCCGACATAGGCGGCCGGCTCCCGGGGTCCGGCGGGACTTTTAGCCTTTTGGTGACTCTTCCATTCTGGACCCTGTCCCACAATCCGTTTGACCTGGGGACACGTCCTGCGGTGCCCTCGCAATGCGGCCTGGTCCCTGAATGTGTGCGGGGGGATGGTGTTGATTGGATCAAGATGGCGGCTGGTGCCCTTCTTCATGGCTCACGTCCGGACCGGGCGACTGTTCCAGGCCCCCGAGGGGCAGTGTGGTGGCGCGGACTCGGAGGGGGCGCTTGGCTCCTGCCCCCTCCCCAAGTCTTGTTGCCCTGGTGTGGCCTGAGATCGCCCCCGACATAGGCGGCCGGCTCCCGGGGTCCGGCGGGACTTTTAGCCTTTTGGTGACTCTTCCATTCTGGACCTTGTCCCACAATCCGTTTGACCTGAAGACACGTCCTGCGGTGCCCTCGCAATGCGGCCTGGTCCCTGAATGTGTGCGGGGGGACGGTATTGATTGGATCAAGATGGCGGCTTCACACAAAGCAGACTCAAGTGTTGCTGCTGATGCTATGCAGACAAAAACTGGTTTTCAGTTTGTACATTCTTCAGGATGTTTCCATCCAAGGCTGGTTGAGAGTTTGTAGAACGATGGCTTCAGATTTTCAACATACTACTCTTCAACATTCTTCATAAATGTAAAAATGTGAGACTCACTAGGAGAACAGCCGTTTATCTTTCCTTTCAAAATGCTGCCAACAATATTTTCTGTATGGAAGACACCATCTTGTAGCATAAAGGGCTGCGTCAAGGGTGGTATTGCCCAGAATGTCTTGTTTTCAAGTGCTCGTAATGACGAAGCCAGGACTGTGGCAGAGCGTCCAAAATCTACAAAAAACACCACTGCCAACTCTTCAATAACTTCCATCACCCAGCACCGCATTTCCAAAGAAACAGCATAGCAAACTTTCGTGGCCTTTAGAGTTTTCGGAAGCAGTTTCCCAAGACCATCACTGCAGCCATTGCAATCCAACAGAGGAACTTTTTCCAAGATCGGCATATTAACAGGGCTGCTGGTGTAATCGGGGCTCTTGCAGCCATTCAACTTAATTGAAGCTTTCACAATGACAGACCGCCCACTGAACTTCGCGCCATGACATTTACTTATAACATTCTGCTGGGTCTTCGCCGAACTGAAGTCTACAAATGCAAAGCATTTCATTCCGCTTTGACATTTCTTGACATGCAGTGGGTTGAAGTCTTTAAAGAGGTCCACAATTTGCTCCTCAGTCACATCACTTGAAAGATTCCCCAAGCCAGGCAGGTCCCACACCACTTGAAAGGACCTGCCTGGCCTCGACCAAAATGGCGCCAGTATGGGAGCGACTTGCAACTCCTTATGATGTTCTAGTTACTTAGCCTTGACGTTATGGGGGATGTATGCGGTCTTTGTGCATATGGCGGGCGGGGAAGGGTACTGACTGGGCATACGGACAACCCTATTGATGTCGGTTTTTCATTATTGATTATTGTATTATTAAAGCTTCGAAGTAATGTTACCCATGATACTCGCCCTTGGTGTGCGTATGGACGATTTTATTGTAACTGATCCTGTTATACTTTCGAATAAAAAATCAACCTTCACTGATCCTGCAACCGTTTGTCACGTTTATTTTTTTCAATTAAATGGCTCGCTTGTTACATATTCCTATACCCCTGGCTTTTGACCCTTTCCTACGCGCGGTCTGTACTACCGCCCTCGGGCGATCTATGTAATGAACAGACTACCATTGCCGAGACACAAGGGAATGCATCTCAGAGAGATAAGTCAAGTACGTGGTAGATAAAAACATTTTCGTGTTTATGCACGCTGATGTGCTTTGAACGCTGCCCCCCCTCTTTTCTTTTTCTGCAGGTTACATTGGAATTTCAGCTAAAGTATGGAGAAGACCTAAACCGCATAGTGTTCCACGCGAGGAAAAATAGGCTAGCTCTGTGAGACGGTACATTATATGTACGAGCTATCTCTGGGAGCGTGAAAGATTGTATGGTATGAATGTGCGCATGGGCCCTGATTTGTACGGTATGAATGCATATGTGTGGCGCACGACTGGGTCAATAAAAGAATGCTTTTTGTATGACTGAGGCGTTGATCGAACGGTTAATGGAATGAGAAAAATAAGCCCGAACATGGTATCCGCATGTGAAGGACGAAAAAGAATATAGCACTTTCCTTACTTAGGAACGACTCTCTCTGGAGCTAGTGAATGGGAGAGTAGCCTACACCAGAAACTTGAAGGGTTATTTCAGTACGACGAACCCGACCCCAACCGATATTCCAAATGTACACCCAAAATAATGCGCACCAGTAAGTCAATTTATGCGCTGACTAAATAAGAGAAGTTAGCTCGGCTCCGCCGCCCACCCCGCCCAAAATAACGACAAACCCTATGCAAATATTATGGTTGGTTGGTTGATTGCTTTATTTCGATATGCATATATCATAAAAGCATTACAAAAGATAAAACAGCATGTCGAAAAAGGGAGACTGTACATTTAGATTTAAAAAGAATAAGATCACAGTTAAGTAGAATAAATTATCTAAAACAGCAATAAATTGATACGGCCAGTCTTTTAAGTCGAATCAACCAAGCCCATTTAAAAAATTTAGAGACAGCACAAACAATGTTGGGGGCTGTATTAGTTAAAAGTATCCGAAGGGCGACTGTGTACTGGCGGGTGCCCAATTCTCTGCAAATTGGTTTGAGCCATCGTGATCTAGGGCGCCCATAATCCGGACATTCAAATAGAAGATGTGGCACAGTCTCTGGTTTGTCAGGGCATAGGGCACAGTAACGTGATGCAGGCTCTGACTTGTTCCACCTGGAGCAAAGGTCGGCGAGGGGTAGAGTTCCTAATCGGAATTTAATGTACAAGGACAGGTCCATGGCGATGGTGATTAGGTCCATGTAAGGTTCGAGCACGGCAACATCTTTTATGAGCAGAAAGGCTGCAGTGGCTTTGCAGTGCTGCTGGTTACTGGTGCGCTTCGCGGAGACCCATTCCCAATACAGTTTTTTTAGAGAGTCCTTTGGGGGGGCTGAGCGGGTAAGCCAGCAGGATTCCAAGCCTAGGTCCCTTAAAAGTTGGTTGGTAGCCCTGAGCCATTTGATCTTCCGCCAACCAGTGGAGCGCATCACCTCTGCTAACCCGTCAGCGTAGGGTTTTAGATCCGGAACCCTCCAAAGGCGGGCCCAAAGCAGGAGAGGACGAAGTCGTGCCTGATCCCCAATTGCTTTGCAGCCTACATCCATTAGCACCGGAACTGTTGGAGTGCTCGACGGGATAGCAAGGAGGTCTTTGATAAATTTGTTCTCGGCCTTGCTCAGGGAGTCCAGTTTGCCTTGACCCCACAGTTCAGCTCCGTAGAGTGACGCGGAGACAGCTCGTGCTTTATAGATGTCGATCAGTGGGGCAACGCAGTGTTTGGTAGAACTGCTGTACTCCTTGAGTAGGGCCCCTCCAACCCTTTTGTGGCCAATTATCATTTTGTTGATGTGTGCGGTCCAGTTCATTGAATCACTTAGACGGATTCCCAGGTAGTCAAATTCAGCCACTCTTTCAAGGGGGGTTGAGTGCAGGACAGGGGGACGGCCCAGTTTGCGGGGGGGGTGCATGACTAAATACTTAGTCTTGTCCACGTTAATGACAAGGCCTCTGATGGTGCAAAAGTGCTGGAAGCGATCCAAGAGTTTCTGAAGGCCTTGGGGCGTCTTTGAAATGAGGAGGGTGTCGTCCGCGAACAGTAGTGTTGGAATTTTTACGCCTCCCAGAGTGGGAGCGTCTGCTGGTTCGCCTAGCAGGTGCTCTACCACCCCATTAATATAAAGGGAAAATAGGGTGGGAGCCAACACACAGCCCTGCCGCACTCCCCTCTCGACCCTGATCTTATCGGTCATTTCCCCGTGTAGGCCCCATCTAACCTGGGCAAAGGTGGCATTATGCAATTTGATAAGCAGGTTAAGTATGTACGGGGGCATCCCTAAGCCGTGCAACACCCTCCAGAGTTCCTCCCTCGGAACCAGGTCAAAGGCAGTCTTTAGGTCTATAAAGGCCAGGTAAAGACTGCCTTTGCCTAGCTCCACCACCTTCCAATACAATACCATAAGCCTAAACACTTGTTCTATAGTTCCGGTACCTGACCGAAAACCGGCTTGCATATCGGACAAGATGTGGTTGTCATCCACCCATTCTAAAATTCTCCCCAAGATAGCTTTCCCCGCCAGTTTCTGACTCGAGTCTATTAGGCTTATGGGCCTATAGTTCCCAGGAAGGTCCCTGCACCCCTTTTTAAAAATTGGTACTACCACGGCCCCTTTCCAGGAGTCTGGGACAGCACCTCCCATAATAATTGCATTGAGAAGGTCCGAAATCAGTACCCGCCATTCATCTGCATAGGCTCGAAGGATATCTCCTGGGAGGCCGTCCGGGCCAGCAGCTTTTAGTGGCACCAGGGTTTTAATCTGGTTAGTAACATCCCGTACAGAGAACAAGGCCAGGTCTCTGTCTAGGGTGTATGGCGGGAGAATGAAGGGATCATTGAGCTGGCCTTCGATGGCTGAATAGAGTGCTTGAAAATGGGTGAGCCAGGTCTGGGGATTAATGCTACAGGTCCTGAGTGTATCATCAGGACGACTCCTATTTCCCACCAAGTCCCAGAAGCCTTTGGCGTCTCTCCTTTTACTGGCTGCCAAAAGGTCCTGCCAGTAATTGTCCTCCCACTCCTTCTTTGCATTTTTTTGGCAAAGGGAATAGTGTCTTCTGGCCACCCTGGTCCTGATGGGCTTTATGGATTTAACTGCTTCTATAAGAAGCGACTTCGCCTCCCTACACTTATAAATATATACAACACACCAGCAAAGTAACAGGGTAAAACGTTTTATTAAATAACTATTTACATGGCAGCCTGCTGCAACATCGATCCAAATGCATGACGCTGTTCCTATCGAGGTAGCATAGGTGGCGGCCTAGGGGTGGAGGACCATTGTGCAAATAGCCCGGGGGCAACACCACGCGCCAAGGCCCGTCCCCGCGGTCAGCTGCAGCAGGGCGACCCTTAGCGTTTCACTCCCGGTCAGCTGCACCATGACTGCCATTGGCGTTCCACTCGGTTGGATGGCCGGGGACCCGCTCCGGTGGCCGGGGTGAAGAGCGGCTGTTGCTGCGGAACGCTCAAAATGGCGGCCGACTCCCCGGATTTGGGCCTGGTCCACTAGAACGACTCTGGACTACCCTGGAACTCGAATGCTTGCCTGCTCGGGCATGAGCCCCACTCTTGAAGACGTCCTCTCAGTTTTAAAGGTTCTACGAGAGTCGTTGGCCCTTGACTCCCGCGGGCTTCCGATGGGGGCAACCGCCACTGTTGCTCGACTATCCCCCATGGATATACCGCTGCCACGGGTGTCCGCCGCCTTATCCACATCTGGTGCCGTGAGGGAGGCTGATTCAGTGCATAGGCGGAGGGATACGCCTGCTGTCCCGCTCTCCGGAAGTGGCCACAACTTTGTCACAGGATGGTAGTGCTCTCATGCTGATGCCAGTTTTTGTCCGAATTACTAAGAGACACTGTAGACTGCCAACTTGATCAGCTCCGGTGGGACCTCAGCGTGACCCGGTAGGGAAGATTTTGCCTCCTTCGCCTTTGAGTTATGGTTCATGCTGCCTGTTCTTTCTGTTGGCGCTAACAAACTTTTTGAACTGCCGAAAGGGATTCTGGTCCTGCCACTACTTATTGGAGACATTGAACTATACTCTGGACCTGCCTGGCCTCGACCAAAATGGCGCCAGTATGGGAGCGACTTGCAACTCCTTATGACGTTCTAGTTACTTAGCCTTGACGTTATGGTGGATGTATGCGGTCTTTGTGCATATGGCGGGCGGGGAAGGGTACTGACTGGGCATACGGACAACCCTATTGATGTCGATTTTTCATTATTGATTATTGTATTAATAAAGCTTCGAAGTAATGTTACCCATGATACTCGCCCATGGTGTGCGTATGGACGATTTTATTGTAACTGATCCTGTTATACTTTCAATTATAAAATCAACCTTCACTGATCCTGCAACCGTTTGTCACGTTTAGTTTTTTCAATTAAATGGCTCGCTTGTTACATACTCCTATACCCCTGGCTTTTGACCCTTTCCTACGCGTGGTCTGTACTACCGCCCTCGGGCGATCTATGTAATGAACAGACTACCATTGCCGAAACACAAGGAAATGCATCTCAGAGAGATAAGTCAAGTACGTGGTAGATAAAAACATTTTCGTGTTTATGCACGCTGATGTGCTTTGAACGCTGCCCCCCCCCCCTCATCATTTAGATTACCACCGCCCATTGCACAAAAGCGTACCGGGCGCTCCCCACGCAAAAAAACCGATTTTTTTTATTTTTATTTTTATTTTGCCCCGCGGGGCCCTTTTAAAGCCTCCACATCAAACCTAGGGGGTCAGGGAGGATCTACTATGCCCCCTTATGGTCATTTCCCCCTTTGTTTTGGCCTCCTCTTGTCTCTCGAGCCTACCGAGAGACAAGATGGCGGCCGCTCCGGACTGTTTAGAATGTTGACAGACACCGGAGAGCCAATCAGCTTCGCTTCGCGAAGTTCCGTTACGCGTCAAGTACGCGAGCCGGAGCGCTACCCGGAGCGCTGTTACAGATATATATATTTTTTTGAACGTTAATTTATCAAAATCCACTGGAGCACATATATTGAGACCTAGCAAAGGCACATCGGGCTAACAGTCCCTACAATTTTGCCAAGTTTCATGCAAATCCATTCAGCCGTTCGGGCTAAAAGTGAGGCCAACCGCCCTATGGAAATTAACATGGGAAAAACGCGTTTTGGGACCCCCCTTTTTTCTCGGCCCCCCCTTGACGAACCCCCCCAAATTTTCAGGGGCTGCTCAGAAACAAAATGTTCCATCTTCCTGAAAATTTCTGCCAATTCCGTCCACAAACGCCAAAGTTATTAGACATAGAATTTTCAAAAATCCCATAGAGAAAAAATCCTAACTATATATACCTACTGGCGACCGCCAGTAGGTAATATATATATATATATATATATATATATATATACATATATATATATATATATATATATATATATTTTCACTGAAAAAAACATAGGTTTCAGGGATGTTATAGTTAGCTGGACATTTCCCTAATACAAAACCATAGAAATTCCACCATTATAGTGAGTTGAGCAAACTATAACTTGCGTCCCCCCAATGCACTGCTGATGTCATCACATAATATATCATTCATGACATGGTCAGTCACATCACTGATGACATCACTGATGACATCCCAAATGACATTAATGATGACATTACTGATGACATCATCCTTATGAATGTGTGCTTCTGTAAAATTTAAATATGTTTTATATATATGCCAAGGTATATTGAAGAAAAACTGGATGTATAAGTGTCTGGAAGAGGGTTTTAGTGGGTGCGTGACTGACTGTATAAGTGAGTGATTAAATGTGTCTTACTGACTGCATGGGTTAGTGACTAAACTCTCTGAATGTCTGTATCAGTATGTCTGTTTTTGTGTAAGCTGCTGCATGTGTTGGTCAGGAGCTACATGAGTGTCTATATGGGTTATTGATTGGTTGCCTGAGTGTATGTATGGAAGACTGAGTATGTGTGTGTGGCTGGATGGGAGGTATGTGACTCTATGCATAGATATGTGAGCGGTTGATTCACTGGGTGTATGAGTTTAAGAGTGCATGTGGAAACAGCTAGATGGGCGGGTGCGTGTGCGTATGGATGAGTTGGTGAAAGGTTGGATGTCTCAGTGGTACATGTCCATGTAACTACATATGTAAAAGACTGTGTATGTGAGACTTGGAATATTTAAATGACTATATGTGAGAGTCAGTGATTATGAGAGTGACTGTATGGATCAGTGTATACTTTTATTATTGATTATATAAGAGAGTAATTATGCATTGTTATCTGTATGAATAAATGAGGTGGTGTGTGTATAACTATGTAGATGAGCAAATGGAAATATGATTCATTCTTTCCCTGACTGTTTTTTTATCTGGTTTATTTATGTTTATTTAGACCATTGTCTTTCCATGACTGACTACGATGAGGCATGAGTGAGTAGGATGAATGGTGGTGTGTCAGTGTCTCTATGGCTATATGAGTACATATGATAGTGTTGTATTGATCAGTGACTACAAGTATGAATGGTTGTATGGGTGAATGAGTGCATGTGTCTGTAGACCTAGGAATTAGTGAGTGTGTTTGTAGTAACTGGTTTTGGTGTCTCAATGGTTTTGAAAATGGAACTCTGTATTTTACAGGGGGTGTATCAAAGGTTATATTAGGGTGTGAGGAGGTGCATCAGATTGTCACGCGGATGATGTAATCAATGATGTCATCAGTGATGTCATTTGAGATGTCATCAGTGATGTCACTGACCATGTCATGAATGATGTAATGTGTGACGTCATTGTGAGAAGTTGGCCTGGTATATGATGCTCACTAGTTCTAGTGATCACCTTGTACCATGCCAAGCAACCCTTATGGTGCAGGTTGTAAAGTCAACGTTATAGACAAGCTATCCTAGTGGTAGCATGGACTAAGCAGTCTTAGGCTAAACTCTGTAAAGGCATGTGAAGCAAGCTGTTTTACCATACACAATCCCTTGAATACCAAATGAAATGACACCACACAGATATATATTGAAAATATATATAGATTTATTTCTCAAAAGATACCCTATACTCTTTATGAGCACAGAAGCACAAGCGTTAAAACAAAACTCAGTTTAAATACACAAAAGTTGCACGAATATGGATGAGCCCTAGGGGCCACCTAAACCATATACTAAAATAGTGGTATAAGGACCACTATGAGGAAAGTGAAGAGGCCTAGGGCCTGGGGAATCGCTGGAGCTGTTCGAGACTAGCAGTGATGAAGTCGGGAAAGGCCCGCAGGACTCGGGTGCAGTGCGGAAAGTGCACGCAATACCAATGCAATGTCAATGGTGCGTAAAAAGTACAAAGTTAGATAAAAAGGAACCTTCTGAGTGACCTAGAAGGATGAAACTTAAGACACAGGCCCTAGAGGTCTGTACCAGTGTGGGAACACCGGCGGAGCTGAGTTACCTCACCCACAGGAAGCGGGTGCACAGGGTCGAAGTAGTGTCGGGTTTCGTCACGCTGGTCGATGGTGCTTGGAGCTGAAGATGCTGCAGGCGACTCGAGGTGGAGAGTTCCGGTGGATCCAAGGGTGGATCTGAAGTCGTGAAGACCTGAAAGCAGAGGGGACAATGTTCAAAGTCACTAGCCAGTGACTACCGTGGAACCAGAGTGGAACCAGGCGATGTCGGGTGCAAACAGGCGTCAAGGTGTAGCTTCTCTCTGCAGCCACTTAGACACGAGGGGTCGAGGACGTCCAGGAGTTGGTCACGAGCTGTCCCACGCAGGCTTCTCGCTGATGGCGGTGTCGGCAACCGGATGGAAGCAAACAGGCCTTGGCTAATGCAAGCCACGCAGGAATCAAGAAAGGCTTGTCACTCGGACCAGCAAGGTCAGAGCGGGTGCTCCTTTTCACAGGAGCAGGGGCAAGTCTGGAGCAACCAAACCTGCAGTGAAAGTTGTAGATTTCGTCGCCAAGATGGCCGCTAGCCACGTGGCAAGTGGCCGGGATAGCGCGTCGAGTGGCACGGTGCAAAAGGGCCCCACGCAGATTGTGGAGATGCTGGGGGGCTGATCTTTGGTGCAAGGGCTGCTCGAGGTTAGGGCTTCTCAAACCCCAAAGCACAGTGTCGAGGGTGCCTCTGATGCTGCGCAGTCAGCTTTTCGGGGGTCTTCCAAGATGTCCAGTCCCACGTCTCTCGGTGCCTCCACGGGTCCCTTCTTTGCAGGGACTGTGGATCGGGTGGTGAGAAGTCTGAGAGTCTGGGTCTTGTCAGGCTCTGGGATCGGGCTCGGGCTCTGGCAGGAGGCGGTGGTAAAGCATACGTCGAGTAGCTGGTTGGTGCCTGTGTTCACAGGGTGGTCACTCCTTGGCCACAAGGGAGATTCTCTTCCGTCTTCTGTGCAGCAGAATGTCGAAGTCCAGTCTTCTTCTGTATTTCAAGTTGATTCGGGATGATCTGAAGTCTCAGGACACAGCTCCCACTCTTATTCGAATCTGGGGGGCCGGATCACCTACTAGGTCCCTCCTCTGGGTGGAACCAGGAAGGGGGGTGGTTACACCCCCTTTCCTTTGTCCAGTTTCGCGCCAGGACTGGGGCAGGAAAGCCCCAGCACCGGTTTGAACTGGCCTATGCCCAGGGACACCGTGTGTGCCCCAGGCATGTCTGATTCTATTCAGCCCTGTCCTACCCAATACACAAAATCCTGTCTGGGGTGGTGCTAGCACCTCCCAAGCCAGGAAACCCTTTGTCCAAGCTGCCCTCGCTGGAAGGACTCCCAGCAGCAGGAGGTCAGACTTGTGTGTGTGGTGGCAGCATCCATTTTGAGATGCTAAGGCTCTGTTTAACTTTAACCGGGGTTCAGGCTAGGTACATGTCGTGTCCCTCTAGAAGGGTGGAATGCTACCCCCGTCGCCAGAACTGGCGAGGGGGTAGTATTCCAATTCGTATGACACCTTACTCGACATGTTTTGATAAAGCCAAACCTAAGATAGCATTTAACCGCGAGGATTATAATGCACTTAAGAGTATATGGTATGGCAGTATCATGAAACAGCTAAAGGACATGGTTCCGAAAGCTGCAGACAGGCTCAGCTCATGCCAGAGCACCATCTCACATATTTCCAAGCACTCTGCCTCCAGGATTGCTGAGGCCTTCCCTAGGAGTGGCTGATAGGAATATATGTGTCCATTTTAGGTTAGGTATAGGCATACTACACCTAAGTAAGGGGTGGTTACACCGACTTACCCCAGCTGAGTGATCAGCCAGTTGTGTCAAATATGGAGGCCAGGCCAGGGGTGGCACAATACGTGCTGCAGCCCCTGGTAGGCCTTGGAAACACCTATGCCCTGGGTACCTGGGTACACTGTTACAGGGGCCAATAAGGTGAGCCAATTCCAATTGTGTATGTACCTAAGGTACATGGAGTCCATTTTAAGGAGAGAGCAATTAGCCTGGGGCCCTGAATAGCAGGATCCCAGGCCAACTATGTCAAAAACCAGCTAAACACCAGGCAAAAAGTTTGGGGGTAACCATAGTCAGATATCCACCTTCCTACATAACCCCCCCCAAACGAAAGGAGATAAGGCTATCCTTGACCAGGTAAGCCTATATTGCCTAAGTGGCCATATAAGGAAGTACCAGCTCTGGCTTGGTTACCCCCTGTCTCATGGTCCACTAAGCAATCCCTCACCCTAAGGGTATCTGAGGGTCTCCACCATAGGGAATCTCTACCTGTGGTGTGTCTTCGCAAAGTTAAAGGCTGGTGTTGGGATGGAGTACCGAAGTGAGATTCCTCTGTAGGGCTCAGCTTCCTCCAATCACTCTCCACCATGTGTGCCTTTCTTTCTTTGACTGAGTTGCACTGTGCTCTCAGGGTCAATCTCTGGCAACCTAAAGCTGAAGGCTGGGTCCCTCTTGTTGGTTTACTGGAGGGACAGTTCAGGTTTGGGCCCTTGGGGTCCCAGGTTTGGCTGTGCCCAACAGAATCCATCTGTGGGAGGTCCCTAACTACTTTTAAGGGGGCTCCCTCAGGAGTTTTTAAAGTTTTCACCTCACTAGGGCTACTAGTTTCGGTGCCCCTAATCTGTTGATGGGGGTGCTTTATTTGACAGGGGGCCCTTTGAGGCTCACTGTCCTTCTTGTCCTCTGCAGCCCTGGGCTGACTAAGGCAAGGTAGAGAGGGGCAGGTTACCTGCTCCAGACTGGGTCCCACCTGGGAAGGGTCCACTGCCATCAGAGGCTCTATCAGGCCAGGCCTAACAACCTCTGGGGCAGTTCCTTCATCAGGGGTAAGATCAGTTCCCTGAGGAGGCTGATCCTTTCCTAAAGTCTGGGGGGAGGGAGATTTCTCTTCCTCCTTAATGCTCTCAGTTTGGGTGGAGTGATCCATCATTTCAGGCTTCACTACCCAGGGATCAGTTTGAGTTTGGGCTGTGGCCATCACAGCCCCACCAACCTTTTCAGGAGGAGACTCAGTTTGGGTATGAGCTGTTATCATAACAGCTCTGCTAATCTTTTCAGGAGGGAAGTTAGCTAAAGATGGGGCTGAGGTTTGCTCACCCCTCCCAACCTTTTCAGGAAGGACATCTTGGATTGGGGCCGTAGCCATTACAGCCCCACTAACCTTTCCATGGAGATTTACCTTTTTAGAATGGGTTTCTTGTTCCACCTCAGCCCAGGCTGAGATTTCTAAATCATTCCCCAGTAGACAATCTACAGGCAAGTTTGATGACACTGCCACTCTCTTTGGGCCAGTGACACCTCCCCAGCTAAGATTTACTACTGCCATGGGGTGATTGGTTTCTATTCCATCAATGTTGGTTACCTGATATGTGGCATCAGGTAAAAGTTGCCTTGAGGGGACTAGACATTCAGCCAACATGGTGATGCTAGCCCCTGTGTCTCTAAAGGCCTCAAATTTCAAGCCATTGATGAGGGGCTCCTGTCTATACTTGCTCAAAGTGTTTGGGCAAGCAGTGAAATTGGCAAACCCCATGCCAGTCTCATAGACAAGAGTATCTGAGGTAGGGGACCTGGTTAGGCCAGAATCCACCTGTCCTCCAAAAGTAAACCCACCCAGATTCCTGGGTGTGCTCCCACTTCCTGGGGGATTACTGCTGACAGTAACTGGAGGTGTTGGAGCTGGCTTTGGAGGTATATTTTCCTTATTGTTATTCCTGGGACAACTGCTATCAGTTTTCCAGTGGCCAGGCTGTTTACAGACATGGCAATAAGGTTTCTTCTGGTCAGAGGAAGTGTTTGGGGACCCACCCCCATCCTTGGAGTTTTGGGGCCCTGGGGAAGTCTTTTCCTTACTTTTATCCCCACCCTTCTCTTGAGGCTTGGTAGTCTCTTTCTTTTGGTCACCACCCTGGTTCTTAGACCTGATCCTGGTTCTGACCCATTTGTCTGCCCTCCTACCCAATTCTTGTGGGGAGGTCAGATCAGAGTCAACCAGGTGCTGATGTAGAAGCTGATTTTGACAATTACTTAAGATTTGCTCTCTCATAATTAAATTATACAATCCTGTATAGTCTGTAACCTTACTTCCCAGCAACCAGCCCTCCAGAGCCTTAGTGGCACATTCAACAAATTCAGACCAGTCCTGAGTCTGGGTCTTCTGGGTATCTCTGAACATTAACCTGTACTGTTCAGTGGTTAAGCCTAACCCATCAATCAGAGCACTCTTCAGGACTAGGTAGTTTCTAGAATCCCCATCACTAACTGTGAGGAGTCTGTCTCGGCCTCTACCTTCAAAGGAGAGCCACAAGATTGCTGCCCACTGCTCCTGCGGAACCTGCTGTACTTTGCAAGCTCTCTCAAGTGCAGTCATCCACTTGTGGATATCATCCCCAACTTTGTAGGGGGGCACAATCTTACTCAGGTTTCTATTGTCATAGGACCTGTCTTTATCCTTAAGGATATTGCTGCCACCAGTGGGTTCTAACCCACTCTCTCTAGGCTGCCTTGCTCTAGCAAGTTTCTCTTTGGCCAGGGCAACTTCTAATTCTTGTCTCTGGATCCTAAGTTCAGCCTCTCTCATTTTGGCCTCATGTTCCCTTCTCTGAGGGCTAGTCAACTCCCTTCTGGAGTTGCCATGAGAACCTTTAGAAACATGGGAGGTATTGGATTCACCTGAGTGATTCCTCCTCCTCCTATGCTCCTGGTTAAGTCCATTTGGGGGTCTAAATGGGTTGGACCCACCTTCAGTCCCAAATAAGCTTAAGTTAGCCTGGTTAAGCCTGCTGACTAACACCTGGCTATTTCTACCATCATCAGAATCACTGTCTTCCTCCTCCTCCTCCTCCTCCTCCTCCTCCTCTTCTTCTTCCGCAGGCTGAGTATTCCCAGTGGTCTGGTCTTCCTCATCTATCTGGATGACAGGGGAAGGGGCATCAGTGTTATCATCTTCAGTGGGAGAAACCTCCTCACCAGTCCCTGACGGGCCTGGTTTGGAGTTCTTTAGAGCTTCAGACTGGTATAACAGCTCTCTGAGGTGTCCTGCTGAAGGAGTAGGACCTGTTTTGATTCCTCTCATGGAACACAGTTGCCTCAGTTCCTTAAATGGAAAGATAGCAAATTTGGATGGTGCCCTTGGAGGGTCACTCTCAACAGAGATGGGTCCAGTGGATCCCTCTGCTCCAGACATTGCTCTAGTGTGGTGGATGTGTTGCAATCTACCTACACTTGTGTTGTCCTACAAATCCTATCTAGTAGTTGTAGTCAGGGTGTGCTACTCCCTATCCTCTACAACAACTAAGTTCAGTAGAACTTAAGTATATCTAGTCTTGTTTTAGTGTACCTATCAGGTACCTGTATGATCTTTCAAATTATATTTTCAAAGATTGTAATGGTAAAAAAACAGCAAGCTCAAATCCCAATCCGCTGCTCACCAATGTGAGAAGTTGGCCTGGTATATGATGCTCACTAGTTCTAGTGATCACCTTGTACCATGCCAAGCAACCCTTATGGTGCAGGTTGTAAAGTCAACCTTATAGACAAGCTATCCTAGTGGTAGCATGGACTAAGCAGTCTTAGGCTAAACTCTGTAAAGGCATGTGAAGCAAGCTGTTTTACCATACACAATCCCTTGAATACCAAATGAAATGACACCACACAGATATATATTGGAAATATATATAGATTTATTTCTCAAAAGATACCCTATACTCTTTATGAGCACAGAAGCACAAGCGTTAAAACAAAACTCAGTTTAAATACACAAAAGTTGCACGAATATGGATGAGCCCTAGGGGCCACCTAAACCATATACTAAAATAGTGGTATAAGGACCACTATGAGGAAAGTGAAGAGGCCTAGGGCCTGGGGAATCGCTGGAGCTGTTCGAGACTAGCAGTGATGAAGTCGGGAAAGGTCCGCAGGACTCGGGAGCAGTGCGGAAAGTGCACGCAATACCAATGCAATGTCAATGGTGCGTAAAAAGTACAAAGTTAGATAAAAAGGAACCTTCCGAGTGACCTAGAAGGATGAAACTTAAGACACAGGCCCTAGAGGTGTGTACCAGTGTGGGAACACCGGCGGAGCTGAGTTACCTCACCCACAGGAAGCGGGTGCACAGGGTCGAAGTAGTGTCGGGTTTCGTCACGCTGGTCGATGGTGCCTGGAGCTGAAGATGCTGCAGGCGACTCGAGGTGGAGAGTTCCGGTGGATCCAAGGGTGGATCTGAAGTCGTGAAGACCTGAAAGCAGAGGGGACAATGTTCAAAGTCACTAGCCAGTGACTACCGTGGAACCAGAGTGGAACCAGGCGATGTCGGGTGCAAACCGGCGTCGAGGTGTAGCTTCTCTCTGCAGCCACGTGGACACGAGGGGTCGAAGACGTCCAGGAGTCGGTCACGAGCTGTCCCACGCAGGCTTCTCGCTATTGGCGGTGTCGGCAACTGGATGGACGCAAACAGGCCTTGGCTAATGCAAGCCACGCAGGAATCAAGAAAGGCTTGTCACTCGGACCAGCAAGGTCAGAGCGGGTGCTCCTTTTCACAGGAGCAGGGGCGAGTCTGGAGCAACCAGACCTGCAGTGAAAGTTGTAGATTTCGTCACCAAGATGGCCGCTAGCAACGTGGCAAGTGGCCGGGATGGCGCGTCGAGTGGCACGGTGCAAAAGAGCCCCACGCAGATCGTGGAGATGCTGGGGGGCTGATCTTTGGTGCAAGGGCTGCTCGAGGTTAGGGCTTCTCAAACCCCAAAGCACAGCATCGAGGGTGCCTCTGATGCTGCGCAGTCAGCTTTTCGGGGGTCTTCCAAGATGTCCGGTCCCACGTCTCTCGGTGCCTCCACGGGTCCCTTCTTTGCAGGGACTGTGGATCGGGCGGTGTGAAGTCTGGGAGTCTGGGTCTTGTCAGGCTCTGGGCTCGGGCTCCGGCGGGAGGCGGTGGCAAAGCAGACGTCGAGTTGCTGGTTGGTGCCTGTGTTCACAGGGTGGTCACTCCTTGGCCACAAGGGAGATTCTCTTCCGTCTTCTGTGCAGCAGAATGTCGAAGTCCAGTCTTCTTCTGTATTTCAAGTTGATTCAGGATGATCTGAAGTCTCAGGACACAGCTCCCACTCTTATTCGAATCTGGGGGGCCGGATCACCTACTAGGTCCCTCCTCTGGGTGGAACCAGGAAGGGGGGTGGTTACACCCCCTTTCCTTTGTCCAGTTTCGCGCCAGGACTGGGGCAGGAAAGCCCCAGCACCGGTTTGAACTGGCCTATGCACAGGGACACCTTGTGTGCCCCAGGCATGTCTGATTCTATTCAGCCCTGTCCTACCCAATACACAAAATCCTGTCTGGGGTGGTGCTAGCACCTCCGAAGGCAGGAAACCCTTTGTCCAAGCTGCCCTCGCTGGAAGGACTCCCAGCAGCAGGAGGTCAGACTTGTGTCTGTGGTGGCAGCATCCATTTTGAGATGCTAAGGCTCTGTTTAACTTTAACCGGGGTTCAGGCTAGGTACATGTCGTGTCCCTCTAGAAGGGTGGAATGCTACCCCCGTCACCAGAACTGTCGAGGGGGTAGTATTCCAATTCGTATGACACCTTACTCGACATGTTTTGATAAAGCCAAACCTAAGATAGCATTTAACCGCGAGGATTTTAATGCACTTAAGAGTATATGGTATGGCAGTATCATGAAACAGCTAAAGGACATGGTTCCGAAAGCTGCAGACAGGCTCAGCTCATGCCAGAGCACCATCTCACATATTTCCAAGCACTCTGCCTCCAGGATTGCTGAGGCCTTCCCTAGGAGTGGCTGATAGGAATATATGTGTCCATTTTAGGTTAGGTATAGGCATACTACACCTAAGTAAGGGGTGGTTACATCGACTTACCCCAGCTGAGTGATCAGCCAGTTGTGTCAAATATGGAGGCCAGGCCAGGGGTGGCACAATACGTGCTGCAGCCCCTGGTAGGCCTTGGAAACACCTATGCCCTGGGTACCTGGGTACACTGTTACAGGGGCCAATAAGGTGAGCCAATTCCAATTGTGTATGTACCTAAGGTACATGGAGTCCATTTTAAGGAGAGAGCAATTAGCCTGGGGCCCTGAATAGCAGGATCCCAGGCCAACTATGTCAAAAACCAGCTAAACACCAGGCAAAAAGTTTGGGGGTAACCATAGTCAGATATCCACCTTCCTACAGTCATCAGCAATGCATTGCGGGGGCGCGAGTTATAGTTAGCTCAACTAAATGTAATGGTGGAATTTCGATGGTTTTGTATGAGTGAAATGTCCAGCTAACTATGACATCCCTGAAACCAATGTTTTTTTCAGTGAATTTCAAAGGTTTTTTAAATGCTAATTTGTAACTATAACATCCCTGAAACCTATGTTTTTTTCAGTGAATTTCAATGTTTTTTTAACTGCTAATTTTTCATTATTTTCTTCTTTAAACCTAGAGGTTTTTCAGTAATTTTAAATTATCACTTTATTGTCAACTTAGTGAAAACAGCCAGTATCTCCTGTTTTCCAGCAATTGCTTCCACAAAAAAAGAATTAGTCACAAATGAGAATAACAACTAATGGTAATAATATACAGAGTAGACTTCCCCGTTCACAAATTATCACAAAAGCACCAGTTCCCGATATTTTCAAAGAGCAGAAAATCTGGGGTGCAATCCAAAAACTGGGAATAAGCCACGTTTGTAGTAGGAATCTAACATATGTATTTTACTGGTTTAAACCAGGACAACTACCTACAATGTGAAAAGGATCATAGCCCAGAATCACATCTGAAGTGCAACATATGTCATGGAGTTACTGATCATTCAGCTCAAACACCCATGAAGGCCACGACACGCACTGCAACCAGCCTCTGGAAATCCCCCCGGACCACCCCCTCCCTACTACTACCAAGGCAACGCAGAACAGGATAGCAGACCTTCCAAATACGGCATGGTCCATCAGCCACACAATACTTGAATGTTGATCTGGCAAGCAGGTATGTTCAAAGGACGCAATTCATCCATCAATAATAATAATGCACACAATACCAACTGTAGAGGAAATGTGCTGGACAGACCTCACTATACAGATCGTAAACCTCTCCATCTGTAATCATACTGCTGGTGCTTGCAGTGTTGTGCACAATAGGCGCAACCATGTTACCTTAGGCAGTATGGAAGATCTCGGACATGTAGCTGTGTTGTCCTCCCCTGGAAGTGGAAGCACAGTGGGCTCGTCCAACGTACGCCACTCTAGCGTAGGAGTATAAATAAATAAACCGGGGCTCTGGGCGTGGTTCACTTGTGAACTGTGAAGGCCAACGAGTCTGCCAGAGTGGCGAGCCTCACCCTGCCACGTGGCTGTCGCCATGACCGCTGGCCTCCTCGACACCGGCCCCCTGCGAACCCAGCGGCACAGCACAGCAGACTTATGTCTGTACAGACTACTGCCTTCAATCTACACTGCGGAGAGCAGGCCTCACAATTCAGATGGAGTAGCGATTGCAGATGACGCAGTGAGGTACGCAAGATACATTGCTCCCAGTGCGGCCCTCCTGGACCGCGCATCATCGCAGGGTGCGCGCACGCTGAGTACTTCAGGTGCCACTAACTCAGTGCACCAGAGTCATCTCCATGTGGCCTTATTAAGGCAGAATTCAAAAGACATTGGTCCGAGTTTGGCCCCCCGGACCACGCATCATGGCAGGATGCATACACCGTGAGCGCCAAAGGTACTACTAACTCAGTGCACCATAACTCATCGTCACGTGGCCTTATTAAGGCAGAATTCAATGGACAAAAGACATTGCTCCATGTGTAGCCCCCTGGCCCACGCATCGGAGAGGCCGCACTCGGAGCTATGTTTTGTCTATTGAATTCTGCTTCAATACGGCCACGTGGCGATGACTTATGGTGCAGTGCCTTTGGCGCTCAGCGTGTACGTACCCTGTGGTGATGCGTGGTCTGGGGGGCGAACGCACTCGGACCAATGTCTTTTGTCTATTGAATTGTGCCTCAATTCGATTTTCGAGTGATAGTATTACGTACATGCTCAGTGCCAAAGGTACTACTAACTCAGTGCACAATAAGTCATCGCCACATGTACGTATTGAGGCAGAATTGAATAGACAAAAGATATTGGTCCGAGTGTGCCTCCCCTGGACCACGCATCATCGCAGGGTATGTATAACACTGAGCGTCAAAGGTACTACTAACTCAGTGCACCAAGGAAGAGTGAACAGTTTTATGTCAGCATTGAGGCATACTATCGCTCGAAAATCGAATTGAGGTAGAATTCAATAGACAAAAGACATTGGTCCGAGTGCGGCCCCCCCCAGACCATGCATCACCGCAGGGTACGTACACGCTGAGCGCCAAAGGGACTACTAACTCAGTGCACCATACGTCAGCGCAAGGAAGAGTGAACAGTTTTATTGCAGCAGTGAGGCACACTATCACTCGAAAATCACCCAAAAATACTTATAATATAATAAGAACAGAACAATCGAAGTACATTATTGATTACAATCCGGTGATTTTGAAGATGTGAAATCAAATATGGACATACAATATGTTGCAGATAACTGAATAGCTGTTTCTCGCTAGGTCACGTCATATATTACCAGGTCTCAGAAGACAGAATTTAAAGAAATGTGGAAAGAAATTTCACAGGAAAAGACACTTAGCAAAAGATTGTACAACTTCAGCTTGAAGATGCTTTCACATTGAGAATTTAGATCCTACGAATGTTCGGATCGATAGACATCTGCACGTTTCTATTCAAAGTCAAAAGGAATCATCTGAATAAGTCTAGATCTTGCTGCGGCACGAAATCTAGTTTTCATATAAATGATATAAAACAAGTTTGTGATGATGTAGAGTTACGTTTTTTTGGTAGTCAAGAGAAGTGTACAGAAAATAACAGTTTGATTATTGTACGTGTTGAAGAAGAGATGGAAGATAATAGTGATGTGAAGTTTCAAAAAGAAATAACAAAGTTTAAAGTAGTCTCTGGTGAAAATCTCAACTAAGTATAACGTACCCCAAATCAACACAATATCCTTTTAGTATCCTTGCTTCAAGAACTTGTTTTATTTCAGTTATAGCTTTATTAAAATGACCAAATTCATCTTGCAAGTCCAAACGAACACTGAATAGCAGGTTACACTGCGAACAGCGGAGCTCACAATTTGAACTATAACGTCCCTGACACCTACATATTTCAACAGTGTATTTCATAAATGTTTCATCTTTTGTTCCATCATTCTACACTGTGAACAGCAGGGCTAACAATTCACATCGAGTCCTAATAGCAGATGACGCAGTCCAATAGACAAGAGACATTGCTCCCATTGCGTCCCCCCCGGGCCACGCATCAATGCTGACTGCACACATGCTGAATGCTTCCGATGCCCCTACCTCAGTGCAGCACTGCTCATGCCCATGTCAGGTTCCATGCCCAAAATCTGCCAATGTTTGTTGATGATCTTCTTGTATTGAGCACTAAGGTTTAAACATTTAGAGACAACTACTGTCCTTGTGTTACATTGGAGCAAAATGAGCTCTTGATAAATTAGATAGAATACTACAAGAAATGATCTTAATTTCTTAAATATCAGCAAAAATCAATGAGAATAAATACTCGTTTGAAACTACTCTAAAGAATTTGTGAAATCCTTCATCAGGAATCGGGAAAGTGTGCTCAAGGGGATGCGACCAATTACCAATTGGAAACACATTACTAGGACTTGATACTTGACGCCATAGGACGGAAGACATCACCAGTGGAGCACCTAAACCTCAACAAGCTTTTTAAACTACTCATAGGCTGTGCACCAGTCAACAATAATACTGTTCATTAAGTATGCAACATGATGCCCTTAGGCCCTACCATAGTAAATAGTGCTCTGGACAGTGTATGCAACCATCTTACATTTGACAGTGGGGGAAAACTTTAGTTATTTAACTTTGTCTCGGTCATTGTACAAGTACGTACGTAGAGACTGTATTATTAGAGTACTGCAAGGAGAATGTATACTGCATTTATAAGTGCGTGAGAATCGTCGGAGTGAGTGTATCAGTACATTTGTTGGTACAGCCTAACTCCGACAACGACCTTATCTCTAATTAGCTGCCCTCCATGTGCCAAAAACTGAAACTTCAACTTTCCATGGCCCTGTATTGCTACAGCTACAACACTCCACTGAATGTGTAATAAACATTCATATCTACACTGATATCTCATGTCCACCATCTCTCTTGTGTGGAACTACAGATGAATAGAGGGTCAGTAATTCCCCGTACCTTCCATGTTGGCCATATTGTGGGACTTGACTCACAGAGTGACACTTTGGCTTTTGCAACCCGGGTGACGGTAGCACTCCAACACGGACAACAGCATCCAGTGTTGTCAGATCCTTTAAGCTTTCTATAGCCCAAAACCAACTAAAAAGTATCCCAAACTAGCCCAATATTGCTACTTTAGGGATGGAGGGGCAGGATCAGCGTCAAGCAGGAGGTGAATGCATTGGAATTGATGTTGCAGTATGCCAAGTAAATATTTATCTAATAAAGTGCTTTAACATACTACTTTGCTGGAGCATTGTAAATATATTTATAATCTGGCAACTACCACAATTTTACCACACAACTGGAAAAATATAGCCCAATTGTATGTGATCTAGCCCAATCTGGCAACACTGATGCCACAGCCACTCCCTCACGGCTGGTATAAACCCACACCACACCCGTCCAGCATAGGCGTCACAGGACACATGACCCGGCTAATATAAAAGACTGGGCGCATGTGCACTATGCCATTTTAGAGTTCAGAGTGCGTGGCCTCACTTCTCACTGAGTTAGTAGCACCGCAAGCACTGAGCGGGTGTACAACCTGCGATGATGATAGGTGCACTAGTATGTCCTCTGCCATGTCAAGACTCAGTACCAAATGTGAGACCTATTACCTTTCATAACGGAGCTGCATGATGTGGAAGGTGCTGTGACCGCGAAAAGGTAAGCAGTGAAGCCTTGGTGCACAGCGTCGGGCAGATAACTCTGGGCGGCAGGAGTGGATGGGGTACAGCACCCTGAATGCAGAAAGACGGCAGAGCGATTTAGGTGGACGCACTCGTATGTACTCTGCCACAGCGTCAGATTAGTAACGCAAGCACTGTTGCAATGCCCGAGGGGCCGGTGCTGAGTTCCAACTGTGGGCTGCTTTTAGGAACAGTCTGAGGGGCAGATTTGGGCAGTGGCGCTATTGTTTGGATACAGCCAGCAGCCCAGTGGGTGTCTGAATGGCCTTTCTGGAGGCAGATGGGCGTCATTACCTCAATTATACCAACAGGCAGAAGTATCACTTTCTTTCTCTCACAGGGCCACCCATTAATGGAGGCATACCTAGCAGGGCAGGCAGGGGGCCTGAGCAGAAGTGGCCTCACTTGTTTTTAAGTCATCAGCGTAAACTAATCTGTGCATTTTTTTGTACCTCCCTACCTCCCTTTTTTAATTAAAATTTCGCCGAAACAGTGTTTTGAGCAAAGACAATATGCAAACGTGGTCACTTATTTTTTTAGATTTCCCGTGCCGATTTTGAATCCTAATCCAACCCTGCTCTTGCATTACTAATTCTATACTATCTTTCAGTTGCGGGAGCTTGAGAGTTCCACTATGTCATGGCACGTGGTTGGAGACAGAGCGGTGGCGTAAAGGTAAGCTGTGACGGTTTTGATGGTTTTGTACACAGTGTGGGCACTCAGTGTCCCTCCTCATCTCTTCCTTTCTCTCCATCACACTCTTCTATCTCCCTTTTCCTCTTACACTGTTTGTCTCTTTCTCTCTCTCTCTATTCCTCTCTCTCTGTTTCTCTCTCTCTCACTCTTCCTCTGTTCCTCTTTCTCACACTCTTTCTCTCTCGCCCTTTCTCACTCTTTCTCTCTGTCTTCTTCTCACTTTCTTTTTCTCTCTCTCTTTCTCTAACTCTCACTGTTTCTTTCTCTCTTCTGCTCACTCTTTCTTTCTTTCTCTCTCTCTTCCTTTCTCCTTTGATGGACGCATGATGCACAATCATATCTTGCTTTTTATCTAACAAGCTGTGAATCCCGAGTCGATGTTCACCCCCCCTCAACACCACCAAAGCTGAACGTGAGATAAATCTGTGAAGATGCATGGCCATCCTGAACGCACGACAAAGTTACTTCGGCACGTGGTGGACCCTCTTACAGATACGCCGGTGGCACAAGGAGAGCAGAAAGACTTCCTTCCGCAGCAGCGGGCTGTCACCTCTGGGCAGTGGGAGTGGATAGTGTGCAGCAGTCTGGGCGCACAAGAGCGCACAGATACCTCCGAGCAGTGGGAGTGGATGGGGTGCACCAGCCTCATTGCACATTAGCGAAACAGAGAATTACGGGTTTGCAGTTGTATGTTCTATGCAATTACTAATTCTATACTATCTTTCAGATCACTAAACTTGAGGGCTGCACTATGTCCCAGCACGTGGTTGGTAACACACCAGTGGCACAAAGGTGAGCTGCGAAGATTTTCTCCAGTATCAGCACTCCCTCTCCATCATTTCCTTTCTCTCTCTCATACCTTCTCTCTTTCTCTTTTTCTGTATCTTACTCTCTCTCTCATTCTTTCTTTCTCTCTTCCTCTCTCTCACAATTTCTCCCTTTCCCTCACTTTTTCTCTCTCTCTTCCTCTCTCTCATACTGTCTCTCTTTCTATCTTCCTTGTTTCTTACTCTTTCTCTCTCTCACTCTTTCTCCTCTTCTCTCTCTCTATCTCTTTGTCTGTCTTCCTCTCTCTCACTCTTTCTCTCTTCCTCCCTCACTTTTGTCTCTAACTCTCCCTCACTCTCACTCTTTCTCCCTCTCTCTCATACTGTTTCTCTCTTTCTCTCTTCCTTGAAACAGAGAATTACGCTTGTGCAGTTGAATGTACTCTGCAATAACTAAATCTATACTCTCTTTCAGATAACCAAACTTGACGATGCACTATGTCCCGGCACATGGTTGGAGACACACAGGTGGCACAAAGGTGAGCTGCGAAGATTTTCGCCAGTATCAATACTCCCTCTCCATCTCTTTCTTTCCCTCTCTCTCACAGTTTCTCTCTTTCTCTGTCTCTTCCTCTCTCTCTCATTCTTTATCTCAATTCCTCTCTCTCCCCCTCTCTTCCTCTCTCTCACACTGTTCGTCTCTCTTTTCCATTCTCTCATACTGTTTATTTCTCTCTTCCTTGTATCTCACTCTCTCTTTCTTAATCTTTTTCTCGTCCTCTCTCTCACTCTTTCATTTCTCTCTCTTCCTCTCTCTCACACTGTTTCACTCTTCCTCTCTTCATCTCTCTCACTCTTTCTCTCACTCTTCCTCTCTTTTTCTCTCTCTCTTCCTCTCTCTTTCTCTCTCTCTCTCACACTGTTTCTCTATTTCTCTCTTCCTTGTATTGCTCTCTTTCTCTCTCTCACTCTTTCTCTCTTTCTCTGACTTCCTCTTTCTTTCTGTCTACCTCTCTCTCTTTCGCTCTCTCTTCCTCTTTCTCGCTCTTCCTCTCTCTCACACTGTTTCTCTCTTTCTATCTTCCTTTCATCTCACTCTTCCTCTCTTTCTCTCTCCTTTTCTGGACGCATAACGCACCATCTTATTTTTCTTTTTGTCTTGCATGCTGTGATTCACAAATTGTCGAGGGATGACACCCATGGCTGTACATAGTTTTATTTATTGTTGTTTTCTTTTAATAAAATATTTTACACACATAGTTGGAGACAGAGCGGTGGCGTAAAGGTAAGCTGTGACGGTTTTGATGGTTTTGTACACAGTGTGGGCACTCAGTGTCCCTCCTCATCTCTTCCTTTCTCTCCATCACACTTGTTCTATCTCCTTCTTCCTCTTACACTGTTTGTCTCTTTCTCTCTCTCTCTATTCCTCTCTCTCTGTTTCTCTCTCTCTCACTCTTCCTCTGTTCCTCTTTCTCACACTCTTTCTCTCTCGCCCTTTCTCACTCTTTCTCTCTGTCTTCTTCTCACTTTCTTTTTCTCTCTCTCTTTCTCTAACTCTCACTGTTTCTTTCTCTCTTCTGCTCACTCTTTCTTTCTTTCTCTCTCTCTTCCTCTTTCTCACTCTTTCTCGCTCTTCCTCTCTCTCACACTCTTTCTATCTTCCTTTCATCTCACTCTTCCTCTCTTTCTCTCTCCTTTTCTGGACGCATAACGCACCATCTTATTTTTCTTTTTGTCTTGCATGCTGTGATTCACAAATTGTCGAGGGATGACACCCATGGCTGTACAGAGTTTTATTTGTTGTTGTTTTCTTTTAATAAAATATTTTACACACATAGTTGTATTTGTTATTGGTTTGTTTTAATAAAATGTTTTATATGTAAATCCATACATGACTAAGATTCTTATTTGTTCAACCTCACAATCAACGTTTTTATTAAAACTGCAACACCAGCCGATTTATTAGGCTCCAAATTTAAAAACGTTCCTGTCACATTTGTTTGTGAGAGGTGAGCGGGGATGGCGGACAAGGAGACACTGCTAGGGGATGTCGGAGTACTTTTGGGTCTACGACCTGCTTCATCGTTGCCTCCATTCCATCTCTTCTCAGAGATATGCAAACCGGCGGGCTGGCTCATAAAAGTACGGGCCCGAGAAGTCACACTGGAAAAGCTGCGAACCCACCAGTGTTTCACAGAGGTAGACTTGCGGGCCCAAGGAGGTTGATGACGGTATGCTGGTTATGTGGGAAGAGGGTGCGTTACCTGCTGATGTGGGGAGAGGCAGCGTGAAAGGGGTATCTCTCACAGAAAGAGCTCCAGTATGTTTTCAGAAATGCCTCGGACAGATGCCAGCTGACTGGAATCACAAAATGGCTTTTCAATGCTCATATAGTGTGACTTATGAACAGTTTTTACCCAGGCTCTCAGAGAGGACAACTGCGGCCCGCCCACTCAACTCACAGAGGCATATCTATGAACCGTCGGCTCCCAAAGGAACAGCAGCGTAGTAGCTCGCAGAGGTACAGGCACAGCAGCGTAGTAGCTGCAAGACAACGGACTGGCTTCTAAAGGCATAGCTGCGAAGTGGTGATGTTGGGCACAGGGAGCGTGAAAGAGTTATCTTCCTACTAGTGTCCTGGAGTGGAAGTCATGCTGCATGCACACACCTGTATCTCCTTTATTGTTAATAAATCTTCAACCTTCACCTCGTGCAAATCATCATTACACAGAGCTCCGACATATTAAAAAACCCAGGAAACTTTGTTATATATTTTCACTCAATGCGAGGCACATGATGGCTGCTAACACTTCCTGGTTTCAAGTGTTAGCAGCCAATCAGAGGACCCTTCCTGCTTTGAAGAGTTAGTAGCCAATCAGAGGCAAGCTCATGCTCTGGAGTAAGGCACCAACCAGATATATATTATTTCCCTTTAATATCTCAAAAACTACAGAACGGATTTACACCATTTCAACAAAACCGCGCTTTCTGGACCAAGACCTTTCTCCCTGCCAAATTTGGCTTAATTCTGCTCAGCAGTTTGACCTGTAGTCTTGTCTAAAATTTCCTATGGAAAATCCTTTGAGAAAACACGCTTTTACCCCCCCTTTTTTCTCAGCCCCCCCTTGACCAATCACCCCTAAATTTTCAAGATAGGAGCAGATCAAAAAAGAGAAACTTTATAATTATAAGCAGATGGAGAGCTCCTGGAGGGGGGGCCGCGCAACCCCCCTCCTAACATGAGTGAAGCCCTAAGACTGCAGGGACCCCAGCAGGCACCCCCAACCCTAGCGACCCCCGCTATTATTTTTTAAGAAATGGCCCGGGACCTACCCACCCCAGGGTCTCATTAAAAAAAAACATGGGAACCTGCGACCCCAGCGCGAATTACGCCGATTTTTAAACAAAAGGCCTAGGGGGTCAAGGTGTTTCTTCTCTGCCCCCTTCTCTTGTTTTCTACCTTTTTTTCTCTGTTTTCTAGCAACTCGCTTCTACCGAGCCACAAGAAGGCTGCCAATACTTCCTGGTTTTGAGTGTTGGCAGCCAATCAAAGTGAGGCTCGTGCATGGGACTTAGGCTCCTCCCAGATGTCGAAACTTTTATTTTTCTAATTTCTCAGCAACTACTGAATGGATTTACACCATTTAACATAAGGTTACTTTCTGACCCACGCACTACCTTTGTGCCAAATTTGGGGAAATTCCGTTTAGTAGTTTCAGCTGTAGACTTGCACAACTTTTCATATGGGAAATTGATTTTTTGACTCATATTGCTCGAATTTCTTAAAAAATACTGAACGAATTTACTCCAATTAAAAAAGGGTCGCTTTCTGAACCAAGCTTTACTTTTCTGCCGAATTTATGGTAATTCCGTTCAGCAGTTCGCGCTGCAGCTCGTCACAAAATTCACCATGGAAATTAACATGGGGAAAATGCATTTTGGGAACCCCGTTTTTTCTCATCCCCTGCTTGACGAATCACCCCCAAACTTTCAAGATAGTAGTGAGGTTCCGTAAAAATTATTACGATGTTCTGGGCATTGCCGAATATAGACGAGTTTGGTATCTACGAACCGCAAATGACGAGTTCAGCAAGTGTGCGAATTTTCGCTACACTACCTGCCAGGGTTCGTCTAATATTACATGTTCTTCGTCTGAACCCTTAGGTTCCATTTTAGATACGGCATCCATTTTGTTTCTTGCCCTCACGTAGTCAGCGAGCAGGTAACTGTTCGCCCCTTGACCCTCTAGTTCCCAAGCATTGCGGAAGACGCATATTCCTTTCATGCATCTTTATGGCCGGAGGAATGGCACAGCAAAGGGAGATGGCACAGCTTGAGGGTAATCTGGTTGTACCAGTCTATTGTGACAGCCTTGCGGGCGATGGATCCAACTCTTTTGATCCTACGATCATGCTTCCGATATTACCCCCACACTCTTTTCTCAACACGTGTCTGACTTCCTTGCAGCTGCTCTTGACTCTTCTTCTTTGTCATTTACAACTCTAATGGGTGTGCTTAATGGTGGGAAGATGTACTTTTACAGTTGGGAACCGGCATGGCTATTGTAATTATGTTCCGGGATCCTGAACACATGAAAGCGACCTTTTTGAAGTTTACTGTGGGAACCGGATTGTAATCTTTTGTCCACATGTTATGCAATGGCAACATTCTGTATAAAAGAGAGCAACCTACAGATACAATTTGAAGCAGACTCTCAGAACCTACACACTGTTGTACTTCTTGTGACTTTTGCCTCCCTGCAGTAATAAACGCTAATCTTTGACGCCGAAGGAAGTGTCCCGTGTCTCTGTAGTTTGTGCGCCGAAACAGGTATCCCATGAAGGTTATAGGTGTTGTTCCCTGGCACCGCTGGTACTGTTAAAAGTCCAGTCCTTCAGTTGGCGCCCAACGTGGGGCGACTTCAGCGGTACCGGTCCAAAGCCTGACGATCGTGAGGAACTTCGTGTGAAATCTCCGAGGGAAGGTGCACCCCGCTTCATCGATCCTGTTGTCGAAATAAGTGGCCCGACGATTTTCCCTGCGAAGATTCCCGCCTCCTAACGGCTGCGACGGACCGATGCCCTGACTGTCGACCTGTCTTCGACGCCCGGCGTAGACCTTATGTACAAGCGAGACGATAGACGGACCTTCCTGGTGACGCCATTGAAGTTCTGAGTTAAGTATTTGTGGGTCGCTCCCAGTCCTTAGTGGTTGTTCTAGCTTTTTGAAAGCTTTGTTGTTAGCCTTTAAGGTTTTGTTGTAATAGCTCACTGAGCTTTGTAATAGCCTCCTCAGGCTTTGTGGTTAGCTCTCCGAGCTTTGTGGTAGCCTTAAGGCTTTGTTGTATTGCATGGTTCCATTGCATTTGTGGTTCTTAGTATTGGTCCTTAGTATTATTTGACAGTTGCAATTGCCAAAAACCGAGGGTTTTGACTTACACGAGGTTTTAATTGCTTCGATAATCCTTGAAGTTTGATACTAGGTTAGTGTGCATGATGCCTAGCCATAGTGGTTTGTTTCGTATTTTCAAATGTTGCGCAATGGATTCCCGGTTGGAGGACTCGTGTCTGATACCTCCAGTTGGAACTCCGATACATGATCTTTATAGTCGACATGGGGTGGGTCCTATAATATATAATGATTACTGGGTCCGCTATACGAAGAAAGATGGTGATCTTAGATGGCCACCACATGGAACTTTTGAACTTTCGATTTTAGATAATCTTGAGGCTAAATTATTTTTAAAGAAAGCGAGGCCAGCTATGTTTGATTCCTTTCGGATATGGCGTAAAGAGGCCAAGCAGAAAGAAATCAAACAACTTAAAAAGGATCAAAAGCAAGAGTTTATTCCGATAATGCAAGCTATAAAAGAATGTAGACAAGACAAAGAAGAAAAAGACATGGAAATCTCTACTAGATTGCATCACATGAAAATAGATAAATGTTACCCAGTTTTACCGAATAAATTAGAAAAGAAAGAAGAAGATTTGAAGGAGGATTCCTTGCTGTCATATTTGATGAAATCACCACCTCCTTATGTACAGGGTGCTACTGCTCCTGTAGCTCCTCCTGTAGCTCCCCCTGTTGTTCCTCTTGTTGCTCCAGCGGCTGCGGGTCAGCCCGCTGTTAACCCTACGTTTGTTCCACCACCTGTCCTCGTTCCTACTGCTCCTGTACCTGTACCTTCGCAGACTGTTGTTTCTGCTACTCCGACTACCTTGTCCGTTCCTACTATGCCTTCCTTCACCTCCAGTGTTGTTGCCCCTGTTTTTCTTTCCCCTTCTGTCCGTAAGCGTGTTCCTAACTCTGTTGCTACCCTTTATTCACCTCTTTCTGGTCCGTAATTTTCGTCTAATTTATCTGAAACTCCTCAGAGACGGAGTCAGATCCCTAGTGGTAGGGAGAAAGAGACGTTAATAACCATGGCACATAGGTGGATAAAACATTCTGCTAATTACACTCCACGTGTAGTCTTCGATACGTTTTCTCAGTTTAATGAGCCTACGCAGAGATTCGTATTTGAGGAGATGTGTAACTTTTTGAGGGAAGAATGGTATAATGATGATGTAGATAATGTACCGTCCGACATAATTGAACTTCAAAGTCACTTTTCGAACGGTATGATTATAGGAGACGATGTACGATGTGCCGTGGAACGCTTATTAGCGTTCAGACCCACAGCACATTCTCGGGTGTCATCAGATGATACCACTGAGAACTGGAAAGCGGTTCCTGGTCAGTATCCCATGAGAGAGGTTCCGCCACTTTGGGTGCCTGGAGATCCGCAGGGTAACCCTGTGGTGCTACCGCATTTTCGAAGAGTGTGGATACATCTTCCATGGAAACGATCAGAAGTTTTGCAAGTGAAGCAATCCTTGCCCGATCCGCGTAAAAATCCGGCTGGTTATTATAAGGAGTTATCACAACTGGTGGAAGCTACTATTATGAATATTGCCGACATCGACATGTTGTTTGGCAATGTTGTACCGCAACCAGTTTGGGCTAAAATTCGTCAAGCCAATCACGCAGTTGAATTAGGGGGTGATTGGGCTGCACTGCTAGCAGCTGATGCATTACAAGTCGGTGGGGCTAAACCTGAGCAGTTGATCTTGGATTTGCCTCAGAAAATAATTACGCTCATGAAAACTCTCATGCCAGCGATGAAGGTGAACTGGGATAAGTTATCAGCTTGTAAGCAAAAGAAAGACGAGAGTGTCTCAGATTTCTTTACAAGGTTTGAGGAAGCGTTTGTCGACCACAGCGGCCAGGACATGGGCGCTGAGGGAGGCCAGCGGTTATTCGTTGACAAATTCGTGTCAAATTTGCTACCTGAGCTATGCAACAAATTAAAGAATTCAGAGAGTGCATGGGCAGTTTCAACCCCTGCGCAAATACTAGCAACGGCCCAGTATTATGAGAATAGGGAAAAGGAAGAAAGTGATCGTGTAGAAAAGAAAACTAAGGAGCTCAAAACGAAGGTTTTGTTGCAGCAAGCATACCCTCCACGATCAAACCAAAATGATTCACAACAGCAGTATCGACCACAAGCACAGCCCGATAGGACACAGCCGCGCTCTGACAACTTTGATTTTAGATCTTCACTTGGGTATAATCAGTGCGCATATTGTAGGAAAGAGGGACACCTAAAATATGATTGCCTTGCCTTACGAGACCGTCTGAATGGTGTGTCGACACGTGGAAACCGTGGTGGTGGTCCTCAACAGGCACCACGTGGTAGAGGTCGTGGTTCATCCCACAATCAGATTGATCATCATCAAAATCAATCGGATGCAAATAATTATTTTGACCAGCGAAATGCAGGGTCAGTTCGATCTGCACAGTATAATGTGGATGATTATTACGTAGAGCATGAGACTGTTGTAAATGACAATTACTAGGACAGCCAACGACAAAGAGAGGGAGTAGTGTCAGTTCCGGTCGATCAGAGTGGGCCTTACGTTGCAGTGGCTACATCGGGTGTAGTTGAGCCTTTTCTGTTAGACACTGGTGCGACAAAAAGTTCCATCATGCATTCAAAACTCCCTGGCGCACCTTTGTCTGGCTTAACGAACGTTTCCGTTGGATTCTCTGGCGCCCCTGTTAGTAACCCAGTCTCTAATCCTTTGCCTCTTATGATTGGACCTCGTGAGCTAACGGCTCCACTGATTCTATCCACAGGTTGTGGTGAAAATCTTTTGGGCCTGGATTTGTTGAAACGATTATATGCAACATTGTATTGTTCCCCCGAAGGAGTGGAGCTTACATTGGGACGGAGAGTGATCTCTCCCATGTATTTGTCGGTCGATAAATTCCCACCGGAATTGAGTTCCCTCCCTGCGTCCTTATGGGCCACAGGTCCCAATGATGTGGGCCTGTTAGACATTCCACCCTATGTGATTCAATTGAAACCAAATGCGCGATTACCGCGTTTACCTCAATATCGTATTTCTCTTGAGGGCGAACGAGCGCTGTTAGCAATCGTTCATGATCTCATCGGAAAGGGTGTTGTTGAAGAAACTCGTGGAAATGTGTGTAATAGCCCTGTATTGCCAATTCTGAAACGAACTGACCCAACCAAACCTCCTGTATATCGTTTTGTAATAGATTTAAGAGAGGTGAACAAAATAGTGGTTCCACAATTTCCCGTGGTCCCTGACATTACGGCTTTACTAACAATGATTCCGGCATCTGCCTCCTGGTTCACAGTGATCGATCTAAAGAATGCTTTCTTTAGCATTCCGATTGCCGAGGAAAGCAGAGACCTATTCGGATTCTCATTAGGTGGTCGCAGTTTTAGGCTAAAACGCGCTCCACAGGGCTACTGTGAGAGTCCATCAATCTACAGCCAAGCACTTAAAGGTCAGCTTGATGCCTTTGTTTTACCTAAAGGCGCAGCTTTGATTCAATACGTGGACGATCTTTTAGTAGCAGCTGATACAGAAGCTATTTGCAAAACGGCTACAGTATCATTGTTACACTATCTACATAACTTACACCACAAGGTATCTCCTTCAAAGCTACAGTATTGTTGTCAAGAAGTTACCTATCTAGGTCACTTATTGTCAAGAGAAGGGAGAAGGTTGACCCCAGAGAGAATTGCAGCGATTTCCCGAATGACTGTGCCAAAAACCCAGAGAGATGTTCGCGCCTTTTTAGGTATTACGTCCTATTGCAGACAATGGATTCCAAATTTTTCATTGTTGGCGAAACCATTGATAGCCCTTACGTGCAAGGATGTCCCATCCCCAGTACCTTGGTCTGAAGAATGTCAGAAAAGTTTTTCGGAATTGCGTAATGCGTTGTGTTCGGCTCCTGTGTTGGGCACTCCTGACTACAGTAAGCCGTTTACACTATACGTCCACGAGAGGGATGGTTGTGCGTTGAGTATTCTGACACAACCTTTTGGTGATAAGCAACGCCCATGTGCCTATTTTTCTTCGACTTTAGACCCAGTAGCTAGAGCCTTGCCGAGTTGTTTAAGGGCAACAGCGGCAGCTGCGGCATCCATTCGACAGTCCGCAGGTCTAGTCATGGATAATATGCTCACGGTAATGGTTCCGCATGCAGTCGACACTCTATTGAATCGAACGAAAACTCAACATCTGACGAGCGCAAGATTGTCTGGATATGAGTTGACGTTGTTGGCCAGTCACATACGGATAAAACGATGTAATGTGTTGAATCCAGCAACATTGCTGCCGATCGACACAGAATCAAGTGGTGAAGCAGTACATGACTGCTATCTCAGAACTGAAGAGGAAACTAAGGGTCGTATTGACCTAAAAGATACTCCATTGACAGATCCCGATGGTACTTTGTATGTGGATGGTTCCTGTTTCAAGTTGCCGAATGGTGATGTGACGACTGCGTATGCAGTAGTAACATTGAGAACGATTGTGGAAAGCGCAAGATTAAGTCAGAATTCGGCTCAGGCTGCCGAGTTAATCGCTTTGACGAGAGCGTGTGTGTTGTCTAAAGATAAACGGGTGAATGTGTTTACAGATAGTCAGTATGCGTTTGGTGTGGCACATAGTTTTGGACGACTGTGGAGAGAGAGAGGATTCCTTACGTCGCATGGCACGAAGATTCAACATGGACAGCTTGTAAATGATCTTTTAGATGCACTCACATTGCCTAAACAGGTGGCCATAGTCAAATGTAGTGCACATCAGAAAGTAACAGATGATGTGGGTCGTGGAAATGCGTTTGCGGATGAAACGGCTAAAGAGACGGCTAAAGATTTGACAAACAGAATGTATGTTACGAGCTCAGTGAGATGGCCAACAGAGACTGGTATGTGTGAAGACACATTTGAAAGTGTGAAAGGAATACAGAATGAAGCCACTGAGACGGAAAGGACAAAATGGAGAGAGAGCACGGGAAGATTGGATGAGAATGGATGTTGGGTTGATCTATCAGAGAAGCAGAGATGGATGTTACCGGATGCGTATGTGCTCGCTGTTGTTACAATGGCTCATGGTATGGCGCACATCAACACGAAAGGCATATGCAAGTTGTTGTCTCATGTATGGAAGAATGATGGGATTACTAAGTGCGCCGAGAGAGTGGTTAAGAATTGTATGGTGTGTTTGATGCACAATCCTGGTAAGGGCACCCCCACTCCACCTGGCCATTTTGCCCCTCCTACGTACCCTTTCGAAGTTATCCAGTTGGACTTTATCCACATGGAGAGATGTAATAATTTGAAGTATGTGTTGGTTGTGGTGTGTGCATTTTCTAGGTGGATTGAGGCCTACCCCCTTAAGGATAATACGGCTTTATCCACGGCAAAAATTTTGCTCAAAGAGTATTTTTCCCGCTACGGAATGCCTCGGGTTGTATGGTCGGACAACGGAAGTGAGTTTGTTGGGAGTGTGATGAAGAGTGTGTGTCGCGGGTTAGGGATTGTACAAAAATTTCATAGTGCAAATCATCCACAATCAGCAGGATTGGTGGAAGGATATAATGGCACTTTAAAACTGAAATTGGCTAAAATTCAGGCAACAACTGGTTTATCATGGCCCGACGCTTTGCCTCTGGCTCTCCTGTCGACCAGGGCAACCGTACACTCTCGAGTAGGGCTCAGCCCATATGAGATTGTGTTCGGCCGTCCTGCTAATGTATGGGGAGTTCCAAGACCAAAGGAATTTGACAGAATTGAATACCCTATGTTGATTGATTATCTCTATGATCTGACTACTAAATTGAGTTTGATTCATCAACAGGTCTTTGAGTCTCTGCCGTCACAAACAGAGGGTCCTGGTCATCGACTTCAACCAGGGGACTGGGTCCTTGTTAGAAACTACGGACGAAAACGAAACCTTGAACCAAGATTTGTGGGCCCGTTTCAAGTGCAGCTGGCTACAAGGACGGCGGTTCGATTACACGGACGTCGGAACTGGGTACATGCTACCCACACGAAGCGAGTCCCGCTTCCTCTGCCGTCGGACATCTGGATGAGAAGAGGTCTTTCTTCGTCTGAGACCGACACTCCACCACATTTCGTTCCATTCAGCGAAGCTCGGTTTGTATCTGACACTGTTGCTGACTCCTCCCAAACAATTTCCTCCACGTCAACCTTGGAAAATTTGACTGTTGAACAATCGCCTGAACAATTGAACACTCCTTTGCCGTCCAATCCGTTATTTGAAGATCAGACTCGCCCTGGAAGTAGCCGATATTTTCTTCGTCCACGTACAAGCCATAAATAAAAAGATTTTTTTGTTTCTAGGTTCTACATTGCTCTGAAAACAGTGGACATTATATATTGTGTATCTTTTTCTTTTCCATACAGCCAAGAACATTATTTAGTTAGAACCTACCATCCAGGTTGACCGTAAGGCCGTGCGGGTACTTCCTTCTGTTTAGCAGCTATCGACACAAGGTTGGTTTCTATTATCAATTTCTGGGAACTCCTGGGAATTGATAACCGCTACTCAGAACGAAGTGCGTCAAGAACGTCGCGGACGGTCGTTAGGGGATGGAATCATCATTGTCTGAGCTGTCGAAAAGGGAAGAAATGTTGGCGCAAAGATCTACCTTACAGAAAATATGTCATACAAAATGGTTTCTCTCACAAATAATCATACTGTTTCTCACCATATCTATGCTATTGGTAGGAGGAATATATTATGGGTCTCAGTTCTTATTGTCTTCTGCTACACCTACTCTTCCATCTCGTGATCTATATTTCGTTTCTACTGTTTCTCCACATTCCTTTTATCCTCTGCCTCAACACGAACAAGTCAGACGTGCGGAATTCAGAAACAACTCTTTTATCCAACTCCTGCATCAGCATCAGTTAGTGGTAAACACTACCAATTGTTGGGTGTGTGGATTAATGCCACATACCATGGATAAGGGTATTCCGTACTTAGTTCTGCCTTATAGTGCACAAGGGTCAGCTCGAGCATTACAAACTATGTTTCGTAGCGCACTAGATTCCTACCCCCATCGAGAACCGCGCTCAGCAAACTCTGGTCCTGGCCCGTACCACAAGACTCTGGCGAGAGCTATTGCAGACTTAGATAGAGATATTTTTGACGCATCGCTCATCCCAGAGGAAGAGATGCGAGCATATAGGGAACTAAGTGAAGCTGAGTACAGCTTATCAGTAGGTGAGAGGCAGCTTAAAAGCTCGCCACCGATATGGATTGTACCTCACCTTGGTAATTTCTGCTTGAAAGGTCTTGGTCGAAATCCGAGAGCTCAGTTTGGGGAGAGTGCTTGTACCGAGACATATGTCTTACCGACGCTCTCTTCTCCTGTCTTCCTGCCTGCCAAGGGTACTTACTTTGTATGTTATGATCGAGCCTATACGTGGTTACCTCATGACTTCTCGGGTACCTGCTATATTGCAAATCTTTTGCCTCCGACTTTCACTGTGGCCTCTGATTATCACAGAAATAGAATTGTGAGAGGTGTGGTTAGCAAAGAAGATACTTCCGGACAAGAAGCGGGAGACTTCTTTAAGGGTTTTCTACCGTTCTGGGGACCGATGGTTAATAGCAGGAACCTGAGGCAGTTAACTCGTGTAGTAGAATCAACTGCCAACATAACTGCAAATGCCCTTGGTAATTTGACAACCGAGCTCCAAGCGGATAGACTGATGACGTTGCAGAACCGTATGGTTCTAGATATCATTTTAGCAGATAGAGGTGGGGTTTGTACAGTCATCCATTCGAGCTGCTGCATATTCATACCTGATAACGCTCCAACAGTTTATCAAGCCATCTCTAAGTTGCACAAAATTTCAGACTCCATACACGTGGACGAAGGAAATTGGACGCTTCTGGGATGGTTTTGGGGTCTGATATCGACTTGGGGTTGGAAGATTCTGATGATCATAGGGGTTGTTGTGACATTTCTGTTCTCATGTTGTCTTTGTGTGCAATGTGGTCCTGCCTTATGTGGCCTTTGTGCTACGACGTGTATAAGACAGCCTGTTGTCACCAAAGAGGCATTGAAGGATAGAATAATGTATCAACAACATCTGAGTGATCTGATGAGTATCGAAATCGATTATGATTCCGACTAGTGCTTGCCTACATGAGGGCAAAAGGACCGTCTGAGGTTCCGTAAAAATTATTACGATGTTCTGGGCATTGCCGAATATAGACGAGTTTGGTATCTACGAACCGCAAATGACGAGTTCAGCAAGTGTGCGAATTTTCGCTACACTACCTGCCAGGGTTCGTCTAATATTACATGTTCTTCGTCTGAACCCTTAGGTTCCATTTTAGATACGGCATCCATTTTGTTTCTTGCCCTCACGTAGTCAGCGAGCAGGTAACTGTTCGCCCCTTGACCCTCTAGTTCCCAAGCCTTGCGGAAGACGCATATTCCTTTCATGCATCTTTATGGCCGGAGGAATGGCACAGCAAAGGTAGATGGCACAGCTTGAGGGTAATCTGGTTGTACCAGTCTATTGTGACAGCCTTGCGGGCGATGGATCCAACTCTTTTGATCCTACGATCATGCTTCCGATATTACCCCCACACTCTTTTCTCAACACGTGTCTGACTTCCTTGCAGCTGCTCTTGACTCTTCTTCTTTGTCATTTACAACTCTAATGGGTGTGCTTAATGGTGGGAAGATGTACTTTTACAGTTGGGAACCGGCATGGCTATTGTAATTATGTTCCGGGATCCTGAACACATGAAAGCGACCTTTTTGAAGTTTACTGTGGGAACCGGATTGTAATCTTTTGTCCACATGTTATGCAATGGCAACATTCTGTATAAAAGAGAGCAACCTACAGATACAATTTGAAGCAGACTCTCAGAACCTACACACTGTTGTACTTCTTGTGACTTTTGCCTCCCTGCAGTAATAAACGCTGATCTTTGACGCCGAAGGAAGTGTCCCGTGTCTCTGTAGTTTGTGCGCCGAAACAGGTATCCCATGAAGGTTATAGGTGTTGTTCCCTGGCACCGCTGGTACTGTTAAAAGTCCAGTCCTTCAGTAGCAGACCTGAAAAGTGCAATTTTGGGGAAAATTTCATAAAGATTTGTTAAATGACTTTAAAGTTATAAGCAAATCAAAAAATAAAATTTCCTATGGAAACTAGGTTGTTACTATAACTACCTACTGGCGACCGCCAGTAGGTAATATATTTATATATATATATATATTCACTGAAAAAAAACAAAGGTTATAGGGCCATTAGAATTAATAAAGTCTATGAGAACAAAGGTTATACGGACATTATACTCATACAAAACCAGAATAAAAATCAGCAGTTATAGTAAGTGGAGCTAATTATAACTCACGCTCCCACAATGCACTGCTTTTGACCTCACATATTACATCACTCATGACATGGTCAGTGGCACCAGTAATGACATCAATGATGACATCACAAATTGGTCCCTTGCTCACTTTGCCACTGGATTCAAGCTAGCCTGGTTGAAGAGGGATGTTAGCCCAAAACTGGTCCAGGGATGCTTGTTTCCAGTCCAGGGAAGACCTGCCTTGGCAGTTCAGGCTGGACTGTTCCCATGAGGCACAGTGTCAAAACTGATTTACATATAGCTGTGCCTGAACTGGGGCGGTAAAGTGAGCAAACGAACGATGATGGATTCAACCCAGATTTGTGACTTGGGGTGAGTGTCTGGAAAGTTCCAGCGTTTCGTCCATCTTCTCCTTGTGTTTGCTTTCTTCACACTAAGCTGGCAGGGTACGCCCAGACGTGAGAGGGTGTGTGAATGCATACATGGGTGAGTGATTGGGTAAGTCAGTAAGGGCATGGGTAAGTGAGCACATAGGAGAAAGGGTTTATAAGTGACTTAGTGTGTGTTTGGCTGTGGTGGTGAGTGAATGGATATGTCAGTGACATATGGGTGAGTAAGTTGATATATGAAAGGCAGTAATGGTGAGTGTTGGAGTATATGAGCAACTGTATGTATGAGTCGTACCTAAGTTATATATATGCCCTGCGATTCTCAACTATTTAGACCTCGGGTGGGCCAGGTTCTGGGACATGCAGTATTGATAAAAGGAGGGGAGTGCATGGGGCCCGCTCCTAGGCTCTTTTAAGACTAAGGGACCACCACTTCTCCAGAGCATTTTCATTTAATGAAGGGGAGCTGCACAGACACCCCTTCAGGGCTCTTTGTGCCCCGGGGTCCACCATCTCCCCAGGGCTTGGCTTGCTATTTGAAGAGGTGACCTGACGTGATCAAGCCCAGGCGATCACCACCTCCTCAGGACAAAAATGCAACCAATGGTGAGGCTGTAAGGGCCCTGGAGACCACCACCTCCCTGGGGCATAGACTGTAATTAAAACTGGGAAGGGGCTGTGCACTCCTCTTCCTGTGCTATATTTGGCTCCAGGGACCATCACCTCCCTGGCCCATGCTCAAAGAAGGAGAGGGGTTCAGCGCCCTGGCGACAAAAACCCATTTACCCGATTGCTGTTATTTCCCGGGGTACCCACCTCTGGGAAATAGCTGTTTACTGTGACTTAGCAGGAGCTTTAACAGACCCCCAAATCCCCAGCACTGCCACCACCCCAGGTCAATCCATTCAAATTAAGGGGGGCTGTACATCCCGGGGGACCACCTCCTTCCTGGGTCAACTACCACAATAAAGGTAAGCAGTGTCCATCGAGGAGCTAAGGATCATGCTGAGGAACGCCACTCCCAGGGCCAGCTTACGCTACCTCCCAAGGTGCCCACCCTCAGGAGGAAGCTGTTTGCTTTTGCTTGGTGTGTGTTGACAGCTTCCACCAAGCAAAAGCAAACATAACTCCACTTTCTGCAAATGGGGAGCTGTCAAACAGCTCCAACTTGCAGAAAGTGGATTTTTCTTCTTTTTCAAAACCCCTAATAAAGTATGTCCGGGCCCTGTGTGATGGGGTCTCCAGGGTTGAAATTGTCCTGAGAGTAGGTCCACGTGGCCATCGTACCCATTTAATTAAGGTCAGGCCCGGATCTAAAAACAGCCCAGGGAGGTGGGCCAAGTGACCTGCCTCCCCTATTGAAGAATGGCCAGGCCCCGGGTGATGGGGTTCCCAGGGCCTAAATCAGGCCACAATGGGGGCCACATGGCCACACCTCCCAGTTTCTATTAAAGGTTTGGCCCCAAGGAGCTGGTTGTTACACATTTAACCCTGGGGTGGTGGTGGTCTCTGGGGCTTTAAAGAGACCCAGGAGGGGGGGTCTGCATGGCCCCCTTAAACATAAAAAACAATCACCAGGGAGGTAGTGGTCCCGGAGCTCATATGAGCATATTGATGGAGGTCCACGTGGCCCCCTCCAATATTTACTTAAGGCCCCAAAGAGGTGGTGGTCCATGGGGCTAAAAACTGGGTGAAAGGAGGGAGAGACCAGTACACAGTGAGGTGAAACCAGGAGAACACACTAATAAAACAGGGCAGGAGGAGCAAGCACTAAAAAGAAACTTAAAGCAGGCAAAAGCATTCCGAAAAATGAGGGAAAGGAGGGGGAAAGCTGGGCACGAGGAAAAAGAAGGACAACGCACTCCAAAAAATGGCTAGAGAAGGCATTGTTTGGTTGGACTTGCATTGACTTCAATGGGAGCCTGTGATCCAAACGAGAACACAGGATTCCATTGAAAAAAGGGTTGGTTGGGGAAAACGTTGCACCCTGTGTCAGGCATTCCTTGGTGCCTGCCACATTGTGCATGGTTCGGAAGAGGGATCCCTTGGGTCCCCCATGGTACCCATTGATATGCCTATGGGTGAAGGGCCCCCAAAGACAGATTCGAACAGCCATTTCATGTTGGGATCATCGATTAGGAACGGCTGTCCTTATCGGACATCATAATCACTCATCTCGAAACCGTGTCCATAGAGCTCTACAAATCATCTATAAAATGCCCAGGCTGCCCGAATGCCTTTCAGAACCTATTTGGGCTGCTCAAATGGCTTCAAGGCATCATAATCGCTAGTTGGGAAATGTGTACAATACATTTGAAAACAAGGGTTCCGAAACAGATTCTGCAAAACAGAATCCCACGCTGAGCTGCTCCGAATGACATCTTAATCGACCCCTTCGTTGAAAAGTCACAAGAATGGATTGGCTTAAAAGAAGTGCAGAGAAAGATGGAAGAGTCGAGTTACTAGTAAAAAGAAGGCTTCAGATACAGGAAAGAGAGCATAGGGGTAATTTAGCAATTTGTAATTAGGGACAGTTTCAGAATTTATGTTAAGAGAGGTACATGGATGGAATCACATTCGCGTGCCTTGGACAAGAACTGATCTTTCTATCTTAATGACAAATTTCCCAAAGTTACTGGAAGAACCTGAAAAGTGGTGCAATGCAGTTCATAGATTAACTACCAATTTGATAATGCTGTAAACTGATCTGAATGTGTTGCTTGAGTCTGTATTTTACGATTATTTGTGGCCTGAGTGTAAGGTTGCTGCTGCTTGGTCAAATTTAAAAACACCAAGGGTTGCACCTAATAATGCACCTTCTGATGTAATACCTTACAAATACAAACAGGTGATTGAGCATTTAAAAAAGAAGGTGACTGAGAAAGATATTAATGGTACACAAATTCATTCTCCACAGTAGTTGATGGAGATGGTGCAAGTGGTTTATTTCTGCTTTTGTTATGGGTTTGCATCCAGAGTTTAACACTCATCTACAGATAAAGTGTATGAATTAGATTTTCAAGCTTGCCAAATATAGCATTGATTGGATTGATGTACAGCAAAAAAGACTCAAGGAGAAGCTGCTGGTTGCCCTGATGAAGACATTTGGAAAAGAATGCAACCAATCAGTTTATTGGTTATGATTTTGGTATGTTCAGTCCAATAATGCAGGAATGAATGGGATGTTGTCAATGCAAGGTACGACAATGGTAAATGGAGTTACTGAAATGCAAGGCTATGTTAGAGAGATGAAGAACAATTCTGGAATGAAGGCAAATGTTGACATGTGGAAGAAGGGACAGTTTCACATGAATATGCCTCCAGTGTTACAGCAAATCATAATGCCAGATAATTGAAAGTACCAACAAAATATATTGTGAGTAATCATTTTTCTAAATGTCCCCATAAAATAATTCCTAGTGGTGATGCCTAAGGGGGGTGGAGTATTTCTTCCTTAGAGCAGTTCTGAGAGTAGACCAGAGTTGTCTACATATTGATGGTGAACTCAATTGCCCACCCTTCTATCTTAACAGATATTGGCGCTAACTGTTCTACCATACCCCTCCAAGAAGTAGGAATCAGTAACAAAACGTTTGTTAATCAAGTCACAGCAAAAGTTCCTTTTAGGACCAACGGAAATGAATTATTAGTTCACTTTATATATTTCACGTCCTGTGAGCTTGTTGGATCTGCTGTGCAAAATGAGTTGTGTGATTTATTGTAAACTGGATGGATGATGTTGCAATTAAAACCCAAAATGAAGATTCTTGTGCAGATTTGCAAGCCCCTTCCGACACTTTTTTGCCACCTTTGCATCACTTTTGTGACGCAGCGGCGGTGTAACCAATGCTCCTACTTTGTGACACATTTACAACTTGACACATCTAGAGAGATGCGTCACATTGTAAAGCCCTGCGCCACATTATACCTGCATCAGGTATAATGTATGCAGGGTGGGCGTCCCAGCACATGAAAGCCTTGTAAAAGTGATGCGGTGGAATCTACAATATTTTACTGTACCACTTCTACGATGCCACTGCATCAAAACCTTACACCTGCTTGAAGCAGGCATAAGAAGTGATGCAGCACAATAGCTCTTGGCCTTCCTGAGCATTGCTGGATTTGAGTTGTGCTTGAGACATGACTCCAGCAATGAATGACCTTTGAGCCAAAAGATGCGTGAAACGTCTGTCAATCCTTGAGCAAAGTTGCGCAGCGTTGTAAATGAGACGCATCCATGGTGGCACAAGGTTTTTTTGTGCGATTCAAGAAGTAAACTGATGCATCTCTGCCATGATGCAGGAATGAGGCAGTTTCTTGTAAATCTGCCCCTCTGTGTTCAAAATTTAATCACATGGCTCAAGAGTCCAACTATTTCAAGTCATGACCAAATATGAGTTGCTCTGGATTTCAGACATGCTGTCAAAGAGGATGTATGCAATCCCTGGAAAAGAGATAGGTTTAAAAGCAAGTGCTAAGCCTACAAAGATGAAATGTTAAATCCAATGCTGGTTTTCACAGAGCTAAACAATATAAACTTTTGACAGAAGTAGAGGAATGAATGAATTTTGTTATCAAAAATCATTGAACAGGGAATTCTTCAGAAAGTGCTTGGTAGCTCATGAAACTCTCTTGCGATGAGAATTAAGAAACCAAGTGGTAAATAGAGCATAGTGCAGAAGTTAAAAAACATAAATAAAATTGTTATCCGATGCCATCTAGTCTTCCAGATTCCAAAGATGCCGAATGGTATACAGTCACTTGACCTATTCCAACAGTTCCTCACCATTCCTCTTCATGGGGAAAGCCAATACCTCTTTATGTTTCGATTTCACACTATAGGTTTTGTTTGGTGAGAGATCCCACAAGGATACACTGAAAGCCTTTGAATTTTTTGTCAAAAACTGATGAAAGATTCAGAAAACATGAGGTTTGCCTGTAACGCACTCTTGGTACAGTATATTGATGATCTATTGGTTGTTTTAAAGGCAAAGAAAAACAGTAAACTTGACCAAATTGCTCTGTTGAAACTTGTAGCTCACAATGGTCATAGGGTTTCTGCAACAAAATCTCAATCCTGTAAAAAAGTTGTGGATTATATAGGTCATCATATTGAGAAAGAAGCAAGGAAAGTTTCAAAATAATGTGTTTCAGCAATTTTGAAAGTGAATCCTCCTACTATCTAAAGAGAGGTGAAGATATTTGTTGGAATGAAATTGCCTTGGTTAGAAAATCTTTAGTATGTTGTTGCATAGCTAGATTCCAGGTCTGATACCTTTTGACTAAGAATATTTAAAGTGGCTTCTCGGTATTGAAAGAAAGCTTTTATAATACACCCTCCCTTCGAATGCTTGATTACAATTTACAGTTTAATCTTTTTTTCAGCAGAAAGGTTGATATACTCTTCTAATATTGATCCAGAAAAAAAGAGGAATGTTGAGGTCAGTTGTATATCTATCAGCTGTGTTGGATACAGTGGAAGTAATTCTTCCTTGTTGTTTAAAAGGAGTTGCAGCTGTTTGCAACTGAACAAAGTGTAGGGATTGGGATACGACAAACGCTGATTGTGATTATTCGAAAATTCTATTGAGATCTTGCTGCCACATACACAAACTCAGCATACGAAGAACGTTTGACTGACTAGATCTGAACAAGTCTGATTGAACTTTGAAATTGGAAGATGTAATTCTCTAAACCCTGCAAAGTTGTGTCCTATTTCAAAGAAAGATTGTGAAGACAAGGACAGGAATGATAATGATGATGATAATGAGTAACCTTAGCATGACTGCATTACAGAGGTACTTATCAAAACAAGACCAGATGTTAGAGCACTTCCTTTTGAAATAGCTGATGTGACTTAATTGTTGATGGTTCTTGTTCCAGAGACCAATATGGTATGATGAAGGCTGCCTCTGCAGTATTTTTAATTTCAGGAATCATTAAAGCATCATATCTGCCAAATGTAACTTTAACACGATTGGCAGAGTGGATTGCATTAACAAGAGCTTGTTTTCTGTCAGAAAAATTCAATGTGAAAGTTTATACGGATAGCCAGTATGGTTTAAGAGTGGTTCGTGACTTTGGGCTACTGCGGTCGCCGAGAGGACCTCTGACATCTTCTTGAGCTCCTGTTAAAAACATTCTCCATATGGTTGACTTTTAGAGCAATACAACAGTCAATCGAGAGTGATGTGGTCAAGTGTGCTGCCCATAAGGCTGCAAAGAATAACGTCACTCTTGCAAATAAATATGGTAATTAAGTGGCCAGATACTCTGTACTTGAAAATTAAACCTCTGATTCAATCAAGATGATATAAGAGAAACCTTCTAGTTAAACACAGAAGATGTGAGTCGTTTTCCATTCAGTTCCGTTCAAATGCCTTTGAGTGAATTGAGAGACCTCCATGAGTAAGCCTCTGAAAAGAAAAATAGGAAAGAATTTGTTACGGTTTATATGTTACCTTTGAGTACAAATATGAATTACCAGGCAAAATGTTGCATCTCATGGCCAGATATTTGCTCAGTCCATTAAACAAAGGGAGAGATTCCATTGTGAGAACTTAAAAAGTATTAGGACATTACAAAGTTTAGAGATGTTGCTGAAGATTTGCGTAGCTGTTGTCTAGTATGTCAAAAGAATAATCAAGGACATAATACTTGAATGTTAATGACTTATATTGACAAATCAGAGGGCCAATTTACAAGCCTCCAGGCGGAGTCTATTGAAATGCCAGTTTACAATGGTCTTAAAATGCGTTATTGTTACTGTCTGCCTTTTTTCTAAATGGGTCATGTCTCAGCCCATTCAGCTATCAGAGTGTTTAACGGTTGCCAAACATTTGTTAAGGGACTTAATACCAGGATTTGGCCAGCCAGCTTGAGACAGCTCGTCGTTCAGATTTCACAAGTGAGATTTTGCAACTTGACTAGACGTTCCATTGTAGTTATCGACAACAAATCGTCTGTACTAGATGAAAGAATGAATGGAACCATAAAGAACAAATTGAATAAAATATGTCCTACCACTGGCATGAATTGGCCAGACGCGCCTCCTCTTGATTGGATAAGTATTAGTCGCACCCCTTAAAAAGACAGGTCTTTAACCCCATGAAGTACTGATGGACTTGTTTAGGATTATTTCAAATGCCTAAATGATATGTTGAAATCTGTCTCCCATCATGTAAACTTGGCAACAGACCCAACAAAGGAAGTCCAGTGCCACTCCTTAGGTATGTGTAATTTGGTGATTGTCAGAAAACACATGAGGATAGCTGTTTGAAGGAGAGGTGGTATGTCCCTTACCAAGTGATATGGTAGAATAACATGGCGATGAAGTGTTGTGAAATTCTACAATCGATCCACGCCACTGGATGTGAATGTGGTAAAAACAACCACTGATTGATAAAGTCAAGCTCAACGTTGGAGTCTAGATCCAGATGGGGTGCAAATCAAACTAGAAGACAATTTGAAACTGGTGAGGACAATGAAGTTATAGAAGTTCAATTAGATGCAAGAAAAATTTAAGTGAATGTACCAGCATTAGTGTTCAATTTCAGAGAGAGGGTCAGAGTGAAGTGTTGTTATAGTCAAAGGCATGAATGGCACCTAGAAAAAAAGTCTCTGATCCAAACATTTAAAAGCTTCAGAGGAAGAAATGTGATCGCAATGAATCTTGTTATTGATGCTGTTTGAAGTTCAGGTTCATCAGTGAGTACAGGAACGGTAGCAGGAGTCATTAGTGCAGATGAAAGGACTGAAGGAAGCAAGTCACTGAAAAACACCTGGAAAAGACTGAAAGGCTAAAGCTAATCAATAAAGAAATTTAATAAATTGAACAAGACTCAAAGAACAGTGAAAGTGAATCATCAGCAACCAACAGACCAGAGAGAAAGAAAACTCTATATAGAAATTAAGCTTCGCCTGAATGGATGTATCTAGTATCAATCTCAATATCTGAAGAAGAAGAGGAGATAGAAGCTGAGATCTATAATCCGGTAAATCCTTGTAATGCACCTTTGAATGTGATCCTGAAGAACATTAAGAATCAGTTTGAAAATGCAATTGCACAAATTAGCAGAAAATTAAATAATACCGACTGGGCTATTGTAACCGCGGGACCAGGAATCGGAAGCAAACGTGTTTTTGTAGCAGTGATTTTTATTCGTGAAAGTAAGTTATCGGTACACTTCTTTCTATGGATGAGTTTTCTGGGGGACCGGCTCCTCTCCTGTCGTGTCTTTTGGCGGACTCCCTCCTCCTTCCTCCTGACGGGGCTCCTCCTCCTACTGCTGGGCTCCTCCGGAGGCTCCGTATTGCTCACCCAGGCCGGCCACCAAGAAGGAAAACAGAAGAGAGGACTGTTAGTGCTTAGGTATGAACACGGGGTTTTGAAAGGGCAGGGTGTGGGGGACGTGCAGGTTTTAGACAGTGCGCGACTAGGGAGAGAAAGTGCTCAGTGCAGTATTGTGTCTCGCCACTCGTAAGGGTTGTTAACGCTAGGACGTCAAGCTATCCCTAAGTAAGGCGTCTTCCCTTCTTCCGCCACCACCCCAGGACTCGAGCACGTACCTCAGCTAGCCGTACACCTCCTGGCGCACGGCTGGGCGGCTCGTGGGGTTGGCCTCCCGGCTTCACAGCTCCCGTCTCCTCTTCCTCTGTTCCCTTTACAGCGTCCTCGGTACTCGGGACGTCGGCTTCCAGCTCACTCCGTCCAGGCTCTCTATCCTGCTGTAAGTCCTCTTCGCTTATCCAGCTAGCATAGTCGGTCCTCTCTTCCTCGATGAATCCTCTCGCTCCTCCGTCCCAATCCGCTCCGCTCCACCAACTCGCTCCTCCGCTCCTCTTCAACTCGCTGCTTCCCGCCACTCCGCTCTCCTGCACTCTGTCCGCTCCTCCGGTGTATAGACACACCTGTGGACTGCCGTGACCGCCCTTTTCAGTCTCACCTGGCTCCGCCCCTTCCATCAGGTCCGTCGTCCACTTAAAGGGACCCCACCCATCCTCCTCTTCTTCATCGCAGCTGTACCTTTCAGCCGGCGTCCAACCAGATTCGAGGTGGGCCTGTGGAGACAAGAGGAGGGGGTCGCATATCGTTAAAGGTGGCCCCAGTGTAGGGCGAGACCCCGTTCCCGTGTTACAGCTATATATGTGGTTTGAGTAATGAGGAGGATGAATTCATCAACAAATGAAATCAGAGGAAAAATAAAATTCTGTAGGGTTGGGGATAAGATCAAAATATGAGAGAGTAGCTTAAAGCTGAGTAAGACATTTTCTTAAAATGTGCCTCTGAGATTGAGAATGAAACATGACAGGAAGGTAGAGATATGTATGGTGCATTGTGAACCTACAAGAATAGGAAAAGTTAAATATGGGGGAGAAAGTGAGTTATGTTATAAATTTGATGTTCTGGTTGGTGAAGATATGATTCCGAGAGCAACATATTTTGGGTGTGGTATGACTGCCTATTTCAACGTAATACCTTAGTTGAGTGTTTCACAGAGTGTATCACAAAAATGGAATGGAAGGTACAGTTGGTTTAATGAGAGTGAAGAGTGATTTAGTCAGATAGTTTTTGATAAATTAGGAGCTAATTTTCCACCTACAGGTGTGGCTATGAATGATGTCTGCGCTTGTGGACAGACTTACTTCAAAAACTGCTGGAACTTTAACTCAAAATAAATATGAGATAACGACAATGTGGGCAATGATTATGCAAATTTGCTTAGCAATAGAAATCCTTCTTCCGTAGGAAGGCAGTGTTTACAAGACACTAAACATAAAAGAATGCTACTTTTCAACACCTGATACCAGCCTGTTTAAAAGTCAGAGTAAGGGTGAAAGAAAATTATTAAAATGAAAGAGAAACAAAATCAAAATGAAATTGCCATGGATCAACTTTATGACCAACTGAAGATGATGAATGAGTCAATGAGAACAGAAGTGATGCAAACTATATTATGAATTCAATTAGATTAATATTTATTAATGGAATGTTTTAGCAGAGAAACAGCCTTTACCAAAACAGCTGAAACACGTGTTGCAGTTACAATTCAGCTGTAACAACCAATGCATCTTTACCATGCATTCCGTTACCACACATATCATTATAACAACTTGCTTTAGGGAAAGTGGCATTGGACTTTAACGTACAGCACCGTCCCTACAGTTGCGCATACTGTGTTTGGAATAATAAATCATACTGCACCAATATTTATCTGGGCCCCAGGGTCTAAATCTGGAACCCGACTATCAGCTAGTTCCTCCATTTCAGTCTCTATCTCCGCTACATCTCTTTCAGGAGCAGAGGAAGCCTCATTGTTGTACCTTTTCACAGCGGCTACAGAGTTGCAAGATAAATCAACAATTGGCCCTAGAGGCACTTTGTTTCCGCATCGCTCCCCTGCAACAACCCCCACACTCCCCGTACTACTGGCAAAAGACTCCGGGGCATATTATCAAGGGGGTTTATCTCCGCTTTTTTGGCTTTAAAAGCCAAGAAAGCGGAGATAAAATTATCTCCCTATTACCTAGCTGTCGCTAACACCAGTTAGCGACAGCTAGTAGGAGATAGCGACCATCTTGGGCCCCACTTTGCATGTCAGTGATATTTATCACTAATGACATGCAAAGTGGGCGTGCCAAGATGTTAGCGATTGGAAACAGTCGCTAACATCGCTATCTCCTATTACCAACTTTTGGAGATATTCGCGCTAAGCGCGAATACCTCCAAAAGCTAACACCTGCCCTGAGCAGTTCTTAGCCATGTTATCCAAAGGGAGGTGGATAACATGGCTAAGAGCATTAGCTCGGTAATGCTAGAATATTGCTGACTTTTCAGCGATATTCATGCATTGCGGCCGTTTTTTATCGCATTTGCGATAAACCTTGGTAATACCAAGGTTTATCTGCGATAAAAATCGCCGCAGCTCAGCGGTAAATTTTTGTCTCTAACCAAGCAATAGCGATAATTATCGCTATGGCTTGGTAATATGCCCCTCCATTATTTTACCAAGCAGCGGTAAGCGTAAGAGAGGCTTACCGGCTATCAGTCCCGTTTTCTCGACTGTTCTCGCTAAAGTCCTCTCGTTAGCCGGCTCCGCTGCTTCGCCGCCATCAGTTACATTTGTTTAGTTTGTGCCGGTATTTCGCCCAGCTCTGGTATTCCTAGATAGGTTTTTAGGTGCAGGGCTATCCCGGGAATGATTCCCAGACTCGACCAGCCGAGCGGGCCCAATGTAGGCAGCTGTACAGAGTGGAGCAGCCTCCTGAAACGACTCCTCAGCGGCCGCCACATCCACTTTCAATCGGGCTCCACCTTGCGCTGCACCTCGGGAGAGCTTTTTCGCCGTCAGACAAATCTTCAGTTTTTAGGCATAAAGAAGGAAAACGATCCTGCAAAGCTAAAGAGGCAGGTAAGTTCTATTCAAGCTCTTCTGGCATTAGCGCGGCCAGATCCACCATCAGCTGTGCTCCGGACCAGCGGCTTCAGTCCGCCATCTTGCACCTAACTCTACATTTTGACACCCCAAACTACTGGTGGAGAAAGTAAGAGATGAGAAGGCTATCGGGGGAAGTTCAAATGCTTTTCTAATGGGGAGCCTGCCGTCAGCATCAAATCCAGGCTTCGCTGCTCCAGCTTCAACTACGGCTGGTGCTCTAAATCATGATATAGAGGTTGATTTGGGTGTTAAGACCCCTCCGGTCGCAGATGAAACAATAGAGGAAACGGATGAGACGGATGCAATAGAGGAAATAGACACTGATGAAGACTATGCAGAATCATTGAGGCGCACACCTCTGGGTACAAATAAACCTGCTGGCATTAAGAAAGGAAGAGGCAAAATTAAAAATAAGGCTAAAAAAAATAACTAGTAAACAGAAAGCTACTGCCTCAATGGAAAAAGTCATCGCAGAGAACAGTCCTTTGCGGAAATGGGTACAGGCGAAAGGCGGTGTCAAGTCTATGGCTTTGCGACTTTCCGTAACCAGTCCTACGGATGGAATTCCAGCACATGATAGGTTGGATAAATCTGAAAAAACTAACCCAAAATCTAACCTGAGGTTACTGGAGGGGGGTCAACCTGTAACATCGGCTATCACTTCAGTCCCTACTCCAAAAGTAATACCAATACCGATATCTACGGCGACAGCAGCTCCAAGCGCATCTTTGGTGCTTACTGCCAAGGTTCATGATATTGAAGCCATTAACTCACCTCCAGTTATCTTACAGACTAGTACGACCTCTGTGGTGGGTAATCAAGAGGAACTACCATCGTCACTTAGTCTGATACTACGGATGCTGATTGAACAAAGACAGGAGGCACAAGAGCACTACCAACAGATGCGAGAGGACAACAGTAAAACACAGTCCTCATTACAGGAGATGGCAGGCAAACTGGGTGGTGTATCTCAAGAGGTTGAAGAGCTGCAGCAAAGGGTCGCGGATACTGAAGAAAAATCAACACATACAGAAGCTATTGTGAACAGGCATGAGGTTCAGATAGCGAGTTAGTTAATGATGATTATGTGTATGTAATTGTTTTTTTTCTCATGCTGTCAATGAAAACTATTTAAAAAAAAAATCATACTGCTTTAAAGACCTGCGCAGTCCCGAAGACATGTCGGTGTAATGATATCCATGGTAAAGATACATTTGTTGTGAAGGCTGAGTAGTACCGGCATGCATCGAAAAGCCATGTGTTGTTTCAGCAAACAACCCTTTTAGTGATTATAGAACAACCAGAAAGTGGATTTGGAGGAGATTTTTATAGGTTTACATTTTTGCACAGCAATGCAGTCTCACACTAGTTTTCACATGTATACATTAATTTAGAGGTAATACTTTCGGTACAAAGTTTCTATGATGTATAGACATGCATTTTTCTAATGGGCGTTAAATAGGTAACATTTTAGTGCAACCACCATCTTTCTTACAATGGAAGTCATTTCTGTCACTAATTCTGCTCTTCCCTCTATATAACCTTCTCTCCTTGCAAGTCCTTTAGTACATAGTCAAACTGAGATGCAGTTGTTTATTTCAATTGATATTATTAATCTATTTTGAAGAACTTTTCTTTGTTTTGCTCTGTTTGAAACATCTCAAGGTCTTTCTGTTGATTCACCGTGCTCTATTCATTCACATAACATGTTATTGTTACTGCACTCCACCATCTCTTGAGGACGTTAGCCTAGAGGATAATTATTCATATAGTGGGTTAGTGCTTAGGTATTAAGGCAATATCATTTGTATTTGTCATGTGCTCTGATTTGCTGATGAAATGCAACATGTGCTCACACTACAGTAAGAATACTGGTACTTTGATTTCATACGCAAGAACAATGTATAAAACCTTTTGATTTGGGGTTGAGCCAGAAGACCTTCCTGTTCTACTCTATGATGGCAGTTCCTGAGTGTGGATGACGCTGCTCAACGCGTTTGGAAACACGAGAATGTATGCCCCAGCCGCGGTTTACTAAGGGGTTTACTAAGAGCCCTTAGTAAACCACGGCTGGGGCATACATTCTCGTGCTCTCAAACACCCTGGAACTGGTTCGTTTTTATTCCTAACCATCTGCCCCGTGAAAATGCTCTTCGTGCTTTGCAAACTTGGCTTCATGTCCTATGTAAATAGTAGTTCTTATATTGAACAGACCTAAAACTCAATGTTTACTCGATACTGAGCCCCTGATTCCGTACATTCATCTACAGTGTACGTGACATAGATAGCCTGCGACCACTGATGTACCCTGCCTGCAGGCCAGGTCGCTCCCCATGCCGCACAGCTCCTCCTGTGTGGGAGTGCCTTCCCCACCTTGCTGCCGCTCAGTCCGTGAGTTCGATCCTGCTGTTTGTGTTCCACTGCATTTGTGCATTTTTTAGTTCTGTGCCCCATTTATTGTGCTCTACTATTCCAACTGTCTTGTGTATTTGTTATCCTTGTTTCCGCCCTTGCATCCTCGTCTCCCCCTCCCCTCTTTTTTCTTCTGTACCCCGCTGCCCGTTTCCCGCCGCTGCTTCCCTACGGCCCCGCCCCCTTACCATCCACTCGCCTGCCGGCTACTGCCTCCCAGCTATTCTTCCCTGCCTTAAATGTCAGCCGATGCGCGGCCGCGCAGCGGGCATGCCAGAGGCAAGCCCATCTGCGCCTGGACCGCACCCAGCGCCAGAACCCCTGGCCCCCGTGAACACCACGACGCCAGACTTCGCTACGATGCCAGCACCCTCCACACACTGAATGCCGGCCGAGACCAAACCTGCTTCCAGGCGCCCCAAAACGCACCCATGGACCTTTCTCCTGCCACAACTGCAGCTTCACCTGCGACAGAGCCACCAAACCACCAAGGACAGGACACAACCAACTTCGCTGCATACTCCTGAACACCCGCTCCGCACGTAGACACGCCGTTGAGCTCTGGGACCTGCTCGACACCTCCGCCCCAGGCGTCGCCTTCCTGACTGAGACCTGGTGGAATGACTCCTCTGCACCCGACATCGCCATAGCCATCCCGGACGGCTACAAGATCTCCCGCAGAGACTGCCCCAACGGAATTGGAGGAGGAATAGCCATCGTCCACAAATCTTCCAAACCTCTAAGAGAGCATGCCCGAAACTGGAGAAGAACTGGCTACACGAACGAACACGGGAAAGCCACACAGCCTACAAGGACACCACCTGCAGACATCACCACCTCATCAGATTACCCAAGAGATCTTCCTTCAAAAACCACCTGGACAACAACGCACACGACAGCAAAGAGCTCTTCAGAATAGTGAAGGATTTCTCCAACCCCAGCGCCAACACCAATGACATACCTCCCTCACAAGAACTGTGCGACTCGCTGGCCACCTTCTTCCACCGCAAGATCGCTGACATCCACGACAGCTTCAACACCACGACCGCCGCAACAACGCCAGACTCCACCAACCCTGCAAACAGCTCCCGCAGCAACTGCCTGACCTCTTGGGCCAACGTCAACGATGACGAAATACGCAAGATCATGAACTCCATCCACTCAGGATCTCCATCAGACCCCTGCCCCATCACTTACTCAACAAAGCAGATACAGCCATTGCACCCCAACTAGGGAAAGTAATCAACATCTCCCTTGAGACAGCCACATTCCCACTGAGCTGGAAGCACGCCGAGATCAACTCCCATCTCTAGAAACCCAAAGCGGACCCCAGGGACCTCAAGAACTTCCGGCCCATCTCCCTGGTCCCGTTCCCAGCGAAGGTTATAGAGAAAGTCGTCAACACACATCTGACCCGCTACCTCAAGGACAACAACATCCTAGACTCATCCCAGTCCGGATTCCGAAGAAACCACAGCACCGAGACAGCCCTCATCGCCGCCACGGACGACATCAGAATCCAACTAGACAACGATGAAACATCAGCCCTCATCCTCCTGGACCTGTCAACCGCCTTCGACACGGTCTGCCACCGAACACTAAAGACACGCCTCCAAGAAGCCAGATTCCAAGAGAAAGCCCTGAACTGGACCACCACCTTCCTCTCCGGCAGAAACCATAGCGTCCGCCTCCCCCCCTTCTGCTCCAAAGCCACGGATCTCATCTGTGGTGTTCCCCAGGGCTCATCCCTCAGCCCGACACTGTTCAACGTCTACATGGTGCCCTCGCCACCCGCCAGCATGATCTCAACATCAAATCATACACCAACGACACCCAGCTGATCCTCTCCCTCACCAAAGACCCGCACACCGCCAAAACCAACCTCCATGAGAGAATGAAGGCCGTTGCCGAATGGATGAAGAACAGCCGACTGAAGCTGAACTCAGACAAAATGGAGGTCCTCATCCTCGGATACACCCCCTCAGCCTGGGACGACTCCTGCTGGCCAACCGCACTGGGAACAGCACCGACACCCACGGACCACGCAACCTGGGAATCATCCTCGACTCCTCCCTCTCCATGTCGAAGTAGGTCAATGCCGCCTCCTCCTCCTGCTACAACACCCTCCACATGCTCCGCAGAATCTACAAGTGGATCCCCATGGAAACAAGAAAATCGGTAACCCAGGCCCTCGTCAGTAGCAGGCTGGACTACGGCACGCACTCTACGCAGGTATCCTGGCCAAACACCTACGATTCCAACACATTCAAAACACATCCGCCCGACTGATCCTCAACGTCCCCCGCTGCAGCCACATCACCCCCACCTGAAAAACCTACACTGGCTCCCCGACGAAAAGAGGATCACCTTCATGCTACTCACCCACGCACACAAAGCCCTCCACCACACCGGACCAGCCTACCTCAACGGCCGACTCAGCTTCTCCACCCCCACCCAACAGCTTCCCTTCGCAAGCCTCGCCCTCGCCGCTGTCCCCTGCATCCAACGTACAACCCCCGGTGGCAGATCCTTCTCCTTCCTTGCCGCCAAGACCTGGAACACCCTCCCCACCCACCTACGACTGACCCAGGACCTGCTCACCTTCAGAAGAGTCCTCAAGATCTTGCTCGTCGAGCAGTAGCAGCACCCGCCCGCCCAGGGTGCAGAGTAGGAATATCGACGGATAAATATCGTTTTACATAAATATCTCCGCAAAAATATTGAGAGAAAGAAATATCGACAACAAAAATATAGTTTGACCAGAATATCGACTGATAGGTAAGTAATATCGATAATAATAATATAGTTGTAATAAATATCGTTTACAAAAATATAGTTTACAAAAATATCGATTTATTAATAATGTTATGTATTTTAGTGTTTTTGAAGAGAATTGTTTGTCATTTTATTATATGTTTTGGAATTGTATTAGTTATTAATGTATTTTATGTTGAATTTTGTGTTATTAGTTCCGTAGCGGGTTGTGGGTTTATAGGGGAATAGGGTGGAAAGTAATTTAATTATATAAAATTAATTGATTAATTAATGTGTTAATTTATTAATAATTGTTTAATCATTAATTGTTAATTAATTGCAATTAGTCAATTAATAATTAATTATGTTAATTGTTTAATTAATTTTAGGTGTGTGTGTTGTGGAGTTTATATGTGTAAATGGTGCGAAGGGTGGTGAGTAATTAATTATTTATTGATTAATTATTAAATATTTATTAAAATAATTACCATTAATTAATTAGTAATTATTAATTGTAAATGTGTAATTCATTATAGGTTTGTGTTGTGGTGTTTATAAGTGTATATGGTGTGAAACCTGGTAATTATTAATTAATTAATTAACTAATTAATAAAAAACATGAATTATCATTAATTAATTAGTAATTAATAAATGTAATTAATTTTAGGTGTGTGTGGTGGATATTATAGCGTAAAATAATGTGTAATTAATTATTTATTATTATGTTTGTTAATAATAATACATTTAAATGTATATATTAATTATGTTTATATTGGAAATTACTTTTAATAAAAATGTTGATAGTTTTTTTTTATTGTTTTGGGTTCCAGCGCTTTCCCTACTATTGTACTCACTGGAGTGGGAATAGTAATTTTTACCACTACGCTATCCAACGCTTTCCCTACTGTTGCACTCACTGTAGTGGGAATAGTAATTTTTATCCCTACGCTATCCAACGCTTTCCCTACTGTTGCACTCTCTGGAGTGGGAATAGTAAATTTTACCCCTACGTTATCCAACGCTTTCCCTACTGTTGCACCCTTTGGAGTGGGAATAGTAATTTTTACCCCTACGCTATCCAACGCTTTCCCTACTGTTGCACTCTCTGGAGTGGGAATAGTAATTGTTATCCCTATGCTATACAACGCTTTCCCTACTGTTGCAGCCTTTGGAGTGGGAATAGTAATTTTTATCCCTACGCTATCCAACGCTTTCCCTACTGTTGCACCCTTTGGAGTGGGAATATACATTTTTATCCCTGCGCTATCCAGCGCTTTCCCTACTGTTGCACTCACTGGAGTGGGAATAGTAATTTTTACCCCTACGCTATCCAACGCTTTCCCTACTGTTGTACTCTCTGGAGTGGGAATATAATTTTTACCCCTACGCTATCCAACGCTTTCCCTACTGTTGCACCCTTTGGAGTGGGAATAGTAATTGTTACCCCAACGCTATCCAACGCTTTCCCTACTGTTGCACCCTCTGGCGTGGGAATAGTAATTTTTACCCTTACGCTATCCAGCGCTTTCCCTACTGTTGCACTCACTGGAGTGGGAATAGTAATTTTTACCCCTACGCTATCCAACGCTTTCCCTACTGTTGCACTCTATGGAGTGGGAATAGTAATTTTTACCCCAGCCCTATCCAGCGCTTACCTTACTGTTGCACCCTTTGGAGTGGGAATAGTAATTTTTACCCCTACGCTATCCAGCGCTTTCCCTACTGTTGCACTCACTGGAGTGGAATAGTAATTTTTACCCCTACTCTATCCAATGCTTTCCCTACTGTTGCAGTCTCTGGAGTGGGGATAGTAATTTTTACCCCTACGTTATCCAACGCTTTCCCTACTGTTGCACCCTTTGGAGTGGGAATAGTAATTTTTACCCCTACGCTATCCAACGCTTTCCCTACTGTTGCACCCTGTGGAGTGGGAATAGTAATTTTTACCCCTACGCTATCCCACGCTTTCCCTACTGTTGCACTCACTGGAGTGGGAATAGTAATATTTACCCCTTCGCTATCAAATGTTTTAACTACTAATGTTTTTATTTTGTTATTAAATGTATGTATTATTATTTTTTAATACTTGAATGTGTTAATTAAATATAGAATATTTTATTTTATTCAAAATGTTTTATATATGTGTTTATGTTATTTCTATATAATTATTAAAGTTTATAAATTAAATAAAGATCATAATAAAATGTATTTAAGAAAATATATGTATATGTACACATTTATTGTGTTTATATTAATTAAATTAAGTTTATTTGTTATAAGTAGTTAAAATATAAATGTAATTTAATGTATTTGGTTAATAATATTAATATTATTTAATTATTTAATTTAAGTTATATTATTTTTTAAAGTCGATATTTTTTACATCTATATTTTTTACATCGATATTTTTGAGTCGATATTATTGTACTTACCTGTTTAAGTATAGGGAGTCGATATTTTTGTAATCGATATTTTTACATCGATATTTTTGTAAACTATATTTTTGTTGTCGATATTTGAACATGGAACCCCGCCCAGAGCACCTTGAGACCCTCACTGGTAAGTAGTGCGCTCTATAAGTACTATGATTGATTGATTGATTGATTGATGTATTGTCTTTTTTCCAGCACCCTGATGACGGAATTTTTCGTGTACATCACACTTTCTGAAACATGCGTTGGCGCATTTCTGTCTTCTGTGTAGTTTGTATTGATTATTGTGTATTATATATTTGTTTGTAAGATATATTGTGTTTACATGATATTATATGCAGTCTTTACTATTGTTTGTATTGTAACTTCTTTCTTTGCTTTCTGTTGAACTGTATTTTGTAATTTAGTGTTCCTCATCTACATGACTGTGGGGCTCCTGTCATGTTGAAGTATTTATCACATTTTTCTATAAACAATTGTGATACCTGAAAATGAAATGATTTATACAATGTGTACCTTTTTGATAATACATTTTGATAATGAATTGGTTTATGGGATCTGTATATTTTTGGATGCATTAACAAGTTTAAAAATTTAAATTAGGGAGAAGCTCTTGTTGTTATTTTCTGTGTTTTTTTCCCTGCTTTCTTCTCCCTGTTAATTACAAAACCAGGGACCCTTTCATGTGTTTTTTAATGTCTATATTTTGAAGGGTCATTAGGATCCAGATTGGATTTCTTCAAGAGTGGTAGAATGGAAGATTTCTTCCATTCGGTGGGAAAAATTCCCTGAGAAAATCATGAGATGAAAGAAAGGCCAGCGCGATGAGGCCTCAATCTCAGGGACTAAATAAAGAACTTTTGGGGGGCATGGGTCCAAGGTAGATCTGGATTTTATTAGGAGAATTAGTTTAGTGATCTGGTCAAGAGTGAAGAACGGAAATGAAAAAAAGGTGGGTTGGAGTGAGATCCGGAACTATAACCAGCATTCATATGGGGCACCAAGTGGGGCGCCAAAGATTAGTTCACTTGAGGCAGAAACACATCAAAGATCTGTTTGATCTTATGTAGGTAAGACAGATATATGTTTATGTAACCTTCTCTGTGTGTTCTAGGTAATCATACAATCATTGCAAAAATCAAAAATTTCTTAAAAGAAGATAATTAATTCACCTTTCAAATCAATAGATGACAAATACAACAATAAGTGGTGCACCATGCAGATGTAAAGTTCAATATCTAATTATAGAAAAAAAGATATAGGGAAATTATAGTGATGAAATAGAAAAAATAAGTTATTGACTTACTATAAATAACACAAAGCTTGAATGGATGTTTTAGTGAGGAAATACAATTTAAAAAAAACTAAACCAGTGATTGTGAGTGGTTTAAAAAAGTGTATGAGTATTACTTATATATACCAAGTCAATAATATGGTGGGTCAGAAATATCGACAACAAGAAGATCGTGGTCAAGAATATAGACTTAAGGTAAGTAATATTGATTTTGAAAATATCAAAGTGTTTATTATCGTTTGCAAAAATATGGTTGTTAAAATATCGTTTTCATTATTGTCATGTATTTCAGCATATATTTTATATGTATGGAATGTGTGTTTTTTGTATAAGAATTGTTTGTATTTTCAATATATGTGTTACATTTGTAGTAGTTGTTGATTTTTTCATTTGAATTTTGCGCTTTTAGTTCTGTTGCGGGTTGTGGGTTTATAGGGGAATAGTGTGGGAAATAATTTAATTATATTAAATGTATTCTTTTTTTATTCGAATTTTGCGCTTTTATTTCTGTAGCGGGTTGTAGGTTTATAGTAGGCCTGGGCAGTAAATTCTGTTCCGCTCGCGGAATTTGCAAAATTTGGCTAATTTCGTATTCCGCAGAGAATGTAAGATAACATTCTGTGAAGCCGCGGATTGCAGAAAGTTCACGCTTTCAAAATGCATGTTCGCAAGATATTTCCCCCGAGCACACAAACAGCATTTACAAACAGGATTAAAGCTTTGCAAATCATCAGAACAAGCAATTCCGCATGCTTGCTGAACTTTTGTGTGCTTGTGGAGATTTTTTACAGAATCGCAGAGCCTTACGTAGCGCAACTACGCACATTCCGTCCACCCCTAGTTTATAGGGGAATAGGGTGGGATGTAATTTAATCATATTAAATGTATTGATTTATTTTTATTTATTATTATATGTTTAATTGAGATGGTATAGAGTTAAATTTGTGAAGTAATGTATTATTAATTAATGAATAATTATGTGATAACTAATTTTAATTTATTAATTGATAATTAATTATGTAATTGTGTAATTGATTTTAGGTGTGTGTTGTGATGTTTATAGGTGTAATGGGTGGGAAGTAATTTAATGTTAGTTTATGAATAAATAATTGGTTGTTAGTTCATTTTAAATATTTAATTATTATTAATGTTATTAATTTTGTTATGACTTCTTTGTGTATTGTGGTGTTTATAGGTATAAAGGGTGGGAAGTAACTCATTTTTAATTTATGAATTTACAAATGGTTGTTAATTAATTTAAATAAACGTATTTGTAATTAACGCTGGTACTATTGTAATTAATACTAAGGGCCCCATTAGGATGGCGGGCGGACTTTGCCCGCCCGCCATCCTCACGGTACTAGGGACCGGCCGCCATGAGGGCGGGGGTCCCGTTGGCAGCATTAGGATGCGCCCGCCACAGTGGCGGGCGCATCCTGTATTCCCATCATTGTGGCGGGCGGTGCACTCTGCACCGCCCGCCACAATGCTGAAAATGCTTTGCAACATTTGCATGACGAAAGCGGCAGGCACCGCGCGGTGCCTGCCGCTTTCATTATGCAAATGCAGGGGGGTACCATAGGTACCCCCCTGTGTGCACCCCCCTACTGTGCTTCACTCTGGGGGCCCGCAGGGGGCCCCCAGAGTGAAGTCCGCCTGCCTTTCCGTGGCGGCATTGCCGCCACGGAAAGGCATTGTCAGATATCTATTCTAATATGGCTGGCGGTGTCTGATAGACACCGCCACCATGTTATCACTTATCCGCCCCGGCCGCCAGGCGACCGGGGCGGAAAACAGGCGGGCGGTGTTTCCCACCGCTGCGGTCCCCTCCGCCATCGTAATATGGCGGGGGGGAACGCAGGGAAGGATGTCGGGCGGATTGCCTCCGCCAGGGTGGCGGTGGCCAACGCCACCCTGGCGGAGGCAATCCGCCCGACATCCTAATGGGGCCCTAAGTGCTTGCTGTGGTTTATATAGGTTTACAGAGTGGGAAGGGTGGGAAGTAATTTATTTTTAATTGATGAATTAATTATTGGTTGTTAATTAATTTTAATTAAATAATTGGTTACTAATTTTGGTAATTGTGTAATCACTTTTAGGTGTGAGTTGTAGTTTTAATAGGTGTAAAGGGTGGAAAGTAATTTATTTTCATTAATTAATTAATTAATTGGTTGTTAATTAATTTTAATTAAATAATTGGTTATTAATTGTGGTAATTTTATAAATATTTTAGGTGTGTGTTGTGTTGTTTATGGGTGTAAATGGTGTGAAGTAATTTATTTTTAGTTTATGAATTAATTATTGGTTGTTAATTAATTTTAATAAATTAATTAGAAAGTAACTATGGTAATTGTGTAATTAATTTTAGGTGTGTGTAGTGGTGTTTATAGGAATAAAGTGTGGGAAGTAAGTTCTGTATATTTAATTATATATAGTTCTTTAAGGAGGTTTGGTCAGCCGACTGGTGGCCACAGACACTTGGAACTTGTCCCCAGCCTTCTTCCGTCGCCTGTAACCTGGGAGTCATATTTGACACCTCGCTTGCTTTTGATAAGCGAGTAAACAGAACGGTCTCCACCTGCTGCGGGGTTCTAAGGGTGTTAAGAAAACTTACCCATTACCTCTCTCCTGACCTCCGGAAACTGGTTGCGGTTGCCCTCCTATCCTCGCGACTGGACTACTGCAATGCCTTATATCTTGGCATGAGCAATAAACTACTCCATCGCTTGCAAGTCGTCCAGAACGCTGCAGCGGGGTTTGTCGTCAATGCCCCCAGACGCTCTTCAGGTACCTTCATCAGGAAGAATCTTCACTGGCTCCCTGTATATGCTAGGATAAAATTTAAAATCCTGACCATTACTCACCTGGCTCTCCGTGGTGCTGGTGCTGAGGACATTAGGTCCCTAGTGTCAACCTATGTCCCCGGTAGGGCCTTGCGCTCTGCCAGTCAGAGTTTGCTGACCGTCACCCGAGTCGCCAAGGCGAGATGGGGAAGCAAGGCTTTCTCCTCTCTCGCTCCCAGACTCTGGAATGAGCTCCCCTTGGAACTCAGGGTCCAAGAATCTCTTCTCCTCTTCCGAAAGGGCCTCAAAACTCTGCTTTTTACTGAAGCCTACTCCTAGGTCTCTATATCCTATATTTGTTTACATGTACCTGGCTATTTACCATCAATTGCGCCTTGATGCCTCCGGGCCAAGTTGCGCATTGAAAATCCCTATTCAATCAATCAATCAATCTGTTAAATAATGTTAATGTTTTATATTTATTTTGGGTAATTGTTTATTTTTGTGTGTGTTGTTTTTACTTTTAAAGGGATAAAGGGTGGGTATAACATACATTTTCATTATGTAATTATTAGCTGTTAATAGTAATAGTTCATTTTAAAATCAGTTTTATTTGTGGTTTTATATTTTATAGTTTAATTTAGGTGTGTTTTGTGGATTAGTGTTAAAGTGTGTGTGGATTCAATTGTGTGTTTAGTCAATTAATGTTTATTAGTTTTTTATTAATATTATTTTTAATTCATTAATAATTATGCTAATTATGTAAATTATGTAATTCAAAATGTTGAAGTGTTTTGTTATTGGTGTGGTATTATAGGATAGGAAATAAAATAATTTCATTTATGTTTTAATTATTTTTTTGTTTGTAAATATTTTCTAGTTTAAAAGAAGAATTTATTTGTAAATGTATTTATCATTTTATTGTATATAATACTTGTGGGTTTTGGTTATATGTATTTAGTATAATAATATGTGTTATTTTTATATGTTTAACATTTAATTTTTTCATAAATTTTTTATTTTTTTATTTTTTAAGATATATATATTGTTTCCAAGTGTTTAATTGTGAATAGTCTTTTTTTTCTCCACTATCCAACACTTTCCCTACTGTTGCATTCACTGGAGTGGGAATGGTAATATTTACCCCTCCGCTATCCAGCCCTTTCCGTACTGTTGCACTCACTGGTGTGGGAATAGTAATTTTTATTCCTCCGCTATTTTGCACTTTCCCTACTGTTGCACTCACTGGAGTTGGAATAGTAATTTGTACCTCTCTGCTATCCAAAACTTTCCCTACTGTTGCACTCATTGGAGTGTGAACACATTTTTTACCCCTCCGCTATCCAACACCTATCCTACTGTTGCATTCAGAGGAGTAGGAATACTAATTTTTAACCCCCGCTATCCAACACTTTCCCTACTGTTGATCTCACTGGAGTGGGAATAGTCATTGTTTTCTCCCTCAGCTATCCTGCACATTTCCTACTGTTGCCTTCACTGGAGAGGGAATAGTAATTTTTTACCCCTCCGCTATCCAACACTTGTTCTACTGTTGCACTCAGTGGAGTTGGAGTAGTCATTTGTATACCTCTGCTATCCAACACTTTCTCAACTGTTGCTCTTACTGGAGTGGTAATAGTAATTTTTACCCCCCTGCTATCCAACACTTTCCCTACTGTTGTACTCACTGGATTGGACATAGTAATTTGTACCCCTCTGCTATCCAAGACTTTCCTTACTGTTGCACTCAATGGAGTGGAAATAGTAATTTGTACCCCTCCGCTATCCAACACTTTCCCTACTGTTGCACTCAATGGAGTGGAAATAGTAATTTGTACCCCTCCGCTATCCAACACTTTCCCTACTGTTGCACTCAATGGAGTGGAAATAGTAATTTGTACCCCTCTGCTATCCAACACTTTCCCTACTGTTGCACTCAATGGAGTGGAAATAGTAATTTGTACCCCTCCGCTATCCAACACTTCCCCTACTGTTACACTAACTGGAGTCAGAATAGTAATTTTTACTCCTCTGCTATCCAACTTTTTCCCTATTGTTGCAGTCACTGGAGTGGGAATACATTTTTTTACCCCTTTGTTATCCAACAAGTATCCTACTGTTGCATTCAAGGGAGTGGGAAAACTAATTTTTACACCTCTGTTATCCAACATGTTCCCTAATGTTGCACTCTTTGGAGTGGGCATAGTAATTGTTGCCACTCCACTATCCAACACTTTCCCTACTGTTGTTCTCACTGGATTGGGAATAGTAAATTGTACCCCTCCGCTGTCTAAGACTTTCCCTACTGTTGCACTCACTGGAGTGGCAATTGTATTTGTTACTCCTCTGCTATCCAACACTTTCCCTACTGTTGCACTCCTTGGAGTGAGAATAGTAATGTTTATCTCTCCTCTATCCTGCACTTTCCCTAGTGTTACACTCACTGTATTTGGAATAGTAATTTTTACCTGTCTGCTATCCAAGACTTTCCTTACTGTTGCATTTGCTGGAGTTGGAATAGTAAATTTTCACCCTTCGCTATGCAACACTTACCCTACTTTTGCACTCCCTGGAGTGGGAATAGTAATTGTTTCCCTCCGCTATCCAACACTTTCCCTACTGTTGCACTCATTGGAGTGGAAATAGTAAATGATTCCCCTCCGATATCCAACACTTATCCTACTGTTGCATTCAGTGGAGTGGGAATACTCATTTTGTCCCCTCTCCTATCCAACACCCATTCACTAATCCACACCACCACTTACATACCCATTCACACATTCATACAACCATTTACATGCCAACCCGTTCACCACACAGTCACTTACTGTGCTATACAGTCATTCTCACACCCACTCATTTACACATAGACCCTCTCAAATTGCCACTCAGTCACCCATACATCCACTTACACACCAAGTTGCTCACCCGTAGACCCACTCACACAACCACTCAGTCACCCCTTAAGCCACTCACACACCCAATAAGCCACTCACACCAGCACTCACACACCCATACAGCCACTCACACAACCAGTCACTCACCCATACATCTACTCACAAACCCACTTATTCACCCATCCAGCCACTCAGATGGCATATCTCAGAAATAGTATCACTAAATATTAGTATAGAAAGAATAGTAAATTAACCTACACAGTAGCTTGCTATAAACCTTTGAGTCTCTAAAAACTTTAACTCACTATAAAACATGTATTTCCAAAAGAAGCAGTGTTATATCCTGCTGATTACAACTCGGCTACGTCTGGTAAGATGCAACAAGCAGCCTGTCAGCTTATTCCCAGTGTTCTACTTCAGATATGAAGAGTGTTCTAAAGAACAACTAGAGTGCTAACAGTCTTACTTAGGGCACAGGTTTGTCACACCTTAACCCATCTTGATTGAATCAAACTTAAAACATTTTATTCTAAAAGGAACAACATGAGGGGGTTCATTTTGTCATAGAAATTATGGTTAGTGCAGTAGAAGGCAAAATCAAGACAAGTTTTAAATGTGTTCCCAAATATGTTCTTCTATTTTGTTAAAACATTTTGACATGCAGACTGAAACGTGCACTTTCAACACCAGCTGCAGACTGCAACCTAACTCCCTGGTGATCAGTGGTTTGCCACAGTGTGAAATGAACAATTAGAGTGCTAACATTCTGAATACATGCAAAAGTGTGGCACATCTGAATGCCATCTAAATGGAATAAAAGTGGAAAACTGAAAGAATTTCCTACTGAGGACACCACAGCAAATGAAGAAATTTGAGACCTTCATAACAAAAATGTTTCCCAAGATGACCACCAGAGACAAAAGTGTGTAAATGTAGCACAGATATTACATAAATGTAGCCCAAGTATAGCTGACTGACAGAATTATGCAAAATGCTTAATTTCTTTCTTTTTGTTTTTTTTGCCTTTTTATATACCTTAGACTTGACCCAAAGTGTTTTGCATGAGCATCAGTTACATTACACAAGGACACATTCATTTTGGTTTGAGGCATGGTGAGATTGAGTGATATTCACTGAGTTACAGGAAGTTGAGAGACCTCAATAGGGGCAGCAAGCTGAGCATGTAGGCTAAGCAGGTGGGAAATGATATGGGGGTAGACTCAGCCAATGGAGGGCAGAAGGAGTGGGCAGGGATATCAAGCTAATCGAAGGGGACTGGCAGCCTTCAAGACCATTCAGGGGAGGAGGGAGGGGGAGGGTGCAGGGATTCAGACAACATAGGGTAGAGAGAAACTGGGTAGGGGCAGTAAGCTAACTGTACATGGCAGGCGGGAAGGGCAGTTACAGAATAACAGCCACACCGTTTTGGACGAGGGAGCAGGGGTATGGACTTGAGCAATGGAGGACTAGGACAGGGGTTTGATTTTTCAAAATGTATCACCTTTATGGAAGGTTTTGTGTTGATTTGTCAAAGTGTGCCAAAGCTATAGGCAACACAAACAATACTTTTTCTGTTTACCAGCTCACCTATCTATAACTATCTTGTGGCAATCCTCACTAGGTAATATATATATATATATATATATATATATATATATATATATATATATATGTATATTCATTTGATGAAAAAAACTATGGTTCACGCTTATAGTTAGGAAAATATTACTTATTCCTTCTATACAAAACCAACTTAAGCTACCCAAACCTTACAAATTCTAAAGTTGTTATTATAATTTACAGCTATATCTTGTGCCACATCTAAAACATCATATAACTGTTGCACCTCTGTACACATTGTTGTGAACTCACTAGCCCCACTGTATTACCTATAACTCACACCTTCTTCGTGCACTGCTAATACCCTTTCATATTACATCACTTATAGCATGTTTAATAATATCTTTACTAACAGAACTCATGACATATCTAAAAAAATCATTTAAAAGAAGACTGTGCATGGTAGAGTGCGTGGGGGTTATAGCAAATATATACTTGTACCTTCTAGGACAACGCCTATGACAACTCAAATAGCATAATTTGAGAGAAAGCAGTGCTACCAAATGTCCTGCACTGTGTATGGAGTTGTGCACTTTATGAACAATTTGAAGGTGGTGCATACATAATGCATTTACAGTGTAACTATAGCTTTAGAATTTCTAGTGTTTGGGTAGTTTCAGTTTGGTTTTGTATCGAAAGAATAAATTCAGTTATAGTAATTTTAATGTGATGCTTTAATTATCAATTTAAAGGCGTTGATCGTGTTTATCGAAATAAAGATGATGAAATTTGAAGGTATAAGTTTGTTTTGTTTAATAGGAATTAATAAAGTTTACTAACTAAATCTAAGGATTACCGGGTGTATTTTCATTGAATTTCACTGTTGTTTTTCATGAAAATGTTTTTCTAATCATAGAATCTAGGATTGTCAAGTAGAGTGTCATTAAAAAGTGTCATACTGTACAGTGAAGGAGAGTGTCGTACAGCGTAGTGTTGTAAGGTACAGTGTTGTATATGGGAGTGAAGCAGCATAGCTTACAGTGGAATGGTGTATCCTTGATTAGACTGGCCTGAAGTACACTAGAGTTGAGTGGCATAGTGTAGAGTCAAATACATTTTCATAGATTGGAGTGGCATGTCATACAGTGGAGTGGACTGGCGTGTCGTAGAGTGTTAGAAACTGTCGTAGAATGGAGTAGCGTGGAGGGCCCCAGAATAGATTAGAGTGTTTTAGAATTTAGTGGCAGGGAGTAGAGTAAAGTGTTGTGAGTGTGGCAGAGGGGTGGTGCATAGAGTGTCTTAGAGTTGAGTGACGTAGAGTAGCATAGAGTAGAGTGGTGTAGAGAAGAGCAGGGGAGTAGAGTGGAGTAGAGTGGAGTAGTGTGTCATGGAGTGGAGTGAAGTTAAGAGGGAAGGAGTGGCATGGAGGGAGTTGGTTGGCATGTCATATAGAGGATTAGAGTGACTCACAGTGGCGTAGAGTAAAATAAAGTGCTATACAGTAGCATAGGCTGGAGTACACTCTTACAGTGGAGTGATATAGAGTGGAGCACTGTGTGGTAGAGTGGATGGATGTGGATTGATGTTGAGTGGAGTAGAATGTCGTAGATCGGGATAGGGTGGAGTGGCCTGAAGTAGAGTTGGCGTACACTGAAAATAGTGCAGAGTGGAGTAAAGTGGCGAGGCACATCATACAGTGGAGTAAAGTGTTGTAGAGTAGAGTGCTGTGTTGTACAGTGAAATGGACTGGCATCTTGTAGAGTGTTGGAAAATGTCATGGACTGGAGTATAGTGGAGTGCCACAGAGTAGATTAGAGCAGAGTATGGTATAGATTGGTAGAAGTGGCATGCAGTCTTGTACAAGTGAGTGGCTTAAAGTAGTTTCCAGTGTAGCGGTGTAGATTAGAATACTGGAGTAAAGAAAAGTAGAATGTAGTAGTGTGTTATAGAGCAAAGCACAGTAATATGAGGTGGAGTGGTATAGATGAAGTTGCATAGAGTATTGTAGAGTGGAGAACAATGTCATACAGTGGCTCAGAGTAAACTAGAATGCCCCACGCTCAGAATAGACCAGAGTAATCTGTTGTATAGTGGAGCGCTATAGGGTGAAGTATTGTATGTTAGAGTGGAAGGGCATAGAGTGCCATAGAGTGGAATGGCATACAGTGGACTTGCATGTAGTGGGGTGGCATAGAATGAAGTTGTGTAGAGTAGAGTTTAGCAGAGTTGAGTAGCACAGAATGGAGTTGCATCGAGGAATAGTGTAGAGTGGAGTGGTGTAGAGTGGAGTGGCATGTCATAATGTGTTTGAAAGTGTTTGAAAGTGTTAAGGAGTGGAACAAAGTTGAACAAACTGAAATTGCATTGAGTGGAGTAGAGTGTTGCAGAATTCAGCGGTGCGCTGTATTGTGACATAGAGGTGCATATTTACAATCCCCTCACCAGAGGAACTTCACTTTTTACTTGCAAATAAGGACTTCTTGCACGCGGTACTTTGCGTGAAAGGGGATGGCAATGGGTGTTGCGGTAAGCTTTCCACCACAACACCCATTGGTTTTGATGCTGCTCCCTATTTACAAGGGCAGCGTAATCACTGAGTACCATGCTAGTATTTAGAAAGTACCATGTTTAAAAAATGATTTATTATTTTTCCTTTTTTGTACTTAGCCCAGTATTTCGCAGGTATTATCTTGGTACTGCGTAGACTTTTTGTAAAGAATCAAATATGTAGAATATAGAAAATACACTGTAGTACACTATATTTGTGATATATACTATACTACAGTGTATATTTTAATTTTTTACATTTGTGTTTTATTTTTTAAGTCCTGCTGTTCTTTCTAGGCATATGTTTTAAAATATATAGAAACTATATATCATTTTTCCCTACTTGTTACTAATACTCACCTACGCACTTAATATGGCCCCACTACTTCTTTGGGTGAAATTATGGCTGAATCCTAATTTGACTCTAAATCGTAAAATTATCAGCGATTGTATGGGGAGAGATAGAGCCAAAGACATAAAGTGGTTGAAACATATTAAAACTGTAGCTACATATTTGGGCCGCCCGGAACTATACTCTAACCCCGAAAGCCTGTGTAAAGATGATGTCACATGGATAAAAGCTCAATTTATGAATTATAGGAATATCCACCGTGAAGCCCAGGAAATCGAGAAAACCACAGTAAGGGCACACTATTTAGTAATATCAACTATGACTATTCAGCCTTATTTGATTATAGTAAACAAGCCATATCACCGATGGCTATTGACGAAATTCCGTTTTAATCAGATGCATCTTTTATTGGGTGAATATCTGAAATGGAATACGCCTAGGGATAATGCTCCTTGTAAATGTGATGCTTTCACTAATCAAGACCTGATACACTTTGTCTTTTTTTGTCCCTTTTTTGCTGAGGGTAGGAAAAAATATATCATACCACTCCTGAGGGACAAGGGATTTAAGCAAGTGAAACCCGCATTGTTGTTTTTACAACTTATGGAGACCCCTATTGTGATGTTTGGGGTTGCAAATTTTTTGGTAGCATCTTTGCGTGCTAAACGGCATAGATTGTTGAGTACTCCAACGACGGAATGTATTCTGGAATAGCCCAAGTCTAGATTAATTTTACTCTGTCAAGAGATGTTCATTTATTTCTCCCTCTTGTGATCAAGCCTTTAGGATGAAGTAACATGGTACATGAAACTACTTATAATTCAAATATGATGGTTTTAGGGTACATGAATCATTTTTAATGTTTTAACTGCTATTGACTTTTTATACCGAATTGATCTTAACCGTTTTTAATAATTGCTTATAATTGAATTGTATTGCTGATCTGTGTATGTATGTGTATTTCTGTATAATTGCACGTGTAGTATACTTTTATGATTTTAAAATAATCGAATAAAGTATTTTTGACTCTGACTCTGACTCTAATACTCACCTATATCTAAGCCTCAAAGGGAAAATGTTGGGAAAGTGGCCTTAAATCAAGATGGCTCCCTTTAACTTTTGTAAACATAGTCATTAGCCAATAGCATGATGACTTGGTATCACAATGTTCCCAGGTAGTTTCATGAAATACTGCAACTAACCATTACCACAAGTGTTTGTGAAACTATTGAGACAACAGAATTCACTGAGTTAAAATGCATTATAACTTAAAAAATACTTACACTACTCATCTGTAGTACTCAAAAGGGTCACCTGCACACCATAATTTATAATCCTGCCAAATTTTATGGAAATTCGTTCGGCTCATTTTGTGCTACATCGAATACAAAAGTCCATCCAAAATGCATTGGTGAAGAAGTATTTTGCACCTTCCTTTTTATCTTTGCACCCCTTTGACCAATAACCTAGAAACTTGCCATCCTCTTCCAATGTAGAAAAAGCTAAAGGTCTAGAAAGTTTAATGGGGCAAAAGCTATTAGCAAGCAATAATCCAAGGAATTATTATACTTGGGAAACCTAACTATAGCTATAGTTATAATTAATTAAAATTATAATTATAACTTTTACAATTTCTAATTTGTTTATAGTTTAAGCTGAGTTTGTAATGAAAGAATAAATAAAGTTTTTATTTTGTAATGAAAATGGGTTTGAAATTGTAGTCTTGAGAGCTGTTAATTGGATTTAGGTGGAGTGTCATACAGTAAAGAGGAGGGGTGTGTCATAAAGTCTGGCGTGGTAGAGTAGCATTTTCTAGAGTGGAATACAGTGGAGTGGAGTAGACTGGAGTGGTGTAGCATACAGTTGAGTAAAGTGTTATAAATAGAGTGACATGGTAAGACATATAGTGGAGTATCGTAAAGTGGAGTGGCATGTTGTACAGTAGAGTGGTGTGTCGCGCAGAACTGGTGACTATTGAACAACGGAGTCTCGTCAACTGGAGTCTCTGCAATGTAACCACCAAACGTTTTACCTTTTTTCCTCCTCTTTTTGCTCAATTTGTTTTTGCAATCCTTAGGACTATGCACTTTACAACTGATAACTAGTGTCAAAATCCTTGTGCTCACTCCCTTGAATATGGTTTGATTGGCATACAGCTAATGGTCATATTTAATTTACACGTAAGTCCCTTGTAGAATGGAATATCATGTACCCAGGTCCTGTAAATTAAATGCTACAAGTGGACCTGCAGCGCTCATTCTGCCATCTGCTAAAGTAGCACTTAAAAACATGTCCCAGGCTAGCCATTGCAGATTAAATGCAGTTTCAAACTGCCAACTTGACTTGGCATTTAAACCCACTTTCCATGCTTTCAACTCCCTTTTGTTACATATACGCCACCCCAAAGGTAAGCCCTAGGTAGCTCATAGGGCAGGGTGCTATGTAATTAAAAGGTTGGATAAATACTTAAAAGTTATACGAGCCCTGGCAGTGAAAAACTCCTACATTTGTTTTTCATCATCAACATTGATAACTTTATTTCGGCCACAGTGGGCCATAAAAGTACATGTTAAAACACAAGATAAAACATTAAAATCCATATTGAAGTTAAGAACCCATTTCATATATATACACACAATTTACATCAAAAGGCATCAAAGACGCTCCTAACTAAAAATAGAATTAAACCATCTGAGTAGTTATCAAAGTGATTCATGGCTATCTTAAAAGCCTTAAATCTAGAATTAAATCATTGTAAAAGTTCTGCGCTTAATCCACATACCATGCAGAAATCGGGAAACAGCAAAAACAACCGGTGAGTGGGTGTCGTATCTGAGTACTCAAGGCGCATGCTCAAGTTCGCGAAAACCCAGATTCCTGCAGATAGGTTTAATCCACCCATTATGGGACAGCCCAAATGCTGGACAAAAGAAAAATACATGGCTTACATTTTCTATTGGGTGGTCACATGCCGGACATTCTGTACTTTTATTTACATCCCATTTGTTAGCCAATGACCTTAGTGGTATGCTACCCATTCTTAATTGTAAATACAGCTTACTAGCTTGGGCTGGGTAGATCATATCTAGGAATTCCTCCTTCTTATATTCTGTTTTTATCTCGAGGAATTCACTAGTCATTCTCCCAACTGCCGTACTAGCATGCAGGGCCAACAAGTTATTAGACCTAACGCTTTTTACCAGGTCAGTTCTGGAGTAATTTTCCTTGACCTCAATGCCACCCATACCTCCTGGAACTCTGCACGGTACGGTGCGAGCTCTGGGACAGACCAGAATCTTCTCCAATAAGTTAAAGGCCTCAGGGCAACCTCCTCTTCCACGGGGAATAATCCCAGATCAAATCTTAGTGGGACCAATGGGGTACTGACATGTAGGGCAAAGAGCTCTCTCATAAATGTGTGTTCGACCTTTACTAAACTTTTTGGCCAACAGTGTCCCCATAATTCTGCCCCGTATAGTGTGGCTGCTCTGACTTGTACCCTGTAGATTTCAATAACAGGGGCGGTCGGCTTAAATGGAGATATTATGTACTTTTTGGATAGCCCACCCACAGACTGTGTTAGTTTCAGTGAGGATTTCGTTATTTGTGCATCCCACCCCAGATGTTCCTTGAGAGTAATTCCTAAACAATCAAACATCTTGACTCTCTCTAGAGGTATGCCGTTAAGGGCAGGGTTAGGTCTTGTTTGCCTTGGGGGATTAAAAATCATAAATTTTGTTTTAGCCAGATTGATTTCTAATCCACTTAGGGCACAACATTCTGCAAATGCATCAAGGATGCGTTGGATGCCGGTGGCTGTTCGAGACAACAGTAGAGTGTTGTCCGCAAACATTAGTGCGGGCACTCTTCCTGTGGCTAGTCTTGGGGCGTCTGTATCTTTTATGGCTAGAAGGTGTTTAACAAGGCCATTTATATACAGACCAAAGAGAGTAGGGGCCAGCACACACCCCTGGCGTACCCCCATTTGCACTGGAAAACGTCCAGACAGTTCTCCCGCTTTTCCACATCTAACCTAGGCGTCATTTCCTGTGTGGAGCCTGATCAATACTCCCAGGAGGTAATGCGGCATACCAAGGTCATGGAGAACTCTCCACAGCTTGTTCCTGGGCACCAGATCAAACGCTGCCCATAGGTACACAAATATGAGGTAGAGGCTGCCACCCTCCACACTCACTGTTTTCCAGAAAAGGACCTGTAGGCGGAAGATCTGGTCAATGGTTGAGATACCAGATCTGAAGCCCGCTTGCAAATTACTTAAGATCTGGTTATCCCCTTCCCATAGCTGAATCCTATCCAAGAGTATCCTCCCAAATACCTTCTGTGGGATATCTATCAGGCTGATGGGCCTTTAGTTGGAGGGTTGCAGGGGACAGCCTTTTTTTAAAATGGGAACTATCTCAGCCCCCCTCCATGTCTCAAGTGGGTCTATGCCCATTAGTATTGTATTAAACAAGACACAAAGGTAAGGGGCCCATATTTTGAGTTCCGACCGAAACAAGTCAGCGGGGATTTTATCAAGCCCCGGGGCTTTGTTGTGTAGTAACTTATTTATGGCAATCTCTACTTCCAGAGTCGATATCTCCGGAGCCCCCCCCAGTCGATGCTCATGGAGGAAGCTCAGGGACTCCAAATCGGAGTGACCATTGCTTGGCTCAGCGTAGACACCACCAAAGTGTTCTTCCCATACTATTGGGGCTATATTTGGGCTTATAGCGTTCCTCTCAACCCTGCCCTCATTACTAACAATTGCCCAGAAGGATTTGAGATCTCTGCGTTGTAATGCTTCCCTCAAATCTTCCCACTGTTCCACCTCCCAGGACCTTCTTTCCCTTTCTATGACCTGCTTATACAGCACCCTTAGGGACTTAATACGTAATTTGTCTTTTTCTTTGATGGCTTTGACCAGCTCTCCTTTCAACTTGCGGCATTCAGCAGTATACCAAGGATGACTCTTAGCCACATTTTCCCTAAAAGTCTAAAGTGGGAAAAAAACCTCCAACATTATTGAGGCTAACTGTTTATAAATTTCGATGGGTCTACTATCCATCCCAGCTACCGCCCCCTTTGACCCCACCTCTGCCATATCACTAAGGAAGGGCAACACTTGGAGATAGATTTGGGACTGCCGTTCAGAGGAGTCCATAATAGAGGGCCATTTTACTCTCCTCCTGTTGTTGTGCAGGAGAAGAGGCTGTGGAGCGGAATTCAACTCTGGTGTATTGTTTCTTAATCCCCAACTCCCTGGCTTCAGGGACATTACCAGGGCATTATGGTCGCTATCCAACCGATGATGGATCTTGAAGTCCTGGACCTTGTCCCACGATCTAGATTCGATCAAAATGTAATCGATGATCGAAGATTGACCAACTCTATTAAACGCCATATTACCAGGCCTATCTGATTTTAATCGGCCATTACAAGGTCTAACTGACAGGTACAGTATAAGGGACATAATTTGGAGTACCAACGGTGTCCACGCTTTTACTAGGGGAATTGATGGTTCCGGTGTATCCAATATTGATTTTCTTAGTCAGGGTCCTCCATGCTAGAATTGCTGAGGGGTTCAAACTAGCAGTTGAAATCCCCCCCAATAATTATACCAACCTCGGGGTCAAGGGTCCTAACAAATCCCCTCAGTTGATCAATAACCAAGGACTCCTGACCACTCTTTGTTGGCCTGGAATAGATGTTAATTATGGCTAAGAGCTTGTTTCCTGGAAGTATTAGCAAGACACATAGGATGTATGGGGAATTGACTGTCACCTGTTTCGCCGTAACTCCCAGGTGAGTGGCTACCCACGTACTAAGCCCTCCTGACGGTCTCCCTCTACCCCCTTTTGATGCAGGAACATTAAATGTTGCAAACCCACTCCGCTGGAAATCGGCCAGGGCCCACGTCTCCTGCATAAAGCAGATATCGTGTTTGTCCATGAACAGACCCCAGTCATCTGATGCTAGTTTATTTTTCAGACCTGCAACATTCCAGAAAAGTATGTTGACACTCCCGTTTTCTTCCCTATGTGTTAGGCTTCTACTTGCACCATAGTTGGGTGATCTGAAGAGACGGTAACCCAGCTGTGTCAATTCCTTCCTTTCACCCACGCTGCTGTCTACCCTTCTCCCTATTTCTCTAGCCTTAAAACATTTACTTTCCATATCGCCTCCTGTCCCACTCAGTAAATCACTTCTGGTATGACTTTTTCTGTCCCCTGGTGTGCCTTCCTCTGCCACAGTTCCTGACACAAAAAAAGGCACTTCATCTCAATAAAATTAGCTTTTGCTGCCTGCAATTTCGTACATTCAGCTTTGTAGCAGGGGGGCTTCCTTAGTTCCATTAGTCAGTCTACAGATTCCAGGTTGCTAAATCTAAATTTGTTTTTCACTACTGTGAGGTCTAGCCCTCCCATAGGATAATTGCATATTGTATTTATTAAGCTATAATTCCTAATTGGGAGAAGGTAGATATGTAAATGTAGGTGCCTAGGAAATTGTAATGATAAACCAGCTTTGATGGCAACATTGGATTTTTTACTACAATTTACAAAATTTGACTTTTAGAAAGCTTGCATTTTCCTGCCCTTTGCCCTTTGAGTCTGCAGCCTGTCTAGGATCACATTACTCGGTGTAACTGTCAGACTTTGTAAATTCCTCCCAGACAGTCACACGGGAAAGGGATTAGGTGTACCTTAATGCTCCATCTGCTGGAAGGGTGGTTGGGCATTGCTGAGCCCTGCCCCATTATAACTCAATAGCTTGTGATATGCCTTTACACAAAGAGCAAATCGACCGTGCATTATCACTGGTGCCTGCTTGGAGCCAGAGCAGGGGCGTCAGAAAATTCCATGTACTTCAAAAATCATTTCCAGAAGCATCTACATCTTCCAGAACAGGGTCACCAGGTATAAAAATAGGACCCACTCTTCCGTTTACTAGTGGACCTACGGAAGAACTCTCAGATAAATGTCTAGGGTTGTGACCTGCTGTTCACTCTGCCTGACTGCAACTACACCTGGAAGGACTACTTTGCTGGCTAGAGCAGGCCTTGAACCCTCAGAAGCTAGCCACACTGTTGAGCACTGCATCTTCACCTGCACCAAGGACTATCAGAAGTGACTCCAAGGGCTATTTTGTTCAGAGTCACAGGGACATAAAAGGCTTCCATCACCTTGAACCCTCACCTGGACCAAGCCTGAGTGAGTCCTGAACCCCTAAGAGGTGTCCTACCAGTCCCGGACCCTTAGTTGTATGCTGAAGTTGCCCAGATGGCCAAAAAACAAAACCAAGGACTTAAAAAAAGTTGCCCAAAAAGTGCTCTGAGAACCAGGAGGAGACCTGGACCAACCTGCTTGCCTATATGCCTGAGGTGCATCGCCAGTCGGATTGACTTTTTGCAGACTCTCCCACTACGTTCTTGTTCGCAGCAGTTAATACTTTTCAGTGGTCCTTCACCAAAGGGGCATCCAACCTCTTGGAACTGTCTTTAACTACAGCCCTCTACCTCATCCAGCTGGAGATATTTGACTCCATTTGGGTGACAAAGTCCAAACGTAGAACCGCAACAGCGACCCAAGGTCATCCGAGGATGACGCTCACGCTGTGGACACCTTCAGCAGGTGTGTCCCACTTTACCTTCACAGACACAATTTCACAGAATGTCTTCAAATTCCGAAGGTAGGCGCTTACTGGGCCCAATCCATTTGTTGAATCCAAACTGCTCTCCCTTGCGGTCACCATTTTTTTTCACTTTGACCCTGTCATGCTTGACTAGATGTTCAAGGTTGCTGCTTTGAACTTTTAAGCTCTAATTTTCATGAAGACATTAGAAATGTATAACTTTGTTTTGTTTTTTTGTTTTGGTGTTAAATAATTCCTTAAAATGTACTCTATTTCTCTAAATGAGTTTGTGATGTTTCTTTGTTTACTTTTCCAATGTATTACTGTCTGTGTGCTTCGTAAATGCTTTGCACGTTGCCTCTAAGTTAGCTGACTGTTATTGTGCCAACCTACTCTGAGTTAAACATAGGTTACTGTTTGTAGTTCGCTCTGATAAGCAATCTGGCTGTTGCTTGACCAGGGGTCACAACCCAGTCAACCCAGTCAACCAACAGCCACCCAATTTCTACCAGTCCTGGAGTGGAGTGTCATAAAGTGGAGACAATACAATAGAGTCATTTAAAGTGGAGTGGAGTACAATGAAGTGCTGTGTCATAGAGTACAAAGGATTGTCATGCAGTGCAGCTGACTGTTTTAGAGTGGATTGTCAACCAATGTAGTGTGGTGCAGTGTTGTGTTGTATAGGGTTGTGTTGTTGAGTGGAATGTGGCCAAGTGGAATATTTACCAATAGAAAGTCACAGTATTTGCCAGAGTGGGTAGAATACAGTGTTGTATAGTGGAGTGGCATACAGTGGGGTAGGGTGGAGTAGAATGTAGTAAAGTGGAGAGTCATTAAGTAGAGTGCGGTAGAGTGCAGTAGCAAGTCGTAGTGAGGAGCACCATGTCAGATAGTTGAGTGCTGTGTCATAGAGTGGAGTGGAGTGGAGTGAAGGAGAGTGGAGTGGAGTGGAGTGGAGTGGTGTTTCCTTGTGTCATGGACTGTAGTACAGTGGCAAGAGTGGATGGGTATAGAGTGGATGGGTATAGAGTGGAGTAGAGTGTTATAGGGTGGCATAGAATTTAGCACAGTGTTGTAAAGTGTTGCTTAAACACAGTGAAGTACAGTGTGGGACAGTGGAGTAGTGTAGATCTGTGTATGGTAGTATTATTCCTATATTACCCATACAAGACCTGTGCGTTTGGATAACATAAGCTGGAGGCTTGGTGGCAGACTAACTCTGAGCCCCCACCGCGTATGTTGGCCTGTTTGCATTAGCTGCTCACAGTGCCTCTAGAATCTTCTCTCATCGGAGAGAGAATAATTCCTGGCAACCTTAGAACATGACAAACCTGATCCCCCAGGATCATGGAACCAATGTACTACCTTTCGCTAAGTCACTCTTGATCACTTACTTCATCTCAGAGAGTTACACAGAAGCAAAAGTCGGGCGTGTTACAATATGTATTTATTGCACAGTTGTTCTTTTAGTGTAAAATATATGTGCTACCATAACCGTTAGACAGTAGCAGAGATATATGATCAGCAGTACAGTGAATATAAAAGGATAGTGCAGTTCTACCATTTTGCGATAGTCATGATCACATACATGGATATAAAATGCATAACAGAAAGCACGCATACTCATACGATGCCTAAATAGATGTACCTAAGTGTACCTAACATGTGAGTAGGTGTGAAGCCAAGATTCCCTCTATGTTTAGTCTAACCCCATTACCTGAAGCAAGAGAGTGTAGGACCCTGTCCTGGTCTCGAGTTTAGACCGCTGTCAGCTGGAGCGTCTCCATGCAGGAGCCTCAGCGTCTTTGTGTTGGCCTGGAACTATCGGTTCCCTCTAGCTAACGCTAGCAAGAGGCGCTGTATTTATACAGAAAGTATCTTAGATTCCTTTGTCCCTTGTTACTTGTATTAGCCATTATTGGGTTTGAGGATGACGTATGGGATGAACCGTGTACGTGGATATGGTGAGGAAGGCGGTGTAGCCCAGCCTGGTTTCCAAGAACCCTTATGAATATTCATTCATACTGTGTCAGTCTAAAGATGGAGTTATAAGATGCCACTAGACTGTTGCTGTTGTCGCCGTTAGGCTTTCCAGACTTTTTACCCTCGCCTTTGCTGACACCCGGCCTCCCTGTGTCCCAGGAGGGATTGACCGCCCTCCCGCAACGCTACAACTTGCAGCACCAGCTTCGCGGGCGCTGCTGCGCGGTGAGTGGCGTGGGGTCGAGGCTGGGAGAGCACTCACGCTGTTGGGTCTGGCCCAGGAGGAGGAGCACCGAGACAACATCGAGGGAGCGCGCCGCAGGGACTCAAAAGACCAGGAGTCCCTGCGCAGCACAGGTGTGCACGGGCGCGCCCCCAGGAAGACACGCCCCCTGCTTGCAAAACCTCCTTATATTTAGCAGCTTACCGCATAGCGGGACGCGAGCGGGACGCCGAGCGAAGCCCGGGCAAAGGGCGGGCCCTCTGTGGCCCTCAGAGGCCAGAAGAGGCCAGGCTGGGCCACCCCCCTGAAAAATCGCACTTTACAACTCTTGATCCAGGCTTCTAGTCGGTTACATCTGCTCTAGTAAAATCTACCATCTGTATTCAGCACCACAGATTATGTGGAAGACCACCAAGAAGCCCAAGATGCCCACCTTAAGGTCAAGCGCAAAAAATAAAACGGATCCTCCACCGCCACTACCAACACTGACCGCGATTGACAAAATGCTCAAACAAACATTAGGGGCAGTGTCAAATGCTATCGCAGATACAGAAAGAAGAATGTCACTACCACCTGTGACAATTATTCAGGAAACCCAGGAATCCCTCATCAACCTGACCGAGGCCTCTCGAGACTCGGTAGAGGAATTCGACACCAGCTTGCCCCTCTCTCCCTCCTCTTTTGCTGACCTACCTTGTGCGCAGGTCTCTGCAGATACTCGCAGCGAGAGATCTGCTGTACAAACACACAACCATACTAACGCTCCCTGCAGCATTGAGAAAAATCTGCATAAGGAGGGCCCTAAACGTGGGGGGGAAAAAGGATCATCAAAAGTATCCTCTAAAACTAGAAATCACAACTTGGTTACACCAATAAACCCACCTGCTTCGGGAATACCGTGTTGGATCACCAATATGGTAGCTGACCTTAAAATAGACCTCGAACATTCCATTACGGTGCTGCTAAAACCCCTCATAGCTAAAATAGACAGACTAACCTCAATTGTAAATAACAGAGGGAATGGCACAAAACCCCAACCAGGGCAAGAAGGCGGTTTAAGAAAACAGACCGATGTTACACCCCATAGCCAAACTAAGGACAAGGTCCCTACGATCCCTGATGCGCCCACAAAAACCCCAAACAGAGCCAGTCAAAAAAGTAGCAAAGATAAGCAAAAGGTTTCCTCTACACCAGACAGAGGGAAAAGCAGCAGAAAAACAACCACTGAAAACAACAAATCAAACCCAGGACCTCCCCAAACGTTGGAAGCAAATAACGTCCAAACTCCCAACGCGAACCCAAAGCCTCCGCCCACTGCACCAACTAAAGAAAACAAAACATCTACTCGCTTTAGGTCAATTAACCTCCCGCCTGAAGCACTGCCCTATGTAGTGGTGTTAACAGGAGTTCCACCTTTAAGGGAAGGCCAACGGGAAACACAAATAGAACTGAAAAATAAATGCGCACAGTGGCTACAAACACACAGACCCTTGCCCCCCAATGTTTTTGGGGGAATCCTGTCTGTAAGAAGAGGGGAGTGGATCGGTAAAGGCACCAAGACCATAGCAGGGGATATAATTACGATAAACTTTAGAGATATGGACGCAGTCAATTTTATCTGTAATGCCCCCCCTAGCTATACCCGAACACAGATCCACCCGGTACATTTGTCTTATTTCTATCCCTTTGCACCCCAAAGAATCAGGCAGAACAACAGAACCTTCCCTAATAACTTACCATATCCTGGTACCCACTATGGTCCACCACAATGGCAAAGACCAAACTTTGCCATGCCAAACTACGACTCCTCCCTAATGCAATACGCACACTGGAACAGATTCGGTGCGCTGGAAGAGGTCGATTGACAGGGATGGGACAATCAGTCTTCCAAGACTGAGAGGTTGAAGGTGGAAAATCCACCACTAACAGGAAGGGAAAAAGGGATGGACAATGAAATAGTGGACGTGCCCAACAGAGGAGGATACACCAAAATCCCGAATACCAGCCTCGGAAGAGAAAAAGGGACAAACCCGCCAAATATTCTTAGCGACACTCATTTCAACAATGCCACCTTAACAGAAATAAGCAAACAGGTTACGCCTCTACCAGATGAACCAAAAAGAACCATTAAAGAAATGACGCCACCAAATCTACTAATAGCATCCTGGAACATTGCAGGACTAGCGGCCAAGTTCGAATCACAGGAATGGCTGAGTTACATCAAAAAAATTCCAAATCATTTGCCTGCAGGAAACTTGGGCCCTAGAATTAAATGACTACAGCCTGGAAGGATACAAAAGCTTTTGTGTCCCAGCCAAAAAAGTAACCTCTGGGAGAGCAAGTGGGGGTCTGGCCATATATGTCAATCTAGACATTAAGGGCACTTGGAGTAACATCAAATGGGCCTCACATAACCTACAAGTTCTAAGGCTCAACTCAGCAAGAATAACCTTTTTCCTAGTTAATTGGTACAATTCCCCAGCATTGATGGAGAGGGGAAAAGTCATTTTCGAATTAGATGAATGCTTAAGAAACTTAAACCTTTTACACAAGACACCAAATGAATTGAGCGTAATACTAACGGGAGATTTTAACTGTCATTTATGCGACAAACTAAAACCTTTTAATAAAGACTGGTCAAGATGCACTTTAATGAAAGGCCCACACTTTGCACATACAAAAGAGGGATGGGATTTGGAGAGATTAACGAAAAGGAACAACTTAAACCAAACGCTAGACCTTGTGGCATTGGGCGAACTAGGAGAACTGACACCAACGTACAAAGGAAGAGGGTGCCACTCCTACATTGATTTTATTCTAGTCTCGCCCATCCTAAAAAGAAACATTACCAGCACTAAAATAGAGGCCAGCAGTTTTAGTGATCATAATCCGGTCTTTATTGCAACTGAAGGTTTTGATTTTAACACATGCCCAAAGAAACCTGACACCGTGGAAAAAGCTGTTGATCAGGGAAGAAGAATTAAATGGGTAAAAATTGATGGGGTCAGTTTTTATAAAAAATTATTAATAGATGCTTCAGATGCAATTGACAAATGCTTAGACCCAAGTGTATGCGGGGACCGGGTGGTCAAGGCTTTCGAAGAAATCGCACAACACGTAAATAATTCACTCACAACCACGGGATCTAACAAAATGAATTTAAATCCCCGCTGGTTCGATGCGAACTGCACCAAGGCGCTTAAAGAACTGAAGGATAGCCTCCACTGCAAATCAAGGGATAAGATCAGGGTGACAAAGAGTAGAGCGGAGTATAAAAAGACCTTGAAAATCTGCAAGCAAAACCTACAGAACCAGGCCTGGGAGGACTTAAGGAACGCCGCTGAAAGAAAAGACATTGTTAGCTTCTGGAAAGTGATTAATTCCCCTTGCTTCCAGGACCAAGGGGCTCCAAAAATCACAAACATCATCTTACCGGAGCAATGGCAGACCCACTTCCAGAGACTATATAACCACTCAAATCACCTAGCCCTGGAGGATACATCGAGGAAACATCAGCCGGCAAAGCTAGACTTCTCTTTGAAAGAAGTCAAAAGGGAAATAACTGGTCTAAGTAAAAATAAGGCCCCGGGCCCGGACGGAATTCCACCAGACCTGTACCTGAGTCAACCTGATTGGTGGGCACCGTTACTCACCAGGGTTTCAAACGAGGCGGTGGTGGCAGGTCTACCCCAGTCCTGGTCAACGGCGACCATAGTCCCAATTTACAAGAAAGGGAACCGCGACGACCCCCAATGTTACCGACCCATATCGCTTATAGACGTGACCGCAAAAGTTCTAGGGCGAGTCATCCTACAGCGATTGCAAGATTGGGCCGAGGAACACCAAATCCTCTCAGAAATGCAATACGGCTTCAGGAAAGGCAGATCTACTACTGACCAATGTTTAAATCTTTACCTCCTGATAGCCAAATATACCATCGCGGGAAAGGGGTCCATCCACATGGGGTTTATGGACCTTTCAGCGGCTTTCGACCGTGTAAATAGGAGAAAGCTCTGGAGCATGTTAGTAGAACTAGGAGTGGACCAACCGCTAGTGGACACCTTGCAAAATCTCCACCGGAACACCACTGCAAGTGTAAGGTACAGTCAAGAGGGTAAGAAGACCGACCCCTTCACTTGCACAAGTGGAGTAAGGCAAGGATGTATCCTTGCGCCCTTTTTGTTCTCCATTTACATTAATTCGCTGGAAAAAGACCTGCTTAAACTCAAGGTGGACTCACCCCAAATCGGTCATCGTGCGGTACCTGTGTTATTATACGCCGATGACGCGGTTTTGCTTGCTAGAACCCCCGTTGGCCTGCAAAAACTGATTGATGGGTTTGTCAGATTTATGGACAAACTAGACCTGGCAACTAATCTGGAAAAATCCTATATCATGTCCGTCGGAAAATCTATAAAAGGATCTTTTTCCTTTCACATTGGGTCACACAAAATCGACAAAGTTCAGACCTTTTCGTATTTGGGGGTACTATTTGATCACCACCTCACTTTTAAACCCTTGGTCGAAAAACATTCTACGAAACTTGCAGCTTCAGTAGGAGCTATCATGGGATATGGGCAAAGACTGGGAAAATGGTCCCCGGAACAAATCCTGAACCTTTATAGGGCAATTTGTTGCGCGAAAGTTTCTTATGGCGCAGAAGTGTGGGGCTTCTTGGATAGTAAAGCCCAGCAGATACAGACTGAAGAAAACAAATTTATGAGGAGAATTTTGAAGGTCCCTCAGAGCGTATCGGCCCACATAATCCATGAAGAACTAGGAGAACTCTTCATAGAAGATAAAATCAAAATTAAACCCCTCCTGGCATGGGTCAAAATATGGACTAACCCAGAGGCCGGCCTAACAAGACAAATCATCGAGAACTGCCTCAAAAAAGATAAAGGTGATATCATCCCTTGGCTGAACTATGTAAAGAAATCCCTAGCCGAAATCGATTGCACAAACTTTTTCACATCCCCAGACTCTATAACATCTGAGAGTAAATCATTGGTAAAGAACCTCTTCTTGGCACAGCTCAAGCTATCAAGAGCAGAAAAAGAAAATTGTAAACCCACAAATTCCATCTATAACGAACTCACAGCAAAGCATGGAATGGAACCTTATTTAAGAGTCATGTTTAACGCCCAGGACCGCTTTGTCATGACACGGTTCAGACTAAACATGCTACATCATATTCTTGCGGTCCCTGCAGGGTTTACTCACACACTGGCGGAGAAGGGTACCTGCGGCTGCGACCACAGGTCTCCGCAGGATACCCTTCATTTTGTCCTATTGTGTCCATTTTATACCATGCCTAGACGTAAGTTCCTGGTGGGGTGCTGAAAGACATAAAACCTAAACATGCAAGAACGGCCCTGAGATTCCTACAGGAAGCAGAGGACGCATACACCCTCTTTTGCACCATAAATTTTATTCGTGTAGCGATAAGACTAAGAAACACTAGAGAAAATTGACCATTGACATTTGCCTGTCCCCATGATGAGTTAAATTGCACGAACATTTTGATCAATGACTCCCGTATTTAGTGATTTATTTATGTGTTACACTAAAAGCTTTTTATGTGTGTACTTTGTATTTGTGCTTTTATGGTGTCTTTTTAAGAACCGAATAAAGATTATAAATTGAAAAAAAAATTGAAGATGCCATTGTTCAGGAAACCATCCTTCTGCGCCCAGGACTAGAACTAGGTAAAGGTTCAATCATTTAAAAAACATTTTAAGGGGGGATAACCAATTTTGAAAGTCAGTTTTGGAATTGTCACTTGAGCCAAAGTCCTAGTTGAGTTTGTTTATATAATTCAAACCCCTACAAGAGTTTAGACGGACATGCTCTTCGAGCGAAACTATACATTTTTTAGGGAATGTTCCAACTTTAGTCTAGTTTGAAATGAAAAGGAAAATCCGAATTCATTCCCAGCACACGAGGTGCCGATTGTAGATTATACGTCCTGGCTGGGAGATGCAACATCATCGTTGCTTGCTGCCGCAGGGGACGGACCTTGTAACACCTCGCAGAGTACGTCAATGGAGCACAAATGATATTTAGCACTGCCAATAGCTGATGTGGACAATCAAAACCAAAGGTTTGGGTCCCGTAACTATCTGGCCTGGACCACTCTAACTGACTAAACAGACAAATGACCAGATAGATTGTTTTGCCAATTGTACACAACACCTAGCAGACAAATCCTAAGTGAAAATAGATGGTGTGGAGGCATTTTAGCCCTCATATGATGCCACAAAAAATGTCAAGTAGCAGATTATCAAACCCACCCAAACTACTGGACACCTATTGGACCTGATTTTCTCATCAACCAGCAACATTGCAGTTACCATGCCAACTAACACATAAATAGGATAATCTCACAGTTCTTGGAGGTGAACAACATTCTGGACAAATCACAGATGGGTTTCCGTCCAAAACACAGTAAGGAATCCGTGCTCCTTATAGTCACAGAGAAACTTAAAATGGTACTGGATCGGAGGGACTGCCGCCATTCTTCTCCTTGCTCTAAGTGTGGCATTTGACACTGTCTCATCAGCTCTGCTACTACATGTGGGCATGTGACCGCTGGCATAGGCACATACATTCAGTAAAACTAAAGTCTGTATTTGGAGCAATCCTAAATGTATTTGTTGTTATACATGTGGCTGTGGTCCAGTTGATGTGTTCGGTGTCCCAGCTCACTAGCTCCTTACTCAGCCAGGTCACCGGACACTCAGCTCCCAACACGTACATTAGGAGACATGGCTAGCATCAGCTTCTACGTCATACTTGCGGGCCTAAATTTTGGCACTTTGATATTGTGTTTATTGGGCCCATGGACATCACAGCACTGTGAACGACAATCAGAACATTTACATTGAAGCTTACTTGTGTATGCAGCGTTGGTTAAGTGAGTTGCCCAGAATCAAAGGATGCTGAGCCGATTTCGGGATTGGAACCTGGTTTCCCAGTTGCACAGTCGGAAGCCTCATTCTTGTTGTGATGCCAATTAGTACCTCCCTCTGCAAGAGCACCCGGCACAGGAGTGCCCTGCCCATTGTCTGCCGGAGCGGCACATAGACATGCTCCATCTGAAAGGGTGATTTTCAGTAGTTTTTGAGTTGCATGTCCCCGTACTTGAGGGCCTGAGCTCTGCTGCTTCTGGAAGTACTGGTACTCCCCTGGCCCAAAAGAAGTTCCCATTGAAAGCACCGATCACGTGTAAGCCTCATGCTTTAACTTATATAATGTCTGATTCTCAAAACAAGTTACTTGATTTCTTATCATCCTTATCATCTGCTACTAAGCCAATTACATATACGTAGAAAATGGCGTCTTTACTCTCGGTTCACAGCTGATGGTCTGGCCGAACCTTCATTAGATAAAGGTGCCAATGTATCTATTACTGGAACAACTGGTAATACATCTTCTTTCCAGTTGTTTTGGAAACAAATGTATGTGTGATAAAACTGTTATTGTACCCGGAAAGATTAACAACATTTCAATGTATCTAACAAATATAATTGCTGTAGCTCTTTTCTTTCAATTTCTCTTTTATATATTTATATGTGATACTGTTAAGTGCATACTATTCCCTCATGTAGGTTTTTGGTACTATTTCTTGAACTGTCTTATGTTATTTGGAAATTAATAAAATCTTTCAAACACAAAAGACATTCTTAACCATCAACTTTACACGTTATCTCTAGCAGTACCCAAGGCTGAATCTTGTTACTTCCTCCTCCCACCTAGCAAATGTCTCTAAGATGGCTACCAGCTATCTCCGGCATTTCAATCAGCAAGCAATGTAAAGATAAGGGCAGAGGCATGCAGGAGCAACATGACAGAAAAAAGGACAGAGGGCGTTACACAGACAAAGAACCATTTCAGAGAGGGAGACTCACATTCCAGGGTCAGGAGAGGGAAGAGAGACACATTGTAGAGAGATGAGAGAGAATCATTAGAGATTGAAGAGAGAGAAGTGTTAAGAGAGAGAAGCGTTAAAAAGAAAGGAGAGAGTTGCAATACACAGAGGTGGGAAACATTACAGAGAGAGGAAAGAGAAGCATTAGATAAAGTGGAGAGAAAAACATTACTTATGGGAGGGAGGGAAACAACACAGAGAGGAGTAATGTAAGGAAGGGATGGACTGCAGGGAGAGTAGACAGAAGTGTTGCAGAGCAGAATAACAGAGAGACAGAGGAGAAGACCAGGTGGTTAACCTACCTATCCTGAATCACTGGCTCTACATCAGTTGTGTAAAGTCTACACATAAGCTTCTAGCTCAATAAAGAAAATGTATTCCTGACCACAGAAAGGTATTCAACAGGAATTAAATGTTACGCCCCATGCCTAGCAGCAAATCTTCCTGGGCAGTTTGGGGCAGGATCCACCATCTGCACAGTTACAGACAGGAGTAAGAACTGACATTGTGATGTGTATAATGTAAGAAGGTTTACTGCACCCACATGTGACACAGATTGCATTTGTGCTGCAGGAATACACTTACGTTTAACTGACTTGCTCATCCAATGAGTCACTAACTCCCTCACTCAGGGGCAAGTGTCACCCTGATCCCTTAAGGTGTGGGGTACCTTTGATACCAGATAGGGTTCTCTTTCTATACATTTGAAACCTTATGTGAACACGAGGCTGTGATGACCAGATTGCTAAGTTTAGGATGTATAGGCGAGCAGAATACTTTCTGTATGCTAGGCAAAACTAGCACAATGCTTGGGCGATTGCAGTGTCAGCCCCCATGGGATGTATGTGCACGCTCCTGCAGAGCCTTCCTCTATTTGCAAAGGATCCACCTTACGAAGTGCTGAGCTCCACCAGCAGATCAGGATGGGTCTCCTACCTTCCTGTGGTATGTACACCTTATAACACAATGATCATGAGAAGGAGTGGACCTTCATACCATCTTTGCAGACACATTTATATATATATATATATATATATTTAACGTTTCAATTCATTAAAGTTACTTAACTACTCACTTTCTACTTACAGCCCACTGACCATGCTGACTTAGAAGTAGACGTGGGGTTGTGGTCTGTAAATCCACAAAACTGAAGCAAACTGTGTTATGTGCAATACCATGTGGGAGACTCCAGGGACACGTGCCCAAGTAAGCATGTGTGACGTCTGTACTGACACGTGCATCTAACAGTTTCTGTTCACTATCATGAAAGAGAATGGTCCCTTGGTTGGTGCTGTACGGGCCTTGGTCCATCCCCTTACCTTCTTATGGCTGATCTTATGTTACTGCTGCCTGTCTGTCTGTTGAGTGCTGTGCCGAGATCTTCAGGACTTTATCTGGCAACAGACACCCACTAGGTGTTCATGAAGCAGATGTGTCTCCTCCAGCTCTTGATCATCGGTAGGGGCAGCCTGACTAAATGAGTGAAGTGCCCTCTCCGAGCACAGTCACTCTCCTCCTGGCACTCTGACACCACTGGTATTTGAACCCACCAGAAGGGCATCAAGAGACATTCCTTCATCTCTGGATCTGTGGTACTCTCACTGCGGCATTGATTAGCCATATCAGGGGACCCTGAGCACGACGCACATGTACCTCAGCGGCAGGAATACCACTATTCCTCTCAGACATCATTATATGAGCTCACAGGTCCTCAGCAGAGGGCCTCCTGAGGTGATGCGCACAGTAAACCATTAGACTTGCATAATTTGAGTTTAGATGCATTGCTGGGCCCGTTCAACGTTTTAAACATACACAGAATATTCATAACTCTATACCACTATCCTACAAGCTTCTGGCCCAAGTAACAAAATCTATTTATAACCACGGAAAGGTATAGAACAAGAACTGATTGTTATACCATGTATTTAAGCTTCTTGTCAAGCAACATTCATGCCACAAATATCACCCTCTTGTCATCATGTATCAGCTACTCCAGCGCAGAGACAGTCTGCTATTCATCCTTCTTAGATTTCAAATCAATTATTCAGAAGCCGCCCCCAATAGCACAAATGCATGGACATTAACAGACTCCAGTTTTACACACATCCCCTAGCAGCATCCTGGTTACAGTGCTGGGGAAGCTTCATGAAAGAGCCCCCTAAAAGCCAGTATTAAGCAGGACTCGCCATCTGCGGTTATTGTATTGCAGCCACCCCCATACAAGCTTCCATCAGCTAACAGTACGGATAAGTCTCTCTTATCTGAAGGCATGTCAGATGCAATCCCATCTGTGCCCTTCCAAGCCTAGACTGAGCCCAGTGACAGGAACCCGGGTTGTCCCCTTAACCACTGTAACCCTGCTGCGCTCCTCTATGCTCGCAACCCCAGCTGCCACATGCTGCACTGCTGACATACCACACCACACACCCAGGAATGGAGCATTCATGTGCACCTCCAGCAAATTCCCGTGCACTTTCCCTCACTGAATATCTACCCCTCCAGTACCAACATCACCCAGCACCCCACTCGCTCACACCCACAGAAATGAGTCACCTGCTCACTCTCATACAGCTCAAACATCCCCCCACACAACACAACACATGTCATGGAGATATAGACCCTACCGCACAACCAATTTTCTTATATGTTCTTCAACACACAAACATGGCTAAGCCCAACCTCTGCATCAAATATTGCTGCAGTCATCTCTGCTGGCTGCAGGATCTCTAGGCAAGAACATCAACACAAGCCTTGAGGTGGAGTCACCATCATATTCAAAGAAACTATCAGCTGCTCCACCTACACCCACACCCCAACTTGCTACATGGAACACACCTTGTTTAAGACATGCATCACAGCCAACTTCTTCCCAGGTAGATCCCTTGGTTACAGACTACCTGGACCGCACACAAATTTCACCAGTGGCATCACAGACTTAGTCACACCTCTCATCATCAATGCCAGCAGCGTTCTCCTCTTCAGAGATCCTAGCATTCACCTAAAATACCTCACTGACTGAAACATTTTAGCCTTCCCATGAAGCTACAACAAATTTCAACTAGCATATTATCAAAACCACCCAAACCACCGGACACCTATTGGTCCTGATTTTGTCATAAATCAGCAAAATCACTTTCACCATACCAACAAACACGTAAATAGGATAATCTCACAGTCTTTGGAGGTGAAAAGCATTCTGGACAAATAAAAGATGGGTTTCCATTGCAAACACAGTACGGAATCTTGGCTCCTTATAGTCACAGAGAAACTTAAAATGATACTGGATCAGGGGGGACTGCCGCCACTCTTCTCCTTGATCTAAGTGTAGCATTTGACACTGTCGATCACAGTATATTAATACACAGACTAAGGGAGATTGGGATTCAGGATAAGGCCATCCTATGGTTGTCATCCTTCCTAAATGAAGGATCCTTCCAATGCATGGAAGCGGGCCTCTTCTCAAACACACTTGTGTCCCTGTATGGAGTCCATGTTTAAACAATAGGAATCCACCTTTCAATGGAAGGGTTTCCCTACAGTTGTGGGGAGCACCCAGTGTTGGTAAAACACCCCTCACACACCAAAAGGACCCTTGGTGTCATGCTTCATCATTGGGGTCTTCGCACCCTTCTACGGCGTGCTGTGACCTACGACTACGCGGGAGCACTTACTTAGATGGCTGTGCGTGCGAGGGTTTTAAATTATGTGCATGAGTGGTGAGGTTAAGGGTGAGTGCTAGTTAAAAAGCCCCCTGCCCTTAAGCCCTCTATCAAGAACTTGTGGAAAAATGAGAAATCGCAAAAATATATGCATAGGTATTTGCGATTTCTAAATTGCGATTCCTTAATTTTCGCAATTTAGGAATCGCAAATACCAACAATGATGCATGTCGGCATATATTCCCAAAAGGCTCTACGCATTGGAATATTATATACTGTAGTTTAGACGTAGGACTGAGGTCGACTAGGTCTCTACCGAATATATTAAACTTAATTGTGAGTGCCAGCTAGCTCAGAGGTCACTAGAAACTTTCTTGAATAAACAAGAAGGGATTCATTTCTGACAACCACATAAACATGACAACTTTGTTTCCCAAGAATAAGAAATCAATCTCTAGAGTAGCGGAAACAATAGATAACTATTTTACTCAGTCAATTGTGCATGCTTTGTTTCAACAGAGGTGCTGAGAAAATAGAGAGACGGGCGTTTTCAATAAAAGTATTTATCGAACAGTCTTTTTTCTCAATCATAAGAAATTTACTGCTACAATAGTAATACTGGTTATAAAGTACAAAGCATACAATACGAAGAGTATTATAAAGTAGTACTGTAAAAGCATGATATGGTTTCTAAGCGATAAACATAGAATACATCAAATGCATAAAATACATACAGTGATGAATAATGACTAAAAGTACTCAACTGGTCCTTCTAAAATACGCCTACCACGGTGTACCTAACCTAAGTCTACTACGGTGGAGGAGTAAGTGAGGTGTAGCTTAAGTTTAGTAGTTTCTGCCAAGAACCTGTTCCAAGAATTCTCTTAAGGGTCTAATCAGCTCCGTACCTTGGTTTTAGAATGAAGGAGGTCTTGTATCTCTCTCTCAGGACTCGATTTCCCAGAAACCCACAAGGGTAAGCCGGAAACACTGGAGCTGGATTTCTCGGCAGCAGAAAAGACAGAGTCTCTCAGTGAGTCGGTTGGAGGGTCGGCTTCCTTCGGCACTTGCTGCTGCAGGGCATCGGGCAAGTAGTTAGTTGATCTGCTGCAACCCACAGTGTGTTTGTCTGGGCAAATGTAGGCATATTTATACTTTGAAGGTGCCGAGTTTGATCTATGATTGGACTTAATAACGTCACTCCAAGACTCAATGCTTTGAAAACTCAAGGAGTTCTTGGATAAATCAATATTCAAGCAGGCGGAAGTCCCTAGCTGCTGAAGGCGGGTTTTTCCAAGAAATCATTGTTGATTCTCGAAACTAAGTGGAAGTAGCCATGCCGTATTTGGGATGCAAGGTTCAGGCCAAATATGGTAATGATTTCTATGCCTATATAAGGATTGGATAATGTACACTTATATAAGGGCATGAATCTGGAAAATTTACACTAGGTCCTATATTTGTTTACAACACCCACTCCATGATCTTAAGTTCAATAAAACTAAACGTATTAAGCACTGAAGCAAGTGTTTTACAATCCCACCCAAAATACAAATTTGCATTTGAAAAGGCTTGTTTACATGCAGTTAGTACAAATTTTTATGAAACAATAGGTCTCAACCGATATGAAGCATAGTCTAAGAGCATATATTCTAACATTTATGAAAGATGAAATTATATTCATGAAATGTCTCTTTAACCCCTCCCATGCTCTTGACGTAACCGTTCCGTCACGAGCCTCGGGTGGGCTGTGCTGGTGACGGAACGGTTCCGTCACGGCCCGCTCGCCGCGCCTGCGCGGCATGAATTCCAAGCCTGCGCTGACGTTCTGAAGAGCGGCGGGGCCGTGACGGAACCATTCCATCACAAGCACAGCTCACCCGCGGGCCGTGACGGAGCGGTTCCGTCACCAGGGTGGGACCGCCGCGTGGCCCCGCCTCCCCCTTAGCGCTGCGGCGGAATAGCCGCCGCAGCGAAGGGGTTAAGATGCAGAAAAAAAATCTAGACTATCCCATATCATCATATTTACACTGTTTCGTTTTCGAGGTTGAAGTCAAATATTGTCATTTAGGAAGTTCAAATGAAATCTTGTTCTCTAAGAATAGTTCTACTTTAAGCAGATTACTCTGTGCCAAAAGTTCTATTTTGGAAAAAGTTCAAATTGTTAGAAGGATTTGTTTTTGAAAAACGAAGGCCGATTTTCAGAGTTAATTTATCAAAAGTTATTCTCAGAGTCAGGAGAAAACATCAGATCGTCTAGGCTGACAAAGAAATCATCTACCACAGTAGGTGAAAGTGGAACTACTTGATCAAGCAGATCAAATGTGCACAGATGAGAAGCATTGCCGTCAGCGCCAGGTGCCGCGTTAGCAGTGTTCATATCAGATGGTACCTGTGTGCCAGTGATATCTCGTATCTCACCCTCAGTCAGACTTGCCGGTGAGATCTCAATGAATGCTGTTATCAGAATGGGCAGCCGTTGGGGGCAACAAGATGCATGAGTCGTTACCGGACCTAGCAAGGCGTCGACATCCGATGGCAGGACTGATGGAAGTGTTAGACAAATGTCCAACACGCATTCTTCTCCGCAAAGCAGGCATCGCAGAACAGGTAAGATGCAATCTTGCCAGATTGGTCTGAACGATAGAAACCAGGTTGTGTTCAGATCTCTTAAATGAGCGAAGCAAAGAATCTGTGTAAATCTTTCACGATACCTTATGGCAAGGAGTGCTTGTTCCATGGTATTCTTGGTATCGCTGGTGACCTGGATTGCCATATCGGAGCGGAAGGAATAAAAATAGAATTCCTGCTACAAGTCCCAAGATGAGCGGCAGACCGCCGAATACAGAGTGCACGAAATTTGATGAAAAATGCCGAGGACTGCTTCAAATGGTCCCGAAAAAATCGTCTTAAATACATGTGCGATGCTGCTGGTATCAGACATGTTTAAGATTTGACTTAACATTTCTGCGAAATGTACTGGGCAGTTCGTTGATAATAATGCATGTATCTCTGCAGAAGTCCTTGCAACTTGCAGATCATACATTTCTTTAGACGAGGTCAGTGGCACAGTTTTTTGTAAAATAATGGCTTTCATTCTGCTTAAAGTATCAATTCGTATAGAAGAGATATTCAGTGAAGGCCATAAAGCCGTACCCCTGTCTGTCTTGCTTTTTGGATACAATACTTGCATACAACATGTGACCCTGGATGACACACTAACGAGATAAAGTTTTCCTGGCATCATGCCACAGCAGCTCTGATCATTCAGCATAACGTAGCTGCCATTGGATAGTTGCCTGAAAATTGTTTCAATCACTGTGCAGAGTGTACCGTGCAGGTGGCATGAGAGGTTATTTGCAGAACATTCGCAGGCTCCATGTAAATTAATACCTTGGCACAAAAGTGTACCACTTATTGAGTTTTTACAATTTTTACAACTAAGGAATACCTCCTTTCCCCCATTCCGACATTTGTGTGTGTAAGGTAAAGTCCAGGTCGACTTAATGTATTCTTTACTCAACCTTTCATACAGGCCCGCTGGTATACGCTGTAGAAAATACTGAAATTGGAAAATCATCACTGGTATAGTGATGGTGCCATGTATTATCCATTCAATGACAGGCTTCTCAGAAACTGTCAATGGTAATCTTTCCAGTTTTTAAATGCTCAGCACCGTATAGTCTGCTCCTCTTTGTGCCAAAGAGATTTGTTTATCTGTAAGGTTAAATACAGAAAACAATGACGTTGTGTTGATTAGACGCCATGGCACGTAGCCTGAACGAAGATTTTGCAACGTCCAACCTAACTGCATTATAGAACGTAATTGAGGCTGGCCATGTTCTAACATTAGCAAGTCCTGCTCTATTATGTCAATTGCAGAGGATACAATGCTGTCCAAAGAATATATTCTGGAGGACAGAGTCATTAACCCATTGTCACTACAGAGAGGCTTTTCTCTAAATGAATACAATCAATTTCTCGTATTTTTTCTGCAGTTTCCATGTGCGTTATTTTTCAAGCTTCGTTGTAGGCAGCGTATACACCGGCGTATATGAAACGTTTTTGACGTGGTTTGCGAGGCCCCATTAAGAAATCTCGCTAATCATTGCCTTCTTTAAGTAAAGATAAGTGTTGTTTGATTTCTGAAAGTGTAGATTTATGTAGCCACTCAAGGCATAGCTTTCCTACACTGTAAGTAGTTACTATCCCTGGATGTTGTCTCTGGGAGTATCTTGGATCTGGCCTGTTCATTTTGAACCCCTGTGTTTTGTTCAGGAATCTATCTTGACAGATATTAGTGTCTGTTTGCCAGATTAACCATTTTTCCATTCAGGATCTGTTCTGTTTAAAAATATAGGGTGTGTTTATCTCCTCTTCTGTAGTATTATTACTGTCAGATGTGGGCTTAGGTATAGACGATTTGTTTAAATCTTTTATCTTAGCCAGGCCAAGACAAGATGTCTGTAGAATAGTGTTGTTTAAAAACATTATTTGTTCTGGTATAATGCAGGCTCTGAACAGTGCATCTAAATCTTGCACCTAACAATCTTTAGTGCCCCAGACAGTTTTTGTCTCAATGTTGTCTTTCCAAAATTCAAACCCTAATGTAGACAGCTGAGCATAAAATTCTGCAGAAAAAATGTGTTTAGTATTGGTCAGCATTGTTTTCATTCCTGTCTTATTCTCAATTTTGTAATAAAACATTTCTGGATTTGTAACATTAAACCCTGTGAAGTACAGAAACTTTTCATAAAATGTTTTTGAGCTGCCTTTTGGCATAGTTGGACAATGTTCCCATTGATTGTAAGTAAAAATATTTCTAGGGCTTGCAGATTTTTGCAAATAATGGTGACCAAAATGATTAAAACAATACATTTGTTCATAATCTGATGAACCTTCTAGGTATTAATGTTCTGTGAATTTAGCTGACATTTCTAAATCTGTCATCATGTTATTAACAGCTTCAAAGTCCCAATCATCACTAAATGTGCTGGGCGATACAAAGTCACTTAAAGAAACCTTAAGTTGATGTGGAATCTTTAGCAGTTCCACCAGGCCATAGATGTCATAGTCAGTTGCGTCCCATGCTATACCACCAGGTATAGGAACGGCTGTGATGTTCACTGATGACAGGTCTCTTTTTTCACGATGAGACGATTTGTGAGGTTTCAGGACCAAGTTGATTTTCTGACTTGCCGTGTCCATTGTACTGTATTTCCCATCTATCATCCTTCCCAAACTTAACACAAGTATGAGCCAGAGCAGGAGAAAAAGTACACCTAACACAATCCAAAATTCAACCCATGCTGAAACCAGATATGTTTTTTCAAGTTGATGAAGGAATTCTGTTAATTTTTCTTTGAAAGTTTTACTTGCTGGCGTATCTTCAGGTTCACTGGCATCCTCAGAAAATGTATCAAAGTTGATGAAATAGCCAGAGGCAGTTCTGTCAATTGTTGGAATCGCATCAGGATTGTTATTAATCTTTGGAGCTGCTTCTTCCTTTGTCATATTTGTATAGTCAGAGGCTATATCATTGTAGACAAATGTTTCTTGACAAATTGTTATTTGGGTTTCCAGAGGCACAAGTTCCATGGCATTGTTGCATAGTCCTTCTTTTCTTACTGCGGCGTTATCAAATGTGATAAGTCTTTCAGTCTGAACCTCTTGGATTGTAGCAAAATTTGATCGTCTGCAATTCCTTGGGAGTCCACTGGGCCTACTACTTATTATCGGCCACATGATGTGGTTTGACCAGGTCGATGGAAACAACTCTGTTCTCCCTTTTACCAGCAAGGGGCGGTAGTACTACTGATCTTGTTCCGTGGATAGCTAAGACAGGTAATGCTTTTCTGTAAGAAGGCCCAAATTCCTTCTTCACCACGATCCTCTTTCTGACTAGATCCCCAATCTTTGGGATCCAGACAGGCCTTGCTGGGACACGTGGTTTTTCTTCAGTGGTCGTTGGCTTTTGTGTTGTGTTACTCAGACTTCTTTTTGTTTCATTTAAGTCCTGTAAAACAGCCAAACGATCTTTGACATCAAAGGGTTTTTGTTCCACCACTGAAGTTTGACATTCGAGGTCTTCGATTATCATTCTAGTACCAAACAGTAATTAATATGGAGTGATTCCCCCCCGAGAATTTCTTGGCAGATTGTTAAGGCTACTTTGGACACTTATTAGATGTTTGACCCACCCATCACCCGAACCTAATACCTTTGCTGTTATGGATTGTTTTATGTCACGTTTTTTTCTTTCCACTACCACATTACCCTCAGGATGGAAGGGACTAGAATACCGCAATTCAATGCCCAAGCTAGCCATGGCCTCTTTGTAAGCTCGAGAGCTAAATGCAGGACCCTTGTCAGAATGTAGCGTGGCGATTGTGTATGTGCCAATAAAGACTCGCAGTTCCTTTATAATAGTTCTGGCATCAGCCGAGCGCTGGGGCCATATCCAAATAAATCTTGTCATTGTAGTTGTGGGACCACATCTGTCCATTGTGACGTCTGCGTGTAGATAGTCTAATGCTGTCTAACAAAGGTATCTGAACTGGGCTGACTACACCGTAGTCACGAATCTGGTGGTTGTCAAAGCTATGATATCTGTAGCAGGTATCACAGTTTATTCCAAATTCGTAAACCTGGACGCTCATTCATGGCCACCAGTCCATCTCTTGTAATTCTCTTAGAGATTTTAAGATCCTTTGATGTGTCAGACCCTCTCCCATATGTGCTTCTTGAACCAAGTAAGCTCTCCGCTTCCTGTTTGGAATTACTCTCTCCCCAATCCAGGGATTCGAGCAAAAGGAACGGGGTTTGTATCAATTATGTATGTATACATGAGTGGATAGTTTAGAGGTAACACTGCATGATTGCCTTACATTGAGGCTTTTACTGCTAATAACGTTTCACTGTCTATTACTCTTTTTGATCGAGCGATTGTAGCTACCGAAGCCGTTTGCGCAGCTGCCTTCGTGGCTTCATCAGCCAATGAATTCCCTGCAACATTAACGCCATCACGCTTATGACTCAGTGTATGAATCAAGTGATTCGTTTGTAGTCTTTCTTCAAAAGAACTACTTGGTCCCAAAGCGCTTTATGCTTGATTGTGCCAACTTTTGATTTTTTTAACCCAGCTCTGCAAGTGTTTGTTGTAAGACTGGATGTAGTAATACGAATCGCACACTATTAGTGTAGGGAATTTGCGCTCAGTATTTTCAAGTGCCATCTTGAAAGCCTGTAGTTCAGCTTGCTGAGCTCTACAGTCTCCGAGTGATTGAGTTTTTGTTACCATAGGTCTGAATTTACCTACGTGTCAGCGACCTTTAACAATTGCAAACGCAGCACTATAGGCTTGTTTACCCCCAATTGCGGGCTGTGCTGATCCGTCTGTATAGATTATACATCCGTAATGTTCTAGAGGCAGAATCTCGGTCGGCAGAGGACATTCATATTCGTATTGTAGGAATTCTTGTGTCTTCAAGTAGGGGTCAAAGACATATTCAACGTCTGTTGCAGGAAGAGAGTTAACCCATTGTATCCATCTCGGATGTAAAGCTTTTGCATTGGGAATGCTTGCATTCGTCACTGCCTCTAAAGCAGGTACAGGTGTAATGATCATTATGCGTTTACCCTGCGCTAGAGCTCTCTCTTTTGCTACTGCAGTTTGAACCGCTGTCAGAATTTTTTCTGTAGAGGTGAATTTCATTTCAGGTTGTGTGTACAATTGTGATTTGTATGCTATTGGTACCTTTTCACCTTCATTAAAAGTCAGGTATGTGAATCCGCATCTCCCTGGGATGATTGGGATCACAAGATTGCGTATGGTTTCACGTGTCTGTAATTGTGTTTTTGATAACATGTCTGTTTGTACTGAACGCAAAATTTCTGTGTGTTTGAGTCCAATTAGTTGGTTTGAAATCATGTTTGATTAGTTCATAGAGAGGTTTTACACTTTCTGCATAATTCAGAACATAAGTTCTTCAAAAATTCAGGAAACCTAGAATTGATTGTAAGTTTTTCAGCGTCTTTGGAGGTTGGAGCAGCGCACATTTCTCTAGAAAGTTGGCTGCCAGGCTTTTGCCTTCACTTGATAACTCGTATCCTAAGAATAGGACGTTGTGGTGGGCAATTTGTGATTTCTTGAAATTGAATTTGTACCCTTCAGAAGCGAACCCAAGTATTATGGTGTTCACTCTTTTCACGTGCACATCCAAGTCGTCGTCTGTAAGATAGATGTCATCGACATAAGATAATACCTCATCATCATACATTTGTACTAACTTTGTCACTCTGGCTGAAAAGAACCCCAGACTATTCTTGAATCCCTGGGGGAGACGACAAAATTGTCAATGTGTCCCCAAGATTGAGAAAGCGGTCAGATACCTGCTTTCAGGTGCAATGTTTTAACAGAAAAACCCAATTGAAATGTCTAATGTGGTTTTATATTTTTTCCGCACGATGTTATTCATCAGTGCTGCACTGTGTGCATTTTGTACTGCAAAGGTTTCGCAACAAGACTTTTAGTGTCTGTAATCCAACACTAGACGATATGAATTGTCTGGTTTGGAGACAGGAAACAAAGGGTTGTTCATTGATGCGGTGCGTGTTTCAATCAACCCTTGGTATTCAAGTTGATCTAAGATCTCCCTGACCTGTTTGTTAGCTTCTTGTTTAACTGGATACTGCCTATGAGCAGTTGGTTGATGTTGGATTTTATGGTGAGGAGAATCCTCATCCCATCCTACATGATTTTTATATAATGCTGGAGCCTTGGCCACTGCCCATTTTCTGGCATATGTATATTTTTTATGAATTGGAATTTGATTTGAGAAGGCTGGTATAATTATCTCTTCGCCGTGTGGGCATTCCCTTACAACTGTAGGTGGCCAGTCTCGTTCAGCTGGAAGAATGTCATAACCCTTGGAAAGCTTATCCCAAAAGAGAGCTTTTATTTTCCTAGTAATGTCCCCCTCCATCCGGAGTGTTACTTCATATAACTTATGGGGTACACTGGTGTCGGCAGTTTCAACTTGAATGCATTCATTCAAGTCCACTGTCTCCAGATGATCCTTCAGAATCTTGCGAACTATGGTTACTTCTGCTGCGCTGTCTAGCATTGTCTGAGCCCATTCCCCGTTCTTGAGTTGTGTCCTCAGAATCCTCGGCATGTCTGATCTTTACACTTGCTACCTTCTTCTTGCTGAATTGAGTTTTCTTATTTTTTGGAACGTGCTGTTCGTCTTTGGACTTCACGCGTTCTACTTTTTGTTCTGATCGTCCTCTTCTTTCTGATTTCTACGGTGAAGTCTGAAAGGTACGAGAGGAACGTGTATCAGTATCTTGATATCTATCAGGTTTTCTTAAGTTATCCCTATTTCTAAGGTTATATCTTTTTTCAGAGGGTTCCCGTTGGGGAGACCTACCTCCCTGTTGGGGAGATCTTCCTGTGGACTGGGAATGCTTCTCTCGAGGAAGTGTTTGTTTAGTATTTTCCCACTTCTTTTTAGGAGGAGTGAGATTATTTTTAATAAAAACTTATTCAGGATTTTCTGTTAGTTGTGGTTTTAGTGGTTTCCCACCCAAACTATCTCTTCCTAGTTCTTCATAGGATTTTTCAATAATTCTGGCAAGCTCATAAGGTTGCTCAGTAATGTCTGTTTCTTTTAATTTCTGGCGGATTGCCACTGATGCTGCTTCACCTTTAGTGTTGGCTAATAGTATATCCGAGACCTGTTTGAAATCTTTCAGCAGTTTCATACCCAGAATTAAGGCCGGTTCTGGACCTTACTCATTTTGAATCTGCCTTAGAACGTCTGGCATTAACGCGAAGGACGGAACACCATGTGTTTTTGTATAGATTGAAGCAAAGACTGTACCCCAAGTGTCACAGTCCTCTATGTGTGGTGCAATCCCCATAGGTAAACAGATTGTCAAAATCCTGTGTTTCTCATGAGGTGTACTATCAGGGAATACTGCCTCAATTTGAGTAATTTTTTTGTGCTAACCAGAACGGAATTTGTTCTTGTTTTGCAGGTTATTTACAAATTACTGATTGTATAGTCTGTGGTGTGATTTTATTTGTGTTCCCCTGGTGGGGGTTGTGCTATGGCGTTCTTACAGCTCGTGGACTGTTAAAGTCCGCATGACATATTGAACCAATTGTCTATGTATTTTAATTAACTGTTTTAGCTGAGCTAACAATTCTACATCTGTCATTCTATCAATGTCCGGATGTGAGTACCGGCCATGTTGATCCTGGTCTACCTAGTGGACCGAGCCTGGTAATGTGATTTTGATGTTGTAGCACGCCTTTAAAGCAGAGTTGATGCACTTGTTAAGTTAATGGAATTTCAATGTCCTCGTAAGGAACGTATTCCGTTGGAGGTTCCTCTACTTTGTAGTGGTAGAACTCACGTGTTCCTGCATTTGCTGCTGGAAAATAAATCCATGAACAGAATACCTCTGTCTGCCGATATTCATGTGCCTCTATGACAAAGATTACTCTGCCACCTCTTGCTGATACTCCATTGTTTATTAGTTTGTAAGTTATACTTTTCCTTACATTTATCGGGAGTAGTATAGCATCTGTATCATTTTCTATGATATTAGCGTCATCTAAGACTGCTTGAGCTGCTGCTGCAACTCTCTCCAATTCGGTATCACTATCTGCTATTTTAGTCGGCTGAGAGTTTGCAGAACAAGTTTCAAGGAAACAAAGATTGGGTGCACAATATTTTGGAACACTGTATCCTTCACAGTTGAATAAACCAAAAACTAATACATAGGATTTTTGTCCTACTCAGTTTTGGTGGATATTTTATCCTTTCACCCACTCCAGATGTCTTTTGGAGTTTTTACGGGAGAAAGGGGTCTGTGTGAAAAGCACGACTGAGTTACTCTAGTATCTAGTGTTAAATTATCGCCTTACCAAACTTTGGGTGCCATGTAGTGTAGATCCTATTGCCCACGTGCATCAAGGGTTTTTGCATTCCCAAACGGTGCGAATCGCAAAATTCGGCCGTTTACGAATGCAAATCCCTTTTTTTGGGATGCATGAAGCATTTTCCTATTTTCGCAATCGCGATTTCTTAAATGCAATGCATGATTTTTTTTTTTATTGCGAAATCGCAAATAGGAAGTGGGAAATTACCATGAAGTTAACTTTCATGGTAATTTGCGAAAACTTTCAAAAATGCACAAAAGTGCATTTTTGAAAGTTTCATTTTAAACACACACATGCCCTTTGGGCATGTGTGTGTTAAAATTGTACTTAAAGTTTAATTTCAGGGGTGTAGGGGGGGTCCTTTGGACCCCCCCGCACCCTTGAAATTGCATTCTCATTTTGCGATTCCTTAATTGCGAATCGCAAAATAAGAATGCCTTCCCATTGATTCCTATGGGCCTTTAGGCCCATAGGAATCAATGTAAAGGGATTCCTTATTTGCGATTCGCAAAATTGGGAATCGCAAATAAGAAAAATAGGAAATCGCAAAAATATATGCGAATTTTTAATGCATAGGTATTTGCGATTTCTAAATTGCGATTCCTTAATTTCCGCAATTTAGGAATCGCAAATACCAACAATGATGCATGTGGGCATATATTCCCAATAGGCTCTACGCATTGGAATATTATATACTGTAGTTTAGACGTAGGACTGAGGTCGACTAGGTCTCGACCGAATATATTAAACTTAATTGTGAGTGCCAGCTAGCTCAGAGGTCACTAGAAACTTTCTTGAATAAACAAGAAGGGATTAGTTACTGACAACCACATAAACATGACAACTTTGTTTCCCAAGAATAAGAAATCAATCTCTAGAGTAGCGGAAACAATAGATAACTATTTTACTCAGTCAATTGTGCATGCTTTGTTTCAACAGAGGTGCTGAGAAAATAGAGAGACGGGCGTTTTCAATAAAAGTATTTATCGAACAGTCTTTTTTCTCAATCATAAGAAATGTACTGCTACAATAGTAATACTGGTTATAAAGTACAAAGCATACAATACGAAGAGTATTATAAAGTAGTACTGTAAAAGCATGATATGGTTTCTAAGCGATAAACATAGAATACATCAAATGCATAAAATACATACAGTGATAAATAATGTCAAGTCAAGTCAAGTCAAAGAATTTATATAGCGCACTACATACCCAGAGGGTTTCAAGGCGCTTAGGGAGGGGAGGAGGATTACTTGTCAAATATCCATGTTTTAAGTTGCTTTCTGAATGCTAGGTGGTTCTGGGTAAGGCGAAGGTGAGTGGGGAGTGAGTTCCATGTTTTAGCAGCCAGGTATGAGAAGGATCTGCCTCCCATGGTGGTCTTGTTGATGCGAGGTACAGTGGCGAAGGCTTGGCTGGAAGAACGTAGTTGGCGGGAGGGGGTGTAGAAGGACAGTCGTGAGTTGAGGCATTCTGGTCCGATGTCGTAGAGTGATTTGTGTGCGTGGGTTAGCAGTCGGAAAGTGATCCTCTTATTGACGGGTAGCCAGTGGAGGTCTTTCAGGTGGCCAGAGATGTGTTCGTTGCGCGGGATGTCTAATATGATCCTGGCTGAGGCGTTTTGGATTCGTTGGAGTTTCTTCTGGAGTTTAGCGGTAGTACCTGCGTAGAGGGTGTTTCCGTAGTCCAGTCGGCTCGTGACAAGAGCGTGGGTGACTGTTTTTCTGGTTTCGGTGGGGATCCAGCGAAATGTTTTTTTGAGCATGCGGAGAATGTTGAAGCAGGATGAGGATACGGCGTTGACTTGTCTGTTCATTGAGAGTGAAGAATCCAGGATAACGCCTAGGTTCCGTGCGTGGTCTGTCGGGATGGGTGCTTTTCCAAGGGCTTCCGGCCACCAAGAGTCGTCCCATGCAGAGGGGGATGTACCTAAGATGAGGACTTCTGTTTTATCTGAGTTCAGTTTCAGACGGCTGTGTTTCATCCATTCGGCAACTTCTTTCATTCCTTCATGTAGGTTAGTTTTGGCGGCGCTGGGGTCATTGGTGAGAGAAAGGATCAGTTGAGTGTCATCCGCGTAGGAGATGATGTTGAGGTTGTGTTGGCGGGCGATGGCCGCGAGGGGGCTCATGTATACGTTGAAGAGGGTGGGACTGAGTGAGGATCCTTGTGGTACGCCACAGATGACTTCAGTGGCCTCGGACTTGAATGGTGGAAGGCGGACTCTCTGGGTTCTTCCGGTGAGGAACGAGGTGATCCATTCAAGTGCTTTTCCTTGTATTCCGATGTTTCTGAGGCGTTGTAAAAGGGTGCTGTGGCAGACTGTGTCGAAGGCTGCAGAGAGGTCGAGGAGGATGAGGGCGACTGTGTCTCCATTGTCCAGTAGAGTTCGAATGTCGTCTGTTGCTGCGATGAGGGCGGTCTCAGTGCTGTGTTTTGCTCGGAAGCCAGATTGTGAGGAGTCGAGGGATTTGTTGGCTTCGAGGAAAGCGGCGAGCTGGTTGTTGACAGCTTTCTCGATTACTTTGGCCGGGAATGGAAGGAGCGAGATGGGGCGGTAATTTTTGAGTTCGGTGGGGTCCGCTGTGGGTTTTTTCAGAAGGGCGGTGAGTTCGGCGTGTTTCCAGCTTTCCAGGAAGGTGGCGGAGTTGAAGGAGCAGTTGATGACATCTCGGAGGTGCGGTGCTATGACGGAGTCTGCTTTGTTGAAGATGTGGTGAGGACATGGGTCTGTGGGGGATCCTGAGTGGATGGAGTTCATCAGGCGGATGGTGTCCTCAGTGGAGATTGGGTTCCAGTCGTTGAGGGTGTTCAGGGGGGGAGAATGTTCAGCATATGGTTGGGTGGGTTGGTCTCCGGGTTGGTTGTCAAAGCTGTTGTGGATGTCTGCAATTTTGTTGTGGAAGAATGAGGCTAGGGAGTCGCAGAGGGCTTGAGAGGGGGTGATGTCGTTGGAGTTGGCCGAGGGATTGGTAAATTCCTTGACGATGTTGAAAAGTTCCTTGCTGTTGTGGGCGTTGTTGTCAAGTCGATCCTTGAATGCTGTTTTCTTGGCCTTTCGGATTAGTTGGTGGTGTGTGCGGGTGGCGTTTTTGAAGGCGTCCTTGGTGCTAGTGGTTGGGTCTTTTTTCCAGGCCTTTTCAAGGGAGCGGCAGAGTTTCTTGGACTTCTTAAGATCATCGTTGAACCATGAGGTCTTCTTGCTGCCAGGTTTGCTTTGATGTTTTTTCAGTGGTGCTAAGGTGTCGGCGGTGTTGGATAACCATAGGGTGAAGTTGGCGGCGGCTTGGTTTGGGTTAGAAGAGTGGGCTGGGGTGTTTAGAAGGAGCGATGAGGAGATCTGGTCGATGGTGATTTTGTTCCAGTTTCTTTGCAGAGTTGGTTGGAGGTGGTTGATGGGTTTTGGCTTGTTGTAGGTGAAGTGAACGCAGCTGTGGTCAGTCCAGAGGAGATCCGTAGTGTGGCTGAAGGAGACATGATTGCTGGAGGTGAAGATGGGGTCGAGTGTGTGACCTGCGATGTGGTTGGGGGAAGTGACCAGTTGTTTAAGTCCGAGGTTGGCGAGGTTGTCCAAGAGGGTGGTGGTGTTGCGGTCGTTGATCTTTTCAAGGTGAAAGTTGAGGTCTCCCAGAAGGATGTAGTCTTTGGAGGGGAGCGCGTGTGGAGTGATGAAGTCCGTGATGTCTTCACTGAATTTTGCGCGAGGTCCTGGTGGCCTGTAAAGGAGGGTGCCTCTGAGAGTGGTCTTGGGGTCGATGTGGATCTGGAAGTGAAGGTGTTCGGAGTTGGCGAGGTTGGCGTCGGAGCTGGTTGAGATGCGGATAGATTTTTTATGGACGATAGCGATTCCTCCTCCTGTGTGGCCGGTACGGTCCTTGCGTGTGATCTTATAGTCTTCAGGGATGGCGATGGTGATGTCTGGGGCGGAGGAGGCGTTCATCCATGTTTCTGTTAGGAAGGCGACGTCTGGAGAGATGGTGTCTAGTAGGTTCCATAGGTCAATGGCGTGCCTGTGGACCGAACGGGTGTTGAGCAAGATGCATTGTAGGTGGTTGGGGTCGGAATTCTGAGGTGTGACCGTAGCGGAGTTGTAGACGGTGCCGATGAATTTGCAGGAGTAGCAGGAGAAAGGTCCATGGGTGTGTCCAGGAGCGCCTTGGACGCAGTTGGGGGAGCGGCCGGGGTTAAGGGCTAGGAGGGTGGAGGCATCGTAGGTAATGCGGGAGGGCTGGGCAGCGCGAGGGGCAGGGGGACTGGCGCTGGGCGCGGTCCAGGCGTGGACGGGCGTAGACGGGCTTACCTTTGGCGCACCTTCGGCGTGGCCGAAGCGCGTGGACGCTGCGCGTGGGGGCATTTTCCATAAATGGATGGTGGAGGGGGCAGAGCGTGGGAGGGTCAGCAGCTGGGAGGCGGTAGCGGGGAGGAGGGGCTGGGAACAACAACAACAGCAAACAAAATGGAGTTCAAAGGGGAGGCGAGGCAGGGGCAGCAAATCGCCTGAGACACCGAAAAGAAGACTAAAATAATGTTTTAAGTTGCTGGCAGAAGCGCAGAAGAAAGCAAACACAGCTAGATGCAAAGCAGGGCGGCCGGCGCTATAATTACATGCACTGCGGGGACAGCGTTACAGTGAGCAGCTTTCAGATACCACAGCGCTAATTAATTAAATGCAGGCGATACCGCTAATTAACTAAGTGCAGGCGATACCGTGAAGTCCAATGAGCAGTGCGAAGAACACCAGGCAGGCACCAGCAGTACTGGGAGAGGAGCGAGGAGGGAGCAACCGGTCAGGAGCGAGTCCGGGCGGTCACAGGGGCTGAGAGGAGGAGGTAAGCTCTGTGAACGTGGGTGGGAGGGTCAGCAGCTGGGAGGCGGTAGCGGGGAGGAGGGGCTGGGAACAACAACAACAGCAAACAAAATGGAGTTCAAAGGGGAGGCGAGGCAGGGGCAGCAAATCGCCTGAGACACCGAAAAGAAGACTAAAATAATGTTTTAAGTTGCTGGCAGAAGCGCAGAAGAAGGCAAACACAGCTAGATGCAAAGCAGGGCGGGCGGCGCTATAATTACATGCACTGCGGGGACAGCGTTACAGTGAGCAGCTTTCAGATACCACAGCGCTAATTAATTAAATGCAGGCGATACCGCTAATTAACTAAGTGCAGGCGATACCGTGAAGTCCAATGAGCAGTGCGAAGAACACCAGGCAGGCACCAGCAGTACTGGGAGAGGAGCGAGGAGGGAGCAACCGGTCAGGAGCGAGTCCGGGCGGTCACTGGACTCGCTAAATGACTAAAAGTACTCAACTGGTGCTTCTAAAATACGCCTACCACGGTGTACCTAACCTAAGTCTACTACGGTGGAGGAGTAAGTGAGGTGTAGCTTAAGTTTAGTAGTTTCTGCCAAGAACCTGTTCCAAGAATTCTCGTAAGGGTCTAATCAGCTCCGTACCTTGGTTTTAGAATGTAGGAGGTCTTGTATCTCTCTCTCAGGACTCGATTTCCCAGAAACCCACAAGGGTAAGCCGGAAACACTGGAGCTGGATTTCTCGGCAGCAGAAAAGACAGAGTCTCTCAGTGAGTCAGTTGGAGGGTCGGCTTCCTTCGGCACTTGCTGCTGCAGGGCATCGGGCAAGTAGTTAGTCGATCTGCTCCAACCCACAGTGTGTTTGTCTGGGCAAATGTAGGCATACTTATACTTTGAAGGTGCCGAGTTTGATGTATGATTGGACTTAATAACATCACTCCAAGACTCAATTCTTTGAAAACTCCAGGAGTTCTTGGATAAATCAATATTCAAGCTGCGAGAAGTCCCTATTTGCTGAAGGCGGGTTTTTCTAAGAAATCGTTGTTGATTCTCGGAACCTAGTGGAAGTAGCCATGCCGTATTTGGGCTGCAAGGCTCCAGCCAAATATGGTAATGATTTCTATGCCTATATAAGGATTGGATGATGTATTCCTAAATAAGGGCATGAATCGGGAAAATGTCCACTAGGTCGTAGATTTGTTTACAACACCTGGACCCCTCCCACATACTTGATCTGCTACCCTCTCTGCATTGCTGGGAAGCCCCTGGGCAGCTATGCGCTTTATAAATCGTGAAATGAATAAATAGATACGTATGAAATGGTAAACCACGCCCACATGGGTTTTAGCATATCCATCACTCATCAGCACAGACCGACCATCAACAGAACTGCAGCTGGAAAAGCATTGAATAAGAGAAGAGGGTCTCCGCCCTCTCCACATATTAGCCAAATTACAACAGTAACTTACCGAAAGCCATCAAGAAGCTCAATAGCTTGATCACCACATGCGCCTATGCTATGGATCCTTTCAAACACCACCCAATGGCAAGACACCAATGAATGTCCAGTTGGTAAACAGAGGAATTCAAGCTGATGAAACACCACAACGATCAAGCGGAGCACAATTGGAGAACAAGTCAAGACACCACAAAGACATCTACAAATCAACCTTATGACACTGCCACCAGATACAAAACATCAAGCGAACAGTTCTCGCAGATCACATTGACGATGCACCTTACAACAGCAAAGAAATCTTCACCATCATCAAAAGCATCATTGTGCCTCCTGAAACCAGCAGCAATATCACCCCCTTACAAGACCTTTGCAACTAGCTTTTTGAATGCTTAAGTAAATAAAATCATCTCCATATACAGCAACTTGCACATTATGAATTAGTGTCAGTAATAGAGAGTTCTGTCAGCTGAGCCATACAGTCTCCTAGAGACCCTGCCTTCGTATTGTTGGGTTGGAACTTGCCATCCTGCATACGACCCTTCACAATCGCACTCACGACACTGTGTTGCTGTTTGCTACTTACAGCCGGCTGAGCAGATCTGTCAATGTAAATAATGTATTCATACTGATCTAAAGGCATTATTTCATTTGGGAGAGGATATTCTTTTTCATATTGCAGGAATGTCTGTGTTTTTAGACTAGGGCCACATCTGTATTCTACATTCGTTGTAGTGAGAAAATGAGCCCATTATATCCATCTTGGATGTAAGGCTTAAGCACTTGGACCGCTTGCCTTTGTTGCAGACTCTAAGGCTGGTACTGGAAATATGAAAATTATTAGTTTTGCCAGAGCCAGTGCTTTTTCTCTTACTACAGCGGTATGTACTGCTGTCAGTATTTTTTTTATAGAAGCAAAGCACATTTCAGCATATGTGTACATGTAGGATTTTTATGCTATTGATACTGTTTTTCTTTCATTGAAGGTTCGGTACGTGTACTCAGATTGACCCGCTGCCATACGATCGCCAAGTTGTGGACATTTACGTATGTCTGCTAGCGTTTTGAAGCGATGATGTCAGCTTGTAGGGAACAAAGGATATCTGTGTGTTCATGTGTAAAAATGCATAACTGAGAAATCAGGTCTTATTAAGCCATAGGAAGGTTTTACTTTTTCTGCGTAATTCAAAATGTATGTTCTGCCAAAATGTGAAATTGTCAATATGGAATGTATGTTTTTCAGCAATTTAGGATGTTGGAACAGTGCACACTTTTCTAAAAAGTTAGTTGTCAGACTTTTTCCTTCACTCGATAACTCGTAGCCTAAAAATAGGACACTGAGGTGGGCTATTTTTAATTTTTCAAAGTTGAATTTGTAGCCCTCAGAGGCGAATCCCAAAATTATGTTGCTCACCCTGGACAAGTGATCCTTTAAATCATCATCCATCAGATAAATATGATCTACATAGGACAATGCCTCTTCATCCAAATTCTGAAGTAACTCTGTTACCCTAGCCAAGAACAGCCCAGGGCTATTCTTATAAACTTGGGGAAGGTGAAAAAATTGACGCTGAGAACCTACCACTGAGAATGCGCTTAAATACCTGCTTTCAGGCGCTATGTTTCGGCAGAAGAATCCATTTGAGATATCTGGTTTGTTTTTGGTATATTTTCTACACAATGATATTCATTAATGCAGCACCCTCTTTATTTGAATATTTTGTTACGTTAGACATGTCATGTTGTTTTGAAAAGCAAGTTGCTCTAACGAACCTTTGGGCATATTTAGTAGCTTTCCAGTTGGGCACTCGTCAGGAAGGCAAGGCGAGTTACTTAATATTTGCAGGTGGGCAACCTCAGAGAAAGTAAGAGATACACGATTACTTTGGGTAACCTGTCACCAATAATCCATACCTTTTGAATTGCAGCCATACTCAGTCCTGACCCTATTCACACAAACATTCCTTGATTTCACAAAGGGATTCTCCAATACAGTCCTAAATAGAAGAAGAGAAGTTAGGTATATAGGTATGCTGTTAATAAATTCAATATTCACAGATTGTGGTATATTCTCTCTAACATGTCCCCCCTTCTTTACAGTTTTATTTTGTTTACTACTGGCGTACTCCAGCCATTTCCTGGGTGGTGACATACTTCTGCAGTTCCTGGGTTGTCCAGGAGGAGTGTCTTCACTTCCTTACCTTGTTTTGTTTCCCTTCTTCCCCTGGTTACCTTTTGTTGTCTGTTTTATACAGGCACGATAGGTGGTTGGGGGAGGTTGTGGACCTTTCTTCAGTTCCCTGACGTTCCTATAGAAAAAAGACAGGTGAGACCGTGATAATGTCTAACTTTAACACCTGCTACCTTCTTCTTTTTAAATTGAGGTTTTGCTTTTGGCTTCTTTTCTTTCTTCGAAGTATAATCTGAAGTGTGTGGTGTGTTTCTGGACTTTGTACTCTCTTCTAGTCGGTGTTCTGACCATCCTTCTCTCTCTGAGTTTCTTGGTGAAACCTGCAAGGAAAAAGAGGAACGTGTATCAGTATCCTGATACCTGTCAGGTTTTTTTATGTTATCACGGTTCTTAAGGTTGCACCTCCTTTCGGATGGCTCCTGTTGAGGAGACCCCGCCCTGGATTGTGATCTATTTTTTCTATACCTTTTTTCTATTGTTAATATCCCATTTCTTTTTGGAAGAATCAGGTGCTTGCTTGGTGTTATCCTTTTAAGGTCTACCCTTGAGTTGAGGTTTTGTTGCTCTATATCCCAAACTATCTCTACCTGATTCAGCATAGGTGTCTTCAATTCTTTTAGGTAATTCACATTCCTGTTGTAAAGGCGTGAAATCCCTCAGGCGTTGACGTATTGCCACTGCTGCTACATCCACTTTAACGTTAGCTAGTATGATAGCTGATAGCTTGGCAAAATGGCCTAATAATTTCATCCCTAAGTTCAGGGTAGGTTCTGCTCCATACTCATTCAATATTTGTCTTAAAACATTTGGCATTACTGCTATTGAAGGGTGCCATGAGTTCTGGTATATATTGTAGCGCAAACTGCACCCCAAGTGGTACAATCCTCCATTTGGGGATCTGTCCCCAATGGCACGCAGATTTTCTTCCGGGCTTGTGTGTGGAAATACTGCCTCTAGCTGTGTTATTTTTGAGCTATCTAGAATGGCGTCTGCTCACGTTTAGTGGGCATTTTACCCATTACTGCATGTAGCTTTTGTAGTGTTATTTTAGTTGCAGATCCCTAAAATTGCCCTGTTTGTGTAGCCCTTGTTGGCTGAAGTGTGAGTATTTTCATCACGAACATTGTAAGGTTTCTGTAAAGTTTTATTATTTCTTTATGAAGTGGGCATAAGTCTGCTACTGGCATTGAGTCCATTTCTGGATGTGGTGGGTAAGCCACAAGGACTGGCCAAGTGGCTCCATCTTCTGAGCAGACCAAGTCTTACTTTGTCTTTTGTGTGGGGGAAGGCACCTTTCAACCAGTTTATGTGCTCCTGATAGGTGAGCGGAACGTCAATGTCCTCATACAGACAGTATTCGTCTGTTGTTTCATCTTCAGTGTAAGAATGAAATGTATGTGATTGTGCAGCTGCATGTGGGAATATAACCCATTAATAGAATACCTCTATTCTGAATGATTCATGAGCCTTTACCATGAATAGAACTGTCCCACCCCTAGCTGTGAATCCATAGTCTGCTAGTGTTAGAGTAAGGGAATTTCTAACATTTTCTGAAATGTTGATTTCATTTTCCTTTCCTTCTTCCCTAACCTTAGCATGTTGTGCTCGCACAGCTGCGTCTTAGTCAGCCATTGTTGTCAAAGGTTTTCAAGGAAGAGTTACAAGGAAATTGAGATAAAGTTTTATGCACAATAGGAACTGTGTGTCCTTCAAGCTTGATAAACCAACAGCCAATATTTAGCATATGTGTACTCAGCTGTGGCGGTTAGTTCCCTTCCCACTCCAGACATCTCTGGGGAAATGTACGTAGGAGTCTCTGAGAAAAGCACTACTGCACTACTCAGATTTGACCGTTAAATAAGTATCAAACCAAGGTTGGTGGCCCCATGTGGGATTTATGTCAAGATTCAGACTAATTCCAAATACCCTCACTGAGTATGTTCGCCTGTATACCAACTAGCTCATGGTGCCACTAGAAACCCCTCTTACCAAGGAGAGAATAGTTATCGGCAACTATTGAACATGACAACTCTGTCCCATCAGGGATCATGGAAACAGTGCAAAACTTTTCTCTCAGTCACTCGTCCTCACTTTGTCCCAGAGAGATATCTTGGTATAAGCGGTGGGGACGTTTTTCAATAAACATTTATTGAACCAGTGTCATTCTAGTGTAAAATAGGTGTGCTGAAACAACCATTAGACAGAAACAGATCTAAATGATTAGAAGCACCAACAAACTAAAAGGATGGTAGATTTCTACAATTGTGCTAAAACAATGAATACAGGCGAGTATATAAAATACAGGACAGTTGTAAATGCGTACTCCTACGATGCAATCCTAATTAGATGTATCTAAGTGTACCTAGCATCTATGTTGGTGTAAAGTCAAAATTCCTTCTACGATAAAGTCAGCCCTCCTTCCTAGCCTCATATGGCAACCACCGCCCGAACGCGCAGCGGATGCGTGCAGCAGATGCGCGCAGCAGCCACGCCGATTGTGCGCCGAAGGCGCGCTAAAGGCAAGCCCGTCTGCGCCCGTCCGCGCCTCGACCGTGCCCAGCATCAGGACCCCTGGACCCCGCGTACTCCACAACACCAGACCCCGATACGACGCCAACACTCTCAACGCTCGCAACAACGGCCGAGACCACTGCTGCTTCCTGGCCGCCCCGAAAGGCACCCACGGGCCATTCTCCTGCCACTTCTGCAACTTCACCTGTGACAGAACAACCAAGCCTCCAAGGACCGGACCCAAACACCTTCGATGCATACTCCTAAATACCCGCTCTGAACGTAAACACGCCATCGAGCTCTGGGACTTGCTCGACACCTGCGCCCCAGACGTCGCCTTCCTGACCAAAACCTGGTGGAACGATTCCTCGGCACCTGACATCCCAGACGGCTACAAGATCTCCCGCAGAGACAGCACCAACGGAATCAGAGGAGGAATAGCCATCGTCCACAAGTCCACACTCCAAGTCCACACCCTCGCAGACGACTCCCTCAATTCCGCCGAACACCTCTGCTTCCAGATCCACACCGACCCCAACACCACCCTCAGAGGAACACTCATCTACAGACCTCCTGGACCCTGGGTCCTCTTCAGCGACTCCATCGCCGACCACGCCAGCACCCACGCACTCGCCTCCATGGACTACATCCTCCTCGGGGACCTGAACTTCCACCTCGAGAACAACAACGACGCCAACTCCGCCACCCTGATAGACAACCTCGCCAACCTCGGCCTCAGACAGCTCGTTACCGAACCCACCCACGCCGCCGGCCACACGCTCGACCCAATTTTCTCCACAAGCACCCACATCGCCTTCAACAACACCACCAAACTCCACTTGACCAACCACCGCTGCATCCACTTCACCTTCAAGAAAACAGCCACGTACCACCACACCCAACAGCTGCCCCGCCGCTGCTGGAACAAAGTCACCGAAGACCAACTGACCTCCACCCTCACCCAGAACCCACCCACGACCCCACTGACCCAGACGCCGCCACCCGTAACCTCAGACAGTGGATCGGCGACTGCGCCAACACCCTCGCCCGCTCAAGAAACACTCCATCAACCACCTCAGCAAGAAAGCCGCCTGGTTCACTGAAGATCTCCAGACCTCCAAACGGACATGCCGGAAGCCGGAGAAGAAATGGCTTCACGACCTCACACCAGACAGCCACGCAGCCCACAAGGACGCCATCCGCAGACATCACCACCTCATCAGGACAGCCAAGAGATCCTTCTTCAAAACCTGCCTGGATAACAATGCACACAACAGCAAAGAGCTCTTCAACATAGCGAAGGAACTCTCCAACCCCAGCGCCAACAGCAACGACATCCCGCCCTCGCAAGACCTGTGCAACTCACTGGCCACCTTCTTCCATCGCAAGATTGCCGACATCCTCGAAAGTTTCAATACCCCATCCGTTCCGACCACGACAGCCCCCACCCCGAACGCCACCTGCAACAACCAGCTGACCTCCTGGTCCCATATCAATGACGACGAGACACGCAAGGTCATGAACTCCATCCACTCAGGATCTCCGTCTAACCCCTGCCCGCACCATGTCTTCAACAAAGCAGACGCAACCATCGCCCCTCAACTACAGAAGGTCATCAACATCTCCTTCAACTCAGCAACATTTTCAGAAAGCTGGAAGCACGCCAAAATCAACGCCCTCCTCAAGAAGCCCAAGGCGGACCACAAGGACCTCAAGATCTTCCGGCCCATCTCTCTGCTCCCCTTCCCGGCGAAGGTCATCTAGAAAATCGCCAACATACAGCTGACCCGCCACCTTGAAGACAACAACATCTTAGACCCATCCCAGTCCGGATTCAGACGAAACCACAGGACCGAGACAGCCCTCATCGCCGCCACAGACGACATCAGGCGGAAACTTGACAATGGCGAAACTTCAGCCCTCATCCTTCTGGATCTGTCAGCCGCCTTTGACACGGTCTGCCACCGCACACTAAGAACACGCCTCCAAGAAGCCAGAATCTAGAAAAAAGCCCTGGACGGAACCACGTCCTTCCTCTCCGGCAGAACACAGTCTGCCCACTCTTCCGATCCGAAGCCACTGACATCATCTGCGGCGCCCCACAGGGATCCTCCCTCAGCCCGACCCTGTTCAATGTCTACATGGCCCCCCTCGCACAAGTGGCCCTCCAGCGCGACCTGAACATTATCTCCTACGCTGGCAACACCCAGCTCACCTCTCACTCACCAAGGACCCGCACGCCACCAAAGCCAACCTCCACAAGGGAATGAAGGCCGTTGCCGAGTGGATGAGGAGCAGCCGCCTAAAACTGAACTCGGGACAAGACGGAAGTCCTCATCCTTGGCCCCACCCCCTCTGCCTGGGACAACTCCTGGTGGCCGACCACACTGGGAACAGCGCCAACACCCACGGACCTTGCACGCAACCTAGGATTCATCCTCGACTCCTCCCTCTCCATGTCAAAGCAGGTCAACTCTGTCTCCTCCTCTAGCTACAACACCCTCTGCATGCTCCACAGGATCTACAAGTGGATCCCGACCGAAACCAGAAGAACGGTGACCCAGGCCCTCGTCAGCAGAAGACTGGATTACGGTAACGCACTTTATGCAGGAATCCCGACCAAACACCTACAACGGCTGCAGCGCATCCAGAACGCCTCCGCCCGCCATATCCTCAACATCCCTCGACGCAGCGGCATCACCTCCCACCTAAGAGACTGCTCTGGCTCCAAGTCAACAGGAGGATCACCTTCAAGCTCCTCACCCTCACACACAAAGCACTTCACTACACCGGACCAGCCTACCTGAACAACAGACTCAATTTCTACACCCCCGCCCGCCAACTCCGCTCAGCCTGCCTCGCCCTCGCCGCCGTCCCGTGCATCCAACGAACAACCTATGGTGGCAGATCCTTCTCCTTCTTAACCGCCAAGACCTGGAACACCCTCCCCACCCATCTGTGGCAGACCCAGGACCTGCTCACCTTCAGGAAGTTCCTCATGACATGGCTCTTCAAACAGTAGCAGCAGCACCCCCCCAGTGCATTGAGACCCTCACAGGTAAGTAGTGCACTTTACAAATTCACTTATTGATTGATTGATTGAACCCTATTACCTGAAGTGAGAGACTGTGGGACCCTGTCGTGATTTCGAGATGGACACCCCGAAAGGGATGTCAGACCACTGCGAGCTGGAGTGTCTGCGTGCAGGAACCTCAGCATCTCCCATCAGTGTGTTAGCATGGAAGGAAGTGAGAGACTGTGGGACCCTGTCTTGGTCTTGAGACGGAAACCCCGCAAGGGATGTCAGACCACTGCGACCTGGAGTGTCTGCGTGCAGGAACCTCAGGATCTCGCGTCAGTTTGTTAGCATGGAAGTCTTTCTCCTCTGCCTGCTCCTTCAAACATATGGTGTTAATATACCCAAAGTGGTACCCTCAGGGGTTGTACCTGTGTCATGCAGGACTTAGGATGACAGAAGGAATGACCCTTATACATAGTTATTATGCAGGAGACTGTAGTCCTGCTGAGTTTTTAACAATCCTCATGCATAATAGAAGAGGCCAGTTTTCAGGGAAAACCCTAGGTTCTGTAAGCAGTATTGTAACTAGGTAAAAGGTCAGTCCCAAGAACTGTTATATAGTGTAATGGTAGGGGAGAATATAGGTGAATGGTTAGGTGAGTACCTGAGCCTATATTGGGGTACCTTAATGAAAACATAACACCCAATCGTCACCTGACTGGATGACATACTAAAAATGATAACGTACATCTAAGTGTTGTACGCAAACAACTAATAAGTCTCAAAAATTTTGTTTAAAAAGTGTAAAAGTATTTATCAAAAAATCCCAAAATATATATTGCAGGTGATAGAAGTGTGCACTAAACTATGTTGCTATAAATAGTTCAAACAATAAGTGACTGAAAGCCATGCATGTTAGAAAAAGTACCTATTTTTTAGAATTCTAAATTTGATTTTTTTTTTTAAAAGCTGAATTTTCTAAGCATATGACAAACCAAATGTTTATGTGTCCTGGCTGGGAGACGCAACATCACTGTTGCCTGCAATCGCAGGCGACGGTCCCTGCAACAACTTGCAGATCAGGTCAAACAAGCACAGATGTTCCTCCGAAGTTTTCAGTTCCGCTGCTGGGGACGCAAGTATGACAACCAAAAGGAAAAAACAAGACAACCCTACTCAATACGGAACCAGGGCTATTCTCCATCTATGTATGCTTATATACAACTCCGAATACAGCAATTGAGCCGCTATATGGGCCAAATTCTAGAAACATATTCCTTGCTTCCCTAGATGTCCCTAACATTATAGGTCCTTAAGAGACCCTACAGCCAATATAGGGTCGAAACGCAGTCGACGGAATAAAGAAAAGTAAAACATTGAAATTATACTCTATCATTGTATAGGGACTATGTATTCGTAAAATATGGAATCTTGGTTGCTTTCTGAAACAAAAAGCCTTTGAAACCTTGTAAATATTGTCACACAACATCACTTATGTTATTTAGGTTCATATTTCACTTGGGACACCGTACACAACTGTAAATACTTTTTTGCTATGTTCATAAATTTTGAATATTAATTTCTAATTTACTTTTGAATACAACTATAGAACAACGGGGTCAGTGTATGTGTGTTCCTTTCTCTTTGACATCACTTATAACCCCTGGCTACATGCGGTTTTCGCTTTGCCTTTCCAATCATTATTAAGTATATATTCCACAGGGACCACTGTTTTTCTTAAAAATATATATGACTACCAAGGCCTGAGTATTTGTTGAGGTACCGGTATCCGTTCCGATAGGAGCTTTTGCATCCTGCGTTGGCTCTAACAATGCAGACATCAATATTGGAAATTTGGAATACTCTAAGCACACTGCAGAACACGGGCCATAATTGGATACAGTAAATGCATCAACGTTCGGTGCCGCAACTGATGGAAGTGTTAGGCAGAGGTCTGTTGGAAGCCGGATTCCCAGTCCCGCACCACTGTCACCAAATACGAGGTTAGGCCAAGTAAGGACACCATTTGAGAGAGGCCTGCTCACCCCCTTAGTAGCTTGGAACAAGCAGCCAGGCCTATCTCCAAGGCACGAGTGTACAGTATGTGCAGAACTTTCTCAATGGGCCTCAGCAGCTCAGCCTGGCAGCTGAGCTCCTCCGGGGCTGAAGGTCTGGGCTGCAGTTCCTGGGTTGTCCAGGAGGAGTGTCTTCACTTCCTTACCTTGTTTTGTTTCCCTTCTTCCCCTGGTTACCTTTTGTTGTCTGTTTTATACAGGCACGATAGGTGGTTGGGGGAGGTTGTGGACCTTTCTTCAGTTCCCTGACGTTCCTATAGAAAAAAGACAGGTGAGACCGTGATAATGTCTAACTTTAACACCTGCTACTTTCTTCTTTTTAAATTGAGGTTTTGCTTTTGGCTTCTTTTCTTTCTTCGAAGTATAATCTGAAGTGTGTGGTGTGTCTCTGGACTTTGTACTCTCTTCTAGTCTGTGTTCCGACCATCCTTCTCTCTCTGAATTTCTTGGTGAAACCTGAAAGGAAAAAGAGGAACGTGTATCAGTATCCTGATACCTGTTAGGTTTTTTTTATGTTATCACGGTTCTTAAGGTTGTACCTCCTTTCGGATGGCTCCTGTTGAGGAGACCCAGCCCTGGATTGTGATCTATTTTTTCTATGCCTTTTTTCTATTGTTAATATCCCATTTCTTTTTGGAAGAATCAGGTGCTTGCTTGGTGTTATCCTTTTAAGGTCTACCCTTGAGTTGAGGTTTTGTTGCTCTATATCCCAAACTATCTCTACCTGATTCAGCATAGGTGTCTTCAATTCTTTTAGGTAATTCACATTCCTGTTGTAAAGGCGTGAAATCCCTCAGGCGTTGACGTATTGCCACTGCTGCTACATCCACTTTAACGTTAGCTAGTATGATAGCTGATAGCTTGGCAAAATGGCCTAATAATTTCATCCCTAAGTTCAGGGTAGGTTCTGCTCCATACTCATTCAATATTTGTCTTAAAACATTTGGCATTACTGCTATTGAAGGGTGCCATGAGTTCTGGTATATATTGTAGCGCAAACTGCACCCCAAGTGGTACAATCCTCCATTTGGGGATCTGTCCCCAATGGCACGCAGATTTTCTTCCGGGCTTGTGTGTGGAAATACTGCCTCTAGCTGTGTTATTTTTGAGCTATCTAGAATGGCGTCTGCTCACGTTTAGTGGGCATTTTACCCATTACTGCATGTAGCTTTTGTAGTGTTATTTTAGTTGCAGATCCCTAAAATTGCCCTGTTTGTGTAGCCCTTGTTGGCTGAAGTGTGAGTATTTTCATCACGAACATTGTAAGGTTTCTGTAAAGTTTTATTATTTCTTTATGAAGTGGGCATAAGTCTGCTACTGGCATTGAGTCCATTTCTGGATGTGGTGGGTAAGCCACAAGGACTGGCCAAGTGGCTCCATCTTCTGAGCAGACCAAGTCTTACTTTGTCTTTTGTGTGGGGGAAGGCACCTTTCAACCAGTTTATGTGCTCCTGATAGGTGAGCGGAACGTCAATGTCCTCATACAGACAGTATTCGTCTTTTGTTTCATCTTCAGTGTAAGAATGAAATGCATGTGATTGTGCAGCTGCATGTGGGAATATAACCCATTAATAGAATACCTCTATTCTGAATGATTCATGAGCCTTTACCATGAATAGAACTGTCCCACCCCTAGCTGTGAATCCATAGTCTGCTAGTGTTAGAGTAAGGGAATTTCTAACATTTTCTGAAATGTTGATTTCATTTTCCTTTCCTTCTTCCCTAACCTTAGCATGTTGTGCTCGCACAGCTGCGTCTTAGTCAGCCATTGTTGACAAAGGTTTTCAAGGAAGAGTTACAAGGAAATTGAGATAAAGTTTTATGCACAATAGGAACTGTGTGTCCTTCAAGCTTGATAAACCTACAGCCAATATTTAGCATATGTGTACTCAGCTGTGGCGGTTAGTTCCCTTCCCACTCCAGACATCTCTGGGGAAATGTACGTAGGAGTCTCTGAGAAAAGCACTACTGCACTACTCAGATTTGACCGTTAAATAAGTATCAAACCAAGGTTGGTGGCCCCATGTGGGATTTATGTCAAGATTCAGACTAATTCCAAATACCCTCACTGAGTATGTTCGCCTGTATACCAACTAGCTCATGGTGCCACTAGAAACCCCTCTTACCAAGGAGAGAATAGTTATCGGCAACTATTGAACATGACAACTCTGTCCCATCAGGGATCATGGAAACAGTGCAAAACTTTTCTCTCAGTCACTCGTCCTCACTTTGTCCCAGAGAGATATCTTGGTATAAGCGGTGGGGACGTTTTTCAATAAACATTTATTGAACCAGTGTCATTCTAGTGTAAAATAGGTGTGCTGAAACAACCATTAGACAGAAACAGATCTAAATGATTAGAAGCACCAACAAACTAAAAGGATGGTAGATTTCTACAATTGTGCTAAAACAATGAATACAGGCGAGTATATAAAATACAGGACAGTTGTAAATGCGTACTCCCACGATGCAATCCTAATTAGATGTATCTAAGTGTACCTAGCATCTATGTTGGTGTAAAGTCAAAATTCCTTCTACGATAAAGTCAACCCTCCTTCCTAGCCTCATATGGCAACCACCGCCCGAACGCGCAGCGGATGCGTGCAGCAGACGCGCGCAGCAGCCACGCCGATTGTGCGCCGAAGGCGCGCTAAAGGCAAGCCCGTCTGCGCCCGTCCGCGCCTCGACCGTGCCCAGCATCAGGACCCCTGGACCCCGCGTACTCCACAACACCAGACCCCGATACGACGCCAACACTCTCAACGCTCGCAACAACGGCCGAGACCACTGCTGCTTCCTGGCCGCCCCGAAAGGCACCCACGGGCCATTCTCCTGCCACTTCTGCAACTTCACCTGTGACAGAACAACCAAGCCTCCAAGGACCGGACCCAACCACCTTCGATGCATACTCCTAAATACCCGCTCTGAACGTAAACACGCCATCGAGCTCTGGGACTTGCTCGACACCTGCGCCCCAGACGTCGCCTTCCTGACCAAAACCTGGTGGAACGATTCCTCGGCACCTGACATCCCAGACGGCTACAAGATCTCCCGCAAAGACAGCACCAACGGAATCAGAGGAGGAATAGCCATCGTCCACAAGTCCACACTCCAAGTCCACACCCTCGCAGACGACTCCCTCAATTCCGCCGAACACCTCTGCTTCCAGATCCACACCGACCCCAACACCACCCTCAGAGGAACACTCATCTACAGACCTCCTGGACCCTGGGTCCTCTTCAGCGACTCCATCGCCGACCACGCCAGCACCCACGCACTCGCCTCCATGGACTACATCCTCCTCGGGGACCTGAACTTCCACCTCGAGAACAACAACGACGCCAACTCCGCCACCCTGATAGACAACCTCGCCAACCTCGGCCTCAGACAGCTCGTTACCGAACCCACCCACGCCGCCGGCCACACGCTCGACCCAATTTTCTCCACAAGCACCCACATCGCCTTCAACAACACCACCAAACTCCACTTGACCAACCACCGCTGCATCCACTTCACCTTCAAGAAAACAGCCACGTACCACCACACCCAACAGCTGCCCCGCCGCTGCTGGAACAAAGTCACCGAAGACCAACTGACCTCCACCCTCACCCAGAACCCACCCACGACCCCACTGACCCAGACGCCGCCACCCGTAACCTCAGACAGTGGATCGGCGACTGCGCCAACACCCTCGCCCGCTCAAGAAACACTCCATCAACCACCTCAGCAAGAAAGCCGCCTGGTTCACTGAAGATCTCCAGACCTCCAAACGGACATGCCGGAAGCCGGAGAAGAAATGGCTTCACGACCTCACACCAGACAGCCACGCAGCCCACAAGGACGCCATCCGCAGACATCACCACCTCATCAGGACAGCCAAGAGATCCTTCTTCAAAACCTGCCTGGATAACAATGCACACAACAGCAAAGAGCTCTTCAACATAGCGAAGGAACTCTCCAACCCCAGCGCCAACAGCAACGACATCCCGCCCTCGCAAGACCTGTGCAACTCACTGGCCACCTTCTTCCATCGCAAGATTGCCGACATCCTCGAAAGTTTCAATACCCCATCCGTTCCGACCACGACAGCCCCCACCCCGAACGCCACCTGCAACAACCAGCTGACCTCCTGGTCCCATATCAATGACGACGAGACACGCAAGGTCATGAACTCCATCCACTCAGGATCTCCGTCTAACCCCTGCCCGCACCATGTCTTCAACAAAGCAGACGCAACCATCGCCCCTCAACTACAGAAGGTCATCAACATCTCCTTCAACTCAGCAACATTTTCAGAAAGCTGGAAGCACGCCAAAATCAACGCCCTCCTCAAGAAGCCCAAGGCGGACCACAAGGACCTCAAGATCTTCCGGCCCATCTCTCTGCTCCCCTTCCCGGCGAAGGTCATCTAGAAAATCGCCAACATACAGCTGACCCGCCACCTTGAAGACAACAACATCTTAGACCCATCCCAGTCCGGATTCAGACGAAACCACAGGACCGAGACAGCCCTCATCGCCGCCACAGACGACATCAGGCGGAAACTTGACAATGGCGAAACTTCAGCCCTCATCCTTCTGGATCTGTCAGCCGCCTTTGACACGGTCTGCCACCGCACACTAAGAACACGCCTCCAAGAAGCCAGAATCTAGAAAAAAGCCCTGGACGGAACCACGTCCTTCCTCTCCGGCAGAACACAGTCTGCCCACTCTTCCGATCCGAAGCCACTGACATCATCTGCGGCGCCCCACAGGGATCCTCCCTCAGCCCGACCCTGTTCAATGTCTACATGGCCCCCCTCGCACAAGTGGCCCTCCAGCGCGACCTGAACATTATCTCCTACGCTGGCAACACCCAGCTCACCTCTCACTCACCAAGGACCCGCACGCCACCAAAGCCAACCTCCACAAGGGAATGAAGGCCGTTGCCGAGTGGATGAGGAGCAGCCGCCTAAAACTGAACTCGGGACAAGACGGAAGTCCTCATCCTTGGCCCCACCCCCTCTGCCTGGGACAACTCCTGGTGGCCGACCACACTGGGAACAGCGCCAACACCCACGGACCTTGCACGCAACCTAGGATTCATCCTCGACTCCTCCCTCTCCATGTCAAAGCAGGTCAACTCTGTCTCCTCCTCTAGCTACAACACCCTCTGCATGCTCCACAGGATCTACAAGTGGATCCCGACCGAAACCAGAAGAACGGTGACCCAGGCCCTCGTCAGCAGAAGACTGGATTACGGTAACGCACTTTATGCAGGAATCCCGACCAAACACCTACAACGGCTGCAGCGCATCCAGAACGCCTCCGCCCGCCATATCCTCAACATCCCTCGACGCAGCGGCATCACCTCCCACCTAAGAGACTGCTCTGGCTCCAAGTCAACAGGAGGATCACCTTCAAGCTCCTCACCCTCACACACAAAGCACTTCACTACACCGGACCAGCCTACCTGAACAACAGACTCAATTTCTACACCCCCGCCCGCCAACTCCGCTCAGCCTGCCTCGCCCTCGCCGCCGTCCCGTGCATCCAACGAACAACCTATGGTGGCAGATCCTTCTCCTTCTTAACCGCCAAGACCTGGAACACCCTCCCCACCCATCTGTGGCAGACCCAGGACCTGCTCACCTTCAGGAAGTTCCTCATGACATGGCTCTTCAAACAGTAGCAGCAGCACCCCCCCAGTGCATTGAGACCCTCACAGGTAAGTAGTGCACTTTACAAATTCACTTATTGATTGATTGATTGAACCCTATTACCTGAAGTGAGAGACTGTGGGACCCTGTCGTGATTTCGAGATGGACACCCCGAAAGGGATGTCAGACCACTGCGAGCTGGAGTGTCTGCGTGCAGGAACCTCAGCATCTCCCATCAGTGTGTTAGCATGGAAGGAAGTGAGAGACTGTGGGACCCTGTCTTGGTCTTGAGACGGAAACCCCGCAAGGGATGTCAGACCACTGCGACCTGGAGTGTCTGCGTGCAGGAACCTCAGGATCTCGCGTCAGTTTGTTAGCATGGAAGTCTTTCTCCTCTGCCTGCTCCTTCAAACATATGGTGTTAATATACCCAAAGTGGTACCCTCAGGGGTTGTACCTGTGTCATGCAGGACTTAGGATGACAGAAGGAATGACCCTTATACATAGTTATTATGCAGGAGACTGTAGTCCTGCTGAGTTTTTAACAATCCTCATGCATAATAGAAGAGGCCAGTTTTCAGGGAAAACCCTAGGTTCTGTAAGCAGTATTGTAACTAGGTAAAAGGTCAGTCCCAAGAACTGTTATATAGTGTAATGGTAGGGGAGAATATAGGTGAATGGTTAGGTGAGTACCTGAGCCTATATTGGGGTACCTTAATGAAAACATAACACCCAATCGTCACCTGACTGGATGACATACTAAAAATGATAACGTACATCTAAGTGTTGTACGCAAACAACTAATAAGTCTCAAAAATTTTGTTTAAAAAGTGTAAAAGTATTTATCAAAAAATCCCAAAATATATATTGCAGGTGATAGAAGTGTGCACTAAACTATGTTGCTATAAATAGTTCAAACAATAAGTGACTGAAAGCCATGCATGTTAGAAAAAGTACCTATTTTTTAGAATTCTAAATTTGATTTTTTTTTTTAAAAGCTGAATTTTCTAAGCATATGACAAACCAAATGTTTATGTGTCCTGGCTGGGAGACGCAACATCACTGTTGCCTGCAATCGCAGGCGACGGTCCCTGCAACAACTTGCAGATCAGGTCAAACAAGCACAGATGTTCCTCCGAAGTTTTCAGTTCCGCTGCTGGGGACGCAAGTATGACAACCAAAAGGAAAAAACAAGACAACCCTACTCAATACGGAACCAGGGCTATTCTCCATCTATGTATGCTTATATACAACTCCGAATACAGCAATTGAGCCGCTATATGGGCCAAATTCTAGAAACATATTCCTTGCTTCCCTAGATGTCCCTAACATTATAGGTCCTTAAGAGACCCTACAGCCAATATAGGGTCGAAACGCAGTCGACGGAATAAAGAAAAGTAAAACATTGAAATTATACTCTATCATTGTATAGGGACTATGTATTCGTAAAATATGGAATCTTGGTTGCTTTCTGAAACAAAAAGCCTTTGAAACCTTGTAAATATTGTCACACAACATCACTTATGTTATTTAGGTTCATATTTCACTTGGGACACCGTACACAACTGTAAATACTTTTTTGCTATGTTCATAAATTTTGAATATTAATTTCTAATTTACTTTTGAATACAACTATAGAACAACGGGGTCAGTGTATGTGTGTTCCTTTCTCTTTGACATCACTTATAACCCCTGGCTACATGCGGTTTTCGCTTTGCCTTTCCAATCATTATTAAGTATATATTCCACAGGGACCACTGTTTTTCTTAAAAATATATATGACTACCAAGGCCTGAGTATTTGTTGAGGTACCGGTATCCGTTCCGATAGGAGCTTTTGCATCCTGCGTTGGCTCTAACAATGCAGACATCAATATTGGAAATTTGGAATACTCTAAGCACACTGCAGAACACGGGCCATAATTGGATACAGTAAATGCATCAACGTTCGGTGCCGCAACTGATGGAAGTGTTAGGCAGAGGTCTGTTGGAAGCCGGATTCCCAGTCCCGCACCACTGTCACCAAATACGAGGTTAGGCCAAGTAAGGACACCATTTGAGAGAGGCCTGCTCACCCCCTTAGTAGCTTGGAACAAGCAGCCAGGCCTATCTCCAAGGCACGAGTGTACAGTATGTGCAGAACTTTCTCAATGGGCCTCAGCAGCTCAGCCTGGCAGCTGAGCTCCTCCGGGGCTGAAGGTCTGGGCTGCAGTTCCTGGGTTGTCCAGGAGGAGTGTCTTCACTTCCTTACCTTGTTTTGTTTCCCTTCTTCCCCTGGTTACCTTTTGTTGTCTGTTTTATACAGGCACGATAGGTGGTTGGGGGAGGTTGTGGACCTTTCTTCAGTTCCCTGACGTTCCTATAGAAAAAAGACAGGTGAGACCGTGATAATGTCTAACTTTAACACCTGCTACTTTCTTCTTTTTAAATTGAGGTTTTGCTTTTGGCTTCTTTTCTTTCTTCGAAGTATAATCTGAAGTGTGTGGTGTGTCTCTGGACTTTGTACTCTCTTCTAGTCTGTGTTCCGACCATCCTTCTCTCTCTGAATTTCTTGGTGAAACCTGAAAGGAAAAAGAGGAACGTGTATCAGTATCCTGATACCTGTTAGGTTTTTTTTATGTTATCACGGTTCTTAAGGTTGTACCTCCTTTCGGATGGCTCCTGTTGAGGAGACCCAGCCCTGGATTGTGATCTATTTTTTCTATGCCTTTTTTCTATTGTTAATATCCCATTTCTTTTTGGAAGAATCAGGTGCTTGCTTGGTGTTATCCTTTTAAGGTCTACCCTTGAGTTGAGGTTTTGTTGCTCTATATCCCAAACTATCTCTACCTGATTCAGCATAGGTGTCTTCAATTCTTTTAGGTAATTCACATTCCTGTTGTAAAGGCGTGAAATCCCTCAGGCGTTGACGTATTGCCACTGCTGCTACATCCACTTTAACGTTAGCTAGTATGATAGCTGATAGCTTGGCAAAATGGCCTAATAATTTCATCCCTAAGTTCAGGGTAGGTTCTGCTCCATACTCATTCAATATTTGTCTTAAAACATTTGGCATTACTGCTATTGAAGGGTGCCATGAGTTCTGGTATATATTGTAGCGCAAACTGCACCCCAAGTGGTACAATCCTCCATTTGGGGATCTGTCCCCAATGGCACGCAGATTTTCTTCCGGGCTTGTGTGTGGAAATACTGCCTCTAGCTGTGTTATTTTTGAGCTATCTAGAATGGCGTCTGCTCACGTTTAGTGGGCATTTTACCCATTACTGCATGTAGCTTTTGTAGTGTTATTTTAGTTGCAGATCCCTAAAATTGCCCTGTTTGTGTAGCCCTTGTTGGCTGAAGTGTGAGTATTTTCATCACGAACATTGTAAGGTTTCTGTAAAGTTTTATTATTTCTTTATGAAGTGGGCATAAGTCTGCTACTGGCATTGAGTCCATTTCTGGATGTGGTGGGTAAGCCACAAGGACTGGCCAAGTGGCTCCATCTTCTGAGCAGACCAAGTCTTACTTTGTCTTTTGTGTGGGGGAAGGCACCTTTCAACCAGTTTATGTGCTCCTGATAGGTGAGCGGAACGTCAATGTCCTCATACAGACAGTATTCGTCTTTTGTTTCATCTTCAGTGTAAGAATGAAATGCATGTGATTGTGCAGCTGCATGTGGGAATATAACCCATTAATAGAATACCTCTATTCTGAATGATTCATGAGCCTTTACCATGAATAGAACTGTCCCACCCCTAGCTGTGAATCCATAGTCTGCTAGTGTTAGAGTAAGGGAATTTCTAACATTTTCTGAAATGTTGATTTCATTTTCCTTTCCTTCTTCCCTAACCTTAGCATGTTGTGCTCGCACAGCTGCGTCTTAGTCAGCCATTGTTGACAAAGGTTTTCAAGGAAGAGTTACAAGGAAATTGAGATAAAGTTTTATGCACAATAGGAACTGTGTGTCCTTCAAGCTTGATAAACCTACAGCCAATATTTAGCATATGTGTACTCAGCTGTGGCGGTTAGTTCCCTTCCCACTCCAGACATCTCTGGGGAAATGTACGTAGGAGTCTCTGAGAAAAGCACTACTGCACTACTCAGATTTGACCGTTAAATAAGTATCAAACCAAGGTTGGTGGCCCCATGTGGGATTTATGTCAAGATTCAGACTAATTCCAAATACCCTCACTGAGTATGTTCGCCTGTATACCAACTAGCTCATGGTGCCACTAGAAACCCCTCTTACCAAGGAGAGAATAGTTATCGGCAACTATTGAACATGACAACTCTGTCCCATCAGGGATCATGGAAACAGTGCAAAACTTTTCTCTCAGTCACTCGTCCTCACTTTGTCCCAGAGAGATATCTTGGTATAAGCGGTGGGGACGTTTTTCAATAAACATTTATTGAACCAGTGTCATTCTAGTGTAAAATAGGTGTGCTGAAACAACCATTAGACAGAAACAGATCTAAATGATTAGAAGCACCAACAAACTAAAAGGATGGTAGATTTCTACAATTGTGCTAAAACAATGAATACAGGCGAGTATATAAAATACAGGACAGTTGTAAATGCGTACTCCCACGATGCAATCCTAATTAGATGTATCTAAGTGTACCTAGCATCTATGTTGGTGTAAAGTCAAAATTCCTTCTACGATAAAGTCAACCCTCCTTCCTAGCCTCATATGGCAACCACCGCCCGAACGCGCAGCGGATGCGTGCAGCAGACGCGCGCAGCAGCCACGCCGATTGTGCGCCGAAGGCGCGCTAAAGGCAAGCCCGTCTGCGCCCGTCCGCGCCTCGACCGTGCCCAGCATCAGGACCCCTGGACCCCGCGTACTCCACAACACCAGACCCCGATACGACGCCAACACTCTCAACGCTCGCAACAACGGCCGAGACCACTGCTGCTTCCTGGCCGCCCCGAAAGGCACCCACGGGCCATTCTCCTGCCACTTCTGCAACTTCACCTGTGACAGAACAACCAAGCCTCCAAGGACCGGACCCAACCACCTTCGATGCATACTCCTAAATACCCGCTCTGAACGTAAACACGCCATCGAGCTCTGGGACTTGCTCGACACCTGCGCCCCAGACGTCGCCTTCCTGACCAAAACCTGGTGGAACGATTCCTCGGCACCTGACATCCCAGACGGCTACAAGATCTCCCGCAAAGACAGCACCAACGGAATCAGAGGAGGAATAGCCATCGTCCACAAGTCCACACTCCAAGTCCACACCCTCGCAGACGACTCCCTCAATTCCGCCGAACACCTCTGCTTCCAGATCCACACCGACCCCAACACCACCCTCAGAGGAACACTCATCTACAGACCTCCTGGACCCTGGGTCCTCTTCAGCGACTCCATCGCCGACCACGCCAGCACCCACGCACTCGCCTCCATGGACTACATCCTCCTCGGGGACCTGAACTTCCACCTCGAGAACAACAACGACGCCAACTCCGCCACCCTGATAGACAACCTCGCCAACCTCGGCCTCAGACAGCTCGTTACCGAACCCACCCACGCCGCCGGCCACACGCTCGACCCAATTTTCTCCACAAGCACCCACATCGCCTTCAACAACACCACCAAACTCCACTTGACCAACCACCGCTGCATCCACTTCACCTTCAAGAAAACAGCCACGTACCACCACACCCAACAGCTGCCCCGCCGCTGCTGGAACAAAGTCACCGAAGACCAACTGACCTCCACCCTCACCCAGAACCCACCCACGACCCCACTGACCCAGACGCCGCCACCCGTAACCTCAGACAGTGGATCGGCGACTGCGCCAACACCCTCGCCCGCTCAAGAAACACTCCATCAACCACCTCAGCAAGAAAGCCACCTGGTTCACTGAAGATCTCCAGACCTCCAAACGGACATGCCGGAAGCCGGAGAAGAAATGGCTTCACGACCTCACACCAGACAGCCACGCAGCCCACAAGGACGCCATCCGCAGACATCACCACCTCATCAGGACAGCCAAGAGATCCTTTTTCAAAACCTGCCTGGATAACAATGCACACAACAGCAAAGAGCTCTTCAACATAGCGAAGGAACTCTCCAACCCCAGCGCCAACAGCAACGACATCCCGCCCTCGCAAGACCTGTGCAACTCACTGGCCACCTTCTTCCATCGCAAGATTGCCGACATCCTCGAAAGTTTCAATACCCCATCCGTTCCGACCACGACAGCCCCCACCCCGAACGCCACCTGCAACAACCAGCTGACCTCCTGGTCCCATATCAATGACGACGAGACACGCAAGGTCATGAACTCCATCCACTCAGGATCTCCGTCTAACCCCTGCCCGCACCATGTCTTCAACAAAGCAGACGCAACCATCGCCCCTCAACTACAGAAGGTCATCAACATCTCCTTCAACTCAGCAACATTTTCAGAAAGCTGGAAGCACGCCAAAATCAACGCCCTCCTCAAGAAGCCCAAGGCGGACCACAAGGACCTCAAGATCTTCCGGCCCATCTCTCTGCTCCCCTTCCCGGCGAAGGTCATCTAGAAAATCGCCAACATACAGCTGACCCGCCACCTTGAAGACAACAACATCTTAGACCCATCCCAGTCCGGATTCAGACGAAACCACAGGACCGAGACAGCCCTCATCGCCGCCACAGACGACATCAGGCGGAAACTTGACAACGGCGAAACTTCAGCCCTCATCCTTCTGGATCTGTCAGCCGCCTTTGACACGGTCTGCCACCGCACACTAAGAACACGCCTCCAAGAAGCCAGAATCTAGAAAAAAGCCCTGGACGGAACCACGTCCTTCCTCTCCGGCAGAACACAGTCTGCCCACTCTTCCGATCCGAAGCCACTGACATCATCTGCGGCGCCCCACAGGGATCCTCCCTCAGCCCGACCCTGTTCAATGTCTACATGGCCCCCCTCGCACAAGTGGCCCTCCAGCGCGACCTGAACATTATCTCCTACGCTGGCAACACCCAGCTCACCTCTCACTCACCAAGGACCCGCACGCCACCAAAGCCAACCTCCACAAGGGAATGAAGGCCGTTGCCGAGTGGATGAGGAGCAGCCGCCTAAAACTGAACTCGGGACAAGACGGAAGTCCTCATCCTTGGCCCCACCCCCTCTGCCTGGGACAACTCCTGGTGGCCGACCACACTGGGAACAGCGCCAACACCCACGGACCTTGCACGCAACCTAGGATTCATCCTCGACTCCTCCCTCTCCATGTCAAAGCAGGTCAACTCTGTCTCCTCCTCTTGCTACAACACCCTCCGCATGCTCCACAGGATCTACAAGTGGATCCCGACCGAAACCAGAAGAACGGTGACCCAGGCCCTCGTCAGCAGAAGACTGGATTACGGTAACGCACTTTATGCAGGAATCCCGACCAAACACCTACAACGGCTGCAGCGCATCCAGAACGCCTCCGCCCGCCAGATCCTCAACATCCCTCGACGCAGCGGCATCACCTCCCACCTAAGAGACTGCTCTGGCTCCAAGTCAACAGGAGGATCACCTTCAAGCTCCTCACCCTCACACACAAAGCACTTCACTACACCGGACCAGCCTACCTGAACAACAGACTCAATTTCTACACCCCCGCCCGCCAACTCCGCTCAGCCTGCCTCGCCCTCGCCGCCGTCCCGTGCATCCAACGAACAACCTATGGTGGCAGATCCTTCTCCTTCTTAACCGCCAAGACCTGGAACACCCTCCCCACCCATCTGTGGCAGACCCAGGACCTGCTCACCTTCAGGAAGTTCCTCATGACATGGCTCTTCAAACAGTAGCAGCAGCACCCCCCCAGTGCATTGAGACCCTCACAGGTAAGTAGTGCACTTTACAAATTCACTTATTGATTGATTGATTGAACCCTATTACCTGAAGTGAGAGACTGTGGGACCCTGTCGTGATTTCGAGATGGACACCCCGAAAGGGATGTCAGACCACTGCGAGCTGGAGTGTCTGCGTGCAGGAACCTCAGCATCTCCCATCAGTGTGTTAGCATGGAAGGAAGTGAGAGACTGTGGGACCCTGTCTTGGTCTTGAGACGGAAACCCCGCAAGGGATGTCAGACCACTGCGACCTGGAGTGTCAGCGTGCAGGAACCTCAGGATCTCGCGTCAGTTTGTTAGCATGGAAGTCTTTCTCCTCTGCCTGCTCCTTCAAACATATGGTGTTAATATACCCAAAGTGGTACCCTCAGGGGTTGTACCTGTGTCATGCAGGACTTAGGATGACAGAAGGAATGACCCTTATACATAGTTATTATGCAGGAGACTGTAGTCCTGCTGAGTTTTTAACAATCCTCATGCATAATAGAAGAGGCCAGTTTTCAGGGAAAACCCTAGGTTCTGTAAGCAGTATTGTAACTAGGTAAAAGGTCAGTCCCAAGAACTGTTATATAGTGTAATGGTAGGGGAGAATTTAGGTGAATGGTTAGGTGAGTACCTGAGCCTATATTGGGGTACCTTAATGAAAACATAACACCCAATCGTCACCTGACTGGATGACATACTAAAAATGATAACGTACATCTAAGTGTTGTACGCAAACAACTAATAAGTCTCAAAAATTTTGTTTAAAAAGTGTAAAAGTATTTATCAAAAAATCCCAAAATATATATTGCAGGTGATAGAAGTGTGCACTAAACTATGTTGCTATAAATAGTTCAAACAATAAGTGACTGAAAGCCATGCATGTTAGAAAAAGTACCTATTTTTTAGAATTCTAAATTTGATTTTTTTTTTTAAAAGCTGAATTTTCTAAGCATATGACAAACCAAATGTTTATGTGTCCTGGCTGGGAGACGCAACATCACTGTTGCCTGCAATCGCAGGCGACGGTCCCTGCAACAACTTGCAGATCAGGTCAAACAAGCACAGATGTTCCTCCGAAGTTTTCAGTTCCGCTGCTGGGGACGCCAGTATGACAACCAAAAGGAAAAAACAAGACAACCCTACTCAATACGGAACCAGGGCTATTCTCCATCTATGTATGCTTATATACAACTCCGAATACAGCAATTGAGCCGCTACATGGGCCAAATTCTAGAAACATATTCCTTGCTTCCCTAGATGTCCCTAACATTATAGGTCCTTAAGAGACCCTACAGCCAATATAGGGTCGAAACGCAGTCGACGGAATAAAGAAAAGCAAAACATTGAAATTATACTCTATCATTGTATAGGGACTATGTATTCGTAAAATATGGAATCTTGGTTGCTTTCTGAAACAAAAAGCCTTTGAAACCTTGTAAATATTGTCACACAACATCACTTATGTTATTTAGGTTCATATTTCACTTGGGACACCGTACACAACTGTAAATACTTTTTTGCTATGTTCATAAATTTTGAATATTAATTTCTAATTTACTTTTGAATACAACTATAGAACAACGGGGTCAGTGTATGTGTGTTCCTTTCTCTTTGACATCACTTATAACCCCTGGCTACATGCGGTTTTCGCTTTGCCTTTCCAATCATTATTAAGTATATATTCCACAGGAACCACTGTTTTTCTTAAAAATATATATGACTACCAAGGCCTGAGTATTTGTTGAGGTACCGGTATCCGTTCCGATAGGAGCTTTTGCATCCTGCGTTGGCTCTAACAATGCAGACATCAATATTGGAAATTTGGAATACTCTAAGCACACTGCAGAACACGGGCCATAATTGGATACAGTAAACGCATCAACGTTCGGTGCCGCAACTGATGGAAGTGTTAGGCAGAGGTCTGTTGGAAGCCGGATTCCCAGTCCCGCACCACTGTCACCAAATACGAGGTTAGGCCAAGTAAGGACACCATTTGAGAGAGGCCTGCTCACCCCCTTAGTAGCTTGGAACAAGCAGCCAGGCCAATCTCCAAGGCACGAGTGTACAGTATGTGCAGAACTTTCTCAATGGGCCTCAGCAGCTCAGCCTGGCAGCTGAGCTCCTCCGGGGCTGAAGGTCTGGGCTGCGACTGTTAGGACAATAGCCTTGATCATTCAGCATCAAGTAACCCCCATTTGAAAGTCACTTGAACACCGGATTAATCACAGCAGCTGGGGAACCTTTCAAGTGGCAGGATAAGTTAGCAACTGAACCATTACATGGCCCCTGAAGCATGATATCCTGACATATCAGAGATCCACTTAAAGAGTTCTCACAGTGTGTACCACTTAGTAACACTTCCATGTCCCCGTTCCTGCATCAAAATCTGTATGGCAATTCCCAAGATTCCTTGATGCATTCCCTACCCATCGCTTCATATCTGCTCGCCTGTTGTTGTTCGAGGCTATACTGAAACTGGAATGTTGTGACCTGTAGTGTTATATGGCCATGAATAAACCATTCTGTGGATGGTGATTCTGCCTCAGTAAAATATCACTTACCAAGTTTTTCAATACACAGCACTGTATATTTTGCTCCTGTTTGTGTCATAGTTATCTGCTTTGCAGTTAGATTGTATGCAGAAAATAGGGGTGTACCATTGAAAAATCGCCAAGGCACACAACTAGCACGCAATGATTGCAGCGTCCAGCTTAATAACATAATAGAACATAGTTGAGATTGTCCTTTTTGTAGAATGGATAAGCCTTGTTCAGGTATATCAATAGTAGAAGATACAATGTTGGCCAGTGAATAAATCCTGGATGTTAATGTCGTCATGCCATTGTCAACTACAGCTGACGCTTTTTCTAGGTTAATTCTATCTATTTCATAAAGTCTCTCCACAGCTACTTGTTGAGATATCTTCCAGATTTCATTATAGACAGCGTAATAGAACTGTTTTTGACATGGCTTTCGGGGGCCTAATAAACAATCCCTTAGATCCACCTCATCTGAGAGTAAGTATAATTGCTGTTCACCTGGTACAGTATTGAGGTTTTTAGCCAATCGAGGCACAACTTCCCAACACTGCATGATGTCATCCACCCCGATGTTCTCTTTGTACATATCGTGGGTGCGGCCTATGCATACTAACCCCTTCGGACCCGATTCACAAAAGTAATCTGAGACAAAATCCTAACTTTACGACTTTTGGTATTCATAAAAGGCATTTAGTAGTAGTAAAGTTAGGATTCCTAACTTTAACACTACTAAACTGAGAACAATCCTAACTTTATGACTTTCAGTAATCACAAAAGGCATTTAGTAGAAGTAAAGTTAGGATTCCTACCTTTACTACTACTAAATGCTTTTTATGAATACTGAAAGTCATAAAGTCCGAATTTTTCTCAGTTTAGTAGTAGTAAAGTTAGGAATCCTAAATTTACTTCTACTACTAAATGCCTTTTGTGAATACTGAAAGTCGTAAAGTTAGGATTTTGACTCAGATTACTTTTGCGACTCTGGCCCTTCGGTTGTACCCTTGAATCTTGATTGACATCTGTTTGTGTCTGTGGGCAAAACTAACCATCCCTTCCAATTATGGTCTGAAGTAATATACTGTATGATGTCATGTATTGTATCCCCTCCACGTGATGTAAAATTGATGTGTGACGGTGTGGGAATCTGAGCATTTTTAAATCCTTGTTCTTAGCTAGTCCAAGACAGGAAGTCTGTTGCACAGTGCCATTCAGAAATATTATCTGCTGTGGAATGAGGCACACTCTAAATAGTGCTTCTGTTCCCTGAACTTGCCATTCCGTAGAACTCCAGACGGATTTTGTGTCTATAGTGTCCTTCCATGAGTCCAAACCCTGTTCAGACAGTTGGGAAATAAAGGATGCAGAATATATCTGTTTGGTGTTAGTATTTTTTTCTGTGCAGTTGTAGGTGCACACTTATAATAATATGAGGGTGGGTCAGAAGTGGTAAACCCTAAAAAATAAGAAATTTCTGTGCAAACATGTTTTAACTTCCATTTGGTGGTGTCGGGCAATGTTTCCATTGGTGTTATGTGAAACATTTCTGTGGGACACTGGCTTTGTGTTAAAAGTGATGACCATAATGTTTGTAAGAGTACATAGTGTCATAGTCCGAAGTGTCTTATAACATTTCAGTGCTTGAAAATGCAGTGGATTGTTCTAAATCAGACAACATATTATTTACAGTCTCAAAATCCCAATCATCAGAAAATGTACTGGAGGTAATGATATAATTGAGAGAAATTTTAAATAAATGTGGTATTTTCAAAAGTTCAGTGGGGACAAATACATCATATTAAACCTTCTCCCAAACTATACCATCAACTGTAATTTTAAAAGAAAAAAGGTCTCTCTGTTCATGATGAGATGATGTATGAGGTTTCAGGACCAAGTTCACATTTGATACAGCAGAGTGTTCTGGGAGATAGTTTGCCTTTATGAGTAAGCAAAGCACAGTAACTAGGCCTCCAGAACGGAAAAAACAATATTCCACTTATGATCCAGAGCTGGAGCCAGGGTGATACTAAGTGAGTCTTTTTCAGAAAAGTGTAAAAAACATACATTTGTTGCTTATGGGAAACTGAAGCTGGCGTTGTCTTTGGTTCACTGGGATCAATTGAGATGGTATCAAAATCAATGAAGTAGCAACATGCAGTTCGATCTATCTTTGGTAGCTCAGCATGTTTTGTAGAACCGATAGGTGTCTCTTGTCGAGGCGTATTGATGTAGACATCGGTGTTAGGCCGAATTGGTATTTGTCTTTCATTTGTGCTTTCAAGTTCTGTTTCAAGAGGAACGAGTTCCATTTCATTGTTGGATATTCCATCATTTTGTATTGGTGACTCTTCAAATGTTATAAGTCTTTCTGTCTGAGCTCCCTGTATGGTAGAAAGACGAGAGCGTCAAGAGGCCTACTCATAAGTATTGGCCACATAGTGTGGTTTGATCAGATCAATTGAGACAAATCTCTTTTCGTGTTGCTGGGAATAGGCATTAGAAGTACTGTTCATATTCCTTGGACTGCTAGGGCAGGTACAGGCTTTTTGTATGATGGCCCAAATTATTTCTTGACCTCGATCTTTCACTGACCAGATCCCTGACTTTTGGGGTCCAGACAGGTCTGGCCGTGACTAATTTGACTTCCCCAGTGCTGGTAAATTTTACTTGCACGTTGCTTAGTAGTGCCCGGGTTTCATTCAGATCCTGTAAAATAGCCAAACGTTTATTAATATCAAGTGGTTTATCATCTGCAATTGTGCTTTCAAAATTTGAGATCAGGTAGCCACATTCTTGTTGCAAATAGGACCTCGTAAGGAGTGACACCCCCTAGAGATCTTCTTGGCATGGTTTTAAGGGCTTGTTGGACCGCATACAAGTGATTGACCAAACTACCACCCAAACCTAATACTCCTGCTGTTAAAGATTGCTTTAAATCTCAGTTTTTCCTCTCCACAACTGAATTTCCCTCGGGATGGTATGAAGAGGAGTGCAATGCTACACCAAAACCTTCCATGGCTTCCTTGGAAGTCCTAGAGCTAAACGTGTGTCCACTGTTATAATGTAATATGCCAGCGGTGTATGTCCCTATAAAGACCAGCAAATCTTTTATACCAGTTTGAGCATTAGCTGAGCACTGAGACCATGCCCATAGGAATCTATAGCATGAATCCACTGCTACCAAGATATACTTGTAAGCCCCATCCAATTGTAGGGGGCCGCAGTGGTACAAATAGACGCAAACGAGTGGTATGTCTGATATTAGTAATGGTGTCCGAGCTTGAAGTGCTACGGTGGAACCCTTCATCTACTGAAAGAGGTCACACATTAAGACAAAATTCTTTGTCTGTTTAATAAGTCCTGGCCACCAATAGCGCTGTTTCAACATTAAAATTGCAGCTGCAACCCCTGAGTTTGCAGAACCTAGACTCTCGTGTACAGCTAGTATTAACCCCTATCTGCGATCCATGTTTGATATTACTCTATCCCCCACTCCTGGAATCTGAGCATACAGAATGTTATTTGCATCTAACTTGTAGGAGTAATTGAGTGGAAAACATTTCAGTAAGACTGAGCTGTTTTTGCGTGAATCAATGACAGCTACCAAAGTCGGAGAAAAAAAAACTTTATTCGATTGCTTTTTCCGACAATCATTAAAGCACATAGAAAAAAAAAAAGAACACAAAATTCATTACACAATATAAGATTAAAAATATAAAATATACAATTAAATACAAAGATCAAATCTTAAGAATAATATTCATTTGCTCTTTAAAATCTCAATGATTATATTACAATGCATTTCCTGTGGCAGAGTACTTTCTTTAAAAACATTGTTACCCTCCAAACTCTATGGTCATTATCCAAGAACTGTAATACCATAAACGCCGGTCGACATTGTCTGATCCCCAAAGTTTTTTAAATTGTGACAATCCCTACCTTCCCTAATTCAGTATAAAATCTACAAAATAAAACAAGATGAATGGTGGATTGTTCTGAATGGTCATCACAAGGACACAATTGCATCTCCCTCGGCCCAGTCGTTCATTTTTGAAAAACGTACAAGTTTATGAAAGATCTGGGGCCTGAATCTAGTCAGTAAAAAACCTATCATAACCACCAGGTACCATTATTAAATAGGGTTGTATACTAAAAGTTGTTAAAATCATCTGGTTATACTGGACAGTGGGTTTTGTGATCTCTGCCAATATTCTAAGTGTATCTAAAAACAGCAGGCCCTCTCTTTATAGCTCCTTTCTCGTGACCCTCAGCATGGTACTCCACTCAGTAAAATATTCTATATGACCTAAATCATGCATAAAATCTCGGATGTACCTTAACCAGGGGAAAGTTAGAGCCCCTTCCAGTTTGAAACTATCCCTCACAATGTCCTGGTTTAACCTTGATTCTGTCTTTGTCCAGATCTTGTGCCATAAATGAATGGGCTCCATTTTTATGGGGTCAGATATGTATGATAAACCCAACTCAGTGTGGCAGACATAAGAAGATGTACTACTCAGTACTGCCTGAGTATATCGTACACAAATGTTTCCTCAGTTTGTAAAGGACTTACATCAACAAAACCCCACTCCCCGGCGACGTACATGGCCGTGGAGATACATTGTGCTTTATAGATCTGGATGAGCTCTGCTGGCGGCCTCCAGCCCACTCGACCTCGGACCTAGGGAAACCGGTTCGAGTCTCAGTAATGTCGCTAAACCTCCTGTGATTCTGGGCAAATCAGGTAATCTCCCCGTGCCTAACAAACTTAATGTGTGTCCTTGTGTAACTAACTGGTGCTATCTATGTAAAACGCTCTGATACCCAGTTCGGGTCAAGTTTGCGCTATATAAAACTCTGTAAAAAAAAAGTATGAAGGGCACTTGTTGTCCTTTAAAACGCTAGTTTTTTTGCTAATATTGCCTGGGCCATTTTGGTCAAAAAGTGTTCCGAGATATGAAAATCGCTTTGTGTGCCCTATCTTCTTGCTTGTCTGCCCATCGACAAACATATCCCTACACCTCTGGCTACCACAGCCACACCTCATTATAGAAGTTTTCAAGGCATTTATTCTAAGGCCAAGATTACTCATGAAAGCAGAGAAACTATCTAAAACGTTCTGCAGTCCTACTTGTGTGCGTGACATCAGGACTGCCTTGTCTGCATATAGGAGGTCAGGTATTGGGCATCTAGCTATTTGGGGGAAATCTTGACGATCTTTAATCAGAACCTCGCCCAGGCAGTTGATGTGAAGGTTAAAAAGAAAGGGGTCTAGAACGCCTGGACCTCACTGTATAAGCATATAAGAAAGTGAATAATTTGTGCGCCCACCCCCATAGCCTCAAGGATCTCCCAGAGCGTACCATGCCTCACACAATCAAAGCATTTGGGGCAGATTTATGAAGGCCTTGCGCCGCGTCACTTTATTTGACGCAACGGCGGCGCAAACAGTGCGCCCTATTTACAACGTGACGCATCTAGGAGATGCGTCACGTTGTAAAGCCCTGCGCCATAAGGAGGCGTTCCTGCGCAGGGGGGGCGTTCCTGCGCAGGAACGCCTCCTAAAAGTGGCTGAGTGAAATCTATGAGATTTCACTCGGTCACTTTCAGGACAATGCTGCGTCAAAACCCTGCGCCTGCTTGAAGCAGGCGTAGGTCTTGACACAGCATTGTGGAGATGGGGCACCCTCGAGCCTTGCTGGAGCTGCGTCGCGCTTGCGACGCAGCTCCAGCAATGCGCCACTTTTACGGCACAGATGTGTCACGCATCTGTGCCATTTTTGCCCCATGGTGCGCCGCATTATAAATGCGGCGCATCATGGGTGGCGGAGAAGCGGCGCAGGATGACTGGCGCATCCCTGGGGATGCGCCAGTCATCATAAATCTGCCCCTTGATGTTTAATTGTGCCACCTTTTGATTCTTTAAACCCATTTTGACCCCAGTAGGGGATATATTTGTTGTGTGACTGAACACAATAAAAAGAATCGCACACAATCCCTCAGAGGAATTCCTGATCCTTATGTATTTGTTTCAGTAATAAGGCTTTTACTTCTGCCAGCTGAGCCGTAGAGTTTCCTAGAAACTGTGTCTTTGTGTTCTGCATATGACACAGTGCTGTTTGCTGTTTACTACCTTCGGCCGGCTGAGCAGATCCGTCAGTGTAAATAATGTTCTCATACTGATCTAGAGGCAATATTTCATTTGGGAGTTGATATTCTTGTTCATATTGCAGGAATGCCAGTGCCTTTAGACTCAGGACATATCGGTATTCTACATCCGTTGCAGGGGGAAAATCATCCCATTGAATCCATCTTGGATGTAAGGCTTTAGCATTTACACCGCTTGCCTTTGTAGCAGCCTCTAAGGCTGGTGCTGGAGTTACAAAAATTATTAGTTTCCCCAGAGCCAGTCCTCCTTCTCTTACTACAGCGGTCTGTACTACTGTCAGTCTTTTTTTTCTATAACAGCTAAGCTCATTTCCGCATTTGTCTACAAGTGGGATTTGTATGCTATGGGTACCGTTTCTCCTTCATTGGAAGGTTAGTTAAGTGTACCCAGATTGACCCACTACCACACGGATCACCAAGTTGCGCACATTTAGGCATGTCTGCAAGTGATATGAAGTGATCGTGAGAGCTTGTAGGGAAAGAAGGATATCTGTGTTCCTGAGTCCAATGCATAACTTAGAAATCAGGTCTCATTAAGTCATAAAAAGTTTTTACTTTTTCTGCGTAATCCAAAATGTATGTTCTGCCAAAATTTTTAAATCCCAATATAGAATGTACGTTTTTCAGCAATTTAGAGGTTAGAACAATGCACAATTTTCTAAAAAGTTTGCTGCCAGGCTTTTTCCTTCACTCGATAACTCGTATCCCTAAAATAGGACAATGAGTTGGCCTATTTTTGATTTTTTAAACTTGAATTTGCAGCGCTCATGGCGAACCCCAAAATGATGTTGCTCACCCTGGACAAGTGATCCATTAAATCATTATCCGTCAGATGAATATGATCTACACAGGACAATGCCTCTTCATCCAAATTCTTAAGCAACTCTGTTACACTAGCGGAGTACAACCCAGAGCTATTCTTATACCTTTGGGGGAGTAAAAAAACTTGACGCTGAGAACCTACCGCTGAAAATGCGCTTAAATACCTGCTTTCAGGTGCTATATTTTAACAGAAAAATCCATTTGAGAAATTTAGTTTCATTTTGGTAATTTTCTGCACATTATTATTCGTTAATGCAGCTCTATGTGCATTCTGTACTGCAAATGCATTTTTTCAGATATCTGTTGTCTAAAACTAAACGGGATGAATATCGGGTTTAATTACGGGAAACCCAATTCACGAAGGATGATTCATGAAGGGGTTGCAAGTTTTAATGACCCCCTGGTATTCAAGTTGATCTAAGATCTCCGGGACCTGTTTTTTCCCTTCTTGTTTTAGTGGGTATAGTCTCTGTGGAGTTGGAGTAGTTTTTACTGGGATTGTATGGTGAGGTGACTCGGCATCCCACACAACATGATTACAATATAAGGCTGGAGCAAGGGCTTTTGCCCACTTCTGCGCATATGTCTGTTTTAAGTATATTTGAATGAGGTCGGACAAGGCCGGTAAAATTACTGTTTCTCCCTTTGGGCAATCCATAACAATTTCAGTTGGCCAATCTATCTCAGCTGGAAGGATGTCATAGATAAAAGTCAGGTTCTCCCAAAAGAGACCTTTCTTTTTTCAGGGTTTGTCCCCCTCCATTTGGAGTGTTATTTTATGTAACCTATGTGGGACATTTACACTTGTACCAGGTGTTTCCGCCGTGATATGCTCATTCAACTCCGCTCTCACCAGATACTGGTTAGCTATTGTTACTTCTGATGTGCTGTCTAGCATCATCAGAGTCCATTCCCCATTCAGACGTTGAATCCTCAGAATTCTGGGCATGTATAACTTTTAGTGCTGCTACTTTCTTCTTTTTAAATTGAAGTTTTGATTTTGGCTTCTCATCTTTCTTTGAGGTATAATTTGAAGTGTGTGTCGTGTCTCTGGACTTTGTACACTCTTCTTGTTTGTGTTCTGACCGTCCTTCTCTCTCACAGTTTCTTGGTGAACCCTGAAAGGAACAAGAGGAATGTGTATCAGTACCCTGGTACCTGTCAGGTTTTTTAATGTTATCACGGTTCCTAAGGTTGTGCCTCCTTTCGGAGGGCTCCTGTTTAGGAGACCCACCACTGGATTGTGATCTATTTTCTCTATACTTTTTTTTAATTGTTATTATCCCATTTCTTTTTTTTAAAATATGGTTCTTGCTTGGTGTTATCCTTTTCAGGACCCCAAGTGAGTTGGGGTTCTATTGCTCTAGCTCCCAAACTATCGCTACCTAATTCAGAATAGGTGTCTTCAATAATTTTAGGTAATTCACATTCCTGTTGTAAAGGAGTGAAATCCCTCAGGGGATGATGTATTGCCACTGCTGCTGCATCCCCCTTAATGTTAGCTAGTATGATAGCTGATACCTTGGTAAAATGACCTAAAGATGTCATCCCTAAGTTCAGAGCAGGTTCTGCTCCATACTCATAATGTATTTGTCTTAATACGTCTGGTATTACTGCTAATGACGGGATTCTATGAGTTCTGATATATATTGCAGCAAAAACTCTACCCCAAGAGTTTCATTTGGGAGCTATCCCCATAGGCAAGCAGATTATTAACATTCTGGGGCAGATTTACGACTTCTGGCGCATCTCTGCTAATCAGCAGAGATGCGCCAGAAGAGTTGCGACCCCTCTGCCCACCTTTGCGCCACCACTGATGCGCCGCGTTTACAATGAGGCACAACGTGGCGCTCGGATGGGCAGATGCGTGACGCAGCCCCGGCGCAAATACGGCGCATTGCTGGAGTTGCGTCGCAATGGCAACGCAGCTCCAGCAAGGCTCGGATGAGCCCTATTTCTAAAATGCTGCGTCAATCTTTATGCCTGCTTCAGGCAGGCGCAGGGTTTTGACGCAGCATGGTCCTAAAAGTCTTGTAGATTTCATTTCACTCAGCCACTTTTAGTAGGCGTTCCAGTGCCGGAAGGCCCCCTCTACGCCAGAACGCCTACATGTGAGGCAGGGCTTTACAACATGACGTATCTCCTAGATGCGTCACATTGTAAATGCACCGCAGCATGGCGCTGGCTTTGCGGCGCCGCTGCGTCACAAAAGAGACGCAACAGCGGCGTAAAAGATGCACAAGGGGCTTGTAAATCTGCCCCTCTGTGTTTTTCTTCAGGGCTTGTGTGTGGAAATACTGCTTCTAGCTATGTTATTTTTTAGCTATCCAGAATGGCATTTGCTCACGTTTAGTGGGTATCTTACCCATAACTGCATGGAGCATTTGTAGTGTTATATTAGTTGTAGATCCCTGAATTTGTCCTGTTTATGTAGCTCATATTGGCTGAAGTGTGAGAGTTCTCATCCCGAAATGTGTCAGATTTCTCTAAAGTTTTATTATTTCTTTATGAAGTAGACATAAGGCTACTGGCATTGAGTCAATGTCTGGATGCGGTGTGTAAGCAAAGTGGCTCCATCTCTTCCGAGCAGACCTAGTCTTACTTTGCCTTTTGTGATAGGGATGGCGCCTTGCAACCAGTTTTTGTGCTCCTGATAGGTGAGCAGAACTTCAATGTCCTCATACGGACAGTATTCATCTGGTGTTTCATCTTCAGTGTAAGAATGAAATCTGTGTGATTGTGCATCTGCTTGTGGGAATTTAGCCCAAAGTAGAATCCTCTGTTCTATATGATTTGTGAGCCTCAATCACGAATAGAACTGTCCCACACATGGCTGTAGCTCCATAGTCTGCTAGTTTTATAGTAAGGGCATGTCTAACATCTTCTGAAATGTTGATTTCATTTTCCTTTCCTTCTTCCCTATCTGTGGCTTGTTGTGCTCGCACAGTGGTGTCTTTGTCAGCCATTGTTGACAAAGGTTTTCATGCAAGAGCTTCAAGGAAACTGAGATAAGGTTTCATGCACAATAGGAACTGTGTGTCCTTCAAGCTTGATAAACCTACAGCCAATATATAGGATATGCGTACTCAGCTGTGGGGGATAGTTCCCTTCCCACTCCAGATGCCTCTGGGGAAATGTGCGTAGGAGTCTCTGAGAAAATCACAAATGAACTACTCAGATTTGACCGTTAAATAAGTACCAAACCGACGTTGGCGGTGCCATGTCATGTAGTTCCTATTAACATATATAGGATCCTTGCGTTTAGACAGCATAGACTGTGGGATTAGTGTTCAGAGTCAGACTGATTCCAGACACCCCCACTGAGTACGTTCGCCTGTATCCCGGCTAACCCACAGTGCCGTTAGAAACCCTTCTTACCAAGCGCAGAATAGTTCTTGGCAACTATCGAACATGGCAACTCTGTCACATCAGGGATCATGGAAACAGTGCAATACATTTTGCTCAGTCACCTGTGCTCACTTTGTCACAGAGAGATACACAGAATAAACAGTGGGTACATTTTTCAATAAGCATTTATTGAACCAAGTCCATTCTAGTGTCAAATAGATGAGCTGGAAACACCAATTAGACAGAAACAGATATAAACGATTAGAAGCACCAAAAGAGTAAAAGGATTGTATATTTCTACCATCGTGCCAAAACAATTAATACAGGCGAATACATAAAATACATGACAGTAGTAAATGCGTACTCCTGCAATGCGACCCTACCTAGATGTACCTTGGTGTACCTAGCATGTATGTTGGTGTAAAGCCAAGAATTCCTCTAGGATAAAGTCAAGCCCATTACCTGAAGTGAGAGACTATGCAACCCCATCTGGGTCTTGAGATGGATCTGTGTGCAGGAACCTCAGCATCTCGCAACAGTGTGTTAGCATGGAAGACTTTATCCCCTGCCTGCCCCAGCAAGGATATGGTGTTTATATACCCAAAATGGTACCCTCAGGGGTTCTACCTTGCTGTTTCATGTCAGACTTAAGTTGACAGAAGGAATGACCCATATACATAGTTATTATGCAAGAGATGGCAGTCCTTCTGAGTTTTCAAGAAACCTCATGCATAATGGATGAGGCCTGTTTTCAGGGAAAACCCTACATCCTGTAAGCAGTTCTTTAACTAGGTAAAAGGTCAGTCCAAAGAGGCATAATGGAAGGGGATAATATAGATATTTGTATCTGTATTTTTGGCATTTGTAGAGCGCGTAGCTACCCGTAGGCGTCCCAGCGCTGAAGGAGTACGAAGGGCAAAATGGGGGAAGTCTATATGAACAGGCAGGTCTTCAGTTGTTTGCGGAATTTCAAATGGCCATGTTCACTCTGTAGGCGTAGTGGGAGGGAGCTCCATAGTTTGGAGACGTTGAGTGAGAAGAGCCTACCTCTGCTTCTGGCCTTTTTTATTCTGGGAATCATTGCAAGGTGGAGCTCATTGGAGCGAAGTGACCTGTTGGCTCTGTATGGGAGAATCGTGTCCCTGATGATTAGGGCTCTGTGTTTATTTAGGGATTTTTGTGCAATGCAGAGGGCTTTGAAGTTTATTCTCTGCTGGACTGGTAGCCAATGAAGAGAGTGTAGAGCTGGTTTTGCTGAACAGCGAGCGGGGTATTGGTTAGCAGCCTTGCGGCCCAGTTCTGTATAATCTGTAGCTCGGAAGTGATTTCTTTGGGGGCACCTAAATATAGGGCATTGCCATAATCCAATCTGGACAGGATGAGGGCCTGAGTGACTAATCATTTTGCAAGTGGGGGGAGGAGGGAGATGATTTTCCGAATAATTCTGGCCAGGCCATAACATGAGGCAGCTGTCTTTCTTGCCTGGGTTTTGAAGGTGAGGTTCTTGTCTAGCCATATTCCTAAGATTTTTATTTCTGTTTTGGGGGTTGGCGGTGATCCCATTTAGAGTGGCCAGAGCATGTTTAGATCGATGCTTGAATGGTCGCCTAATATTATGAGTTCGGTCTTCTTTCTGTTGAGTTTAAGATGGGAGAGACTCATCCATTTTACTACTTCCTCCAGGCAGAATTGGAGGTCCTTGACTTGTTGGCAGGGGTGGCTCAGGGCTACGACCAATTGCGTGTCGTCAGCATAGGTCACCGCATGGATTCGGAATGGGGACACTATCTCTGCCAAGGGGGCCATATAAACATTAAAAAGGGTGGGGTTAAGTGAGGAACCCTGTCGCACAAATTTTGCGAGGTGTGGTTGTCTTGGAAGACCTGGAAGGACCTGCCCTCAAGAAATGACTTCGGCCATTTTAGCGCTGTTCCAGACACTCCTGCCCTCTTGAGACCGTAAACCAGGAGGGGGTGATTGACCGTGTCAAATGCAGCGCTAAGGTCCAGGAGGATGATTGCGGCTGTTCCTCCTGCGTCCAGGATTTTCCTTGTTTCCTCCACCACTGACAAAATAGCGGTTTCCGTCCCCTGGCCGGGGCGGAAACCGGGTTGAGAGGGGTGGAGGGCACCATTATTTTCGAGGAATGCTGAAAGGGCACGATTGGTGTGGTTTTTGTTATTTTACTGATGCATGGCAGTGGAGAAATGGGTCAAAAGTTGGCCAATCTGTGGGGTTCAGATTAGGTTTTTTCAGGAGGGCACGGACCATTGCTTTTTTCCACTCAGTGGGAACCGTACCAGAGTTGAGGGAGGTGTTAATTAGTTCAGTGGCCATAGGGGCAATGGTGGATCCAGCCAGTGACAGGATATTGGGGGAGCAGGGTCTAGGGGCAAGACACTTTTTAACCACTTGGATGCTAAGGTACATCCACCTCTTCCCATTGACTTTCCATTGAAACCAATGGAAACTCCATGACGAGCTGGGCTCGTCATGAGCGTCGAAGGGGTTAATGAGGATAGTAGGGTGAGGAAGGAGTCATGAGTTAAAGGAGGGAATGACCTAAGTTCTGGTTTGTCGGGTTGCGGGTCCTCATTCATGTATGCGTGAGGGTTAATCAGGACTTTTTGAGGAAGATGAGTGAGGATGTTCTGGATTTTAGAGTGAAAGCAGTTTACCAATTCAGTGCATCGGTGGTTAGAGGAGTCGGGGGATGCTGGAGGGCCAGGGTTCTTCATTAGTTTAGTGGCGATATGGGAAATTTCTCGGTGGGAGTTGCTTGCAGCTAGAATCTTTCCCTCGTAGAAGGAGGATTGTGCATTTTTAATTTCCGATTTATATTCTTGTTTTTTTGTGGGAGAAAAGTCTCCTCTCCATCTTCTCTCAGTTTTTTTGCAAAGCTGGCTTAGGGTATGCAGATTAGGTGTGTACCATGGAGAGTGGTGGAGGCCCGTTTTCCTTTGGGCTGAGACTTTAGGTTGAGAGAACCCTCGATCCATTGTGAAAGTTTTTATTGTTTATTGGAGGGTCCATGGTGGGGCTGGGTTGTGATCTGTTCAGTTCCTGTATCCATTTCTCTACAGGTAATTTGGACCAGAGTCTAATTAAAGAGCGCGCCGGGGGAGGCAGGGTGTTGTATGGGGGGGTGTCCAGAGAAGAGGGATTAGGAAATGGTCAGTCCATGGAAGGAGGGAGGGCTTGTGCCCAACCAGATTTCCGAGGTTAGAAAAGATTGCGTCGAGAAGGTGGCCTTTTCCATGGGTGGGGAGTAAGACCTTTTGAAGAAGTTGGAAGGATGCTAAGTCCTGGGCTAGTTCTGTGGCGAGTGAGGCTGCGGGGTCATTAAAGTGTAGGTTATAATCCCCCAGACGGGTGAAGTTTGCTGTACAACTCGCGAGGGTACTGTTTCTAGTAGTGACTTTGCAAACTGTCCTGAAGTTCCTGGAGGACGATAGACAAGAATGCCTGTAAGTGTGAGGGAGGGGGTAAAATTGATCACAAAATGGGTGTTTTCACAGTCCGATAGCGGGCTGTCAATCAGACGACAGGTTAGGTGATCTTTATATATGATGGCATTTCCTCCCCCCTATCCTGATTCTCTATCTACTCTTTGGATGGAGTATCCTGGAGGTAGGGCTTGGACTATGTTTGGGTCTGTACAGGTTCAGCCACGTTTCTGTAAGAAAGAGTACTTCAGGGTCCTCTTTGCTTAGCAGCATTGAGATTTCAGTTCCGTGTTTTGGTAGGGATCTGCAGTTGAGCAGGAATAGTTTGTAAATTGTGCTACAACAGGGATGAGGGGCCAGAGGAGAGGGAATCTCAAAATGACAGTGTGGCTATCTGTTTTGGGAGCTTTGGATTGATATAGAATGCGAGCTTTGTTGCTCCGGCGGTTTATTCATGGTTTTCAGCAAAGTACTGGAATACTTGTACCGGTAGTGGGGTGCGGAAGCAGGGGTTCTGGCCCCTGGCCCGTTTGCACATGGACGGGTGCAGACGGGCTTGCCATTGGTGCACCTTCGGCGCGCCAGTGGCGAGTCCACTGCACGCGTCCGCTGCACGCGTCCGATGCGCGTTTGAAATGGCATCTGTATTTATGTGGATGTGAGTTGGGACCTAGACTGCCAACTCAAGTTCCACCGAAAGTGTCTCGGGCCAGGCTTTCCTCCACAAAAACGAGATTTCTCGCGGTGGACCGGGGAGAGTGCCCTTCATGGAAGCAGGTGAGTGATTTTAAAAATATGCCAGGGGTTAAAAACTAGTAATCAGTTTTTAAAACAGTAACAAATGACGCAAGTACAATTTAAAAATGCTGGTGTGAGACTCGCAATCAGTCTCGAGCACTAAGCAGGAGGAGCCGGCAGAGTTTACACAGCGTTATTTAGCAGTTATCAGATTCACTCATGCGTGCACAAGCAAGTAGGCAGAGTGACAGGTGAAGTCCAAGGCGGACTGCGAGGAACTCAATAACTTCCGGCCCCTTCTCCCCTTCCCGGCAAAGGTCATCGAGAAAATCGCCAATATGCAACTAACCCGCCACCTCGAGGACAACAACATCTTAGAACCGTCCCAGTCCGGATTCAGATGTAACCACAGCACCGAAACCGCACTCATCGCCACCACAGACGACATCAGGCACCAACTAGACAACGGCAAAACATCAGCCCTCATCCTCCTGGACCTATCAGCCGCCTTTGACACGGTTTGCCACCGCACACTAAAGACACGCCTCCAAGAAGCCGGAATCCAGGAAAAGGCCCTGGACTGGACCATATCCTACCTCTCCGGCAGAACACAGAGAGTCCGCCTTCCACCCTTACGAACCAGGCCACCAACATCATCAGCAGCGTACCCCAGGGCTCATCCCTCAGTTCTACCCTGGTCAACGTCTACGTGGCCCCCCTCGCACAAGTAGCCCTCCAGCATGACCTGAACATCATCTCCTATGCCGACGACACCCAGCTCATCCTCTCCTCACCAATGTCCCGCACACCGCCAAAACAAACCTCCACAGGGAAATGAAGGCCGTCGCTGAATTAATGAAGAGCAGCCATCTGAAACTGAACTCGCACAAGACAGAGTTCCTCATCCTCGGCCCCACCCTCTCTGCCTGGGACGACACCTGGTGGCCGACCATACTGGGAATAGCACCGTCATCCACAGACCACGCACGCAACCTAGGACTCATCCTCGACTCCTCCCTCTCCATGTTGAAGCAGGTCAACGCCATCTCCTCCTCCTGCTACATCCCCCTCCGCATGCTCCGCTGGATCTACAAGTGGATCCTGTCCCAAACCAGAAGAACATTGACCCAGGCCCTCATCAGCAGCAGGCTAGACTACGGCAATGCACTCTATGCAGGAATCCCAGCCAAACACCTACAACAACTGCAACGCATCCAAAACGCCTCCGCCTGCCTGATCCTCAACATCCCTCGTTGCAGCCACAACACCCCCCACCTACAAAACCTGAACTGGCTCCCCTTCGACAAAAGAATCACCTTCAAGCTCCTCACCCATGCAAACAAAGCACTCCACATCACTGGACCAGCCTACCTCAACAGAAGACTCAGCTTCTACACCCCTACCCGCCAGCTCCGCTCCGCCAGCCTCGCCCTCGCCGCCGTCCTCCGCATCTAACGAACAACATCCGGTGGCAGATCCTTCTCCTTCCTCGCCGCTGAGACCTGGAACACGCTCCAGGCCCAGCTGCGGCAGACACAGGACCTGCTCACCTTCAGAAAACTCCTCAAGACCTGGCTCTTCAAGCAGTAGAGGCACCCCTCCCCTCAGCGCCTTGAGACCCTCACGGGTAAATAATGCGCTTTACAAGTATTCTGATTGATTGATTTACTGAAAGGTTGGGTGACTACCTGAGCCTATATCAAGGTACCCATATGAAAAACAATATTTGGCCCACATCCTTTTGAAAAAGCATGGTTTTCAGCTTGCTTAGTGAATCAAAGCACATGTTAGTAACATTTATCGAAGGCCATAAAGTTGTGTCCCTAACTGTGCAGGCCGGTGGAAACAGTATAGTATAGTCTGGAGCATCACATGGCTGGAGCTTGCAATTGAATCAGCAAAGAACTGAGTGAAACTTATGAATTGGAACGACTGCAGATAATGTTATTGACAATAAGATTTGAATGACTGATGTAAGTTAGTCTTGTACCGCTGTTGATAAATATTGAACGTAATCTTGAAATGTTATAGATAAGGTTAAAATCGTATGGTACATTGAAGATAAAAGTGATGAATATTTTGTGTCTCCCAGTTGCAACTCAGCTAATGTATTTCTGGCACAACAAGTTTCTATTGTGAAGGTTTTTCATTGCCCCAATCACCTCCTTGTTCCTCAAAGTGTAGATAAGAGGGTTAAGTGCAGGAACAACCATCCCATAAAAAAATGCTGCTTCTTTGTCCTTCTCTGTTAAGATGACTGAGTTAGGCTTTAAATAAACCCCCATTGCTGTTCCATAGAAGAGGGTGACAACCACCAGGTGGGACCCACAGGTGGAGAATGTCCTGCGCCTCGTAGCTGTGGCTGGTATTCTTAGGATGGTGACAATAATACGGAAATAGGTAAGGAGGATCAGGGAAAGTGGAACTACAAGGCTCAAAAGTGAGAAAAGAGGAGTTGAAATAGCAGCATAATTGATGCCCTTGCAGTTTAATCGAGAAAGAGCTTGTAACTCACAGACCATGTGGTTGATGATGTTGTCCCCACAGGACTTCAACACAGGAACAAAAGACAATACCGTCATAGCAATAAAGAACCCACTGGCCCATGTGATGATGGCGAGCCTCAGACAGACTCGGTTGTTCATAATCTGATGATAACGCAATGGCTTACAGATAGCGACATATCGATCCCAGGCCATGACTGCAAGAAGGAAACATTCTGTCCCACCCAAGCCGAGGGCAAGGAACATTTGTGCGATGCATAGGGAAAAGGTAATGCTGATGGTCGTCTGTGCTAGAAGTCCTTCCAGAAATGTGGGGCTTGTAGATGATGAGTACAAGAGGTCCAGAAATGCCAGGTTACAAAGGAAGAAGTACATGGGCGAGTGAAGGCATGAGTCAGCAAGCGTGACAGTGATTAAAAGAATGTTTGCAGTAAGAGTGACCAGATAGACTATAAGGAGGAACACAAACAACACAAGTTTTTTGTTCGGCTGCCAGGAAAGCCCTAAAAGAATAAATTCTGTAACCTGTGTTTCATTTTCTTTTTCCATGGGAACCAGCCTCATTATCTGAAAAGAGATACGGAAATTGAATATGAACCAACATACCTATAGTACAAAAAGTCAAGACATAAGTTATGCTAGATACATACATGTGTCAAAATAAGTCTCTTTAACTGGAAAATGGCTATGTCCTCAACTGGTTAATTATTCCACTATTTTTTGTACTGATTTGGACTGATTATATCTCACACAACCTGAAGGGTGGAGAGGCAAAACGTCCCTACTCTGACCTTCCCTATTGATAACTACAACACACATTAAGGAGTAGGAAAGTGTATTTAAAAGGTGGCACATGCTCAGTGAGAAAATACTGTTCCCGATCACAAAATTGTGACATGCTTCATTATTGGGCTTGCTTCAATACAACCCAGCACAGACCAATGCCTGGGATGGAGCAAAAGGGAGGGGAAAACAATAGAAACATAGACATTTTGGGATCACCAAAGAAAAGTTCAGTCAAGGTTAAAACTAGCTCGGATGTGTCCTCACTTGAAATTGCATTCATGGGCCATCGGCTAGGTTTAAAAACCTGAAGGTTGGTGGTGATAAGAGAAGATTAAGATTCCCTTCACCCGTCCTTACTGCCAAGGTGTTGTCATGTTTCTGCTGTCTAATTCCTTCCCACAGTGTCGGATCCCAAACCGTGGTAACCTCTGAACCTGCCTTAGGTATATCCTTGGAATGCATTACTTCCCATAAAGGATTACCCTCTATAATGCACACTTCATAATCAAGTCACATCAACTGAATCGCTAGAACAAGCAAGATGTTGGGAGTGAACCCCTGTAGTCAAACCTTTGTCAAGGTGGGTGCAATTCATGGATAACTTCTAGCGCTTGCTGTGTAGCGATTCAGTTAATGGCACCACAAGAGACTAACGGATGGCTAGGGAAGGCTGAATGCCTCTAAATATAGGTATCTGTGAAAAAGTTACTTATTAATTGGGGTGGATGGTAGCCTACCACAAGTAACAAAGTCATTAACCCTTTAGATCCCATTAGGTCTAGTCATTGGTTTCAGTCCCTGGTAGCTGTGGCACAGAGTGGACAGAAAATGAGAAAAGCATTTAGAAGTACCAGAGCTGCTAAAAAATCAAAGACGCCACACAAACAAATCACATTCTAATTTAATAAAGCCCATAAAAGAAATCGATCACTATTTTAAAGAGAATACATTGCCAGATCTCTCAATAGAAACCATATGGGATGCGAGGAAAGCCTCTATCAAAGGAGCACATACTAGGAGTCTTGACATAAGGAAGCTAACCTTAGACTGAACTACTTAGACTCATGAATAAAGCACCTAGAACTTGAAAGATCACTGTAATAAGGACTCCTGCTAGCCGGAAGCTTCAACATGGATCCCAGCATTCATCTCCCAGGAGGAGCAGTCGGCGGTCTAGAGGAAGGTCAGCACCCTCCGATGACATCAGACGCCAAGAGAAAATCGACAAAGAACGAGGAGCCAGAGGACGAGAGAAGACAGGAGACCAGCACCGAAGAGCAGGAAGCAGAGACAATGAGTGGCAGGACCAGACCCAGGACCATGGAACAGAGCAGCGGAGGAGCAGGAGACGGCTGCGGAGGAGACAAGTTTCTTGAGAATGAAAAGGCGGACGTATCTGGATGCCTCAGTGGAGTGCAGGATGCCCTGATTCCCCTTCCTGTGGTCCTGGAGGACCGTGGCTCCCGGCAAGTGCCCTGGTTCAAGTATTTTAAAAGGTGGGCAGGGAAGGGAGGAGAAGAGTGAACCTGGGGTAAAATGAAGGGGGGACTACACCACTCCGATAGAAGCCCTCACTCCTTTCCCTTCGCCCTCGTGGCAGAAAGCATGCTGGTGATGGTAGCACTTTGTACTCACTAACGACTGAAGACTAACCTCAATATTATTGTTTTTCCTTCTTTCCGTGGGATGACCAGAATCCCCATTGAAACCGAAGGAACCAGGAAGATAGGGAACCTGAAGTGAAGGCCCTACACTGCAACCAGGAAGACTAGAGACTGCCTTTTGCTGACCTCATTTCTAGGCTTACAGTGGGTTAAAACCCAGGACTTTTTTTTTTTGCAGAGTTTTATATAGCGCAAATTTGACCCGAATCGGGTATCCGAGCGCTTTACATAGCACCAGTTACGTTACATGAGGACACACATTCATTTTTTTTAGGCACTAGGAGATTAAGGGCCAGATGTAGGTGGCCAAATACCGGTCGGTAACGGCCAATTTTGGCCGTTACCGACCGGTATTTGGAGTTTTAGATGTAGGGGACCTTGAAAATTACCGATTCTGTAAATTTACCGAATCGGTAATATGAGATGTAGGTGGCACTGAAAAGAGTGCCACAGGGCCTTAAGGATTCGTTATTTACCACTAACTATTAGTTGGTGGTAAATAACGAATACCTGCGTACATGCAAATCTGTGCATGTACACCTGTGCCATGTGGCATACATACATACCCTAAGGGCATGTATGTGTGTCACATGGCACACAAGCCTGAATCAGGGGTGTAACAGGGTGTCAAAGTGACACCCTGCCACCCTTGACTATTCGGTAATTGCCATTGATTCCTATGGGTCTATGGGAATCAATGGCAATTACCGAATCGGTAAATACCGATTCGGTAAGTACCGAATCTTAATGATTCGGTAATTGTTACTGAATATTTACCTACATGGCATTTACCGATTTGTAAATACCGAATCGGTAAAATTCGGTATTTACGAATCGGTAAATGCCATTTGCCTACATCTAGCCCTTAGTGACTTGCCCAGAATCACAGGATGTTTAGCGTCGTTACCGAGACTCGAACCCAGATCCCCAGGTCCGAGGTCGAGCGCCCTAGCCGGTAGGCCAACTCCTGTCTCCTCTTGTCTGGAACTCTTTTTGCCTTAATGACCTAAGTCTCATTCATTTACTATTAAACCCTAATAAGGCTGGACAGTCTTACATTACATTGCCTGACGTCTTCATTGATAGCGCTTTGTATCGCCTCACCTTACTTTTTTGGCCAAACTTATAACAATCACATTCTCATGCGCTCTCACTCAAAATTAAACTCCTTAAAAATTAATAGAATGAAAGCCTTAGTAAAAATAAAGAGTTCATAAATGGACACACAATCTAATTGCTAAGAATGTCATAGACAGACATAAGTCTGGCAGATCCCTGATTCTTTTTAAAATCAAAATATTAGAGTAAGTTCTCAAATTCTACTCAGACTTTACAATGCTAAAGAACCACATAGACCTTTGCATAAATAATCTGCACTCACTGAATCTCTCATCACTTACAGAGGAAACAAATATCATCCTTAATGAAAAGCTGAGATAGCAAATTGCATAAATTCTTCCAACAACTGAAAGGCCCTATGTTCAGATGGCTTCCCTACCTCCTTTTTTTAAACCTTTCAAAGTAGACCGATTCCACACCTTGAGAACCTGTACAAGCATTTTGCATCTGCCAGCGAGATGTCAGCAACCGCTTCTGAAGTCCTTACCCTGGTAATTCCTTAAAAAGAAAAGGATTTTGATTATCAAAGAAAAGGATCACCTTGACCTTAAAAAACTATGCAATTAAATTGCTCTTGAATACAGATAATAAAATGTTCACCATAGAAGCATTGCTCCACAGAATTTGAATCAACACTCTTATAAAAGGGATTATGTTCCCCTCAAGATCTCAAAAACTAGAAGCATAGGCAAACAATGTTTTGATCTTTTCAGAAATTGTAGTTGGGGCCGTCTCAGTACATTTTAAAATTATTACCCAATATGTTAAGTTTTTTAACTAGCCACTCGATCATGAGAAGACTGTAATCTTCCCTTTAAACCTAATTTTCTTCCCCTCGATTGCTTCTCAATATATTCTCTAATGTCACCCTAACATTCTAAAATACCTGGTATAGAGTTAAAAAATACTCTTGAAAAATCACATAGAATCTGCCCTTCTGAACAAAACACAAAAGCTATTTGAAGCAATGTCACCTATATGTATTCCATAGTGTAAACAAATATACATTATCAAAATTATGATTGCCTCTCAAATCAAATTTATTTTGTGTAAGTTTCCAATACAACACGCCCTAAATTATTTGAAAGTTCCACACTCACAATCTATTATCAAAGACGCTGACGATGCTGTCAATCCTCTTAATAAATTACTTCCAAATAAAATGAAATAATCTGTGCTTTCTGCTTATTGTATAACTATAGAAATTGATCAACGGTCGCTAAGTCTTTTGGGAAAGCTGGGCATCTACTGATCCTCTATTGATTACCAGACTCTGTGAAGAATTCCATCTATAGCTGATCAAATTTAATAAGTTCTTTAAACTTAAGGTTACTCTCAGGAAACTTGTAAAAACACTTCCTGTAGATTGCCTTACGTTTAGGTAAACTATATCCTACAAGGACAAACAAACCTTATATACATCATAAAAAGGTTTCTTTTAATCTAAAAAATGGTAGTTTGCACTAAGCCTAGTACTCTTAACCATTAACTATTATGCGTCAAAAATTGCCATTATGTCAATTGACATCTGTGCATAATTATATAAAATATGTTTCAGATTTGCATCATTCCACTGCATACATTTGGAAAGCGTTAGATGGTATCACAAATACATTATTTTATAAGAATTACATTCTCACAGTATTCGAGTGTGAAGCTGACACAGGGAGGAAATTAACTTCAAAACTCATCTAGTTTCACTTCTTTAAAAATACCATTGGTTATATCTCCTTTTTATCCGGCGACGTTATATAGCACTCAGTGTGTGTTCAGTATTGTACACTAGGACAATAAAACTACCCAACTCATTGGTATGTTACAATTACATTGCTATAACATCATACTCCTCATATCTCATTTCGGAACCATTTTCTTATTGGAATAGAGCATTTTGCATACCTCTAAGGTCAGTTGAGCTGTGTAAAATAGAGCTTGCGTAGTTTGAACCAAGATTCGTCAATATGAACACCTATAAGGTATCAAGTATATATATTAAGTTCCTATGGATACATACAGATGATATGCATAGAGTCCATAGATTTGACTAGTACTTACAATCAAAAAATCCCTTCTTCTAGTTCCTTATGCTTTTGATTTAACTTCTCAGTTTTCCTCTAATGTACAGCATTTAACGATGCTCCCATCTGTGTCATCGGGATCTAAAAATATACAATGCACCTGAGTACCTACTTAACATGTATAGTGTGTCATAATGAAGGGTCGTTTTAGAAACCCACAGAGTTTTACTTACAATATCAGGAGTAATCTGATATGTCCAAAGTAGCGTCTTTCTCGTTTTTTTATCCTACGAGTTCAGATAGTTGTGATTATGGGACCAACAGAAATTCTTCAATAAGTATTAGGCATCTAAAATAACATGCAAAAATCAAAATTTAGACACTCATTGTAGTAATTTCACATTATACAATCTCCTATTTTTTGGGGAGTTCCATGGTCCTACTTTATCACAGTGATCTAGTATTGCAACTGATTCAAAAAATCCTATTGGATATTTATTATAATGGTTCCATATTATTCAGTCTCCTATTTTTATGAGGGTCCTGACTAGGGCACAGTAGTGTGATGTTATACCACCCAACCACCCATATTCAATTATCAACAGTAGGGTCTTGGGCATTATGATTCTAGCATCTAATGTTCATATTTTGCTGTTAAATGGTAAGTATTTTAAAAGCGAGCAGTATTCAATTGTTTATAACAGGCATTTCGATTATTCCATTTCCCAAATTGGTTTTAGTTCTTAACATGGGATAGTCTAGATACTTTTTTCCTCCTGAGAGAACCAAAATGGTCACAGGTTACATCTCTATATTGGAATAAATTTTTCACGCTAGGTAATGACATATTAGAGGCAGAGGGACAAGCTTTTTGGTTTTATTCAACAACACCCAGGGCGCCTTCCACCTTGTTTGTACATGGACTCCACCCCCCACCAGAAGCATCACCCATGCGTGACAGCTGCTCGCACCTACGAGGAGTACCGGGGACTGTCTCTGTGCATGCTTTTATACAGCAACACCCAGGGCGCCCTCCCCAATATTCGTATATATACTTTACAACAAATCAAGAGAGCGTCCCAGGTGATGCGGTTGCCGCTAGCCTGAAGCCATGTCATTCTGGGACGCTCTCTTGATTTGTTGTAAAGTATATATACGAATATTGGGGAGGGCGCCCTGGGTGTTGCTGTATAAAAGCATGCACAGAGACAGTCCCCGGTACTCCTCGTAGGTGCGAGCAGCTGTCACGCATGGGTGATGCTTCTGGTCGGGGGTGGAGTCCATGTACAAACAAGGTGGAAGGCGCCCTGGGTGTTGTTGAATAAAACCAAAAAGCTTGTCCCTCTGCCTCTAATATGTCATTACCTAGCGTGAAAAATTTATTCCAATATAGAGATGTAACCTGTGACCATTTTGGTTCTCTCAGGAGGAAAAAAGTATCTAGACTATCCCATGTTAAGAACTAAAACCAATTTGGGAAATGGAATAATCGAAATGCCTGTTATAAACAATTGAATACTGCTCGCTTTTAAAATACTTACCATTTAACAGCAAAATATGAACATTAGATGCTAGAATCATAATACCCAAGACCCTACTGTTGATAATTGAATATGGGTGGTTGGGTGGTATAACATCACACTACTGTGCCCTAGTCAGGACCCTCATAAAAATAGGAGACTGAATAATATGGAACCATTATAATAAATATCCCAATAGGATTTTTTGAATCAGTTGCAATACTAGATCACTGTGATAAAGTAGGACCATGGAACTCCCCAAAAAATAGGAGATTGTATAATGTGAAATTACTACAATGAGTGTCTAAATTTTGATTTTTGCATGTTATTTTAGATGCCTAATACTTATTGAAGAATTTCTGTTGGTCCCATAATCACAACTATCTGAACTCGTAGGATAAAAAAACGAGAAAGACGCTACTTTGGACATATCAGATTACTCCTGATATTGTAAGTAAAACTCTGTGGGTTTCTAAAACGACCCTTCATTATGACACACTATACATGTTAAGTAGGTACTCAGGTGCATTGTATATTTTTAGATCCCGATGACACAGATGGGAGCATCGTTAAATGCTGTACATTAGAGGAAAACTGAGAAGTTAAATCAAAAGCATAAGGAACTAGAAGAAGGGATTTTTTGATTGTAAGTACTAGTCAAATCTATGGACTCTATGCATATCATCTGTATGTATCCATAGGAACTTAATATATATACTTGATACCTTATAGGTGTTCATATTGACGAATCTTGGTTCAAACTACGCAAGCTCTATTTTACACAGCTCAACTGACCTTAGAGGTATGCAAAATGCTCTATTCCAATAAGAAAATGGTTCCGAAATGAGATATGAGGAGTATGATGTTATAGCAATGTAATTGTAACATACCAATGAGTTGGGTAGTTTTATTGTCCTAGTGTACAATACTGAACACACACTGAGTGCTATATAACGTCGCCGGATAAAAAGGAGATATAACCAATGGTATTTTTAAAGAAGTGAAACTAGATGAGTTTTGAAGTTAATTTCCTCCCTGTGTTAGCTTCACACTCGAATACTGTGAGAATGTAATTCTTATAAAATAATGTATTTGTGATACCATCTAACGCTTTCCAAATGTATGCAGTGGAATGATGCAAATCTGAAACATATTTTATAAATTATGCACAGATGTCAATTGACATAATGGCAATTTTTGACGCATAATAGTTAATGGTTAAGAGTACTAGGCTTAGTGCAAACTACCATTTTTTAGATTAAAAGAAACCTTTTTATGATGTATATAAGGTTTGTTTGTCCTTGTATGTATCGTGTAAATACTTCCTATTTGTAATTTTGTGTTTTATGTACAATTGCTTCTAGCCCTGAAGAAGTCACAGTGGTGACGAAACGCGTTGGCTGCTAGCAATTTCTTGAATCTTCAACCTGTTTATCTTTGAATAAAAAGCCCTACTTCATAAATCTCAAGACTTGGACCTTACTTCTTCTTGGAAAGCGCTAATATTGTATATTTGTGAATAACTGTTGCATACTCTTGCAAGCAATATAATGTATGTATAATTTCCCTTGTGCGGGTCTTGTTGTTATCATTATTGTATGTGATGTTCTGCATCACATTGTAGGGGGTGTTTACGGGTCACACCCTCGACCTATACGCACAGGCTTTTGAGTACGAGAAATAAGACCAAAAATAGTGGAATAGTGTGCAGGCAGCTAATAGCTCTGACCCAATTTGTTGTGTTATGTAAACTATATCCTATCAAGGACACTTAGATGCAAAAATGTATAGCATCGTAGACGAGCAATGCCCCATAAATAACACTAAAACCCCCAAAAAATATGAACCAGTCATACAAGAGAAAAAATCTCCCCTGCCTGCTGTTAATATCTGGCATAGAATTTGGAAGTTAGCACTCCCACACAACATGTCCTCACTGCTCTGCCTATGGAAATTTTGGACCTCAGATAAACGCTTTTGGCTCTAGCAAAACTCTGCAAATTAGGACTAATTGTCTCTGAACAATGCTAGCACTGACTGCAAACCATAGGAAATCTAGACCGCGTAATCTGTTACTGTAAAAACTAAAAACTTAAAATCATAATGAAATAGCATCACTCAAATGTAGAATGAGGGCTTTCATGTGAATATCTCCCTCAACCAAGCTGTTGGCACCCATGGTCCACCTGCCATCATTCCTCCCTGTAAGAAAGTGCAGTAGTATTTGGGGTGAGTAAAATACACTTTAAATATTACTCACAATCGTTGTTAGGGTGAGCCTCTAAAGTCAATAAACTTACTTGTGTTTAACCCTCAGGTAAATTAGCACAAAGCATTAGGCATAGTGTACAGTATTTATGCAGGGCTAAAACAGTGATGAAGTCAGAACACAAGAAAAATCCCAAATCAAAGGTTAAGCGTGACCAGCATGGTGTGCAGGTCGGATGCCAGGACCTGGAATGTCTTAGAGAAAAGTTTACCTCTTTACTTAGAAATATTCATAGATAAAAAGTTGTTATATTTTATTCATCGGCAGTGGCCCGGTTAGTCCTGGGTGGATTTCATGGAGTTCAGCTGCGTGAACTCCGCAAAGTGACAGAAAACCTCTGCCAAGGTGCGTGGAGTTCCAAGACCAGCAGAGTGTGTAACCTTGTGCCGTTCCCCCTGATTGTTAGCACCGGGTGTTGGTCCCGCACTGTAAAATCAGCTACTTCTTTCTGCCACTCGAGTAGAAGTTCTACTCGAGCGGCTGCTTCTTCAACATGAACTGAAGCTTTCTCAACGTGAGCGGTCGGGACCATCCGTGACCACCGGCATTGAGAGATCTCGCTGGGGGCGCCTTGCGGTGGGTTTTCTGTGCTCATGCTCACTCTTACCATTGCCCTGCGGAGGAAAAAGCTGCAATTCCACTTTACCCAATTGTACATATTATTCCATAAGATAACATTTAAGATTTTAATATTGCTATGAAGGGGCTAAACATGTCATTCATTGACTTAAATATTGAAAGTGATGAATCCAACAACTTGCTAATGTTGACTTTACCATAGTTAGTTGTAGAACTTTCCTTTCTGTGAGGTAAAATCCAGCCTTATAGCAGCCTCTCCTAGAAGACGGCCCCAGCATGGAATACGTCCAGTGGACCTTTAAGAACTTGGCCAGGTGCATTGTGGGAATGGTAACCCAAACTTCCAAGGGCCATCTCAAAGCTTCAAGCCCCTTGGATTTGTGTTGTGGCCACTTTGAACCTTCAAGGTGAACTTCAGGAAGAAGTTCAAAAGGTTTGGGGAAGTTTGGAACAACTTATGGAAAAGCTCCATAAGTGAACCTAATCAAAGTCTAATCAAAGTCTAATCAAAGTCTTGAGTGAAGCCAATTACCTTCAACCGCGCCTGGCCTGGATTTCAGGTCTGTCTCGCTGAAAGCTCCGGAACTCAAGACTTCCAGGAGTTGACCAGGAGGTCTCTCTGAACCAAGCTGGTGAAACCAAAGTGAATCCAGCCTGACAAAGCGCTTTGCTCGCCATTGAGAAAAAATTCTTCAGAAAAGTTTCTAAGTGTAAAGGTAACATTTTGGCCAGGACCTCCCACTTACTGTATCCATCCAGGGCTCCATCGTATTTGGCCTCAAACTTTGTCTCTGTCCCTGTAAAGGGCAACCAGATGTTCCAGGTTGTTTTTAAGCACTAGAAAGGGGTTAATATTTTAAAATTCATATCATCGGTTCTCTATATTGGATGTTTGTGATTTTGCCATCATTTTAAAGAAAAAAATATTTCCTATGTTTATATATTGGTGTGGGAGTTTTATTGTGTCTTGTGTCTTGCTTCTTTAATATATTGGTGTTTTAAATGCTTTACATAGCTGTCTCCAAAGTTAAGACTGTCTGTTGACTGTCTGTTTGCAGCCAGTTATCAAGGGTTGAGCCAGGGGCTATTGTGTTGAAAGAGGGCTCTCCTCGTGAAGTCAACCCTTTGAGCCTGCTTGTGTCTGTTTTTGTTTCTATTAGTGATCTGTTCAGGCCCACAGTGCTGTAGGACAGGCAGCTGAGTTGGCAGTCTAAAGTCTCTGCGGCCTGTGACGTTGCGCTCGTGCTGTGCTACAAATGGGCCTGGGGATGTCGCGCGCTGTGCTCAGTGTTTGTTGGGCCCAGTAGCAGTACTGGGCCATCAGAGCCATTCATCCCTGCTTCCGGACACTGGAGACTTGTTGTGCTGTGGTGGAACCATCCCCGAAAAGTGTGACTTCACTGCAGGCAGCTCAATTTTTGAAGTTCATGAGGTCAACACTGGTATCATAATAAGGAAAATTAGGCACTACCTTTCCCCGCAGGCAAGAAGGCACCTTGCTGTCGCCCTTCTGGGTTCCCGCCTGGACTACTGCAACGCGCTGTATGCTGGACTGAATAAGAGCCAGCTGCAGCGCCTGCATGTAGTCCAGAATGCGGCAGCCAGATTTGTCCTGGATCTTCCCAGCCGGTCTTCGGCCACGCTGGCTAGGAAGCAGCTTCACTGGCTTCCGATCAAGGAGCGGATAGTTTTTAAGTCCATGTGCATGGTCAATAAGGCTTTGGCGAGAAATTGCCCTACAGGGATTGGATCTGTCCTGTCCTACTATCATCCGGGCAGACACCTCCGCTCCTCCCATCATCTTTTTCTCCGTGTCCCGCGTATCCGGAAAACCAGATGGGGTGGTAGGGCCTTCTCCCATCTGGCCCCCAAATGGTGGAATGATCTCCCGATAGAACTAAGGTCTCTTCCCTCCCTACAGAGTTTCAGATCTGCCCTTAAAACTTGTCTCTTTGTTCAAGCTTATGAGTAGCTGTGCCCTGCATTTTGATCTTTTTTGTTAGGCGCCTTGACACCTTCGGGTTTAGTTTTGCGCAATACAAGATGCATAATAAATAAATAAAATAAATAAATATCATCATCAGGGGAGTCTCACAACCGCGTCAATAGACTGCCAAAGACGCCCAACTTCACTGAGGAGCCCAACAACCTCCATCCTTTTTTACCCCAGCACGATAGAAAGGCTAACTGTGATAAAAAGTGCCCACCAACAGCTTCACCTTGGCCCCATTGAAATCCTACCCGATGACACCTCTTGAATTTTTTGTTAATTAAATGATTTGCTCCTGAGAAAGTTTTAAGTAATTGTAATTTAACCAGGGTTTCATCAAGTCACATTGTGGGTGGCCTTGGGGCTGTGCCCATATTTCATCTAGGGCCGACACTGGCATTTTAGTTGCGTTATGCACTTTAATGCTTGCACTTGAGAATTATGTATTATGGAAGGCCCAGTGACCGTTTTAATCATATTATTTCTGAATTGTAGTAATTTTTAGCCCTATCTCAATGCTTATGTCACCATAGGCCCTTTAAGTTCAGGTACACTGCTGACATGCATGAGTGAACTTATGGTTTTATTGTAATGATTTTAAATTACACAATAAAACAAAAATCTAGTTATCTATTGAGATCTTAACTGGAGCTTATATTTCATTGGTGGCCTTATTGCTAGTGGTAGGTGCATATTCACTCCTACTAATAACCCACCTTTCAACTGAAAGGGCAGCTTGATGTTTGCTAAGTACCTGGGGCTTAACAGGAGGTCAACAAACTAACACTTCCAATCCACTCTGGGGTCCTGAGTTCAATAAAAGCTGGTCCAGTCTTCCTTCAATTTCCTCAGACATTGGAACATTGCAGGCATACAAGAGTTCTGAGAAATCTGTGGGTTCTAATTGTATGCCCAGTGCCAGCCTGTGGATGGGGGTCAAGTATTCGTCTACCCCCTAAAACAATTTTGAACACTCCCTCTACCCCCACTGGGTCAAGTGTCACCCTGACGTGAGAGACAAAGGGAAAGCAGGCCAGAGAGTGAGCTTCATGTGCCAGTGACAAGATAGGAATCCTTTTAAGGTCAGCCCCCCGGCCTTCACGTCATGAGTGTAGTTCCTCACCCCACATGCAGAGCCTTCTGACCACTGTCTATGAGCGATACACTTCTCAACACAGGGGGGGTATCTGGGATCAGACGTCAGCTGGAGATCGGTGTTGGAAATGGGATCCCCGGCTGGCCAGGGCTTTCGCCAAAGTCAGTCAGAGACCACCACACCAAAGTCAGGGCAAGGGAGTTACACGCCAAGATAACCCCTGCTCACCCTCTAGGTAACGTGGCGCGAGCAGCAAGGCTAAACTTGGAGGCGATGTAGGCTAAGTATTTGCGCACGCACCCCAGCAACAACAACCAAAGGCCCACCACAAAGGAAACTCCACACAAGGTTATATAAAAATAGCCTTTGTATTACACCAAAACACATTAGATAAAACACACACTTTACAATGTGCCAGAGGCACGGGCAGAATTTACAGGGGATATTGTACAAGACAGGGCCACCTGGACCACTGTCAGGAATCAGAAGTAGCACTTTCAGAAAGTAAAATTACTTTAGCACAAAATAGCACACAATATAACAATAGAGCGCACAACCAGTAATTACTGGTAACCAGGATCTCACTAGCACCACCTGTACTAGGGAGAAAACAACCACCTATGTATTACAATACCTGTAGGGGTGTAAGAGGAAAACACATGATGCAATGCATAACATTCATTCAGAGGTGTAAAGGCACATGACGCATAAACAATACATTCAGAGGTGCAAAAACAATAACAATTGCGCCAAACTCACGTAAGTCACCGCCTGTGACTGTCCCTAGGCCAACTGGCCTCTCTGGGGCTAGGACCTGCCCTGTGTCCAAAATCAGGGTCCTAAACGTAGCAGTTGCCCACAAAGTGCTGGGCAACTGGTGCAATTGAGAAGGATGTGGCCACCCACTAGACCCTCGCAGGCTCTGGCAAATAGAATTTCCCCTAGAACCTCTCTGGGCTCAAAATGAATCACAGATGCAGCCTCACTGGGCTGTGGGGGTCCCTCACGGGGGACCCGGAACACTGGTAGTGCCTCAAGCCTCTCTTAGGCTCATCGAACACTAAATGCCCTTCTTGAGCCTCTCTGGGCTCAAAACACAAAGGGGGGGGGGGCTCACGAGCCTCTCTGGGCTCTGCAAAACAACTGGTGCCCCCGGGGCACCTCGTGGCTCCAAGAAAAATGCCCCTGAGCCTCGCAGGCTCCAACAAACAAATGCCGCCGTTATGAGCCTTTCTGGGCTCTTGAAGCAAGACAGAGGCCCCCGTGAGCCTCCTCTGGGCTCAGAGAACAAAGAGCGAGGTCGCGCTGCCGAGGGGGGGGGGGGGGGGGCGGACACCGACAATGTGTCCCGGCGCCCCTCCCGTGTCTGGTGCACTCACCGGCTTCTGCAGGCTGCGGGACTCTTTTTCTCCGGGGCCTCGCCGGTCAGCCTCAGTCTTCTCTGCTCCGGGCTTTGAAGGTCCAGGACTCTTCCTGGGCGGCGGGGCTCCTCTTCTCTCGTCCCGGGGCTCTCCTCTCCACTCGGGGAGCCTCGGGAACCCGGCCGGCAGCTTCTCTGCTGCGGGGGGTGGGACTTCCGGGTTGCCTGTCTCAGGCCGCGCTGCGATTGGTCAGCCGGCCCAGTGCTTCCGGGTCGCCGCGGGCAGCGCGGCGGCTCGCTTTTTAGGCAGGCAGGCGGCTTCCCAGGATCCGAGGAGTGGGCTCCCTCGTGAATCCAATAAATCACGGGCACAACAAAGCGGCGAGGAGCGGGGTGGCACCCGCGCCGCCAAAGCAAATATAAAGCGAGGTAGGCACTCGCTAGGCCACCACGAGCAGGGTGGGCACCTGCACAGCAATTGGCGCGCTCCCAAGCGCTAGGCAGATAATCACAGCGCTCCAAGCGCTATAATTCAAAATAAAGCGCTCTCAGCGCTGGGGTGAAGGCACAGCGCTCCCAAGCGCTACAAGCCAAATAAAGCGCTCTTAAGCGCTATAAGTAAAATAAAGCGCTCCCAGGTGCCCTCAGCAAGCAGGGCAGATTCCCAGCAGTCCTTGGGCAGGCAGGGGGGACAAGGCTGGGCCCAGAGCCAGCACACTGGGTCTCCAGGCAGGGAGACACCCAAAGTGGCGGTCCTCTGGCCCAGCGACAGCAGCAACAGCCCCCCTCAGGATCCTGGAAAAGAACAACTTCAGTGGGGACACAGCCCCATTTTTATACAGTGCATTCCTTTGTCTGAGGGTGCAGAGTGGGGGCGGAACCAGTCGCAGCTGGTTCTTGAGTACTCTGTTTACCTCAACCACCCTCTCTATTCACTGGCAGGGCTTGGGTCATTAGACACACCACAGGGGGGCGGAGCCAGCATTGTGTGGGGAAAACCCAGCCCATCCAGGACACAGGTACACTCCTCCCACACATCACTCATGCTGATCTCCCACTCACCACCGGGCAGACCCATCCAGACTTCCTGGAGCCTGGCATGCCAGCCAGCTCCAGCCAATCACACGCCAGCACCCTCACAGCACACGTACAGCCATGTCTAGAAATGGCGCTTCGCTACTAGACACATACATGCTGCATACACCGTTGCGCAGCATTCACTCTCACGAGTTCACACATACCAGACTCAAGCCTGTACACCCCACGCATCAGGAACTACCAGGGACACATACATTCCCCATGCATTCCTATGGGCGGGCAGGCCTAGCTCAGCACATGCACTCAGAGTGCGCACGCACTTTCCCCTGGGACACAGTGAAAGTGCGCAGAATCCCAAAATCACCATCTCCAGGACACCCTTTTCCAGCAAAAAGTCTAGGGGTGAACCTGCCCTAAGGGCCAAAGTCCAACATAACCCCCTTTCAGCCAAAACGCAGGGGAGACCAATCACCACCGTGATGGACTTCCCTGCTTGGGGCGATAGAACACGGACGCGGGCCCACAACTGCAGGGACACCATCCTGTTCTACGCCATGGTGAACCCAGGGGATTCCTTCTAAACACACTGTCTGGACCAACTGGGCTACCCCACTGGTACTCCCAAGTTGTCCGCGGCCAGGACCAGGCCCTGGGCCACCCAGGTGCCACTGGTCCATGCCAATTCGCAGAGCGGGGGGTAGTAACCCCTGGCATATAGGAGCCATTTTCCACTCTTCCTGTCTGCAAGACAGGACTAGACTGCCACTGGTACTCCAGCCTAGGGCCTACAACCTCAGGCGGAGCAGGAGTCTCGGGGAAGGCTCTCCTCCCCCTACCTCTTCTCCTAGGGTTCCTCCTCCCTCTGCGAGGGGTACCCCTAGAACGCCATTCCAACCCAGGACTTATCCACTCAGGTTGCACCGGGGTCAGAGGTGGGCTCTCCCACCCTCTGCACCCCCTTCCAGAGGTCTGCCCTCTCCCACCTGGAGAAGTTCCTCTGGACGAAGAACCGGTCAGGACACTGGTTACAGTCGTCCTACCCTTCAGGTCAGGCTGATCCTGAACCTGGCCTCCCAACCTCTGGTCTAGAACCTTCGGTGGAACAATTGCCTGGCACTCCAGGACTTCTGGGGATTCACACGCAATCCCCCTGAGGCTAACAAATGTCACATCTGTTGCGTGACTGTCTGTCTGGCGCAGATCTCCCACCCTCTGTCCACCTGACAGTGCGTGACGATCCCCCAAACCAGAAGTGGTGTTACCATGGTCACTACACGGGAACCTAGCCCAACTGGGTAGTCCCTGACCCACTGGTCCTTCCACTGGGGAACTCCCCCAATCACTCCTCACTCTGGACTCCTGTACCCTCCCTACCGGAGCGGTACTGCCAGACTCTAGAACCATAGGAGCTCTGGTTACAGACGCTCCAGGTCCTCTACTCACTAGGAGATCTTCCTCAAGTGGACTAACAGGACAGCCTAGGTCCCCAACCTGGTGTTCCCTCAAGAAACCATCCAAGTCCTGAGGCAGGGCTTCGGGCGTCTGGGGAACCTCGGTCTCCCCCTCACTCCTGCTCCACTGAGCCAGGCAGTGAGCCCCTACACCCTCCTCGCTATCCTGGGACCTAGCTGGGCTACACTGAGCCTCTTCCACCACGCTGGGCTGGAAGATCCCTGAACCACTACTTTTGGAGTCACTCACCAATGACCCTAGAGAACCTCTGGCCCTTTCCCAGCGGTCGGCTTCCCTTGCCAGTAACTCTGTATCAGTAAATCCAACTTGCAACAGGTGTTGGCGCAACTCTGGCGAACAACCACTGAGCACCTGCTCTTTGACTATAAGATCAAACAAGACTTCAAAATCAGAGTCAGTGTGAACCTCTACCCAAGCCCACAGTGCTCCACAACAGTCATCCTCAAAGTCTACCCAAGACTGGTGAGACAGTCTCCTAAGGTTCCTGAACTTCAACCGATACTCCTCTTCTCGGGAAACAGGTACCATCCACACACACCCTCCCCTCGGATCGGTAAGGCAGTTTCTACCACCCCAGACTTCTCAACCTGACCAAAAGCGACACAGGTACCAAACTCTGGAAGCAGGGCGGGGGACAAATGTACTGAACACAATCAAATGACACTCTTCAGGAGAAGAAAATAATGGAACTTCCAAAAACAATCCCCAAAATGTTTTTATCTAAAATGCAGAGTTTTGTGGTATGGCCAGTTACTACTAAGGTACAACGCAAACACAAATCCTTATCCCGCCGCTTGCCGCCAATGTTGGAAATGGGATCCCCGGCTGGCCAGGGCTTTCGCCAAAGTCAGTCAGAGACCACCACACCAAAGTCAGGGCAAGGGAGTTACACGCCAAGATAACCCCTACTCACCCTCTAGGTAACGTGGCGCGAGCAGCAAGGCTAAACTTGGAGGCGATGTAGGCTAAGTATTTGCGCACGCACCCCAGCAACAACAACCAAAGGCCCACCACAAAGGAAACTCCACACAAGGTTATATAAAAATAGCCTTTGTATTACACCAAAACACATTAGATAAAACACACACTTTACAATGTGCCAGAGGCACGGGCAGAATTTACAGGGGATATTGTACAAGACAGGGCCACCTGGACCACTGTCAGGAATCAGAAGTAGCACTTTCAGAAAGTAAAATTACTTTAGCACAAAATAGCACACAATATAACAATAGAGCGCACAACCAGTAATTACTGGTAACCAGGATCTCACTAGCACCACCTGTACTAGGGAGAAAACAACCACCTATGTATTACAATACCTGTAGGGGTGTAAGAGGAAAACACATGATGCAATGCATAACATTCATTCAGAGGTGTAAAGGCACATGACGCATAAACAATACATTCAGAGGTGCAAAAACAATAACAATTGCGCCAAACTCACGTAAGTCACCACCTGTGACTGTCCCTAGGCCAACTGGCCTCTCTGGGGCTAGGACCTGCCCTGTGTCCAAAATCAGGGTCCTAAACGTAGCAGTTGCCCACAAAGTGCTGGGCAACTGGTGCAATTGAGAAGGATGTGGCCACCCACTAGAGCCTCGCAGGCTCTGGCAAATAGAATTTCCCCTAGAACCTCTCTGGGCTCAAAATGAATCACAGATGCAGCCTCACTGGGCTGTGGGGGTCCCTCACGGGGGACCCGGAACACTGGTAGTGCCTCAAGCCTCTCTTAGGCTCATCGAACACTAAATGCCCTTCTTGAGCCTCTCTGGGCTCAAAACACAAAGGGGGGGGGGGCTCACGAGCCTCTCTGGGCTCTGCAAAACAACTGGTGCCCCCGGGGCACCTCGTGGCTCCAAGAAAAATGCCCCTGAGCCTCGCAGGCTCCAACAAACAAATGCCGCCGTTATGAGCCTTTCTGGGCTCTTGAAGCAAGACAGAGGCCCCCGTGAGCCTCCTCTGGGCTCAGAGAACAAAGAGCGAGGTCGCGCTGCCGAGGGGGGGGGGGGGGGGGGCGGACACCGACAATGTGTCCCGGCGCCCCTCCCGTGTCTGGTGCACTCACCGGCTTCTGCAGGCTGCGGGACTCTTTTTCTCCGGGGCCTCGCCGGTCAGCCTCAGTCTTCTCTGCTCCGGGCTTTGAAGGTCCAGGACTCTTCCTGGGCGGCGGGGCTCCTCTTCTCTCGTCCCGGGGCTCTCCTCTCCACTCGGGGAGCCTCGGGAACCCGGCCGGCAGCTTCTCTGCTGCGGGGGGTGGGACTTCCGGGTTGCCTGTCTCAGGCCGCGCTGCGATTGGTCAGCCGGCCCAGTGCTTCCGGGTCGCCGCGGGCAGCGCGGCGGCTCGCTTTTTAGGCAGGTAGGCGGCTTCCCAGGATCCGAGGAGTGGGCTCCCTCGTGAATCCAATAAATCGCGGGCACAACAAAGCGGCGAGGAGCGGGGTGGCACCCGCGCCGCCAAAGCAAATATAAAGCGAGGTAGGCACTCGCTAGGCCACCACGAGCAGGGTGGGCACCTGCACAGCAATTGGCGCGCTCCCAAGCGCTAGGCAGATAATCACAGCGCTCCAAGCGCTATAATTCAAAATAAAGCGCTCTCAGCGCTGGGGTGAAGGCACAGCGCTCCCAAGCGCTACAAGCCAAATAAAGCGCTCTTAAGCGCTATAAGTAAAATAAAGCGCTCCCAGGTGCCCTCAGCAAGCAGGGCAGATTCCCAGCAGTCCTTGGGCAGGCAGGGGGGACAAGGCTGGGCCCAGAGCCAGCACACTGGGTCTCCAGGCAGGGAGACACCCAAAGTGGCGGTCCTCTGGCCCAGCGACAGCAGCAACAGCCCCCCTCAGGATCCTGGAAAAGAACAACTTCAGTGGGGACACAGCCCCATTTTTATACAGTGCATTCCTTTGTCTGAGGGTGCAGAGTGGGGGCGGAACCAGTCGCAGCTGGTTCTTGAGTACTCTGTTTACCTCAACCACCCTCTCTATTCACTGGCAGGGCTTGGGTCATTAGACACACCACAGGGGGGCGGAGCCAGCATTGTGTGGGGAAAACCCAGCCCATCCAGGACACAGGTACACTCCTCCCACACATCACTCATGCTGATCTCCCACTCACCACCGGGCAGACCCATCCAGACTTCCTGGAGCCTGGCATGCCAGCCAGCTCCAGCCAATCACACGCCAGCACCCTCACAGCACACGTACAGCCATGTCTAGAAATGGCGCTTCGCTACTAGACACATACATGCTGCATACACCGTTGCGCAGCATTCACTCTCACGAGTTCACACATACCAGACTCAAGCCTGTACACCCCACGCATCAGGAACTACCAGGGACACATACATTCCCCATGCATTCCTATGGGCGGGCAGGCCTAGCTCAGCACATGCACTCAGAGTGCGCACGCACTTTCCCCTGGGACACAGTGAAAGTGCGCAGAATCCCAAAATCACCATCTCCAGGTCACCCTTTTCCAGCAAAAAGTCTAGGGGTGAACCTGCCCTAAGGGCCAAAGTCCAACATAACCCCCTTCCAGCCAAAACGCAGGGGAGACCAATCACCACCGTGATGGACTTCCCTGCTTGGGGCGATAGAACACGGACGCGGGCCCACAACTGCAGGGACACCCTCCTGTTCTACGCCATGGTGAACCCAGGGGATTCCTTCTAAACACACTGTCTGGACCAACTGGGCTACCCCACTGGTACTCCCAAGTTGTCCGCGGCCAGGACCAGGCCCTGGGCCACCCAGGTGCCACTGGTCCATGCCAATTCGCAGAGCGGGGGGTAGTAACCCCTGGCATATAGGAGCCATTTTCCACTCTTCCTGTCTGCAAGACAGGACTAGACTGCCACTGGTACTCCAGCCTAGGGCCTACAACCTCAGGCGGACCAGGAGTCTCGGGGAAGGCTCTCCTCCCCCTACCTCTTCTCCTAGGGTTCCTCCTCCCTCTGCGAGGGGTACCCCTAGAACGCCATTCCAACCCAGGACTTATCCACTCAGGTTGCACCGGGGTCAGAGGTGGGCTCTCCCACCCTCTGCACCCCCTTCCAGAGGTCTGCCCTCTCCCACCTGGAGAAGTTCCTCTGGACGAAGAACCGGTCAGGACACTGGTTACAGTCGTCCTACCCTTCAGGTCAGGCTGATCCTGAACCTGGCCTCCCAACCTCTGGTCTAGAACCTTCGGTGGAACAATTGCCTGGCACTCCAGGACTTCTGGGGATTCACACGCAATCCCCCTGAGGCTAACAAATGTCACATCTGTTGCGTGACTGTCTGTCTGGCGCAGATCTCCCACCCTCTGTCCACCTGACAGTGCGTGACGATCCCCCAGACCAGAAGTGGTGTTACCATGGTCACTACACGGGAACCTAGCCCAACTGGGTAGTCCCTGACCCACTGGTCCTTCCACTGGGGAACTCCCCCAATCACTCCTCACTCTGGACTCCTGTACCCTCCCTACCGGAGCGGTACTGCCAGACTCTAGAACCACAGGAGCTCTGGTTACAGACGCTCCAGGTCCTCTACTTACTGGGAGATCTTCCTCAAATGGACTAACAGGACAGCCTAGGTCCCCAACCTGGTGTTCCCTCAAGAAACCATCCAAGTCCTGAGGCAGGGCTTCGGGCCTCTGGGGGCTCTCAGCCACCCACTGACTCCTGCTCCACTGAGCCAGGCAGTGAGCCCCTACACCCTCCTCGCTATCCTGGGACCTAGCTGGGCTACACTGAGCCTCTTCCACCACGCTGGGCTGGAAGATCCCTGAACCACTACTTTTGGAATCACTCACCAATGACCCTAGAGAACCTCTGGCCCTTTCCCAGCGGTCGGCTTCCCTTGCCAGTAACTCTGTATCAGTAAATCCAACTTGCAACAGGTGTTGGCGCAACTCTGGCGAACAACCACTGAGCACCTGCTCTTTGACTATAAGATCAAACAAGACTTCAAAATCAGAGTCAGTGTGAACCTCTACCCAAGCCCACAGTGCTCCACAACAGTCATCCTCAAAGTCTACCCAAGACTGGTGAGACAGTCTCCTAAGGTTCCTGAACTTCAACCGATACTCCTCTTCTCGGGAAACAGGTACCATGCTTGGGGAACTGGGAGTGGGACTTTCTACACTGAGATTTAAATAGCTGCCACCACTGGACTCAACCCTCCCTGGAGAATCCAGAAACTCAACACTGCGCGCAGGGGATAGTCTACCCTCCAGAGCTACTTTGCCTCTGGTGGCGGCCCTCTCAGCCTCCTCTATCCTTTCCTGCGCTAAGACCCTCTCGGTCTCTAGCTGTTGCTTTCTAACGCCCAGCTGTGCCATAGCCTGGGCATGCTCCAACCTGAGCTTTTCTAAAGCCAGCTGGTGCTCCCTTTCTCTCCTCCTATCTTCCAGCTCCTCTGGGGACAGGGAAAGGGATGAGGCGCTGCCTCCTACGCTGGACCCAGCAAGGGACTCCCTATCTATGGTGTCCTCACTATCTGCTGGCGTCCCTGTGCTATCATCTTCTTCCTCCTCCTCAGACTCCTCAGGGCTCCCCTCTGACCCACCACCCTCATGGTGTGAGACCCGGGCCCTCTCCTCACTGTGCTCACGCTCCCAGTCCTCCTTCTCCCATTGGATTAGGTTACCCCTAAGTTGGGACTGGGTGTCTGACTCATTCACTGCAATGTCTCTCTCTTCGCAAAACTCTCTCAGTTCATGCAAAAACAGACCCCAGACATTAAAAGCAGACTCCATCTTGGCAAGATGCTTACAGACACGTGCAACACAGGGGACTTAACAATCTGAAGTAAGAGTAGACAATTCCAAAACTTCAACAATCTCCTTATCAAAGAGAACTCACTCATGCGTCCAGGAAAACACACCATTCATCCACACACACCCTCCCCTCGGATCGGTAAGGCAGTTTCTACCACCCCAGACTTCTCAACCTGACCAAAAGCGACACAGGTACCAAACTCTGGAAGCAGGGCGGGGGACAAATGTACTGAACACAATCAAATGACACTCTTCAGGAGAAGAAAATAATGGAACTTCCAAAAACAATCCCCAAAATGTTTTTATCTAAAATGCAGAGTTTTGTGGTATGGCCAGTTACTACTAAGGTACAACGCAAACACAAATCCTTATCCCGCCGCTTGCCGCCAATGTTGGAAATGGGATCCCCGGCTGGCCAGGGCTTTCGCCAAAGTCAGTCAGAGACCACCACACCAAAGTCAGGGCAAGGGAGTTACACGCCAAGATAACCCCTACTCACCCTCTAGGTAACGTGGCGCGAGCAGCAAGGCTAAACTTGGAGGCGATGTAGGCTAAGTATTTGCGCACGCACCCCAGCAACAACAACCAAAGGCCCACCACAAAGGAAACTCCACACAAGGTTATATAAAAATAGCCTTTGTATTACACCAAAACACATTAGATAAAACACACACTTTACAATGTGCCAGAGGCACGGGCAGAATTTACAGGGGATATTGTACAAGACAGGGCCACCTGGACCACTGTCAGGAATCAGAAGTAGCACTTTCAGAAAGTAAAATTACTTTAGCACAAAATAGCACACAATATAACAATAGAGCGCACAACCAGTAATTACTGGTAACCAGGATCTCACTAGCACCACCTGTACTAGGGAGAAAACAACCACCTATGTATTACAATACCTGTAGGGGTGTAAGAGGAAAACACATGATGCAATGCATAACATTCATTCAGAGGTGTAAAGGCACATGACGCATAAACAATACATTCAGAGGTGCAAAAACAATAACAATTGCGCCAAACTCACGTAAGTCACCACCTGTGACTGTCCCTAGGCCAACTGGCCTCTCTGGGGCTAGGACCTGCCCTGTGTCCAAAATCAGGGTCCTAAACGTAGCAGTTGCCCACAAAGTGCTGGGCAACTGGTGCAATTGAGAAGGATGTGGCCACCCACTAGAGCCTCGCAGGCTCTGGCAAATAGAATTTCCCCTAGAACCTCTCTGGGCTCAAAATGAATCACAGATGCAGCCTCACTGGGCTGTGGGGGTCCCTCACGGGGGACCCGGAACACTGGTAGTGCCTCAAGCCTCTCTTAGGCTCATCGAACACTAAATGCCCTTCTTGAGCCTCTCTGGGCTCAAAACACAAAGGGGGGGGGGCTCACGAGCCTCTCTGGGCTCTGCAAAACAACTGGTGCCCCCGGGGCACCTCGTGGCTCCAAGAAAAATGCCCCTGAGCCTCGCAGGCTCCAACAAACAAATGCCGCCGTTATGAGCCTTTCTGGGCTCTTGAAGCAAGACAGAGGCCCCCGTGAGCCTCCTCTGGGCTCAGAGAACAAAGAGCGAGGTCGCGCTGCCGAGGGGGGGGGGGGGGGGCGGACACCGACAATGTGTCCCGGCGCCCCTCCCGTGTCTGGTGCACTCACCGGCTTCTGCAGGCTGCGGGACTCTTTTTCTCCGGGGCCTCGCCGGTCAGCCTCAGTCTTCTCTGCTCCGGGCTTTGAAGGTCCAGGACTCTTCCTGGGCGGCGGGGCTCCTCTTCTCTCGTCCCGGGGCTCTCCTCTCCACTCGGGGAGCCTCGGGAACCCGGCCGGCAGCTTCTCTGCTGCGGGGGGGTGGGACTTCCGGGTTGCCTGTCTCAGGCCGCGCTGCGATTGGTCAGCCGGCCCAGTGCTTCCGGGTCGCCGCGGGCAGCGCGGCGGCTCGCTTTTTAGGCAGGCAGGCGGCTTCCCAGGATCCGAGGAGTGGGCTCCCTCGTGAATCCAATAAATCTCGGGCACAACAAAGCGGCGAGGAGCGGGGTGGCACCCGCGCCGCCAAAGCAAATATAAAGCGAGGTAGGCACTCGCTAGGCCACCACGAGCAGGGTGGGCACCTGCACAGCAATTGGCGCGCTCCCAAGCGCTAGGCAGATAATCACAGCGCTCCAAGCGCTATAATTCAAAATAAAGCGCTCTCAGCGCTGGGGTGAAGGCACAGCGCTCCCAAGCGCTACAAGCCAAATAAAGCGCTCTTAAGCGCTATAAGTAAAATAAAGCGCTCCCAGGTGCCCTCAGCAAGCAGGGCAGATTCCCAGCAGTCCTTGGGCAGGCAGGGGGGACAAGGCTGGGCCCAGAGCCAGCACACTGGGTCTCCAGGCAGGGAGACACCCAAAGTGGCGGTCCTCTGGCCCAGCGACAGCAGCAACAGCCCCCTCAGGATCCTGGAAAAGAACAACTTCAGTGGGGACACAGCCCCATTTTTATACAGTGCATTCCTTTGTCTGAGGGTGCAGAGTGGGGGCGGAACCAGTCGCAGCTGGTTCTTGAGTACTCTGTTTACCTCAACCACCCTCTCTATTCACTGGCAGGGCTTGGGTCATTAGACACACCACAGGGGGGCGGAGCCAGCATTGTGTGGGGAAAACCCAGCCCATCCAGGACACAGGTACACTCCTCCCACACATCACTCATGCTGATCTCCCACTCACCACCGGGCAGACCCATCCAGACTTCCTGGAGCCTGGCATGCCAGCCAGCTCCAGCCAATCACACGCCAGCACCCTCACAGCACACGTACAGCCATGTCTAGAAATGGCGCTTCGCTACTAGACACATACATGCTGCATACACCGTTGCGCAGCATTCACTCTCACGAGTTCACACATACCAGACTCAAGCCTGTACACCCCACGCATCAGGAACTACCAGGGACACATACATTCCCCATGCATTCCTATGGGCGGGCAGGCCTAGCTCAGCACATGCACTCAGAGTGCGCACGCACTTTCCCCTGGGACACAGTGAAAGTGCGCAGAATCCCAAAATCACCATCTCCAGGTCACCCTTTTCCAGCAAAAAGTCTAGGGGTGAACCTGCCCTAAGGGCCAAAGTCCAACATAACCCCCTTCCAGCCAAAACGCAGGGGAGACCAATCACCACCGTGATGGACTTCCCTGCTTGGGGCGATAGAACACGGACGCGGGCCCACAACTGCAGGGACACCCTCCTGTTCTACGCCATGGTGAACCCAGGGGATTCCTTCTAAACACACTGTCTGGACCAACTGGGCTACCCCACTGGTACTCCCAAGTTGTCCGCGGCCAGGACCAGGCCCTGGGCCACCCAGGTGCCACTGGTCCATGCCAATTCGCAGAGCGGGGGGTAGTAACCCCTGGCATATAGGAGCCATTTTCCACTCTTCCTGTCTGCAAGACAGGACTAGACTGCCACTGGTACTCCAGCCTAGGGCCTACAACCTCAGGCGGACCAGGAGTCTCGGGGAAGGCTCTCCTCCCCCTACCTCTTCTCCTAGGGTTCCTCCTCCCTCTGCGAGGGGTACCCCTAGAACGCCATTCCAACCCAGGACTTATCCACTCAGGTTGCACCGGGGTCAGAGGTGGGCTCTCCCACCCTCTGCACCCCCTTCCAGAGGTCTGCCCTCTCCCACCTGGAGAAGTTCCTCTGGACGAAGAACCGGTCAGGACACTGGTTACAGTCGTCCTACCCTTCAGGTCAGGCTGATCCTGAACCTGGCCTCCCAACCTCTGGTCTAGAACCTTCGGTGGAACAATTGCCTGGCACTCCAGGACTTCTGGGGATTCACACGCAATCCCCCTGAGGCTAACAAATGTCACATCTGTTGCGTGACTGTCTGTCTGGCGCAGATCTCCCGCCCTCTGTCCACCTGACAGTGCGTGACGATCCCCCAGACCAGAAGTGGTGTTACCATGGTCACTACACGGGAACCTAGCCCAACTGGGTAGTCCCTGACCCACTGGTCCTTCCACTGGGGAACTCCCCCAATCACTCCTCACTCTGGACTCCTGTACCCTCCCTACCGGAGCGGTACTGCCAGACTCTAGAACCATAGGAGCTCTGGTTACAGACGCTCCAGGTCCTCTACTCACTGGGAGATCTTCCTCAAGTGGACTAACAGGACAGCCTAGGTCCCCAACCTGGTGTTCCCTACAGAAACCATCCAAGTCCTGAGGCAGGGCTTCGGGCGTCTGGGGAACCTCGGTCTCCCCCTCACTCCTGCTCCACTGAGCCAGGCAGTGAGCCCCTACACCCTCCTCGCTATCCTGGGACCTAGCTGGGCTACACTGAGCCTCTTCCACCACGCTGGGCTGGAAGATCCCTGAACCACTACTTTTGGAATCACTCACCAATGACCCTAGAGAACCTCTGGCCCTTTCCCAGCGGTCGGCTTCCCTTGCCAGTAACTCTGTATCAGTAAATCCAACTTGCAACAGGTGTTGGCGCAACTCTGGCGAACAACCACTGAGCACCTGCTCTTTGACTATAAGATCAAACAAGACTTCAAAATCAGAGTCAGTGTGAACCTCTACCCAAGCCCACAGTGCTCCACAACAGTCATCCTCAAAGTCTACCCAAGACTGGTGAGACAGTCTCCTAAGGTTCCTGAACTTCAACCGATACTCCTCTTCTCGGGAAACAGGTACCATGCTTGGGGAACTGGGAGTGGGACTTTCTACACTGAGATTTAAATAGCTGCCACCACTGGACTCAACCCTCCCTGGAGAATCCAGAAACTCAACACTGCGCGCAGGGGATAGTCTACCCTCCAGAGCTACTTTGCCTCTGGTGGCGGCCCTCTCAGCCTCCTCTATCCTTTCCTGCGCTAAGACCCTCTCGGTCTCTAGCTGTTGCTTTCTAACGCCCAGCTGTGCCATAGCCTGGGCATGCTCCAACCTGAGCTTTTCTAAAGCCAGCTGGTGCTCCCTTTCTCTCCTCCTATCTTCCAGCTCCTCTGGGGACAGGGAAAGGGATGAGGCGCTGCCTCCTACGCTGGACCCAGCAAGGGACTCCCTATCTATGGTGTCCTCACTATCTGCTGGCGTCCCTGTGCTATCATCTTCTTCCTCCTCCTCAGACTCCTCAGGGCTCCCCTCTGACCCACCACCCTCATGGTGTGAGACCCGGGCCCTCTCCTCACTGTGCTCACGCTCCCAGTCCTCCTTCTCCCATTGGATTAGGTTACCCCTAAGTTGGGACTGGGTGTCTGACTCATTCACTGCAATGTCTCTCTCTTCGCAAAACTCTCTCAGTTCATGCAAAAACAGACCCCAGACATTAAAAGCAGACTCCATCTTGGCAAGATGCTTACAGACACGTGCAACACAGGGGACTTAACAATCTGAAGTAAGAGTAGACAATTCCAAAACTTCAACAATCTCCTTATCAAAGAGAACTCACTCATGCGTCCAGGAAAACACACCATTCATCCACACACACCCTCCCCTCGGATCGGTAAGGCAGTTTCTACCACCCCAGACTTCTCAACCTGACCAAAAGCGACACAGGTACCAAACTCTGGAAGCAGGGCGGGGGACAAATGTACTGAACACAATCAAATGACACTCTTCAGGAGAAGAAAATAATGGAACTTCCAAAAACAATCCCCAAAATGTTTTTATCTAAAATGCAGAGTTTTGTGGTATGGCCAGTTACTACTAAGGTACAACGCAAACACAAATCCTTATCCCGCCGCTTGCCGCCAATGTTGGAAATGGGATCCCCGGCTGGCCAGGGCTTTCGCCAAAGTCAGTCAGAGACCACCACACCAAAGTCAGGGCAAGGGAGTTACACGCCAAGATAACCCCTACTCACCCTCTAGGTAACGTGGCGCGAGCAGCAAGGCTAAACTTGGAGGCGATGTAGGCTAAGTATTTGCGCACGCACCCCAGCAACAACAACCAAAGGCCCACCACAAAGGAAACTCCACACAAGGTTATATAAAAATAGCCTTTGTATTACACCAAAACACATTAGATAAAACACACACTTTACAATGTGCCAGAGGCACGGGCAGAATTTACAGGGGATATTGTACAAGACAGGGCCACCTGGACCACTGTCAGGAATCAGAAGTAGCACTTTCAGAAAGTAAAATTACTTTAGCACAAAATAGCACACAATATAACAATAGAGCGCACAACCAGTAATTACTGGTAACCAGGATCTCACTAGCACCACCTGTACTAGGGAGAAAACAACCACCTATGTATTACAATACCTGTAGGGGTGTAAGAGGAAAACACATGATGCAATGCATAACATTCATTCAGAGGTGTAAAGGCACATGACGCATAAACAATACATTCAGAGGTGCAAAAACAATAACAATTGCGCCAAACTCACGTAAGTCACCACCTGTGACTGTCCCTAGGCCAACTGGCCTCTCTGGGGCTAGGACCTGCCCTGTGTCCAAAATCAGGGTCCTAAACGTAGCAGTTGCCCACAAAGTGCTGGGCAACTGGTGCAATTGAGAAGGATGTGGCCACCCACTAGAGCCTCGCAGGCTCTGGCAAATAGAATTTCCCCTAGAACCTCTCTGGGCTCAAAATGAATCACAGATGCAGCCTCACTGGGCTGTGGGGGTCCCTCACGGGGGACCCGGAACACTGGTAGTGCCTCAAGCCTCTCTTAGGCTCATCGAACACTAAATGCCCTTCTTGAGCCTCTCTGGGCTCAAAACACAAAGGGGGGGGGGGGCTCACGAGCCTCTCTGGGCTCTGCAAAACAACTGGTGCCCCCGGGGCACCTCGTGGCTCCAAGAAAAATGCCCCTGAGCCTCGCAGGCTCCAACAAACAAATGCCGCCGTTATGAGCCTTTCTGGGCTCTTGAAGCAAGACAGAGGCCCCCGTGAGCCTCCTCTGGGCTCAGAGAACAAAGAGCGAGGTCGCGCTGCCGAGGGGGGGGGGGGGGGGCGGACACCGACAATGTGTCCCGGCGCCCCTCCCGTGTCTGGTGCACTCACCGGCTTCTGCAGGCTGCGGGACTCTTTTTCTCCGGGGCCTCGCCGGTCAGCCTCAGTCTTCTCTGCTCCGGGCTTTGAAGGTCCAGGACTCTTCCTGGGCGGCGGGGCTCCTCTTCTCTCGTCCCGGGGCTCTCCTCTCCACTCGGGGAGCCTCGGGAACCCGGCCGGCAGCTTCTCTGCTGCGGGGGGGTGGGACTTCCGGGTTGCCTGTCTCAGGCCGCGCTGCGATTGGTCAGCCGGCCCAGTGCTTCCGGGTCGCCGCGGGCAGCGCGGCGGCTCGCTTTTTAGGCAGGCAGGCGGCTTCCCAGGATCCGAGGAGTGGGCTCCCTCGTGAATCCAATAAATCTCGGGCACAACAAAGCGGCGAGGAGCGGGGTGGCACCCGCGCCGCCAAAGCAAATATAAAGCGAGGTAGGCACTCGCTAGGCCACCACGAGCAGGGTGGGCACCTGCACAGCAATTGGCGCGCTCCCAAGCGCTAGGCAGATAATCACAGCGCTCCAAGCGCTATAATTCAAAATAAAGCGCTCTCAGCGCTGGGGTGAAGGCACAGCGCTCCCAAGCGCTACAAGCCAAATAAAGCGCTCTTAAGCGCTATAAGTAAAATAAAGCGCTCCCAGGTGCCCTCAGCAAGCAGGGCAGATTCCCAGCAGTCCTTGGGCAGTCAGGGGGGACAAGGCTGGGCCCAGAGCCAGCACACTGGGTCTCCAGGCAGGGAGACACCCAAAGTGGCGGTCCTCTGGCCCAGCGACAGCAGCAACAGCCCCCCTCAGGATCCTGGAAAAGAACAACTTCAGTGGGGACACAGCCCCATTTTTATACAGTGCATTCCTTTGTCTGAGGGTGCAGAGTGGGGGCGGAACCAGTCGCAGCTGGTTCTTGAGTACTCTGTTTACCTCAACCACCCTCTCTATTCACTGGCAGGGCTTGGGTCATTAGACACACCACAGGGGGGCGGAGCCAGCATTGTGTGGGGAAAACCCAGCCCATCCAGGACACAGGTACACTCCTCCCACACATCACTCATGCTGATCTCCCACTCACCACCGGGCAGACCCATCCAGACTTCCTGGAGCCCGGCATGCCAGCCAGCTCCAGCCAATCACACGCCAGCACCCTCACAGCACACGTACAGCCATGTCTAGAAATGGCGCTTCGCTACTAGACACATACATGCTGCATACACCGTTGCGCAGCATTCACTCTCACGAGTTCACACATACCAGACTCAAGCCTGTACACCCCACGCATCAGGAACTACCAGGGACACATACATTCCCCATGCATTCCTATGGGCGGGCAGGCCTAGCTCAGCACATGCACTCAGAGTGCGCACGCACTTTCCCCTGGGACACAGTGAAAGTGCGCAGAATCCCAAAATCACCATCTCCAGGTCACCCTTTTCCAGCAAAAAGTCTAGGGGTGAACCTGCCCTAAGGGCCAAAGTCCAACAATCGGCAATACAGCCATTTGGATTTAGACAGGAACGTTTTCTAAAGTGGCAGATCCAGAATAGTATTTTAAAACACAACTTCACCATTAAGTTAGAATATACATGTCAGGGCTGTTGACATGTTATACAGTGCTACAATTGTGAGTGGCGCAATAAGAGTTCCAGCACACCAGTAGCATTTAATTTAGTAGCGCTGGGAAGAGGTAGTACCATATAATAATGACTTATAAGTGAATAAAAGGTGCCAGTCAGGTGTGCACCAATGTTATCATGCTTGAGAGGGAGGGTTCATACTCTTTTCTATTGGTGAGCAGTGTTAAAGTGCAGAGTCCAAGGGCCAACAAAAACTGGTTTAACAACAGAATGCAAACATTTCGAATGACCCTGCACAGGCCCAATTTCCAGCACTCCCCAGAACTCAACACATGCAACCTCAGGCTCCTCAGTCTCTGATTAGCGATTGGCACTAAAAACTATTTATAGCAAATTGGAAACACTCAAGTAGCACTTTGTTTAACATTTAGTGAGTCTGGATTTACTTTATCAGGAGGGTAGACAAGAATGCCCATAACTTCTGATCAAAACCCTCAAGAGCTTTATGAAACTGTATGCCTACCTTAGAAAAAACAAACCACCATAACCCTTACCCTATCACACAGATTTCCACTATTGGCAACGCTTTCCTTTACCCCTAAGGTACACACGTATGGAAATGAAAGAAAGACCAGAAAGCAACCCATTCAGTCTTTGTGCCCAGTGTCTTACAAACATATCACTTCAGTTGTTATGTCTGTTACTAGCAGTGTGTATAACTCACAAAATTGTGGGTAGTGTAATTACACTGAATTACCTAATAATTCATTGAGATTATGCTTGAATTACATGAGAAGAGTAATTATGTCTTTACTGCAAGAAATAGCAGCAGAACAAAATAGAAATTATGACCAGCTATTGGCATTCACTAAATGTGCTCTTGGGGAAGGATTTCCCCAACTGCTATTACCATATACACTTAACCCGGTCACTCCACTCACCGCAGGGCCCCCATGTGCCCTGGTCACCGCCGCTGCCCTTCTTGCCGCCACTCCTGCTGCCTGGGCTTCCGCCCTCTGGCCTGCGCCCTCGCCGCTACCTGTGACTGCTTTTCTCGCCGACGCTTTTTCCGCCGCTCCCTCCGTGACATCTTTTTCCCGCCCTTGTCCCCCCCGCTCACCGCCGCCGCTCCTCTGCGGCCCCACCTTCTCCCCGGTCCCCATTCGCCACCCCGCTCCCGCCTCCCAGCTGCTCCTCCCTTCCACTTTGCCATATATGGCGGGGACCGCGCGTACGCACAGCGGCCACGCGCAGCGGGCGCGCCAATTGCGGGCCGAAGGCAAGCCTGTCTACTCCCGTCTACGCCTGGACCACGCCCAGCAGCAGGACCCCTGGCCCCCGATGATGCCAGCCCACACGACGGACCTACGACGCCACCACCCTCAATGCACTCAAACCCGGCCGGAACCCTGCCTGCTACCGAGCCACCCGGAAACGCACCCACTGACCCTTCACCTGCCAAGCCTGCAATTTCACCTGCCTCCAGACATGCACCGCACCCGAAAAGCCAGGCACCAGCAACAACCACCTCAAGTGCATCCTGCTCAACACCCTCTCCGTCCACAGACACGCCGTCGAACTCTGGAACCTGCTCGACACAACATCACCAGACGTTGCCTTCCTCACGGAAACCTGGTTGAACGCCTCCTCAGCACCCGACATCGCCATCGCCATCCCGGACGGATACAAGATCACCCAGAGAGACCGCGTCAACCAGACTGGAGGAGGCATCGCCATCGTCCACAGAAGCACCATCCGCATCATGACCAACTCCGACAACACCCTCACCGCCGCCGAGCACCTTCACTTCCAGATACACACCGACCCCAAGACCACCCTCAGAGGCACTCCCATCTACAGACCCCCGGGACCACGCACACAATTCAGCGAAGCAATTGCAGACTTCATCAGCACGCACGCCCTCACCTCCTCAGACTACATCCTCCTAGGAGACCTCAACTTCCACCGCTGGCCACAAGCTTGACCCCGTCTTCTCCTACAGCAAGCACATCTCCTTCAGCCACTCCACCGGACTTCATTGGACTGATCACAGCTGCGTCCACTTCAACTTCAGGAGAACCACGACCCACCACCACCCGCAACAGGTTCCCCGCAGGAGCTGGAGCAAGATCACCGGCGACCAGCTCACCACCTCCCTCAGCCAGAACCCTCCCGCCAACACAACGGACCCCAACAAAGCAGCCCGCAACTTCACACAGTGGCTCACCAACTGCGCCGATGACCTCGCACCTCTGAAGAACCCACCCAGCAGACCAGTCAGCAAGAAAGCCTCGTGGTTCATCAACGAACTCAAAACCTCCAAGAAAAACTGCTGCACCCTTGAAAAAGCCTGGCGACACGACCAGACTACAGAAAACATGACAACCCTCAAGAACGCCACCCGCATACACCACCAGTTGATCTGCACCACCAAAAGGACAACATTCAAAGAACGACTGGACAAAAACCCCCACAACAGCAAGGAGCTCTTCAGCATCGTCAAAGAGCTCTCCAACCACAGCGCCGGAAACAACGACATCACACCCTCGCAAGACCTCTGCGACTCACTCGCCTCGTTCTTCTACCGCAAGATCGCCGACATACACAACAGCTTTGGCGCACAGACCATGCACCCAACCACCAAACCAACGCCCCCCACCACCACCCTCTGCAACTGGACCCCGGTCAGCACCGAAGACACCACCAGCATGATGAACACCATCCACTCCGGCTCCCATACTGACCCCTGCCCCCACCACGTCTTTAACAAGGCCGGCTCCATCATCGCACCCCAACTCCGGGACATCATCAATATCTCCTTCACCACCGCCACCTTCCCGGAGAGCTGGAATCATGCCGAGCTCAGCGCCCTCCTGAAGAAACCGACAGCGGACCCCACCGACCTCAAGAATTTCCGCCCCATCTCGCTCCTCCCTTTTCCTGCCAAAGTCGTCGAGAAGACCATCAACAAACAGCTCGCTGCCTTCCTCGAGACAAACGGATCCCTCGACCCCTCACAGTCTGGTTTCCGAGCCAACCACAGCACCGAGACCGCCCTCATCGCAGTCATCGACGACATCAGATCCCTGCTTGACGACGGGGAAACAGCTGCCCTCATCCTCCTGGACCTCTCTGCAGCGTTCAACACAGTATGCCACCACACACTGATACAGAGCCTCAGCAACATCGGAATCCAAGAGAAGGCACTGGAGTGGATCATCTCGTTCCTTGCCGGAAGAACCCAGAGAGTCCGCCTCCTCCCGTTCCAATCCGCGGCCACCAAAGTCATCTGCGGCGTATCTGAAGGATCCTCGCTCAGCCCCACCCTCTCCAATGTCTACATGAGCCCCCTCGCAGCCATCGCACGCCAACACAACCTGAACATAATTTCCTACGCCGACGACACCCAGCTGATCCTCTCCCTCACCAACGACCCCGCCACCGCCAGAGCCAGCCTACACGAAGGAATGAAAGATGTCGCCGAGTGGATGAAGAACAGCCGCCTGAAACTGAACTCAGACAAGACGGAAGCCCCATCCTGGGATCATCCCCCTCTGCCTGGGACGACTCCTGGTGGCCCCCTGCCCTGGGCACCACCCCCAAGCCGATGGACCACACACGAAACCTGGGTTTCATCCTGGACTCCTACCTCTCGATGACCAAACAAGTCAACGCCGTTTCGTCATCCTGTTTCAACACCCTGCGCATGCTCCGAAAGATCTTCCGATGGATCCCCACCGAAACCAGGAAGACGGTCACCCAGGCCCTCGTCACCAGCCGACTGGACTACGGGAACACCCTCTACGCTGGAACCACAGCCAAACTACAGAAAAGACTCATACAGAACGCCTCCGCATGACTCATCCTGAACATCCCCGCCACAACCACATCTCCGCCCACCTGAGAGACCTGCACTGGCTCCCCGTCAGCAAAAGAATCACGTTCAGACTCCTCACCCACGCACACAAGGCTCTCCACAACCTAGGCCTCAAGTACCTCAACAGCCGCCTCACTTTCTACACGCCCACCCGCCAGCTGCGATCGACCAACCTCGCCCTCGCCACCATCCCACGCATTCGCAGAGCCACCGCCGGAGGAAAATCCTTCTCCTACCTGGCGGCCAAGACATGTAACTCCCTCCCCATCCACCTACGGCAGACCCAGGACCATCTGTTCTTCAGGAAGCAACTCAAGACCTGGCTTTTCGAGCAGTAACGGACCCCCCCTCCCAGCGCCTTGAAACCCTAGCGGGTGAGTAGCGCGCTTTATAAATCTGTTTGATTGATTGATTGATTGACTTTCTTACCAGGTTGGGTTTTGATGGAATGTTCTATCACTGTTCTTCTCCCTGGGGTCAGGGAGAAGATCCCCTGTAGGGGACAGAGAGTGTCTAGGAGGGCTTTATTAGATCAATGGGCAAATCCCATTGAGTGTATATACATTTTAGGGAGGTTCAACTAATTCCCTATCACGACAGATATACAGAAAGTCTTGATAAAGGTGTTTTTCATCTGTTTATTCCACCGAAACGCGTCAACGCCATCCTTGGTACAATTCAAGATTCCAGCATCGATGGTTGATTCACAGATTCGATAGTAACATAAGATCGTCGAAACCATAAAGGAGTTCGAATGTACAAACTGTATCCAACAATTTTATGTTTTACACTTCTGTCTTGCTTTTCAATTATGCAGGTCATAATTGATCGTGATGTATCCATGTTTTTTTATTATCTGATTAGATTAGCTAGTTAGAATAATTGGTTTTAATGTTATGTCTTTGCATATATAATAAATTACTTTTTAACTGCTATATGTTTGTGTTATATATGTAAGAATCATTTTCTCAGAATTGCGCATTGATATAATCCTGCTTGTAACTCACTTCAAGGGAATCTCTCCATACTTCAAATCCCATTGATACATTGTTCCATCAGAGGATTCTTCTCTATCGTCCCACCCAGCAAGACAGGGAGGGGCCCCTCCCGTTTTTTTAAGAGATTCACGAGGTACATTTCTGAGGTGCCTCTGGTTGGATCTAATTCCACTCTGTAGGTCACCGGGGTAACTTTGTCAAGTATGATGTAGGGACCCTGCCACTGGCCAAACATTTTATGGTCTGAGGAGGACATCATTAGAAGTACGGGATCCCCTATCGAGAAGGTTCTCTCTTTTTTCCCTTGTCATATTTCTTTTTCTGGGATATCTGAGCATCCTTTAAGTTCTGTCAGACTATAGCCTGGACCTGTTAATATACAGAAGGCAAGAGGGGAATTTGCGCAAATACAGTGTATACAATATCAAAGAATTCATAGGGTTCTCTAGTCTATGCTCTAAGGATGAGATACAACCCTTGCCTAAAGTTGTAACCACTGACAAATCAAATTCGTCTGATTAAATACTCACAAGATTCTCTACCTGAGCAATACTAGCTATATGTATATAGATCAATTAACTATAGAGTACACTTCAATTCAGTAACAGTAGATATCAATACAAATATTTTCCAATAAATCTTCTTTTATTTCTTCATTTTCTTTCAGTCACTCAGTACCGGTATTTTCATAATATATTGTTTGTTCTCTTTTGCCAACACGTGTTTCGTCCAGCTTTACAGCAAATGGACTTCGTCAGGGCTAAAAAACAAGTGGAACATACATTTAATTACTAATATAAGCATAAAAAATCGCTTAATATTATGAAACACATTTTATATGTCCTAAATGGTGTTGTAGGACATATATAACTAGTGACAGAATTTAAATTTTAAGCACTTTGTACTCCCCATTCAATAGTGGTACCATCATCTAGATACATTTTGTCTACTAGCTCAGATTTAATCAGCTGTAGAGCTAGTGCATATAGGGGAATACAATAGTTCTATTTTCGAGAGGAAGATCTAAGGATTTACAACATAAAAAATGCTCAGCTGATTATTAAAACCAAGTACATTAAATTTAATGCCAGAGAAAATTACAAACATCTCCAAGAAGGGTCTCTGCCACGTTATTAGGCATCTGGATGTATAATACTAAACATGATGCTAGACTTACCAATTAATATCAAAGGTCTGTAGATTGGCGAAACCGAAAGGTGATTACGTTACTTTAAATCCTAAAAAGACATATAAATATATATTTAGTTCCTCTATTTATTATTTCTTTATAAAAGATTTATTGGTTAACAACTCCTATTTCATTTAGAATGCCAAACTGATCATAGTGGGCCAAATCAGAAAATCAATATTTTAACTAAGAATAGGAATAACTAACTTCATTAATACTTGATTTAGTAGAAGCTCATATGTCTTATTGTTAAAAGAGAGTTTTCAAGAATATTTTATTACCTAATCCTTCAAACAAATGGTCCTTCCAACATCTGATGACTCGAAAACGTAGTACCGTTGTCGCACTAGTTATCGCATCCTATATTGGCAAGTAAAGAAAAAATCTTAAAGGGGTCGTTTTGTATAATTAATGTGGACAGATATTATACTAAGGAAACCCTGATGGTTAATGTGGCAATAGTTAATACAAAGAATAGCCTTGAATCTAAATATATTCCTCGTTTTAAAAAACATGACCACCTACATTCATGTTACCTTTACTCTAGATTGAATCTAACGTTTTAGGGTAAATTTATAGAGCGACAAGAAGTGTATAATATTCTTACTTAATCCTACACGGAGGACCAAAGGTTAAAGGATACCTCCATTCTCATAGAATTAAAAACCTCTATCTATACAGAAAGCAAAAAAATATAAAAAGAAGAGAGTACCTCCGCTATGATTAATAATACACCGTAGCGGGTACATCCATTCACAGGATAAAGAGTCGAGACTTCAAAGGTAAATCTACAGAACAAAAAAAGTAGAAAAGGGTATAAAGGAACTATTCCCACATTTTGCAAAGCTTTAAGCTAGCAGTATATCCGTATGATCTCACCTGATCGAATATTTATAATCTCGACAATTGGGAGTCTTTTCGGTAACGGCATCTAGCATCGTCGCCATCTTGGTGCAGGCTATTTATACCATTAATTACTTCAAGAGCGAGATAGGACTAGCCTCGCATCAGCACTGATTCTTGTTACGTTTACCCGTGATTAACGATTAAATAGTCTTTTATTTTTTATTTTTTATATATTGTCCAAATATTCATTGCGAATATATTGAGCATCTACATATATTATAATCGCATCCATCATTCATTGCCCACTCTCACCCTTATTAGAGTTATATATTACTAGGCTAAAGATAAACAAAATCGTAAGCGCCATCTTAACACTATGTCTAAGGCTAGTAGATATAGATATACAGTCATGTTAATCGCTGCAAAAAGATTTCCCAAGGCTTATTATCCACTAAACATGTTTATATTAAAATTACCAATACGTTTTATTAGTTAACCACTTGGATGCTAAGGGGGGTGCCAGTAGGTCCATTGCATTTCCATTGAAATCAATGGAAACTCCATGACGAGTTACCCTTGTCATTAGCACTGAAGGGGTTAAAAGGAATTTTTATTAGAAATAGGAATAATCTTATAATTAGTTCATTAGTGTTTATAGTTTCTTTTTTTTTTTTTTTTTGTCCTCATACGCCCAAAAAAAAAGATAATTTCAGTATTGATTATACCGAGAATCTTTATGGGTGCTCTTTTTGGGGGGAGGTAGGGACACTGGGTGGGGAGCATTGGGGAAAAAAATATGTCCAAATCGCCATACTCCAAATTTAGTTGTTTTCATCACTGGAAGGAAAAATAGCGCAAACTAGGGCAGCCCCCATATCTTATCTTAAGATCTTGTCGTGGAATGTAAATGGTTTACGAGTTAAGCATAGAAGAGAGAGAATATTTCAGTATTTAAGGGATACACCTGAGAACATTTTTATTTTACAAGAGACTCACTCTACTGAACAAGAGTTAAGAGACATTTGTAGTAAGAAAAAATGGATCCACCAAGTGATAACTACCTCACAACAAACTTCTACTAAGGGAGTGGCTATATTAATTAAATCTAATTCTGAGATTTCAGTGTTACAGTCAAAATCTGACAAAAAGGGGAGATGGGTTATAGCAAAAATAAAGTATTATTCTTATAAATTTACGATTGTAGGATACTACGGCCCAAATTTGGATGACACTCTTCCCCTTAAAGAACTTTTAGTTGAGCTTTTGGACTTTGAGGACCCGGTGATTTTTGCGGGGGATTTTAATTTAGTACTTGACTCACAGATGGATAAGCTACCTTCTGCAAGGCTCTCTCACAACCCTAAAACCAGAGCAGTATTACTTACTGCGATCAACCAGTTTGGCTGGAAGGATGTTTGGCGACAAAAGAATCCTACCAAAAATGAATTTACATTCCACAACAAGAAATTACGACATAAATCGAGATTAGATTTCTTCTTAATTGCCGAATATTTAGGTCAGCAAGTGGGGGAGATTAAACATTGTGGTGCTCACATGTCTGATCATTCAGCGGTAACTTTAACCCTAAAATTGTTAGGTCCACAGCTAGTTAAGAGATGGACTATTGACAGGAGTATCCTGTTGGAGGAAGAAGTAATAGAAACATTGCTTGAGGAATCAAATGAGTTCTTTAAAATAAATTTGGGCACAGCTGCACTTCCGGTTGTCTGGGATACATATAAAGCTTTTCTAAGAGGCCGGTTATTAGCATTTCAGGTCGCAAAACATAAAGCATATAAGGCGCAAATCTCACAGATTGAAGCAAGAATTAAGGTCCTTGAACGAGCTGTATTTGACCCTAGTCTAGCAAATGGAGAAAACAGTAAAACAGATCTAATAAATTGTAAATTACAGTTGGAGCAGGTGTTAGATGTAAGGCTGAGGAAAAGATGGCAGGCCAGCTCATTGGCACACTTTGAATATGGAGAGGCCAGTGGAAAGCTCTTAGCGTGGAAAACTAGAAAGGAAGTTAAGAAGAGCACAATTAAAAATGTACAGATAACCAATACGGATGTGATCTCAGAGAATAGAGAAGACATTGAAAAGGTTTTTTTCATCACTTTGATGAAGTCTATAAAGAGGGCTTAGTCCCACGTCAGGAATTAATTCAGTCGTGGCTTAACCAATATCAGGTTCAAGTCTTGGACGACCAGGCCTCGGATAATCTCAATAGAAATATCAGCTCGACTGAAATAGCTCTGGCGATAGACTCCACTAAGAGAAGTAAGGCCCCGGGCCCGGATGGACTACCTTCTGAGGTATATAAAGTTTTAGCTCCGGTAGTTATACCAGTTCTGCAGCTGTTATTTACTTCTATATACGAAGAAGGAGGCAATATTCCTGTTTCATGGAATGATGCTATAGTGGTTCTTATCTTAAAACCAACGAAGAGGGCATCTCAATGTGACTCATACAGGCCAATCTCTCTCCTTAATTCAGATTATAAATTTATGGCAAAAATTTTAGCGGAGAGATTAAATGGGGTAGCAGCTCACTTATTACATCTAGACCAAAAGGGTTTTGTCAGAGGGCGTACCATACAAGATCTTACATAGGCCTTGGTGGGAGCAATCGATCTTGCCTCTCTATATAAAATTCCATTAGCAGTTATCACTTTGGATGCCGCGAAGGCTTTTGACCGCGTCAATTGGGAATTTTTGGTTAAAATATTAGAAAACGTTAATTTGGGTAGGAACTTTAGTAGGGTAATAGCAGCTTTCTACCAAGCTCCGACGGCTAGACTATTAATAAATGGAAGCCTATCCCCTCCTATAAAAATTCAAAGAGGGACAAGACAAGGGTGTCCGCTTTCACCCTTGCTCTTTGATTTATACATCGAATCATTCACAGAAAAGATTAGACAAGCTCAAAATATTCCACCATTTAAATATAAAAACTGGGTGAAAAAAATCTCTCTATATGCGGATGATTTGATGTTGTATACCTCGGATCCTATTAAATCAATTCCTCTTATATATAAAGCTGCAGAGCAGTTCGGCCAAGTCTCTGGATATCTAATTAACCAATCTAAATCAGAATGTATGTGTTGGAATATAACCCAGACAACTCCTATTCCAATTTTGAAACACCAATTAAGATATCTGGGAATCCAAGTTACGCAGGATATAAACCTACTTGCGGATAAAAATCTTGCTAAAATCGAGAAGGAAATGGCCGAATCTTTAAAAAGCTGGTCATTTCTGCCCTTGACCTTAATTGGAAGAATTAATATTGTAAAAATTATGCTGTTACCCAAATTAATATTCATATTTCAGAACATTCCTCTTGCTTTTAATGAAACCAGGCTAATTAAGATTCAAGCGAAATGGAATTCATTTATTTGGGCCTCAAAAGGCATAAGAATTTCATGGAAAAAACTTCGCAGAAAGAAAGGCAAGGGTGGGTTATGTGCACCAGATTTGAGAGTATATGCTTGGACCCTACTATTGAAAGCAGGAATAAGGCTATTTGATACCCTAGGGGGGACAGAAACCGGTTATATGTTTCAAATTATGTTATCCGAGATTCAGGGAGGGTCTCATGCATTTATGTTTAAGTTTGGCGACATGCGTTTTTTAAAAAAAGTGCGATTAAAGGTCCTCAGAGACTTGGCATTTGTGTGGGCCAGAGTCAGGAAGTCGTTGAATATTCCATATTACTCTGCTATGGCTCCAATTTGGGATTCGCCAGGCTCTCCAGAATGGACTAAAGACTTACTATCTACTGCACTTCAGAGCGCAAATATTAGACTCTGGGGCCAGTTATTGCCGGAAGGGAACCTTTTGTGCTGGGAGGATATTTCTCTTCTCACGAATAAAAACTTATCTAAATTTAAGTACCTACAAATCAAAAGCTGGGCCCAGGCTGTGACAGAGGATAAAGGCGTCAAGGTTGCTCTGGAGGAACTACTATTGAAGAATGCAAGACTCAAAACATCAGTGCTTTATTGGGCAATTCTGGAGGGAGAAGATGGAGAATTTGGACTTCCAGAACAACTTTGGAGGGACCAAGTTCCGGATGCAGATTTGCAGAATCTATGGCAAGTATCCTTTGATTCACTACATCTTACGGTATCTCCAGCCAATTTAAAGCGGAATCACCTGTTTTCTCTCCATAGAGTATACTGGTCGCCGGCTAGACTGGCCAAATTCTCAAAGGGGCCTACTCCATGCTGTCCAAAATGCAATCTGGAAAAATCAGATGACATCCATATGTTTATGACCTGTCCAGCGCTCAGAGATTTTTGGTTCGAAGTACAAGAAGGTATGAAAGCCCTCTTTGGGTATGATATACAGGTTAGTATACAATTAATTTTTTTGGGAATCCCCCCTAATTATGAAGAAGTACCTCAAGATGTCAATAAGTTATTTCTTTATTTAATTATTCTTGCTCGCAAGGAAATATGTAAAATATGGGTGAGCACTAACGCACCGTCACATGTAGTTTGGATTAGGGCAATCAGGCATACTCTTAGTTTGGATAAAGTGGTCTGGAAGAGTAGGAAGCACTTCTGGATTCCTTGCATTAATTGGCTCGATGGGCTCTGATCAACTTTGTCCAATGATTATGCCTTTTTGCAGAATGGGTCACCCTAAGATCAGTTTAAGGGTCTGGAAAATTGGAAAACTGAGCTGATGCTTTACACAGTGTTTATAGTTTCTTGTAAGGCTCATGATTATATAATCCAGAGTTCTAACCCAGATTAAAAGAGTCAAATCCTAATTGATATAATAGGGATACCCCGTCATATGGTCCTGTTGGTTTCACCAAAATTCAGAATAGCCTAGTGGATTATAAGACTCAAATCTATTGGGCAATGCCTCTAGTAATTACTAGTTACATTCTAATATTATATACCTACTATTCAAAGTCTCCATATATACATATATCAAGTTAATAACAGATATACCAACATAACTGGATCCTTATTGATTACTATATTCTCCGCTATGATTAATAATACACAGTAGCGGGTACATCCATTCACAGGATAAAGAGTCGAGACTTCAAAGGTAAATCTACAGAACAAAAAAAGGAGAAAAGGGTATAAAGGAACTATTCCTACATTTTACAAAGCTTTAAGCTAGCAGTATATCCGTATGATCTCACCTGATCGAATATTTATAGTCTCGGCAATTGGGAGTCTTTTCGGTAACGGCATCTAGCATCGTCGCCATCTTGGTGCAGGCTATTTATACCATTAATTACTTCAAGAGCGAGATAGGACTAGCCTCGCATCAGCAGTGATTCTTGTTATGTTTACCCGTGATTAACGATTAAATAGAGTCTTTTATTTTTTATTTTTTATATATTGTCCGAATATTCATTACGAATATATTGAGCATCTACATATATTATAATCGCATCCATCATTCATTGCCCACTCTCACCCTTATTAGAGTTATATATTACTAGGCTAAAGATAAACAAAATCGTAAGTGCCATCTTAACACTATGACTAAGGCTAGTAGATATAGATATACAGTCATGTTAATCGCTGCAAAAAGATTTCCCAAGGCTTATTATCCACTAAACATGTTTATATTAAAATTACAAATACGTTTCATTTGTTAAAAGGAATTTTTATTAGAAATAGGAATAATCGTATAATTAGTTAATTAGTGTTTATAGTTTCTTTCTTATAAGGCTCATGATTATATAATCCAGAGTTCTAACCCAGATTAAAAGAGTCAAATCCTAATTGATATAATAGTGATACCCGTCATATGGTCCTGTTGGTTTCACCAAAATTCAGAATAGCCTAGTGGATTATAAGAGTCAAATCTATTGGGCAATGCCTATAGTAATTACTAGTTACATTCCAATATTATATACCTACTATTCAAAGTCTCCATATATACATATATCAAGTTAATAACAAATATACCAACATAACTGGATCCTTATTGATTACTATATTCTCTAGAAATCTATATAGCATCCCCTCTCCATGTGATTAAAATTGATCACTGTTTTGGAATATTAGTCATTAGTCGTGATTCCGAAAAAATAAATACTGATAGAATATCTTGACAAATGTCTATACTGTAGATGAATTAAATTAAACACATATCTCCATATTGTATCAGTTTCATCATTTTATATATATTTTCATTTATCATCCAAGAAAGAATTGCATATTTATCCAAGAAAGAACTGCATTTCTCATCGATGATTATCCCCTGTTCTACCGCCCGTAATCTAATGATCCAACGCACTTCTGCTTGTCTCACTTTAAGTTCTCTATTACCCCCTCTTACACTAGGGGGAATACTCTCTAATCCATGGAAAGAGAAACTTTTGTTTGGGCAGTTTGCAGCATGTACTCCTATAGGATATCTCTGATCCATATTTTTAAAAGCTCGATAATGTTCTGAAATCAGTTCTTTCATGCTTCTGATTGTGCTTCCTACATACAGTTTTTTGCACTTACACACTATAATGTAAACTACATATTTAGTTGTACAATCAATATGCTGTCTTATATTATATGTTATTGATCCATTGTACGCAAAGTCTTTTTTCTCCCTAATTGCCATTCTACACATACTGAAGTTATAGCATTTAAATGAACCAATATTGTGTGTATGTAGCCAGGTCTGTTTTGTTCTATTGTCTCTCAGATAACTCGGGCTGACAATATTCCCCAATGTTTTGCCTTTCCTATAAGCTATACTTGAACTTCTCAAAATAAATCTCTGTAGTTGCACATTAGACGTTAGTAAATGCCAGTGTCGTTTGAGGATGCCATATATCTTGTGTGACCACGGATGGTATCCCGTTATTAGTATCACCGGTAAAACTTTATCAGATTCCTTATTTTGTGATTTCAATGTGTCTAACCTTTTCAACTTCTTGACTCGATTTTTAGCTTTTCTTAGGACTTTCTGATCATAACCCCTAGACAGAAATCTCTCTTCCGTGTCTGTTATGGCATATGCAAAGTCTGTCTCATTTGAACAGTTTCTCCGTGCTCTATAAAACTCACCATAAGGAATGGCATTTATTTGAGTTTTAGGGTGGGCGCTTTCAGCATGCAACAGAGAATTACATGAGGTTTCCTTTCTGTGCATTTTACTTTTCAATTTGTCACCTTCTACAAATAGCTCTGATAGAGCAAGATTTCGCATCGCGACTTGCTCGAGTCAAGAACCTCGAAAATCTATTATAATCTCGTAACTTCAATTGTTTGTTTTACTAATTTTATGTATTTTTAATGTGCGTGGGTATCATAGAGACGCTTGCCTATGTGTTCTACTAATACGATTAATCCTTGTCCCTAAAATGGCCGCTGCTTGCCTTTTCATTTCTGCGCATGCGTAAGGCACAGTCACGTGTAGAGACGCAGTCACATTTTTGGAGGGAAAGGGTGCGCATGCGTAATACACAGCTTTCGTGATAACGTGGTGATGCTCGTGCAGATGCTCTCGTGTCAGTGTATACATTACTAATGTCTAATTGCATAGTATATTTTTATGATGATATGTCTGAAGTATAAAGTCACGACGTGTAATACATTCATTTATTTTTATGTACTAATTTGTTTTCGCTTACTTTTCATGTATCCTCGGCACTGAGGGGTGATGGGGCTGGGGAGTCCATCTTGGAGGGTACTTCTGCGCAGAATAAATCGATGATGCGGTGGCATTGAAACCAAGCCAAAGAAGGTTGATGCCAGAGCCAGCATGGGAACATGCACCTTCACCCAGCAAGAGCATCTAGATTGTACCCTATTGTATCAAATTGTATTCTTTCCATTGTATTCCCTGCGACTTCTCGTGGGAACCCCAATCTTGCTAGGCGGCACCCTAGGATGCTATGTAGGGCTTGTAATAGTCTGTCCTGATTGGTGTGTTAACCAAATCCTACCTTAGGACCAATTGAAATTGGGGATTCTGACACTTTGCAACATTTGAGGGGTGGTACCCTGTCCCAAAACAGTATATCTACCCTGGGTTCACCTAGGGAATTTGTCCGATTTGTCTGAATAGCTGACCTGTCACTGACCCAACGCACTCAATAGGTGACTTGAAGATACAGAGCGCTGCGGAGCACTCTGTCCGTATCTGACCATAGACTAAGGTTTTACTAAACCTTAAAAGTGCTGGCGGAGCACTTTGCTGGGAGTTCGCTGACCCAATCGGGGTCTTGACTGATAGCTGCAGAGAGGGTGGAGCGCAGGCGTTGCTTCCAAACTGCGGGTGCTGGTCGTGTCCTGGTGGTCCTGTCCTGATCCTAATCTGAGGGTTTCCTGTCCTGTCCTGGGTGTTCATTCTGCACCTGCTGTCCATTGAGGGGTATCCTTCCTTGAGGGTTTCCTGTCCTTAACTGACCCGTGGCCAGGGTTTGGTTTTTCACACCAGTCTAGGTAAATATTGCTCTGAATCTCTTGAAACTGCACCTTTCTATTTTTTCTGTCTTTGCTTCAATAAAGACATATCTTTGCATATGATAAGTTTTTCCATGCTTTCGCAACTCATTGCATCTCATGAAACGTATGCATTTATTTTCATAGCGTGTTCCTATGTTGCCCTTCCTTTTACAAATCATTTTTCCTCCATTTGCAGTTTATAACTTGTTTTATGTGTTCTATACATTTTTCTCACTAAACTGAATGAAGAGATTTTCTGAAGTTATAGCGAGTCCTATTTGTCACGTTAACCGAACTGTTTAGATTTCTAAGTTTTCCCATTCCATAGCATAAATGATTCTTGCCCTAGTTATTTTTTCATCACCCATGTCCACTCTTACATGGTTAGTTTACTAGCTTAGCAGGTTCCCAGTCGCATTTCTTGTGAATCCAAATGTTTTGTTATCCTGCTTATTGACTGTCTGCTTACTGTAAGTTGGATTTTATACACTGATGAATTTTAGATAAACCTTTCAAAACTTCTAGTTGTCCGTGGTCATTTCATGAGAATTAAAGTCAAATGTTGGATAGTATATTTTGCTGCCTTTCCTTTTACAGCTAGCTCCCTGATCCATTGTGGTCATAGGTACCCGTAACAGTGGATGGTAAGTCGGGTACACTAGAATTTGGAAAAGGAACTCACAATTATTGGTAGTAGATTGTAACGTCATCCGATCAATGTATCTGGTGATTTGAAATATATGGGCCCGAAGCCGGAAGTGGCGAAATTATTGGTCGGGTGACCCGCGATCTCTAGCAGCTCCACATCTAGGAAAACTAAAGATGTCGCACTGTAATTCATAGAGAATTTGATGTTATATATGTTGTTATTTAGAAAATCAAAAAATCTTCTTAATTTTTCTACTCCTCCTGTCCAAATCAAGAGACAATCATCAATGTATCGTCCATAATACATTATGTATTCCTGCCATTCTGCCCCAGGTCGGCCCCAGATGTGCACCGCCTCGAAACGTCCAATAAAAAGACAGGCAAAAGACGGTGCAAATCTGGAGCCCATTGCCGAACCACATATTTGTTGGTACCAATCAGTTTTTAACATAAAGACGTTGTGTTCTAGAATAATTCTGGCCATATCTACCAGCATGTTAGAGTGCCTGGACCTGCTCCAAGTGTGTTTTAAGGTTGTCTACATATTCCACTAGGAGTTTGGTTTGATTTGGCTCAGCCTCCCATGTTTCTTTGGCCAAGTCTAAAAAAGAACTGGGTTGATGTCCGTATGAGAGCTCAAATGGAGAGTAGCCCGTGCTCTGGACCTTACACCGGATGGCGAATTGAGCCAGGGGCAACATGTCTTCCCACCTTCGTGTTTCTAAGGACAGAAGTTTTTTTAGAGTCGCCTTCAAAGTGGCGTTATAACGCTCAACTAATCCATCTGTTTGGGGATGGTACGCCTATGTACATATTTGTTTAATGGCCAACTGGTTACATACCTGCTTCAATAGCTTTGAGATAAAAGGGGTACCCTGATCCGTGAGGATATACTTGGGAGAGCCCGCATGGGAAAACACTGTTATCATGGCTTTTAGCTATGTTAGGGGCATCGGGTTGGCGTAAGGGTATTGCCTCTGGGAAATGGGTGGCATAGTCCAAAAGGACAAGTATGTTGCGGCACCCACTTTGGTAAAGTAATAGTGGTTCTATTATATCCATCCCTATCCTATAGAAGGGTTCATCAATAATGGGAAGTGGCTGTAGGGGAGCACAGGAGGGTTTGTGTCTACTATTCCTCTGGCATATCAGACACACCCAACAAAATGCTCGGACTTGTTGGAGATTCCTGGCCAATAGAAACTTTCTAGGAGGGCCTGCTCAGTTATTTTGTCTCTGAAATCCCCCCCCAATAGATGACTGTGAGCAAGGTACAACACTTTCTTGCGAAAGGGGCTGTGAATCAGTAGTTGTGAAGGCTGGGTCGGGCTACATTTTCCATACAACAGTCTGTTTTCTTTAAAGCAGTAGGGACCTACTTGAAGAGGGTCTTCATTTTATAGGGCTTTATTTCAGGCTTCTTGCAGGACGGGGTCCTCTCTTTGTATGGCGTGGAAGTCCCTATCAGTCTCCCAGGGGTACTCCTCTGTACGAACAGGGTAGACTGCATGGGTTTTCTTCTTTTCTTTTCTCCACTGATCGCGGCTCTTCCTCACCTTGGATGGGAGCCATGCGTGATACTCCTCTTGGGAGAAAGGTGCTTCTTTCCACTAGTCTTTTGCTTCTGGGGTAGACCCCTTTATCAGATTGGTCAACTATGAATAATCATTCCGGAGGATGATTTGTTCTGGCAGTTGGGAAATGAGACCAACTTTCAGGGAGGAACCCGGGTCGGTTGGATGTTGTATGTGAATATGCGTTGTAGGGTATGGTTTAGTATCACTATGAACGCACTGTATAGCCACGGTCCCGTCAACTGTTCCTAGTACTTGTTCAAGATCCTGGGATCGTAAAACCCTCTGAAGGTAACCGTATCGGCTAGGGTGTTCAATGTTGTCCATTTACTAACACTTTGCACCGATAAAGAGGCAGGGTCCTCCATTGTTGGGAACAACAATAGTTGCGGGCAAGTCCCACCTCCATTGGTTCTTCTTTTTGAGGACAAAATCGAGCTATATGAATGAATGAATGAATGAATTAATTAATTGTATCTTGTATCGCGCTAACTTAGCCCAATGGGCGTCAAGGCGCCTAAAACAAATAAAGAAACAAACCAGGTCAGACAGCAGTATCTCATTGGTAAGCTCTGGTGAAGAGTCAGCAGCAGCAGCCCCCTATCTTCCAGTGAGCCCTGGCTGCAGGCACCTTCACTTACAGCCGAGGTAATCTGGGATGACAGACAGTGCAGCGTGGCTTCCACCCTTGGGGGAACAAATAAAATAATTGTCAGGGTCTTCCACTTCAGTCCCTTAGGTGAGCCTCAGCCACCGTCGTCCCTCGGACAGAAGGAAAAGACTCAGGTGATTGAAATTACGGACGAAGAAAGCAAGATTTAGCACCAGGCAACTGAATGTTAGTGCCATAAGAAGGATTATTTGGAAAAACTGAAGGACATCCAGCATTCTAAGTTTAAACAATTTCCAGAATCTAGGTGTGGCGAGGAAGTGGGAGCTGAGGAAAGTACTATATCTGTACCACCAGTGAATTCACCACTCTATGTCTTTCTGCCGTCCTGGGAGTGCTGTCCCGGTTTGCCTTTCCTGATCTTCCTGATCTGCCTGCTAAGAACCCACGCCTCGCGGCCCCCGCTCCGCGGGTGCCGCTCGTAGGCTGAAGTCACGACAAAGGGAGCTGACAATCTTTCCCTGCTGTGCATCGGAGCACCAACGCGCTAGCTGAACTTTTCTTGTTGAAGCCCAGAGGCGGGACTGCGAGGACCAGCCTGCTGTGCGGCGCAGATCGGCCGCAGCTGGTCCTCTTCCCGCCCCTCTCACCTGTTCAAATTGGTGCGGAGAGTGTGCTGCTTGGGTTTGTCTTTCTGCCGTCCTGGGAGTGCTGTCCCGGTTTGCCTTTCCTGATCTTCCTGATCTGCCTGCTAAGAACCCACGCCTCGCGGCCCCCGCTCCGCGGGTGCCGCTCGTAGGCTGAAGTCACGACAAAGGGAGCTGACAATCTTTCCCTGCTGTGCATCGGAGCACCAACGCGCTAGCTGAACTTTTCTTGTTGAAGCCCAGAGGCGGGACTGCGAGGACCAGCCTGCTGTGCGGCGCAGATCGGCCGCAGCTGGTCCTCTTCCCGCCCCTCTCACCTGTTCAAATTGGTGCGGAGAGTGTGCTGCTTGGGTTTGTCTTTCTGCCGTCCTGGGAGTGCTGTCCCGGTTTGCCTTTCCTGATCTTCCTGATCTGCCTGCTAAGAACCCACGCCTCGCGGCCCCCGCTCCGCGGGTGCCGCTCGTAGGCTGAAGTCACGACAAAGGGAGCTGACAATCTTTCCCTGCTGTGCATCGGAGCACCAACGCGCTAGCTGAACTTTTCTTGTTGAAGCCCAGAGGCGGGACTGCGAGGACCAGCCTGCTGTGCGGCGCAGATCGGCCGCAGCTGGTCCTCTTCCCGCCCCTCTCACCTGTTCAAATTGGTGCGGAGAGTGTGCTGCTTGGGTTTGTCTTTCTGCCGTCCTGGGAGTGCTGTCCCGGTTTGCCTTTCCTGATCTTCCTGATCTGCCTGCTAAGAACCCACGCCTCGCGGCCCCCGCTCCGCGGGTGCCGCTCGTAGGCTGAAGTCACGACAAAGGGAGCTGACAATCTTTCCCTGCTGTGCATCGGAGCACCAACGCGCTACCTGAACTTTTCTTGTTGAAGCCCAGAGGCGGGACTGCGAGGACCAGCCTGCTGTGCGGCGCAGATCGGCCGCAGCTGGTCCTCTTCCCGCCCCTTTTTGTCATATCCTCTGATATTGTGTCTCAGCCCCGCGCACGCGGGACGCGCGCGGGGCAAAGGCCGGGGCGAAGACCGGGCTAAGAGCGGGCCGTTGTGTGGCCGTTAGGTGGCTGGTGGGGCTGGGCTGGGCCCCGTCCCTGAGTCTTACAGACACATACTTTGAACTGGAATACCTAACGTATGTTCCCTCATTGTGTTGTCTCATGTGCCTGAGCTGACTGTCAGTGACTGTTAAGTCCCTTTAACTGTTGACTGGGTAATTATTACGACGGTTGCTTCTGGTCACTTCTCATAGTTGTTTATTTTCTGTTACAATGGACATGGTCTCACCTGGGAAAGCGGGGGCTAATCCTAACAAGGGCACATTGGACAATTACTTTAAGAAATCCATCTCTGAGATTGAAAGAGAAGAAGCTCTGGAAGAGAAAAGGATGGAGCGTCGTCGCTCCATTGAGGGTCATAAGGCTAGATCCACCCTGGGTACATCCCTGCCTATTCGATCACCCAGTGTGGAACTGATCACTGAGGACCCCTTTTCATCTCAGGGCGTCCCTGAACTCTTAAGAGATATTTCCTCTGCACCACCTTCTCTTGTGGATCACTCTAGTCCATCTCCTCCTGCCCCCCCACCACTTGGTAACTCTGCTGTAGCCCCGAATCCCCCGCCAGCTTCCATCCAAATTGGAAAAACAATCCCCAAAAATCAGCAGAGGAAGGTTGAGGCCCAAATAAATTATGGTCCCCCGCCCAATAAGAGAATGAGGAAGGGGGGCTCCTTACATAAAGGCAAAATTAGCCATACTGAATTTGGTAAGGGTAAGGGGGGGGGGGACAGTTACAGCTTCTGTTCCTGCTTCTAAATCACCTGAAGGCACAAGATCCGATACTCCACCAGTGACTATACAAGGTATTCCATCTCCCTTAGTAGTCACCTCCCCTCCAAATCCAAACTCTGAGGAGATCCTCCCGCTTGCCCCTACCTTGGAGTTTCTTGGGCAAATGCTCAGGACGCTCACTTCCCCAATCGTGGATAGATTACGGGCCATTGAAGAGCGGTTAGGGAATCTGGAGCAGACCATTCACAACAAACTTGACACCCAGATGGTTGTTCCCGCATCTACTACAGTGACAGCTTTAGCCAGCTCTTCAAATAGTTTAAAACCTTCTGCACCCAAGAAGCCCCTCCCAACTTCCTCTAATCTAGCTAAGGCAGCCCATATAACCTCCACCATAGACACAATGGCCTCTCTCCCCGTGGCCAATCACCACACCAAAAAAGTGGCCAACAATCCCTTGGGAATTTCAACTTCTAAAAATGATTCAAGACCTGACATGCACCTGACTGGTGCCATTCCCAAGGGCGGAAACAACATGTTATCTAGACCAATCCAGACGGTCGAAGAGAGGGAACCTCCTAGTATAGTACAAAAACGTAGGATCCCTCAGGTTGAACTGCCCCCGGAATCACTACCTTATGTAGTGGTGCTTACGGGTGTTCCCACTCTAGATCCTGACAAGCGAGAAGGCCCACAACAACTTAAAAATAAGACCATGTATTGGCTGTCTAAGAACAGACCACTCCCTGGGAATGTAAATGGGGACATAGTGCATGTGCGCCGTCTCCCTTGGTTGGGGGGGCGGGTGAAAGACATAGATGGCGACCTGATTGTGATCAACTTCAGGGACCCGGAAGCTGTTAGGCACATTTTGAGCTGGATGCCAGGGAATCATGGCAAATCCATCATGCCATGTGATCTTACCTATTTTTACCCTAGAGCTCTAGTGGCCCCCCTGTCATGTCCATGGCCTTCTATGCCCTCGACAGGCCTTTATGGCCCTAACCAAAACAACCACTATCCCCCCTTGCACCTTGACCCCTTGATCCAAAAGAATGCTCATAGGTGGGGATCTGTCCCTCAGAGGGGCTATGGTTCCAACTATAGGAGTCTGGACCATTCCTCCCAAATTGGGGGGATGGACCATTTGCTTCCTTTCACACCCTTGGAAGTCAGCAACAGATTTGAAGCATTCTCTGGTTTAGACTTTTGTGATTGACTCGAGGGGTGCTCCTCCGGTCACTCTACTGCTGAGGGGGCCCTAAGTGAACATCATGGTAACTCTGCTGCTCAAGCTTGTAACCTTCCCCGGCAATTGCTTGGAGAAGATTTCGGCATAACCCTAACCCATTTAGCGGGAAGCAAACAAAGTTTATCTCCCCCCACACGGCTCTCTAGACTCTATGTATGCAGTGGTGGAGTTACTCCCGTGGGCCAAGGCCCTTCACTCCATACTAAGTCCAGAGCCCTGAGGGTACTTTCATGGAATGTTGCAGGGATTGCCAACAAAATGCAAACTGAAGAATGGGATACCCTGATAAATAATAACGAGATATGCCTTTTTCAAGAGACATGGGCGAGGGAACCGGTCCACAAGACTGGTTATGCTGTATTTGAAATCCCTGCTACTTCGAAAGGAAGGGGAAGGCCCTCAGGCGGTCTGGCGGTGTGGATAGCATCTCACACTGGGTGTGTAGCGGAAAGTATAGCCACGCTTTCTAATGATATCCAGTGTGTTTTACTAACCTGGACAGGCGCCCCGAAGCTGGCAATAATAAATGTTTATTCCCGTCCAGTAGGACCAACGGCGGAGTCTACCACATTAGAAGACCTTGCATCTTTTTTGAGTCAGTTGTCGACAGACTATAAGGTGGTTTTGGGTGGCGATCTTAATTGTCATTTTGAACCCTTAGAGGGCTTGAGGGAAGGGGCCCTCATGGCAGAAGACGATCACTGGGGTATACCACCGTGCCAATCCCCGCATCCCAGAGCCTGGTCGCCACTTGCGGTTCAAATTATGTCGCTAACTCTCAACTATGCGCTGAGAGCATGCAATGGTCGCACACCCTCAGACACCCCTTCAAAATGCACATTTAATAGACCAAACCAGGAGTCAAGACTGGACTACATTTTTGTTGATACCAGTCTGTGGCCAAAGGTTGAGGACTTTATTATAATCCCCCGCACTGATAGTGATCATAATGCCCTCTCCCTTACCTTGCATTACCTTCCTGAGTCCATCGGACTCTCTTCTCCGGGGAAAGGAGATGAACGGGGTAATCTTGTACTAGCTTCTAACAGGCGTAGGGTGAAATGGCAGAAATTCTCCAAGTCGGAAGAAAATATTGGGAAAATGTATAGCCTTGTTCTCCCAAGACTAGAGGCTTTGGAAGAAGTAATTAGTCGCTCTAGTGCTCAGGATCTATCCAACACCTTACCCACCATACACGAGGACTTAGTGGGAATTCTGGGAGAGGTCCTCTATCCAGAGGTACCCAAATCCAAGCATAAAACCAGAACTTCCACTTGGTACAACTCGGACTGCAGAAAGGCTAAATCTGATCTTATTGCTGCAGTCAAAGAGGGTGCCCCCCGTAATAGGGTGTCTGCCTTGCGACAACTTTACAAGGTCACTATGGCCCGTGCGAGGTCAGACTCGGATTGGGACAGATGGCATGATCTCTCAGCAGCATTAATAGCTAAGGACACTAGAAGATTTTGCTCCATAGTCTCCACTGGCTCAGGGGAACCCAAAGCTGCGGTCGAACACAATATAGCTGCACATATATGGGAAGACCATTTTGGGAAACTTTACGCAGATGATTCAGAAAATACTGATGCCACTATTGCAACACTCCTCTCCCTCCCTGGAGATACTCTGGAGTTTACGCTAGGGGAAGTGGCCAGTGCAATAGATGGCTTAGCAATGGGCAAGGCCCCTGGCCTTGATAAACTACCTGGTGACCTTTTTAGGTCCCACCCAGATATTTGGGCGCCTTATCTACTTATCCTCTTCAACTCATTGGCATGTGGAATGGCGATCCCCTGCACTTGGCTGGGGGCAGAGATAGTCCCCATCTATAAGAAGGGCTGTCCTCTGCTCCCATCCAACTACAGGCCGATCAGCCTGATAGATGTCCCCCAGAAGATTTATTCGCGACTTTTATTGAATCAACTCATGGATTGGATGGAGGAAAATGAAATTTTAAGTCCTCTCCAGGCTGGCTTCAGGAAAAATACGTCCACCATGGATCAAATCTTCCGCCTCGTTCTCCTTTATTGGAAAACAGTGACCATCGAGGGAGGGAGATTATACATGGTGTTCGTAGACCTGAGGTCAGCCTTTGACCTTGTACCACGGAAAAAACTTTGGGAGGTCCTGAGGGAGATGGGAGTCCCCATTAATCTACTCCAGGCAATCATAAGACTCCATCAGGGCAATTTCGCCCAGGTACGTTGTGGGCGGGGTGGTGTTCTGTCTCAAAGGTTCCCTGTTTCCCGGGGGGTCAGGCAGGGGTGCGTACTTGCCCCAACCCTTTTCTGCCTTTATATGAACAGTGTCATCTCGCATCTAGCCAATGTTGGAGATGGCGACGCCCCGGTTTTGGCAGGCAGGAGGGTACCGGCAATTATGTTTGCGGACGATACCCTCCTGCTTTCCAAATCGCCCATGGGTATCCAGAGAACCTTGGATGGCTTTGATCTCTTCTGCAGGCAGTTTGGCCTCGAGATCAACGCCGGGAAGACCAAGTATATGATCTTTAACCCCTCCTCCACAACCAGAGCCAACCCGTCTCTAAACTCCACGGTCCTAGAGAGGGTAAAAACATTCCAATACCTGGGCGTAACCCTCCAAGAGAATTTATCATGGTGTCCACAGATTGCAAGCTCGCGAATAAGGTTATCTCAACTGTCTGGGGCTATCTTGAAGATTACCAACACTTCAACATACAAACCTATAGCCCCTGCAGTTGAGATGTACAAAACCCAAGTAAAACCTGCTGCATTATATGGCAGCGAACTTTGGGGGCACCAAGCTGCAAATGAGTTGGTACGTGTTGAGAATAATTTTATGAGGCGCCTCTTGGCCCTCCCAGCTGCAACTCCCTTGCTTCCCTTACGTCTTGACTTGGGCTTATCATCTATCAGGGAGGATGCTGAACTCAACCCCATAAGATTCTGGCATAGACTTTGGTCAACTAAGGAGCTTAGCCACTACAGGAGTGATCTCGTGCATGTCATGAATCTAAACGTTAATGACAAGATCCCTTGGCTGACTTTCGTCAAAAAAGAACTGTTCCGGCTAGGCTTAAATGAATTGTGGTTGGCCCCCGAAACTGGTTGTATCAAGGTCCCTCGGAAAAGTCTTGTGAAAGCCTGCAAGCAACAAAATCTTGTGACCCAATTGACTGCACCCAGCATTGGCATTTTAACTCACTGTTTTACCCAATCCAAAAATATCTATAAATTTGAATCTTTTTTGGATTTTATCTATCCGGTCGCAGCTAGGAAGCTCTTTTTACAGTGGCGGTTCGGAACCCTCCCCCTTAAATCCTTCACGAGTAAATGGACCAATGGAGGGGACAAACTATGCCCTGGTTGCAATTCCTGTGATGAGGAGGAAATCCATGTCCTGTTTTTCTGCTCCACCTATAGGTCTCCAAGGAAGTATTGGTTGGTGCCTTTATGCAGAAACATGGCAATAAGAAACTGTTCAACTTCTTACAGAATATTGAAATCTGATTCCTCTCCTCACATTGTTTTTGCAGTCTCTAAATATCTGTTCGCCATGTGGCGTATTAGGTCCAAGTTGATCAAGGCTTCACCAACATAGGATGATAGTTCCGGCCACTGTTTTAAACCAAATTTTAACCCCTATGGCAAACTTTTTAAATCATGTTATTTTAAATTCAATTAATACAACTGTGATGTATCTCTTTTATTCATTTTTATTTCATCTAACTCTTACTTCCAAAACTTGTATCCATTTGTATAACATGTATCAAATGTTGATTTAAATGTTGTATGTCTTTTTATGTATCTTTTATGGTCTTAATGGCCGAAATAAAGATTTTTTGGATTGGATTGGATTGGAAATACCAGGTTTTCAAAGCTTTTTTAAACAAATCGATAGAGGGTAAGATTTTTATTTCCATCGGAAGGGAATTCCAGAGCTGAGGAGCGACGACAGAGAAAGCTCTTGCTCCCCATCTGGTCAATCTAACCCGAGGCACTACCAAATGATGTAACCCGGCAGATCATAGGCATCGCGTGGGTACATAACGGGTGAGCAGTGTACCAAGTGCGTCTACAGAGCCAGCCGCAAGTGCTCTATATGTGAGACATAAGAGCTTAAAGGAAATTCTAAACTGGACAGGGAGCCAGTGGAGATCTCTTCTAGCAGAGGTGGCAGATGATACTATGGGAAGGGCCAGAACGAAGCGCGCTGCGGCGTTCTGTACAGTTTGCAATCGATGGATAAGGCTCTTGTTGGACTCCACATAAAGAGAGTTACAGTAATCGAGCCTGGAGCCAACAAGAGCAATTGCAATCTGTTTGCGCGCCTGGAAGGAGAGATAATGGAGGATTCTCTTTAAGATCTTGATAACACCCCAGCAGGTGGCCACGGTCCTATTCACTTGGAGCGTCATGGAAAGTGAGGTGTCAAAAATGACGCCGAGATTTCTGGCCGATTGGGAGGGAGTGGGGCAGATGCCAAGAGATGAAGGCCACCACTCGCTCGACCACATGTGTTGGTCTTTACCAAAGACCAAGACCTCTGTCTTGTCGCTATTCAGCTTTAGGTCTTCCACAATTGTCCTTGTCTTCCACAATTGTAACATTAAAATCCAGGTACTGGTGCTCTTAACAGGGGTGGTCCGGGTACGATGGTAATAGGGTCTGGTTTCTGGGGTACTGGTGTTCAGAGTAGACGATGTGTTCCACTGTTCCCGGTTTTCCAGGGGGTCTCTTCATGTCCCTTCTGGATCTCATGTGCTCGGCTGAAGACACTAGCAATCTCAAATGCGGTTTCAAGAGTAAGGTGGGTGTGTTGTTGTACCCCTCTCTAAAAGGGCAGACAAATATTGTTCCAAGTACAATTTGGACATGATTTCCTCTTTCGTTGAGGTGGAGGGTTTGAACCATTGGTCGGTCAAGTCCTTTACTCGAATATATAGTGCTCTTGGCGTTTCATGGGGACCTTCGTTTAGCTGTCTTAAGCGTATATGGTATGTGTCATCATCTACCCCAGTCTTTCGAGGTTACACTATTTTATATCCGCATGAGGGGTGATGACTTGTAAATTGGTGGCTTGGTAGGTGGCTTGAAGGTCACCTGAGAGTAAGGGTCTTAGGTACTGCCCCCACTTATTGGCTGGCCATGCAGCTGCCTTGGCCATTCTCTCGAAGTTACTGAAGAAGTAATCGGGATCTTCTCCACTCACATATTTCTGGAGGACCAGGGATGGGAGAGTGGTGGACCCTCTTTGTTGGTCGATAGCTTCGGCGAGTTTTCCTAGGGCCATTTTCTGAGTTTGGCTCTGTCCGGAGAGTGTTTGTTGCTGTCTGTCCCGATCGTCTTCCGCTACTGTGAGGAACCTCTCCATCGCCTTTCCAAGGCTCTTCTGGCTGTCTGCCATCTTCTTGATTGCAGCCTTCATATCTCTGGTGAATCCCACTTCTGACACCACCTGTGAGCGTGGGGGAGTGCGGGCTGGATACACAGATACGGAGGCTGGATGTAGTGTGCAATATTAGGGGGTTCATTAACAGCAACAGGCTGTCTTGGTGGTCTAGACGGAAATGAATCTTTTTTCTCCTTTTCTGTTTCTTCTACTTCATGTTTGGTTCCTGTGGCCTCTTCGTTTGGTTGGTCTTCTCCCGAGGTGGTTCCTGAAAACTGTAAGGGTCTCCGGCAGCTTATACAGAGGGGAGAAACAAAAGGGAGCCATCAGCTGCTATTCTGTCTTTGGTTCTGTCACTAGGATTATCATTCACCACACCCACTCGGTGATATGAGGGCAAACACAGTGTTTGATTTTGGGATGTGCACAGGGAAATACGTGCTCTAAAAAAACGACGAGGTACAGGGCACAAAACGTTATGGAAAGGAGTGGGTCTATGGTGCCTATGAGGGGACATGAGGTTTAGGGTATTTCAGGGTATGTGAATTTGAATTTTGAATTTAAGGGTATTTGTTAAGCGCTCATTTACCTAGCGGTTTCCTGGCGCTGAGGAGGAGGAATCCTAAGTCAGGTGGCAAAGCGGTTTAAATATTAAAAGCCTGTGAGAACAAAAGAGTTTTCAAAGTGCTGCGAAACTCCAGATAAGATGGTATTGATCTCATTGAGAGAGGTAAAGAGTTCCAAAACAGCGGAGCAAGGACAGAGAACTTCGAACCTCCCATTCTGCTCTTCCTGAACCTGGGCACCACCAAGAGAGACAAAGAGGAGGAGCGAAGTTGTCTACTGGGGATATAGGGTTCAATTTTGGACTTAATAAAAATCGGAGCTGTTCCCGAAAGGGCCTGAAACGTAATACATCCCATCTTAAAAAGGAACCTTTCTCTAATAGGGAGCCAATGGAGGGATCTGAGGAGAGGAGTGATGTGATGTGATTTAGGTAAGCCGTAGAGCAAGCGGGCAGCTTGGTTCTGCACTAGTTGGAGCCGCCGGATGGCGTAGGCAGGGACACCATTGTACAGTACGTTACCGTAATCTAAACGGGAAAGAACCATAGCCATAAGAATCAGTTTAAGAGCTGAAAAAGAAAAAAAACGTGAGATCTTTGGAATGGTGCGCAAAATAAAGAAACAAGAAGAAACCACTGTGCTAATCTGGGAGTGTAAGGTGAGATGTTGATTGAGCGTAATCCCCAGAGTCTTGACGGAAGAAGAAGGAGAAGGGGGAAGACCAAAAGAGGGGGGCCAAAAAATAGAGGACCAAGGATTGAGTTTACCACCAGTGAGGAGAAGCTCGGTCTTATCAGGGTTAAGCTTAAGATGGTTGAAGCTCATCCAATCCCTGATAAAGACCATCACCGACTGGAAATTGAGAATAGAATCAGGAGAGTCAGAGAGGTTAAAAATGAGCTGGAGGTCATCGGCGTAATTAAACACCGTGACCTCCATCCTCTGCAGAGCAAAAATAAGTGAAAAGATATACAAATTAAAAAGAAGAGGGGAGAGAGAAGATCCCTGGGGGACGCCACATTGAACTTCACGAGCAGGGGAGGAAAAATCCCCAAAATGGACTGCCTGTGAGCGGTTGCTCAAGAATGAGCTAAGCCAGGCCAGGGCAGAACCTCCAATGCCTGCCGCCTCGACACGGGAAAGAAGAATGGTATAGTCCACTGTGTCGAAGGCGGCCGACAGGTCAAGAAGAACCAGTGCCTGTGGGAGGTTAGCATCTAGCCCCTCTCTAAGTGTGTCCATGACGGAGACCACCACCTTTTCGGTGGAATGGAGAGGGCGGAACCCTGCTTGGCATGGAGCGAGGTAGCCACTGTCCTCGATGAAAGAACTGAGGACTTTAGTGGCGTGGCGTTCAAGGACTTTGGCCAGGTAAAGAAGGAGGGAGATAGGCCGATAGTTTACTAACGCTGTTGAATCTGCGCCTGTTTTTTTTAAGATTGGGATGATAGTAGCTGTTTTATGGCAGGGAGGGACAATTTCTGACTCGAGGGTCTCATTGAGAAAAATAGGAGGAGGGGAAGGGCAAGTCAGGAAGATATCGCGCAAGATGTAGGCCGTGCAGATATCGGAAGGGGATCCAGACTTGACGCAGGGGAGCAAGGAAAGAAATGTTTCTTTAGACAGGGGAGTTAAATGATCGAGGTGGTGGGTATTGAGTGGTGGGTCAGGGTTTAAAAAGGCTGGGGAAGGAGGGGGAATGTTGGCCTTAATGTCTACAATTTTATTAATAAAAAAATTGTTCAGTAAGTCGCACAGGGGTTGGGAGGGTACAGGCTTGGAAGTGGTCCTATCCGAAGAGGCCAATTCAAAGACTGTAGCAAAGATTTCTCTAGGGTGGTTCTCTGCCCGGAGGATCTTGTTGGAGAAATAGCTCGTTTTAGCGTCGCGGATGGCTTCTTGTACGCAGCCTGGAGGGAGGAGGACAGTAATTTAGGGGCAGTGCAATAGGTACGTCTCCAAGCACGCTCTGCTCGGTGAACAGCCAGTTTTTTCTCCTTGAGCTCCGGGCTGAACCATTTGTTAACATCATGGGCGCGTCTTACCCTTATGCGAATGCGCCTTAGAGGGGCCACCTGATCACAGGCATTGGACAGCCATTTATTTAAGGTCTCTGCTTGAAGCGGTATGGAGAGTTCCTCTATAGCTGGACTAGAGGCTAATAGAGAGGAGCAGAGAGAGGGAATGGCAACTTTGCCCCAGTTACGAGCCCCGATATTCTTGGGCAGGGGGGTTTTGTGGTTAAACTTAAATCCAGGAAAAAGGAAATCAAATAATGGTCGGACCACAAACAGGGGGTGACAGTAGGAACAGGGATAGGGATATTGAGAGACCAAACTTGGTCCAAAATATGACCTCGAACGTGGGTTGGAGTGTGAATATGTGATATGAAATTCAGACTGTGAAGTAATTCAGTGAAGTCTCTGGAAGGGGCGTCTTCAGCCGGGTCAGATGACCAAAAATTAAAATCACCAAGTACCAGGACAGCTGAGTTATTCACGGCCAATGTGGCTAGCAAATCCTGAAAGGCCGGAAGGAAGTGAGGCATATTTTGGGGCGGACGATACATCAAAACACAAGTGATTGGCATATGTAGAGAAGTAGAACGTACTACCAGATAGTCAACTGCTGGGATAAGTGAGTAGGGTAGTAGTTGAAAGTGTAAGCCGGAACGAATAATCAGAGCCACCCCCCCTGCTTTGCCAGGAGGCCGATCTGCCCGTAAAGCATAGTACGAAGTGGGCAGGGCCGTGAGTAAGTTGGGCAGGGAATCCTGGCAAAACCAAGTTTCCGTGAGGAACAATAGGTCCGGTTTTTGAGTGTCCAAAAAAATGAACAAGTCAAGATGGTGTTTTACAGCCGACCGTGTGTTTAACATGAAGGCCGAGATGGTCGATGTGTCACTTGCTTGGGGAAGGGGAGGAATGGGACCGGTGGGGGGTCGGGATAGTGAGGGTAGATTGGGTGGTAAAAAAGGTAGAGAATGGGCGCGTAAAATACCAGCATTCATAATGTGCCCCAACGCTACTTGATTTAAATCCCAAGGGCCTTGGTATGCGCAGAGTATGTCGGGGGTATAGGAAACAAAATGGGCATAATGCAGTGCCCCTGGCCCCGTCCGGCCGCGGACGGGCGCAGACGGGCTTACCTTAGGCGCACCTTCGGCGCCTATGTGTGTCTCACATGATATACACCCAGACCCTCCCTATCCCACCCCTGGTATTCGAGCACCACCCACCTCCCCTGCTCCCAGTACCCCTTTCTGTCTCTCTCAGTGACTCACCAGCTCTGCCACAACTCTCCTGATTTGGGCCCTCTCTCCAGCGTCCTCCGGTGGGGTCCACCACTTCTCGCTCCACTCTTCTTCTCCTTCTGGTTCATCGGTTCTGTCTACTCGACTCAGGCTCTTCTCTGTCTCTTCTCCATTCTCGCTCTTCTGCTCGTCTTCCTTGTCTCCTGCAAATGCGCCGCCTTCCCTTCTTTACCGGCCCTGGGTTTCTGTTTCTGGTGTCAGTTCTGCCCCCTTCCTCCGACTCCCGCCTCAGGGTTGGTTTCTGTCGGGACACATGGCAAGGGGGTGGGGTTAACCCTGACAGCGTCGCCCTGTACTCCCCTGGGCTTTGTAAGGATCGCGGAATGGTTTTGTCATGGTGTTCCAGATGAACAGGTACCATACTGTCCCTCATGTGTGCCATCTCACGCCAACTTTTTACGATGTCAGATTCTGACAGCTTTTCTGACTCCGTATATCCAACATGAAAAGGCGGTCAGAAAATGACTTTATGGGCCCCTTCATCCTGAAACCTCAGGTAGGGGGCTCTGGTGGTCCCCAGGGCATCCTCCTGTTGAACCATGCACAGTGTGGCAGGCACCATGGGATGTCCACCACAAGGTGCAAGGTTTTCCACAACCAGCCCTTTTTTCAATGGGAGCCTGTGTTGTCGATCGGAAAACAGGCTCCCATGGAAGTCAATGGTAGACCTTCCAACCGGTGTTCAGAAGCATCATAATCAGTTCGACTTGTTGAATGTGAATCAGTCAGAACCAATTCCGACAAGGAGTCGGTCAGTTTGGTTTCCGACCAACACTGTAATGAGGCCCTTAGTTGAAAAGACACAAGAATGGAATGGCTTAAAGAAATACAGAGAAAGATGGAAGAAAGGACTTGCTTGTAAAAAAGAAGGTTTCAGAGACAGGAAAGAGAGCAAAGGGATCAATTAGTTATTCATAATTAGGGACAGATTCAAAATGTAAGTGAAGATCAGTGCTTAGATGGAACCATATTCATGTGCTTTGGACAAGAACTGATCTTTGTCTTTATGACAAACTTCCCAGAGTTACAGGAAGAACCTGCAAAGTGGCACAAAGAGATTCATAGGTTAATTACCATTTTGAAAATGCTCTGAATTGATTTGAATGTGTTGTTAGAGTCTCTAGTTTACAGTGATTTGTGGTCTGAGTGTAAGGTTTTGTATTTTGGTCAAATTTAAAAACAGTAAGGGTTGCACCTAGTAATGCACCTTCTGATGTAATATCTTACAAATACAAACAGGTGTTAAGCATTTTAAAAAGGTGACTGAGAAAGACATTAATTGGGCACACATTTAAGGTTTCCACAGTAGTCGAAGGAGATGGTACAGGTGGTTTATTTCTTCTTTTGTTATGGGTTTTCCATCTAGAGCCTAACACTCATATACAGCAAACTATGATATGTTGGCAGAGAAAGTGTATAGATGTTATTTCGAAGCTTGCCAAATACACCAGTCATTGGTTCGATGCAAAGCAAAAAAGACTCATGGAGATTCTGCTGGTTGCCCAGACGAAGAAATTTGAAAAGCATGCAACCAATCAGTTTATGAGTTATAATTTGGGTGCGTTCAATCCAATGATGCAGAAATTAATGGGATGTCGGCAATGCAAGGGCGGCAATGGTAAATGGAGTAATGCAAATGCAGGGTCATGGAAGAGGGATGATGAAATAATTCTGGAATGAAGGCAAATGATGACACGCTGAAGGAGAGCACTGCTTGTCTTGTCTGTGATAAAATTGGGCACTGGAACCACGACTGTTGACAATATCCAGACCAAATCCAACATTATTTTGTTCCACAGATACAGAGAAATGTGCATCAGACACAGGTATAGTGAGTAGCACCAGCCCTATTGACTTCTGTGCGCAGTAAGAAAACTCAGAGACAGTTTCACATGACTATACCTCCAGTGTTACAGCAAAAAATTAAAAACAAGATGTTATATAATCGATATTACCAACAAAATAAATTCTGAGTAATGAATTTTCTAAATTTCCTCACAAAATAATTCCCAGTGATGATGCCTGAGGGGCGGAGTGATTTCTTGGAAAAGTCCTGAAAGTAGACCAGAGTTGCCTACATATTGATGGTGGAGTCAATTGCTTCCTTCTTCTTTCTTAATACATATGGGAGCTAACTGTTCTACAGTCCGTTGTGTGAAAGGCCCAAACCAACTCATCTAAGGAAGAGAAGTCCAAGTAGTCGGAATCAGTAATAAAATGATTGTTTATCAAGTCACAGTAAATGTTCCTGTTAAAAAAGGGGGCAATGGAAATTAATCATCAGTTCACTTTACATGATTCAAGTCCTGTGAACTTGTTGCGTAGGGATCTGCTGTGCAAAATGAATTGTGTGATTTATTGTACACTGGATGTACGGTGTTGCAATTGAAACCCAAAATGAAGATTCTGTGTTCAAAATGAAATCCCATGGCTCAAGAGTTCAACCATTTCTCGTCATGACCAAAGATAAGTCTCTGGATTTAAGAGGTTCTGTCAAAGAAGATGTATGCAATACACCTGGAAAATAGATAGGATGAATACAAAGTGCTAAGCCAATAAAGATCAAATGGTAAACCCAATGCTAATTTTCACAGAGCTAAACGATATAAAGGTTTAACAGAAGTAGAGGAAGGAATGAAGAGTGTTATGAAAACAACAGGTAATTCTTCAGAAAGTGCTTGGTAGCTCAGGCAACTCTCTTGTGATGAGAATTAAGAAACCAAGTAGTAAATGGAGCATAGTACAACTTTTAAGAAACATAAATAACATTGTGATCCTATGCGACCTAGTGTTACAGATTCCATTTAAGCCAATACCGCTATATGTTTCAATTTTACAAAATGGTTTTGTTTGGTGAGAGATCTCACAAGGAAACACTGAAAGTCTTTTAATTTTTAGGCAAAAACTAATCAAAGATTTAGGAAACATGAGTTTTGCCTGTAACTCACTCTTGGTGCAGTATATTGATGATATATTGGTAGCATCAAAGTCACAATTGCTTTGTTTAAAGATTTAGCTCACAATGGACACAAGGTTTCTCCAACCAAAACGCAATCCTGTAAAAAGGACGTGGATTATCTAGGTCATCATATTAAGAAAGTAGCAAGGAAAGTTTCACAAAAGTGTGTTTCTGTAATTTTGAAAGGGAATCCTCCTTCTATCTAAAGGGAGGTGAAGATATTTGTTGGAATTGTTGGTTACTGTTTTCAGCGGTTTTTAAAATTGTCCTTGGTTGGAAAATCTTTAGATGTTGTTGCGTAGCTAGATTCCAGATCCGGTACCATTTGACTAACACTATTTAAAGTGCCTTTTCGGTATTGAAAGAAAGCTTGTATAATACACCCACCCTGGGAATGCTTGATTACAATTGACAGTTTTATCTTTTCTGTCAGCAGAAAGGTGGGTGCACTCTTGCATCAATGACCCAGATGAAAGAGGAATGTTGAGGTCAGTGGCCTATCAAACGGCTGTGTTGGATCCAGTAGAATCAATCCTTCCTGGTTATTTAAAAGGAGTTGCACCTGTTTGCAAATGAACAAAGTGTAGGGATTGTGATATGACAAACGTTGATTGTGCTTATTCCACATTCTGTTGAGATCTTGCTAACACATACATGAACTCAGCTTATGAAGAACAGTCGACTGACTAGACCTGAACAAGTCTGATTGAAAGTTGAAATTAGAAGATGTAATTCTCTAAACCTTGAAAAGTTGTGTCCTATTTAAAACAGAGATTGTGAAGATAAGGACAGGACTCATAATGATGTTGACTATCCTTAGCATGACTGCATTAGTGTTACAGAGTTATGAACCAAAACAAGACCAGATAATAAAGAACCTCCTCTTGCAATGGCTGAAGTGACTTTATTTGTTGATGGTTCTTGTTCCAGAGACCAATATGGAATGATGAAGGCTGCCTACACAGTATGTTCAATTTCTGAAATTATTGAAGCATCGTATCTGCTAAATGTAATTTTAGCACAATTGGCAGAGTGGATTGCATTGACAAGAGCTTGTTGACTGTTAGAAAAATTCAATGTGAATGTTTATACGGATAGTCAGTTTGGTTTTAGAGTGGTCCATGACTTTGGGCTACTGCGGTCACCGAGAGGAGCTATGACATCTTTTGGAGATAGTGTCGAGAACATGCTCCATATGGTTGATTTTTAAAGCAATACAACAGTCAAAAGAGCTTGATGTGGTCAAGTGTGCTGCCCATAAGGCTGCAAAGGATATAGTCACTCTTGCAAATAAATAGGTTGATTAAGTGGCCAGATACTGGGTACTTGAAAATTAAAGAGTGATTCAATCAAGATGATACAAGAGAAACCTTCTAGTTAAACACAGAAGATGTGAGTCGTTTTCCATTCAGTTCCGTTCAAATGCCTTTGAGTGCATTGAGAGACCTCCATGAGGAAGCCTCCAAAAAGAAAATAGGAAATACTTTCTTATGATTTATATGTCACCTTTGAGTACAAATATAAATTACCTGACACAGTATTGCATCCCTTGGCCAGATATTTACACAGTCAGTCAAACACAGGGAGAGATTCCATTGTGAGAACCTGTAAAAGGTATTGGGAAAATACAAAGTTAAAAGATGTTGCTGAAGATTTGCGTAGCTGTGGTCTAATCTGTTAAACGGATAATCAAGGACATAAAACATGTATGTTAATGAGTTATATTGACACATCAGAGGGCCCATTTACAAGGCTCCAGGCGGAGTCTATTGAAATGCCAGTTTACAATGGTCTTAAATAAGTTAATGTTATAGTCTGCCTTTTTTTAATGAGTTTAGTCTTCTCCCATTCGGAGATCAGATAGTTTAGCAGTTGCCAAACTTTTGTTAAGGGAATTAATACCAAGATTTGGCCAGCCAGCCTGAGACATATGGTGGTTCAGATTTCAAAACTGAGATGTTTCAACTCATCTGTACTGGTCTCCAACTTGACTAGACGTTCCATTGAAGTTATCGACAACAAATGGTCTGTACTTGATGAAAGAATGAATGGAACCATAAAGAACAAATTGGTTTAAATCTGTCCTGCCACTGATGTGAATTGGCCGGCCGTGCCTCCTCTTGATCGGATGAGTAACAGTAGAACACCTTACAAAAAGACATGTCTTCCAGCCCGTGAAGTACTGATGGATTTGTTTACGATAATTTCAAATGCCGAACTGATATGTTGAAATCTGTCTCTCATCATGTGATCTTGGCACCAGACCCAACAAAGAAAGTCCAGTGCCACTCCTTAACCGCATCGCTGCGGCGGCTTTTCCCGCTGTGTGCGGCAATTTTCGAATTACCGCGTTACATGACGAGCTCAGCTCGTCATCCGCGTACGGCAGGTTACGCTCATGACGAGCTGAGCTCGTCATCAGCAGGGAAGGGGTTAAGTATTTATGACTTGGTGATTGTCAGAAAACACATGAGGATAGTTGACACGTCCCTTACCAAGCGATATTGTTGACTAATATGGCTGTGAAGTGTAGTGAAATTCCACAGTCAATCCACGCCACTCACATAAAAAAAGGGTGTGGATGAAAACATGGTAAGAACAACCACAGATTGACAAAGTGAAGCGCAAGTTTGCAGTGTGGATCCTGAGGGGGTGCACATCAAACTAGAAGGCAATTTGAAACTGGTGAGGACAATGAAGTTATAGAAGTTTTATTAGATGAAAGAACAAATTGAAGTGAAGGTACCAGCATTGCTGTTCAATTTTAAAGAGAGGGTCAGATTGAAGCGTTGTTATAGTCACAGGCTTGAGGGGCAGCTAGAAGAAAAAGTTTCTGATCCAAACATTCAAAATTTTTAGAGAAAGAAAACTGTTCACAGTGAATCTTGTTATTGATGCTGTTTGAAGTTCAAGTTCATCAGTGAGTTCAGGAACGGTAGCAGGAGTCTTTAGTGCAGATATAAGGACTGAAGGAAGCAAGTCACTGAAAAACACCTGGAAAAGACCGAAAGGCTAAAGCTAATCAATAACGAAATTTGATTAATTGAACAAGACTCAAAGAACAGTGAAAGTGAATCATCAGCTACTAAAAGACCAGCGAGAAAGAAAACTCTAAATAGAAATTAAGCTTTGTTAAGAAGCAGTTTGAAAATACAATTGCAGAAATTAGCAGAAAACAAAAAAATACTGACCGGGGTATATATGTGGTTTGAGTAATAAGGAGGATGAATTGAGCCCTCGTCAGCAGCAGACTGGACTACAGCAACGCACTCTACGCAGGAATCCCAGCCAAACACCGACGATGGCTACAACGCATCCAAACGCCTCCGCCCGACTGATCGTCAACGTCCCCCGCTGCGCCCCACCTGAGAGACCTACACTGGCTCCCCATCCACAAGAGGATCACCTTCAAGCTCCTCACCCACGCACATAAAGCACTCCACAACACGGACCAGCCTACCTGCACAGCAAATTCAACTTCCACACCCCGACCCGCCAGCTCCGCTCCACCAGCCTCGCCCTCGCCACCGCCGATGTCCCCCGCATCCAGCAAACAACCCCCAGTGGTAGATCCTTCTCCTACCTCGCCACTAAGACCTGGAACACCCTCCCTACCCACCTACGGCAGCCCAAGACCTACTCACCTACAGAAGACTCCTCAAGACCCGGCTCTTTGAGCAGTTGCCGCACCCCCTCCCCTCAGCGCCTCGAGACCCTCACGGGTAAGTAGCGTGCTTTACAAGTGCTCTGATTGATTGATTGATTGATTGATTGATTGATTGATCAACAAATAAAATCAGAGGAGAACTAAAATTCTGTAGGGTTGGGGAGAAGAGCGTAAGATAACAGAGCAGCTTAAAGCTGAGGAAGATTTTAGTTTAAAATTTGCCTCTGAGATTGAGAATGAAACATGACAGGAAGGTAGAGATATGTATGGTGCATTGTGAACCTACAAGAATAGGAAAAGTTGAATATGTGGGAGAAAGTGAGTAATGTTATAAATGTGATGCTCTGGTTGGTGAAAATCTGATTTTAGTGTTTCATAGAGTGTATCACAAAAGTGGCAAGGAGGGTACAGTGGGTTTAATGAGAGTGAAGAGTGGATTTGGTCAGACAGTATTTGATATATTAGGAGCTAATGTTCCACCTATTGGTGTGGCTATGAATGATGTCTGCGCTTGTTGACAGTCTTGCTTCTAAAATTGTTGGAACTTTAACTCAAAATAATTCTGAGATTGCAACAATGTGGGCAATGATTATGCACATTTTCTTAGCACTAGAAATCCTTCTTCCATAGAAAGGCAGTGTTTACAAGATACTAAACATAAAAGAATGCTACTTTTCCATACCTGATCAAACTTGGTTTATTAATGCCTGTGCTAAATTAATAATATTTGTATTCTGTGAAGTCACTGTGCATGAGAGCTTATAGGTTCTTGGGTTAGTGAGATTGTAAGGGATTTAGCAAGGATGGTACATGGATTGATACATTTGAAGGGGGGCACTGGGGCTAAGCACAACCCCAGTAATATTATAATGATTTATGAAACTGTCCTGTTTCTTTTGCTCAACTTTTCTGGATGCCTGTTTAAAAATTGTCAGAGTAAGGGTGAAAAAAAATCATTAAAATGAAAGAGCAATTAAATCAAAATGGAAATTGCCATGGATCAAGTTTATGATCATTAACTGAAGACGATAAATGAGTCAATGAGAACAGAAAGTGATATAAACTATCAATTTGATTGGATTAATCTTTATTAATGGCATGTTTTAGCAGAGAAACAGTCTGTACCAAAACAGCTGAATAATGTGCCGCATTACAATTCAGCCGTTACAACAAAATTCCTTTACCACACATATCATTATAAAAATGTGCTTTAGGAAAAGCGACATGGGACTTTAACGTACAGCACCTTCGCTACTTGTTGCACAGACTGTGTTTGGAATAATAAATTATACTGCTTTAAAGACCAGCGCATTCCCGAAGGCATGTCGGTGTAATGATATGCGTGGTAAAGATGCATTTGTTGTGAAGGCTGAGGAGTACAGGCAAGCGTGGTAAAGCCAATCCAACATGCAACACTTTTAGGGATTATAGAAAACTCAGAAACTGGATTCGGAGGAGGGCCATATTATCAAGGACGGCGATAACATTATCGCTGCTTTAGCGGCAGGAAACTGCCGCTAAGCAGCGATAAGGAGCTTGATATTATGCCCTTGTGAATTCCCATAGAAGCCCAGGTTTGATGTCCTTTACACCAGAAGTTGGCCTTCTATGGGAATTCACAAGGGCATATTATCAAGCCCCTTATTGCTGCTTTAGATGCAGTTTCCTGCCGCTAAAGCAGTGATAATGTTATTGCCGTTCTTGATAATATTGCCCTTACATTTTTGCAAAGCAATGCAGTCTCACACTAGTTTTCACATGTATACATTAATTTAGTGGTATTACTTTTGGTACAAAGTTTCTATGATTTGTAGACATGTAGGTAACATTTTAGTGCAACCACCATCTTTCTCACAAAGGAGGTAATTTCAGTCACTAATTCTTCTCTTCCCTCTATATAACCTTCTCTCTTTGCAAGCCCTATAGTACATAGTCAAACTGAGATGCAATTGTTTATTTCAATAGATATTATTAATCTATTTTTGATTAACTTTTCTTTGTTTTGCTCAGATTTGAAATATCTCAAGAGTTTTCTGTTGATTCACTGTGCTCTATTCATTCACATAACATGCGATGTTAATGTACTCCACCATATCTTGAGGACGTTAGCATAGAGCGTACCAGATAATCTATACAACTATAATAAAGGAAGAACTTTGAAGCTTTGAGGCGGGTAAACTCGGGAACCACAGCGCCAATCCACACACCCGATACATCGTTGGAATTGTCAGGGTGTGCAGATGGACATAGGCTATATAAAGTAAACATTTAACAGTATTTAAAAAATTTAACATAAAAAAAAATTGTCCCCTGGAAGTAGCTCCGGCCGCGACGTAGGGCTGGCCGCGACGTGCGTGCTGACGAGGAGGAGCGGCGGACATGAGCGTGGGGTGGAGTGGCGGACCGACGGGGAGGAGAGGAGGACAGGCGGGGAGAAGCGGTGACGAGCGGCGAGGAGTGGCAGTGAAGTCAGGAGCACGGGGAGGAGCAGCGGCTCAGGTAAGGCTCCGGGACACAGACAATGTCGGGCGGGAGGGGCCGGGGACGGGGCGGGCGGTTGGCCCTGAAGAACGGTGGCTGAGGTAAGGCTTCGGCTCCGGGACACGGACAATGTCGGGGCGGGCGGTTGGCCCTAAAGCCTCATTGCCCCCGGACGACGTCAGGACGGGCTGCTAGTTATTCATATAGTGGGTTAGTGATTAGGTATTAAGGCATTATCATTTTTATTTGTCATGTGCTCTGATTTGCTAATGAAATGCAACATGTGCTCACACTACAGTAAGAATACTGATACTGTGATTTCATGTATAAAACCTTTTGATTTGGGGTTGAGCCAGAAGACCTTCCTGTCCTACTCGGAATGATATCAGTTGCTTTAATAATTTTGTTATCCCCTTTCGGATTTAAAATAACTCCGCTTTTCATTGATCTGCAACACAGTTATTGTGTGGGCCTCATATACTAATATATTGTTTTTACTGATTTTTGATGGTCGGAATTTGCCTGAAAGTGGAGACACATTGCCTCATGAAATTGAGATGTAGCACCGTCTCTAATCCAGTAACCTGTGGGGAATCTGACTGTGGTCATATTTTGGGTGTCTAAATTATGGGGTATACCATTTTGCTGCCACACCTTCAATGCAAATCGACTTCAGCCGCACAATCCCTGTTCTAGAATTGGAACCTAAACAAACTGTGAAGTGTGTGCCAACTGGTCCCACTGTAACCATGGACAACAGCTCTCTGCTTGAACAATATGCAATTCCTATAAGTTAAGCATAGATTAATGTATTTCTAAAACTCTGAATACTCAAAAATCCTGACTTAATGTAATTTCATATATAGGTAATATTATTATTTATTGTTATGTTTTGACATTTGTAGAGCGCACTGTAACCCTGCGGGCGTCCTGGCGCTGAGAGATAGGTCGGAAGAGACAGTCAGCTGTGAGAGCAAGAAGAAGGCATACCACCAAGGATCTCTTACTGTTGCCCCTGGGGATTATACCCTAGGGAAGAGCCAGGTCTTGATTTTCTTGCGAAACAGCAGCAGACCTTGTGTTCACCTGATTTCAAGAGGGAGACTATTCCAGAGGCGGGCTGCTGCCACGCTAAAAGCTCTTCCGCCCAGGGTCACCTTCTTTACCCTGGGTATTCTAACAAGGTTGGTGGAGGAGGAGCGAAGGGTCCGGTGGGCTCGTACCACTGAAACTTGCCCTGGAGCGGCTTCGGACCCTGACCATGCAGTGCTCTGAACACAATGCATAGGGACTTGAGCAGGATCCTTTGAGGTACTGGGAGCCAGTGTAAATCTGCCAGTGCTTGTGTTGTTGAAGATCGGCTAACTTAGCTGCTGCCGCATGGATACTCTGTAACCTGGCAATCAGATATCCCGGCCATTCCAATAGTAGGGCATTACAGTAGTCCAGGCAGCTGAGGATGATACTCCTGACTACCGTTGTTCTTGCCTGCACAGGTAGCAAAGGCAGCATCTTCCGAAGACATCGTATTAGAGTAAAGCAACTTCCCACCAGTTTGTTGACGTGGGTCTCCAGATTTAGATTTCCATTGAAGCTGACCCCCAGATTACGCACCGTATTCACTGGTGTCAGTGTGCCATCTGATGTTAGAGGCCAGAAGTCTGCTGCCAGGCTTTGGGTGATCCCCCCCACCTTGCACTGTAGGATCTCCGTTTTCCCACTGTTAAACTGGAGCGAGTTTTCCTTCAACCATTTTGCCATTTCATGCATACAGGCATGGAAGCTATCTAGTGAGTCCGCCTGAGCACCGTCCTGGGATATCAAAAGCTGTGAGTTTCGTCGGCGTAGTTAATCACGCTGATGTAATAAGCTTTGATGATTCCCAACAGGGGTTGCATATAAGCATTGAACAAGATGGGACTGATTGACGAACCCTGCGGTACCCCATGTGAGACTTTGACAAATTCAGATTGGTACGGAGGGAGTGCCACCGCCTGCCATGTTTCAGACAGATAGGATCGCAGCCAGTTAAGCGCCACCCCTTTCACCCCAAAGGTTTCCAGCCTTGACCGCAGAATGTCATGGTTCACCATATCGAAAGCGGCGGACCGGTCCAGCAAGATTGGAATTGTCGACTCACCCTGTCCGCCCGCATTCGAAGGCTGTCCAATACCAACACTAAAGCTGATTCTGTCCCATGACCCGGTCTAAAACCAAACTGTTCCTCCTCCAGTATGTTATTTGTCTCTAGGAAGAGGGACAGGATCCTACTGACCAGGCGTTCCGCGATCTTAGTCGGGTAGGGCAGAAGGGAGATTGGCCGGTAGTTCTTCTGGCAACAGGGGTCAAGGGTGGGTTTTTTCAAAAGTGGTATGCTAGCAGCCTGCTTCCATTTAGACGGCGCAGTGCCTGTGCTAAAGGATTGACCTCACAACTGTCGAGGAATGGGAAAGAATTCTGACCCTAATTTCTTCATAATCTTGTGGGGCAGAGGATCCAATGGTGAACCTGAGGAGATTCCAAGGGCCACTTGAGTAAACTCCTTCTCTGAGGGAATTGGAAAGTTATCCAAGGAGACGCCAGGAAAGGCTGACTCGACAGTTCCTTCTTCATTTTTACTTTTTGTCCCTGTGTTCTGATGTGGCGGGGGAGAGGAGGCAGCTCTTCCATACTCTCCACTATTTTATTTATTTTGTCTTGGAAGAAGAATGCCAGTCCATCACACAACTCCTGGGAGGGTTTAATGTTGCTGTTAGTGCATTCAGGGTGGGTCGTTTCTTTCACTATTCTAAAAATGTCCCTTGATTTGTTGGAGCTTTTTAGTATGATGGCTGCAAAATGTTCTGCTTCAGCAATAGCTATTTCTTTTTTTATATTTTGTTATTGAGAGCCTCCAGTTTATTCTGTCTTTCTCCAACGACTGATGGTAATCCCTTACTTCTGTCGAGCTAGGATGGGCGGACAATCTCTTTCGGTCAAAGCAGCCATTCTTTGGAATGCCCTCCCCATAGCGCTGCGTCACACTCAGGACCTAAGATGATTTTAAAAACTCATCAAAACACACCTTTTTAAACAGGTCTACTAATTAGTCGTTTCTCGCCATCGGTTTCTACTGCATCGCGCCAGGATACTCAAGAGTAGTTGTGCGCGCTATAAATTCCAATATAACATATAACATATGTATTCCCTCCTCCACTGTCTTTCAGCCATTTTGCACGAGAGCTTGAGGTTCCTCAAGCCCTCAGTGTGCCATGGTGCAGACGGGCCTGCTCTTTTTCTAATGACTTTCAATGGGGCTATCTGTTCGAGTTTCCTAGTTAAGTATTCACTGAAGGTGCTGTAATTCTCTGTAACCTGTCTCTCCAGAATAAATAAAGTTTCTGTATGAAACAAGGGCTCCCCTGCATTTGCCTTTCTCAAAAGCCCTTTCCAGTCTCGGCTGAGATAGGTCCTGACTTGTCTAGCTGCAGGCCCTATTTTGTTCAGGGTTTGAACACTAAAAGTGATTAAATGATGATCCGTCCATCCCACCGGCAGGATTTCCCTCATAGCAATAAGATCTTCCTCTGCGAAGATCAGATCTAGGATATGGCCTTCTCTGTGTGTTGGTTCGGTCACGCATTGTTTCAGGCTCAAATTAGCACCGGACTGCGTGATGTTATAAAAGGCTTTATCCAATCTTACATTGGTCCACAGATTAAAATCCCTCAGGACTATAAGTCTGGTGTGTGTAAGTGCCATTTTGTTATTTACATCAATCAGTTCCTGCTGTTGCAGTGCATTGATAACCCCCGCCGGTCTATAGCAGATCAGGCCTGATATGGAATGTCCGACTCATCTTTAATTGAGAAACCTAGAAACTCTGCGCAGGAGATTTCGTCTATGTCCAGTATGATGATGTTCAGCTCTTCCTTAAAGATAATTCCCGTTCCACCTCCCCGTCCCCTGAGTCTAGGTTTGTGCTGAACCTTATACCCCACTGGGCAAGCTGGTTCCAGCTCTAGATCCATCCCGGCCACCGGCCAGGATTCTGTCAGAAACAGGACATCCAGGTTGTTAGACTCAATCGATAACTGTATCTCGGTCGCGTGTCTGGGAAGAGATCTGACATTGAGCAAGCCACAGCCTAGACCATCCTTTCTCCATAAATCGGGTACTGACTCAGATGTATTGTCGGGCAGGATGTGGTTTCACTGACCCCCCCTGGGTGTCAGCCCTGTCGTGCTGTCTAGCGGCATATGATTTAACAGGCCATCTGATGACAGTGATTTACTGTACAGAGGGGTGATGTAAGGCAAAGGGGACTGGCATTTTGGGCAAGGCCCTTCATCCACCGTAGATTGAGTATTTGGTGGAACTCGTGGGCAGGTTGCGTTTCAGTCAAGACTCATAAGAGTATCTCTAAAATAACTAATTATGACCGGTTTGTCTGGAAACAACGGACCGGGGGGGTAGCCCTGAGCCCGGTCCGAGCACGGACGGGCGCAGAGAGGCTTGCTTTTGGCGCGCCTTCGGCGATGCGCACGTACGCTGCGCGTCCAGCATGTCATCTGGCTTTAATGTGAATGCCCGCAGAAGTGACACTGGCAAAAGGGGAGGAGGTATGTCACTCCACTCAAACGGCCCACAAAGACCGTGGTGGACCGGAGACCTTCTAAGCCCTGGGATGGAGTGAAAAATGCGTGTTAGCAGGTACAATTTAAAAAAGGTTCCTCAGTAGGTATGTGCCCCCAATTTAGAAACAGCATAATGTACAGTTCATATTCAGCTTACTGAGTATATTCCATGGTGAATTCTTAAGTAAAGTTCTTTGGTTATAATTGGTTATGTTTAATTTTGAAAAAATAATACATCTCTGACTACTTATATGACATTTCTCCCCCCCAAAAAATGTATTAATAAAAACGATGTAAAAAGAAAGTCACATACATTTTCAATCAAATGTTATTATATGTTTTTATAATTTTTAATATTAATAAACATTATAGTGTGTGATTTTTGTAATATATATTTGATTAAATTAACAGGAAAAATGATAGATATGCTTTATACTTATCTGTGAATGATCCTCCACCCATTCTGACCAGTAGCCCCCCCTCCCAGCACCTAGATACCCTCATGGGTAGTAGTTATGCTCTACAAGCCCCTGATTAGTTGGTATACACATTGATAAGCTCACCACTTGATAAAACCAGTAGGTGCAGTTTAAATTGTGCTTTTGTCACTATTTGACAAAGTCTGTACGTCTGGCTCGGTGAGGTGATGTCCTGTGAGATAACATGCATACTGGGCATAACAGGAGGCTGTTTATGAGGGGTATGACACTGAACTGGTAGCAATCGTTACGCTGGGCATTGCCAAAGGCCATTAGCCGCAGGAGTTGGCTGCCCACTGGAGGGGAGAATTTGACACACCGCCTGCCAGGCCCTGTGGCCATGCCTTAAGGGTGTGTGTGGTGGAGGTTGGCTTTATGTATGATAATTAAATATTACTTTACACCAAAAAAACTAGAGGTTCACTGAAATAAAAATGGTTAAGGTGATCTTATAGTTAGGTTACAATTCCAGTGACTATTTAATGTTTTGAACAAACAAAAAACACTGAAATTCACCAGTTGTAGATATCTTTAATACCTATAAACTCATGCCCTATGGTAATATTAATTGCCACCCTCACCATGCAGAGTTAATTATCCCACATATTACATCCCTCTGCACAGTCTCCATGATATTATTGATAAGATCACTGCAACTTTTTAAATGGTATCATTGATGACAAAGATGTGTGTGGTGAGGCTGTGAGCTATAGTTATCTTAGGACAAGAGTTATACTTCCTGGAGATATCTGTAACTGGTGAATTGCAGTGGTTTTTTAGTTTTAAACATGACATGTTAGCGAAAGTTTCACCTATTATGATGGCACTTTAGCCTTTGTTTAATTCAGTTAGTATAGACATATATCACACAGTGGCAGTTGCTAGTGGGTCGTGTGATAGGTAGGACCGGGTTTTCCTAGGAAATTAATTTGACAGTAACTTTGGCACAATTTGACAAATCTTCATGAAATTTTCCCCAAGGAAAGTCGTGTAAAATAAACAAAAAGTAAGTGGGGAAGTAATAATATATGATCAGCCAGAGGTGCTGATTCACTACTGCTGGCGAGGAGCGCTCTCAAAAGGCCCTCATGGGCAGAGTAATATAGATCTTCTCCATGTTGGTGTCGAAGCCTAGGCAGGGCACCACCAGCATGTTTTTTCAAGTGGTGTGGGAATGGCTGCAGGGAGTGCAGCAATCTTCCAACATGGCCCCAGGACAATCATGTGTTTCTAAGCATTCCCAGATCTGGGGCTTTTGTTGTTTAGCTTCAGAGTGCAGAGGCCTCTTGTGTTTGCTGTTGTGGCTGCATTACTTGTCCTGAGATGTTTAATAATGCTTTATTGAAATGTTGCATAAAGATTGCAATGCTTGTTATTGTTGTTGATTTTTTTTATATGGTTTAGGAATCTATTGTTTTGATGATGATTACAAACATGCCAACAATGATTTGTTAAGGTGGTGATATTTTGATAAAGCCAAAAGGCTTTCCTTTATACACTGATGTCCTGAAACTTTGACAAAGCCAATAGTATTGCCAATATAAAAATGGTGTGCTCACACTTTGACAAAGCTAATAGCCCAGCCATTTATATATTGGCACTCACACTTTGACAAAGCTAATAGCCCAGCCATTTATATATTGGCATGACTTCATTTTTTTTAGAAAAACCTAGCAATTCACTGAAAAAACAAACGTTAAAGTGACTTAATAGCTAGGTTTCCTACCATAATCCTTTCAAAATCACTGCAAAAAAGGTTAAAGAGACATTATAGTTAGGTTAGAATGTCCGTTAGAATTTGACATTGTAAACTACTGAAATTCACCAGATATAGTGCCCCCACCATGCACTGCTTATGACCTCATATGTAACATCGATAATGACATGTTCAGTGACATCATTGATAGCATCACTGTTGACATCTAAAAGGACATTCGTAATGAGATCCTGATTACACCACCTATTACAGCACCCACCATTTTACTGTTGAATTTACTCCAAAATGACACAGTATTTGAAACATGAAGATAACCAGTAAATGACCTAGAATCAGGTAATACTAAATGTAAATCTACATATGTGATTACATCAACTTATTTCACTGTAGCACACTCCCCTTAGGCAAGACAGCCCCATTAGATGGCAAAACCTCTTACATGTACATTCTTCGCCATATCCACAACTTTACTCAAACATTCCACTTCCTCCACACCTCAATAATAATAAAGGAATTTGTAAAGCGCATGGTTACGCCATCTCGGCGTTGCCCCACGCTAAGGTGAGAAAGGAGGAAGCAGCCCAGCCTACGTTTACAAGGCGACTGCAGGATTAACTTAAAAACAGATTGGTTTTAAGCGCCTCTCTGAATTTAACTTCAGAGGTCTCCATCCGGAGTTTTAGCGGGAGTTTATTCCAGTTCTGGGCTGCCAAGAACCGGAAGGATCTGCCTCCCATTCTGGCCTTTTTCACCTTCGGTATAATCACCAGGCCAGTCCCGCTCGGTCTCAGGGACCTTCCCGGCACATAGCTGGTGACAAGATCTCTCAGATAAGAGGGACCAGTTCCCTTGGTGATACGATGGTACGTACAGAGAGCCTTAAACATTACTCTTTTCCTTACTGGGAGCCAATGCAAGGTGTCCAAGGCTCTTCTGGAGGCAGCCCTCCTCGGCTGCATAAGAACCAGCCGTGCTGCGGCATTCTGCATAACCTGCAATCTACCAAGACATTTAGCAGTGGCACCCAGATAGAGTATGTTGCCATAATCTAGGCGAGACATTCTAAGGGCATGGACCAACGTCTTTCTTGCCTCTTTCGGAAGGAGATCCATCGTTTTGCGTAGGTTTTTTAGAACTCCAAAACATTTCCCCACTACGCTTCTGGTGTGTACTTCATAGGAAAGAGTGGGGTCCAACCAAACCCCAAGGTTTTTTGCCTGGGTGCATGGTATAGGAGTCGGGCCCAGGCTCGGAGGCCACCAAGCCGATGTCCAACCTGCCGGATCGCCCCCTACCACAAGCACCTCTGTCTTGTTGCCATTAAGTTTCAGGCAGTTCTTAGCCATCCAGGAGGCAAGCTTCTGCATGCATGCCCTGAAATTAGAGGCTGCCACGTCCGGTGCTTGAGACAAGGAGATCACCAGCTGGGTATCGTCGGCATAAGAGACGACCCCCACACCAAAGCCCTGTGCTATCTCCGCCAACGGAGTTACGTACAGGTTGAACAGGGTAGGGCTCAGGGCAGAGCCCTGAGGCACACCCTGCTCCAGTTTAAAGTCCCTGGAGTAGTGGGCTCCCTGTCTAACCTGGAAACTACACTCGACCAGGAAGGACTTCAGCCATTTCAAGGCTGGGCCCGAGACACCGCCCTTGTCCAGGCACTGTAGCAAGGTGTAGTGAGCTACAGTGTCGAATGCGGCACTCAGGTCCAGCATAATCAGGGCAATAGTATGTCCAGCATCGGCCCCCTTCCTGATGGCAAGCAGTAGTGCGGTCTCCATAGAATGACAAGCCCGGAAGCCCGATTGAGACGGATGGAGGAGGCAAGAGTCTTCAATATAAGTCATGAGCTGTTGGTTTGCCACCTTCTCTGCTACCTTCGCCAAATATGGCAAAAGCGAGATAGGTCTTAGATTTTCCAATACGTCCTGACTAATATTTGGCTTCTTCTGGAGTGGTAGAACAACCGCTCTTTTTCAGCTCCCAGGCACCGTATGTGATTTAAACGAGACCTCCAGCACATGCCTAATGTAAGGTTCAAGAGTCTCTATACTCTTGCCCAGCAACTTAGGTGAGGCGGGGTGTCTCGGTGAGCCAGGTTTAATGCTGAGACAGATTTTACTGAGCAGCTCCGGGGGAGGAATAGTAAAATTGCTCTGTCTCTGACCTGCCTCAGCTTCGCCAGCCGTTTCCTTAAATTCCTTACCCCTCCTTACTATCCCAGGAAAGGAGGAGTAGATTTTCTCCACCTTTTCCGAGAAATAGTTTGCAACCCGGTTGCATGACTCAGCCGAACCAACAATTGGAGTAGCCATGGCTGCAAGGGAGGATATCTCCTTATAGACTTGGAAGAGCTGTGGTTCTGTAATTCTGAAACCTGACTCAATTTTAGTCTTGCCCTCACCTAGGCCTGTGAAGTAGGCCCAACGAACAAGTGGCCTGGCCTTCTGAGTTTGTGCATATATTAACTTGGGTTTAACTCGGCCGGACGCCATTGTGGTCAGCGCTCTAGCAGTCAGGCTGACTGGCTAGAGCCCTATTTAATCTTAGTATGCAAGCGCGCGGCGCATGCGCGCGGCGTGTGTGCCGTAGTAACGCCGGAGTTACGCCAGAGTCCAGCCCGTCCGCGCCCGTCCGCGCTAAGGACGGGCTGGACAAATGGGCGACTGGCCCTACCGGGGGTGGACACGGTCGTATCAGGTATTCACATCATGGCCTGTTGAACCTTAAACCTTTTCGGTTGCCGTGTCACTATTCGAATTCCCCGGAGGCTTTCCAAAACTCTCCCGGTTGTAGGTGTTTCAGGACAAGCTGCACGGGAGTTGTTTCACCACCTGGACCCACCAATGCAGGCTCTAGTGGTAAACCTGTGCTTAGCACAAGGAGGGATTACGGATTCCTGATCAATGCGAGATCTTTGATAAAGAGCAATGTGGCCTTTAAGGACTTTGTCTCGGATAGAAGACCCTCTTGGGTCTTCGTTACGGAAACGTGGGCTAAAGACTCTTCGGGACCGGATTTGGTGGAGGCGGTACCGGAGGGCTATACTCCAGTCAGGCAGGATAGAGTGGGACGTACAGGTGGAGGGTTGGGCATCCTTTATAAGGACTCTCACTCCTGCCGTATTACCCCATTATCAGCCCCTCACGATACCTTTCAGGCCCTCCATTTTTCTATCAAGGCAGCATATGCTGCTCCATTTATGGGTATTCTTATATACCGACCTCCCGGGCCTAGAGCATAGTTTGGACAGCACATGCTCAGCATTTTAGAACCTTACTTTGGTTGTGAGCATGTAACGGTATTGGGAGATATGAACTTTCATCTAGAAAATCTAGAGGCTAGTGAAACTCTCTCTCTCCTTGATACTTTATCTGCTTGTGGGTTGCAGCAGCTAGTCAAGGGTTCTAGCCACCAGGCGGGCCATACGCTGGACGGGGTCTTCTCGAATGACAGTTGGCTGACTATCGATGTCCCTATCCTGCTCACCTGGTCGGACTACTTTGCAGTCCCCTTGGAATTGGATGTTACTCCTGTAAACAACAATCCGAATGGCCCTAGTAAAATGAAATCCAGGCGAAATCTTAAGAGTATAACCAATGACTCACTTGCTCCCCTAATTCCCATTATGGCTATCTCTATGGAGGAGGATGTGTGTTCAGCTGTGCTTAAGTTAGAAAGCTCCATTACAGTAGCTATGGATGAACTGGCCCCAGCCTCCCTACGTTACTCTGCCAGAAAAAGGCAGTCAGCCCCCTGGTTCTCTGAGTCATTAGGACTTCTTAGACAGGGTTGTAGGAAGCAGGAACGACTCTGGCGGGCCAGCTGGGCTATGCAGAACAGGGAAATCCATAAATCTCTTTTGAGGGGATATAAGGTTGAGGTCATGAGAGCAAAGCAGGAGTATTTTTCGAATCTTACTACCACGCTTACCTCGCCGAAAGAGTTGTTTAAGATCGTGGACTCGTTGACTATCCTGCAGACCCCGGACCTAGTCACTTGTACTCAGCAGCTCTGTGACGATATTGCCCAATACTTTCATACAAAAATTGTCGGAATTTTTTCGGCCTTAGAGTTGCAAAGGGCGTCAATATCTTTCTCCCCCTCTCAATCCATCCCCTCTTTAGTATCTGCTGGGGCCTCTACTCTGGTGTGTTTGTCTAGTTTTCCCCCTCTTTCCCTTCAGGAACTGGATGTCCTCCTGACTAAGACCAGGTCGGGGTCTCCCCTTGACCCCTGTCCACTTAAACTTCTTAAACAGTGCAAGGAAACTCTCTTGCCCCCACTACTGGAGATTATGAACAGGGCAATGCGGGATGGCATTTTTCCCTCTCAGTGGAAGAGGGCGGTGGCTAAGCCCCTTCTGAAAAAGCCTACCCTAGACCCAGAGGTTCTTAAAAACTTTCTCCCCATTTCGCTGCTCCCAGCTCCTGCAACGATGCTGGAAACTCATCTTAACCAGCATCTTGCATCTTTTCTGGAAACCTCTGGTCTTTTGGATCACTTGCAGCATGGATTTTGGAGGGGCCATAGTACAGAATCGGCCCTTACCATAGTGCTTGATAACATCCGCACCACAGTAGACAAGGGCCTGACTACCCTCCTTATCCTGTTAGATCTCACGGCTGCTTTTGATACCCTGTCTCCTTCGGTGTTAATATCTCAGCTGAGGGAGATAGGGGTGAAGGGGCCAGCACTTAGTTTGTTTGCCTCCTTTCTTGACCAGAGGGAACAGAGAGTCAAGCTGGGGGAGTTCCTATCTCCATCCAAGCCTGTGCAGTGTGGGGTCCCACAGGGGTCGGCATTAAGTTCGACCCTGTTCAACATCTATGTGACCCCACTTGCCGTGCTTATTAGATCGTTTGGGATGGAGGTAGTCTCCTACGCTGATGACACTCAGATCTTGTTGTCTCTCGCCCAGTCTGTCAGCTCCTCTGCCTCCAATTTTAGACACTGTATGGAGGCAGTTGCCCAATGGATGATTGACAATTCATTGAGGCTGAATGGCGAGAAGACAGAGATCCTAGTGTTCGGTGGGAAGGATAACATCTGGTCCGCGGAATGGTGGCCCTCATCTCTGGAGGCTTGCCCTGTACCCACGCTCCTGGCTCGAAACCTGGGTGTCATGATTGACCCGGCCCTTGCGATGGGTCAACGAGTGAATAGGACAATCTCCACTTGTTGGGGTATTATCAAGATCCTGCGGAAGATCAAACACTATCTGTCCCTGCAAGCCCGCAAGCAAATTGTGGTCGCATTAATAGCTTCTCGGCTCGATTACTGTAATGCCTTATACGCAGGAATAAACAAGGGCCTGTTACAGCGACTACAAACTGTGCAGAACGCTGCGGCTAAGTTTGTGCTGGACATGCCCAGGCGCTCGTCAGCCACTGCCGCTAGGAAATCCCTGCACTGGCTTCCGATTGAAGCCAGGATCTCCTTTAAGGTTTTCTGTCTGATTTATGGGGCTTTGACCAGAAAGGGGACGGGAGGAATAAAAGATCTTCTGGTTCCGTATGCTCCCTCCAGAAACCTTCGTTCCTCCAAAAAGCTCTTGTTATCAGTCCCCCGCGTTCGAAGAGCTAAGTGGGGAGGTAGGGCTTTTTCCAGTCTTGCTCCGAGATGGTGGAACACTCTGCCCTGTGAAATTAAGTCCCTGCCATCAATGCAAGCCTTTAGAAAGGCTCTGAAGACATGGCTTTTTGCCAAAGCTTACCTTAGTTTTTGGGATCTGCCTTTTATGATTCTTTTTTGAAAGGCGCCTTGATACCTGCAAAGGTATGTTTTTGATGTAATGTGTACTTTTTTGCGTCAGGAATGGGAAGATAATGAGTTGGGTCCGATTCCGCAGGATGTGCTCGATGTTCAGTCAGATTTTGCTAAAGGGATGATAGTGGAATCTGATGTTATAGATGCTGTAGAGACGATACTTGCTTTCAGATCTAGACTTCCGCCTCAGACATTGTATGAACCTGATTCTTCTGTTAGGAGGAAAGTGAAACAGTACCCTATGAGAGAAGTTCCTCCTGTATGGTGTGGTAAATAAATAAATAATACCCTATTTTTGACTAGGCATATAGCATAACAGATAGCTCAATAAATAAGAGTCAAGATTCGAGGTAGTAGGAGTTTCTGCAGGTTTATTACAGCATAAGGACAGGATCAGGACAACCTGCATAGGAATAGGACAATAAGGCCCGGCAGCTGCCGGGGCTGGGTCTGGGATGAGCGCGCTAACATTCAATAACAAAACACAGGCATATATACATAGCGCGAACACATAGCATTACATTGCAGTAGGCGTAGCAGTGGGTGGAGCAGAAGGCGTGACGCGTAGCAGTCGCGAGAGATAACAGTAAAAGTAGGTGTAACTGGGCGTGTACATAGACATGTGGTGCAAAAGTAACAGAATATGTCATGAATGGGCGGAATCATTGGAGGGGGCTACCTAAGGAGCCGGGACCTCTAACCTAATGGTGCGCGTAAACTGGCAATGACGTATTACTAGGAGAGGCTGGGGGCTATGAACTCTGTGCTAGGAGCAGAGACTAGAGTCTGGAGGGTCGGAGCGACATGTACCTAAACCCTATCTAGTATCTGATGTTTAGGGAACATGTTGATATAAACTAGAAGTCATGAGGGGAAAAGCTAACTTGATTCTAAGACTGGACCATGCATTATTCTACATGTAGTGCGTGATGAAGAATATTAAATGACCATTAAATACAGTATTTCTCTTAACGTGGAGACGAGAAGGCTAGACAATGACGGAAACTATTGATGCAGTTCAGTAGCTTAGGAATGCAGAGAAGGAGGACTGAACTGATAACTGGAACTATAACATACTTTTGGCAGACTCAGAGGCAGAGCCAAGCTGCACCGGGCACTGCGAGGCAGGAAGTAAGTGAAGGGTCGAGGATACAGGTGGGGGCTGTATCGCTCCTCAGCGAGGCTTTCAGGAGACAGGAGCTGAATCTGATGTCCGGGCCCTTTTGAGGCCTAGAAACGGGGACTTTATAATGGAATAACGTGCACACTGGGAAACGTGGCAACGTAACTTTACATAGGCCTGATATTCGTAGTATTCACGAGGACTGGGAAAGGACATACCAGAGGTGGACACAACTGTAATTGCGTCTTTAATCGGACATGGGGAATAACATATGCATATTGGTCATGCACACATAACATATGATGGATGAGGCGTAGGGACACAGAACATGGCAAAATTTACTTTTCCACAATGGAAAGAAGCAGTTCAGGCTAATGTAAATCAGGGTATTTAGGCCGCTCCGGCTCATTTTCAACGAGTATGGGTACATGTCCCTTGGAAGAGAGCAGAGGTCTTGGCTCTTAAGCAGACCTTACCTGACCCTCGTAAGAATCCTGCTGGTTATTACAAGGAGTTGTCCCAGACAGTTGAAGCATGTATTATGAATTTAGCTGACATCGATATGTTGCTGGAATGTAGTCCCTCAACCTTTGTGGGCAAACATTTGTCATGAGAATCATGCTGCTGAATTAGGTGATACCTGGGCGAATATTGTTGCTGCAGATGGTAGACGGGAGGGAGCTGCTAAACCTGAACCTCTAGTTTCAGAATTACCAGGTAGGATTATTAATTTGATGAAAACGATGATGCCCGCTTTACGAGTGATTTGGGATTAGTTAGCAACATGTAAGCAGAAGAAAGACGAGAGTGTATCTGATTTCTTCACTAGGTTTGAAGAGACGTTTATTGATCATAGTGGTCAGGATATGAGTACGGAAGGTGGTCAAAGGTTGTTTGTGGATAAATTTGTCTTTAATTTGCTTCCCGAACTTTCTAATAAGTTAAAGGACTCTGAGAGTTCATGGGCTGTTTCTTCGTCGGCCCAGATATTGGCTACTGCACAATATTACGAGAATAGGGATAAAGATGAGAAGGATAAAGTGGAGAAGAAAACTAAAGAGTAAAAGACAAAAGTTCTTTTGCAGCAAGCTTATCCGCCTCGTCAGAATCAGCCTCAGTTTCAGCAACCTCCACAATTTCAGAGATTGTTACACAAGCCTGAGCCCAATGCTCCGCGATTCTTTCCTGGCCCAAATCAGTGTGCTTATTGCAGAGAGGAAGGTCATTACTAGAATAGTTGCCCGGCTTTGTTACAGCGTGCGAATGGTGTATCTGGTCAGAGAGGTCGTGGTAGTTTTCAGCAAGCTCCTAGGGGTAGGGGACCTGGTGTGTTTCCCCAGAATGAGCGTTCCTCTTCCCTACAGACTTCTGAGAATTATTTTGACAGACAGAATGTTCCGAGCGGTCAGTCTGCCCAGTACTATGTTGAGGATTACTATGTCGAAGGTGAGAGTTCTGGTTATAATGATAACTAGGACAGCCAAGGACAAAGTGAGGGAGTAGTGTCAGTTCCAGTAGATCAGAGTTAACCTTATGTTGAAGTGATTACATCAGGTGTGGTAGAACCTTTTCTTTTGGATACTTGTGCGATGAAGAGTTCTATTATGCACTCTAAACTTCCTGGCGCACCTTTGTCTGGCTTGAACAATGTTTCAGTAGGATTTTCAGGCGCCCCAGTTCGTAATCCGGTTTCTAGTCCTTTGTCCATTACCATTGGCCCTTGTGAATTGGAAGCTCCACTTATTTTAACGACTGGTTGTGGTGAGAATCTGTTGGGTTTGGACTTGCTGAAAACATTGTATGCGACATTGCATTGTTCTCCTTCAGGAGTACAACTTACCCTCGGTAAGAAAGTGATTTCTCCAATGTATTTGTCTAAGGATTGTTTGCCACTGGAATTACGTTCGCTTCCTGATACACTTTGGGCCACAGGTCCAAATGATGTTGGTCTTTTGCAGATTCCTCCGTATGTTGTTACCCTTAAGTCGAATGCTAGGCTACCTCGTATTCCACAATACAAGATTTCGAGCGATGGTGAGAGAGCTCTTTTAGCGATTGTCTATGATTTGGTTGAGAAGGGTGTAGTTGAGGAAACGAGAGGTAATGTGTGTAACAGTCCTGTTTTGCCTGTCCTTAAACGTACTGATGCTTCTCAGCCACCTGTGTACAGGTTTGTGATCGACCTTCGAGAGGTCAATAAGATAGTCGTGCCACAGTTTCCTGTGGTACCTGATATCACTGCTTTGTTGACTTTGATTCCTGGTTCGGCAGCTTGGTTTTCTGTCATCGATTTGAAGAATGCTTTCTTTAGTATTCCTATTGCTGAGGAGAGCAGGGATATTTTTGGCTTCTCATTAGGAGGCCGAAGCTTTCGGTTTAAGAGAGCTCCCGGAGGTTATTGTGAAAGTCCCTCCATCTATAGTCAGGCTTTGAAAACTCAGCTTGATGGTTTTGTGTTACCTGTTGGTGCTACTCTTATTGAGTACGTCGATGATTTGTTGATTACTGCTGATGATGAAAAGATTTGTAAAGAGGCTAATCTTTCTTTGTTGCGGTATTTATCTGACCTTCATCATAAAGTTTCACCTTCAAAGTTGCAATATTGTCGCCAAGAAGTGACCTACTTAGGTCATCTCTTGTCGAAGGAGGGAAGGAGATTGACCCCAGAACGAATTCAAGCAATTGCGCAAATGAATGTACCATCCACACAGAGAGAAGTGCGTGCCTTTTTAGGTATTACATCGTATTGTAGACAGTGGATCCCTAACTTTTCACTGTTGGCGAAACCTCTGTTAGCATTGACTCTGAAAGATATTCTGCATCCTCTTCCCTGGTCTGACGAATGTCAGAAAAGTTTTTCTGAACTACGCGATGCATTGTGTTCGGCTCCTGTGTTGGGTACTCCAGACTATAGTAAGCCTTTCACGTTGTACGTGCACGAGAGAGAAGGTTGTGCGTTGTCAGTGTTGACACAACCATTTGGGGACAAGCAGCGTCCATGTGCGTATTTTTCAGCAACGTTAGACCCAGTTGCTAAGGCGTTGCCGAGTTGTCTGAGAGCTACAGCTGCAGCGGCTGTTTCTATCCGACAGTCTGCTGGTTTGGTATTGGATAATACGTTGATTGTGAAGGTCCCACATGCAGTAGATACCTTATTAAACAGGACTAGGACACATCACCTTACTAGTGCACGTCTGTCAGGTTACGAGTTGACATTGTTGGCTAGTCATGTTCACATTAAAAGATATAATGTGCTGAATCCAGCTACGTTGTTACCGATCTCTACAGAGACGGATCCTCAGGAATAGCATGATTGTTTTCTTCGTACAGAGGAAGAAACGAAAGCTAGAGTTGACCTGAGGGATACTCCCCTTACGGATGTTGATGGTACCCTATGGGTAGATGGTTCGTGTTTTAAGCTTCCGAATGGTGAAACGACTGCAGCGTATGCTATTACAACTTTACATTCAGTTGTCGAGACAGCACGCATACCACAGAATTCTGCGCAAGCAGCAGAGTTGATTGCACTGACTAGAGCGTGCGTGTTGTCAGAAGGAAAGCGAGTGAATGTTTACACCGATAGCCAGTATGTGTTTGGTGTTGCCCATAGTTTTGGGCGTTTGTGGAGAGAGCGTGGGTTCCTTACTTCGCAAGTGACAAAAATACAGCATGGGCAGTTGGTGAATGAACTTTTGGAATCTCTCACTCTCCCAAAGCAGATTGCAATTGTGAAGTGTAGTGCGCATAAGAAAGTTGTGGACGATGTTGGTCGAGGGAATGCGTTTGCGGATGAAGTTGCGAAGGAAACGGCGAAAGACATGATGAGCCGTATGTATGTTGCAGGCCCAGCTAATTGGGTTATGGCTGGTGGAATGTGTGAAGACACAATAGAAAGTGTGAAAATCATTCAGGCTGAAGCAACTGAGAAAGAAGCGAGTGTTTGGAGAGAAACTACGGGTATGTTGGATTCGACAGGTTGTTGGGTTGAGTTGTCAGAACACCAGCGATGGCTGTTGCCAGATGCGTATGTGCTCCCAGTGGTTACTATGGCTCATGGAATGGCTCACATTAGTTTGAAGGGAATATGCAAGTTGTTGGCTCCAGTTTGGCAGAATGCTGGAATTCCGAAATGTGCAGAGAACGTGGTGAAACATTGTATGATTTGTCTGAAGTATAATCATGGTAAGGGAACTCCAACTCCAGCTGGTCATTTTGCTCCTCCGACGTATCCGTTTGAGGTGATACAGCTAGATTATATACATATGGAGAGATGCAATAATTTGAAGTATGTCCTTGTGGTTGTTTGTGCCTTTTCCAGGTGGATAGAGGCCTACCCCCTAAAGGATAATACTGCCTTGTCTACAGCCAAGGTTTTGCTCAAAGAATATTTCCCTAGGTATGGTTTGCCCAGAATTGTATGGTCGGACAATGGGAGTGAATTTGTGGGTCAAATCATGAAGAAAGTATGCTCTGGTTTGGGGATAAATCAGAAGTTCCATGCAGCGAATCACCCCCAGTCTGCTGGACTTGTTGAATGTTACAATGGTACCTTGAAGCTGAAATTAGCTAAGGTACAAGCGAGCAACTGGTCTTACATGGCCGGATGCCTTGCCGTTGGCCCTTTTGTCAACAAGGACGACTGTGCATTCTCGAGTGGGACTTAGTCCGTATGAAATTGTGTTTGGTCGTCCTGCAAATGTTTGGGGTGTGCCTTGTCCTAAAGAATACAGCAGTATTGAGTACCCTATGTTGGTGGATTACTTACATGACTTGACAGCTAAATTACGTGCTCTACACCAACAGGTCTATGACAGTTTGCTGACAGCTACTACAGATCCAGGACATTCAATCCAACCTGGTCAATACGTCCTTGTCAAGAACTTTCAGCGTACCAAGAACTTGGAACCTAGATGGACTGGTCCTTACTTAGTCCTTTTGGTTACTAGAACCGCTGTTAGAGTAGCTGGCAAAAAGAACTGGGCGCATGCCACCCACTGTAAAAAAGTTCCTTTGCCTTTACCGTATGATCAGTGGGTGAGGGATGGTATAGCTGACACAGATAGTGAGAAAGTCCCCAGATTCGTGCCCTTTAGTGATGCTCATTTGACATGGACACGGTCAGAACGCGAGGATGATGATGTTCTGCAAGCTGCTGTGCCTCCTCATCTAAAGATTGACACCACCAATCCGGATCTTCTATTCAAGGACCAGACTGTACCTGATAGAGAACGCTACGATTTAAGACCAAGAAAGCTTGTACATATGGACAAATAAAGTGAAACTGAAATATTTTTTTAGATAGTGAATTTAAACTTTGGCAGATTAAGAAACATTTTTTTTGCTTTTTCCTTTTTTGAGTCACCATCCAGACTCCGCTGCAGGGTCACGGTAGGAAGTTCTTAAGGGGTGAACCGCGCAGTGACACAAGGTCCGTGGTCCAGGGTCGTTAGTACGATCTTGGCACACACTTAAGTGAAGAAGGTAACGACCGTGAGCAGCACGTTAGAGGATGGAGTTTTTTGATGCTGACCAGAGAGTTAGGAAAGTGAGTTCTAAAGTCCGAATATGTATATTGATTCGTAGCAAATGTTTTTAAATAATGTGTTTTCTTATGCTTGTGAATATTACGTTAGCTTGTGTGGGTTGGATTTTCTATGTGACACAATTGCCGCTCACATCTACCTTCCAACCTACTCTTTCTTTTTCTACTGTTTCTCCATATGAGTTTCATACGTTACCTGAACATGAACAGACACGAAGATCAGAATTTGTGAACAATTCGTTTATACAGATGTTGCATCAGCATCAGCTAGTCATAAATACCACACATTGTTGGGTGTGTGGTCTTATGCCACATACTACAGACAAGGGAATGCCATAGTTGGTTTTGCCTTTTTCACCTAATGGGTCAGTTTGGGCACTCCAATCGATGTTTATCTATGCGAACGAAGCCTCTCCAGTGCGTTCTGTTAACGATAACGTGAGCAAGAATTCTTTGATACGGGGAATAGTCGATATGATTAGAGATATTGACGCATATAATGCTATCCCTAAAGATGAGGTACGAGCATATGTCGGTTGGAATAAGACGACATATAGTGTTAGCTTGCGGAGAAAGAAAGACAGCGAAGGTCTCCTCCTATTTGGATTGTACCCCACCGAGGTCATCTTTGTTTGCAAGGTAATGGTCAGAATCCGAGAGCTCAGCTTGGTAAGAGTGTGTGTGTTCACACATACGTTTATACGTCCCAGAAATCTCCTCCGTTCGTGCCAGCTAAAGGCACGTATTTTGTTTGTCACAATAGAGCATACACACCGTTGCCATCTGATTTTTCCGGCACATGTTACGTGACATTTTTGCTTCCCCCTACATACACTGCTGTTTCCGATTACCATAAGACAAGATATGGTAGAGGTGTAATCGATGCGAAAGATACTGTCGCACAAGAAGCTGGAGACTTCTTTAAAGGTTTCCAACCCTTTTGGGGTCCTATGGCTAATAGTAGGAATATTCGTCAGCTTATGAGACTGGTTGAGGCCACTATAAATGAGACTGCAGGTGCCCTTAGCAATATTACAGCTGAGCTTCAAGCGGATCGCCTTATGACATTACAAAACCGCTTTGTTTTAGATATTATACTTGCAGATAGAGGTGGGGTATGCAAATCGATTAGATCTCGTTGCTGCGTTTTCATACCAGATAATGCCCCGACAGTGTACCAAACCATCTCAAGACTACATAAGATCTCTGAGTCTATTCATGTGGACGAAGGTAACTGGTCTTTGATGGGATGGTTATGGGAATCGCTGTCCAAATGGGGATGGAACATTCTGATGTTCCTTAGTATGGCATTAGCTATCCTTTTCTCGTGTTGTTTATGCATCCAGTGTGGTCCCGCCATTTGTAGTCTTTGTGCAACAATCTGTGTGAGAAGACCGGTCCCGAGAGAGGTAGAGGATAATAGGATGATGTTACAGCAACACCTTCATGACCTGATGAGAATAGATAAAGACCTAGATTCAGATTGACGTGAGTTTAGGTTATTGCCTACGTAATGGCAAAAGGAGGGTCTGTGGTTCTGTAATTCTGAAACCTGACTCCATTTTAGTCTTGACCTTACGTAGGCCTGTGAAGTAGGCCCAAAGAACAAGTGGCCTGGCCTTCTGAGTTCGTGCATATATTAACTTGGGTTTTTCTGACTCTGAATGAACTGCAGAGTGAGTGGCCCTTTTCACCTGAAACCGACCTTTTGCAGAACCAGTTTCACTAGCTGATCGTTGTCTGAAATTGGCAATCACTGTTCAGGACCTCATTAACCTTTAGTTTCCTTGCACATATCTTATCCTAATCAGCATCTAAATTGTTTCATTCCTTACGACTTTTCATTACATGGGTAGTGCTTTCAATTATGGGTTTGTCCGGCTTGTGGAAATTGAATTTGGGACAGTCCTAATAATTAACTTTTGGGTTGGGTTACTGTAAATTGGGTTTTTGTTAATGTGATACTCAGTTAGAAAATGTGTCCTATTGGTCAGAATTTGTTGCAGTGAGTGTACATTTATAATGAGAATATTGTGTATAGAAGGTGATGTCTTGCTCTATGAAAATTGAGCAGTTTCTTGAGTTGTACACCGTGTTGTATTGCTGGGATTTCTGCTCCTAGCTGCAGCTAATAAATTTGATCTCTGACTCCACCTAGAAGTATTCCGTGTCTCTGTTTACCAAGGCAAGGGAACCCAGAGGACTTCGGTGTGTCCCTGGCGCCGCTGGGTACTTGATATCCCAGTTCTTCAGAGCTCTTAAGTTGAGTTTTCCGCTGTCCCAATTCTCGCCTGATAGTAGGTGGTTTTTGCCCGCCTAATGAGACCATAGTATTTTTTCTGCTCCACCTTATACTTCGATCTATCTTGGCATAAGAATCCTTTCCTCCACTGCCTCTCCAAGCGTTTACATTCAGCTTTTGCATTATGCAAGGCTGTGGTAAACCAGGATGCTGATTTATGTGCCCTCCCCATCGGTTTATGGGGGAGCAGTGGGCCACCTTATTAAGAGCGTTAACTATCCACCTTTCCAGATTCAGGCATGCAGTTTCGCTGTCTGTGCCACCTGGGGGCCCCTCCTGAATCAGTCATCCCGCACAAAATGTTTCCATTTCCTGCGTGGGTGCTTGCAGGTAACTTTTTCCTGCACTCCCGTCTCTGGTATCCTCACTACAAAGGGGACCAGAAAATGATCTGAACAGGGATGGGAGTGGTAACTTCTACACTCTCCCAGCTGGCAAACACAGGATCCAGTAAGTGCCCATGCTGATGTGTAGGGGCACATGATTTCAGGCTCAGTTGAAGCGCCATAAGATACTGGCGTAGGTCAGAGGCCTCTTTTTTTATAGGATCCTCCAGATGAAGATTCAAGTCCCCTAATACTAAGAGTTTATCATGTCTTAAAGCTTGATGGACAATACCCTCAATAAAGCTGGGCAGAAAATGTGTAGGGGGGCCAGGGGGTCTGTAGACCAGGAGCCCTGGCACCGTGAGGTTGGGGTTGATTTTAAGACCCGCCTTACTCACACATATCATGAATGGGTCTAGAGAGCACTCAAGGGTGGTTTTAAAAATGACCGCTATCCCACCTCCTCTACCTTTCGTCCTATCAATTCTGGCTATCGTATAGCCTGGGGGGAGTGCCTCAAGAATGTCTGGCTCAGAATCAGTTTCTAGCCAAGTCTCCGTGAGAAACAGGATATCAAGTTTCCTGTCCAAGAGCAAGTCAAAGATTTCAATTCTGTGTTTGCTTAGGGATCTACAATTCAGTAGCCCACCACAGAGTTCAACACTCTCTAGCTTCCTTATATGGTTCACGTTCCACCTAAATGCGCAGTGTCTGCAGGCGCCATCTTCAGTAACCATCATACTGTGCCTGCAATCCCTAGCTATGATCGGGCACAGTTCACGCAGTTCTGCCACATTATATTTTGTCCTTACTGCTGCTGACCAACCAGGGGTTCTGGCCCCGGTCCCCGTCCGGCCACGGACGGGCACAGATGGGCTTGCCTTTGGCGCGGCCTTGGCGCGCCTTCGGCATACCGCCTGCGCGCCCGCTGCGCCCGACTGCTGCGCGTTTCCGTTTAAGCATCAGCCTTTTATCCCTGAAAGACTCTGCAGGGAAAGAGCACTGGACCGCTAACCGGCCCCCCAGCCAACCGGAAGTGCTTGTCTCTACCCTTCCTCGCCCTACGCGCAACGGTGCTAATCACCGCGTCGGACCGAGGCGGGAAGGAGGGAATCGAGCACAGGCCTCAGGTCAGAGTAAACAGCCCCCCAAACAGGTAAGCTTATATTGTGAAAAATATTAAAATGCAGCTGACACACACAAATTGCACTAAACGCGCTAAGCGCTAATATTAAAATTCTCAGTGCAGTTAAAAACCAGGCGCCATGCGTAGCAGTTCAAGGGTGCTGCCACCGCCCACTCACCACTGCCCACCTCCCACTCAACACAAGCCCCATTAGTTGGAAGCACTTCTACTATGTACAGCCTTCAAATATGTAGACATCTATTTATCGAGAGCCCACCTTCTCTGCACACCCAAATCCAAGTAGGTGGGTGAGTCCCTGCTATGCATGGCGTGTGTCCTGTGCACAGCTCTTCGCAGAGACCTTACTCCCTCTAGACATCCAAGCCCAACTATGTTCACAACCCTTCATTGAGAGGTTTCTTCCTCTATACACTAAAGCCCCATTATGTCCACACCCTACTCCCATACCCTACTATGCACAGCCAAGGCCATATGCACAATTCATGATGTAGAGCCCACTACCTACAAGGTGTCCCTTCCTGCATAACAACTTTCATCCCCAGTACACAGGCACCCTTGCACCATGGTGCAATGGGGCCTTCACTGGAGCATGGCAGCCAGTTGTGCACCAGCACAAGGGAGAGCATAGGGATCATATTGTTGTAAATATGATGCATCCCGTGCTTTGAAAGGAATGCAGCATGACACAGCTAAATGGCTTGCGGCTTAGTATTGCCTTACTTTCTTGTAAATTTAGCCCCAAGTGTATAAGTACATAGAGTGTCCCAACACTGTAAATATGAAAACACAACATATGAGCTGTTGGATGCCGCTCTACCACTGTGTTTGTGCTCTATTTACTATCTTAGTACTATTCTACTTCAATGTATCAGATTTCAATTTTGGGGATCGTTGCATACTACAATCTGCACGTTACTCTCAATCAAAGCATATAGCTCACTAATTCTCCCAACTGCATGCAAAGAGTCTGTCACAGCATGTATATATACACCAGTTATTGTAAATCTGCCCCTGGGTGTTTAGATACCTACATGGGTAGTGTCTGGATAATTGAATAAGTGCATCAGTAGTGCCTCACTGATTACATGAGTGCGTGACTAGTGTCTGAGTCATTGCATGACTCCATTGTTAAACCTTGAGAACTGCTGAGATTATTGTATGAGTGCAAGAGTATTTCCTCAATACTTAGATGAGTGCATAGATACTGCATAGAAAGCAGGTTTACTGCAATGGTACTCTCTACATAATTAATGAGTGCATGGGTAGTACCTGAGTGTTTGCATGAGATCATGCATGTGCCTCAGTATTTTAATGACTGCATGGGTAGTATGTGGGTGTTTAGATGAATGCATAGCTTCTGTGCAAATGTTACAGTGAGTCCAGAGTTACAGCCTTGTTAATTGCATAAGTAAATGGTAGGTGTCTGGGTGATTAGATAAATGTATAGATAGTGTCTCCATAGTTAAATGACAAAATAATTTCTGCCTGCCTGATTCGAAGAGAACCTGTGTACCGTCTAGGTAATCAGATACCTCCATGGATACTGAACCATTGACTTGATGACTGCCTGACTAGTGGTAGGGTGATTGCATGAGTGTCTGAATCATGCCTCGCTGACGGTGAAAGTACCTTCATTGCTGTTGGATACATAACGGTTGTGGCTGTATCTCTGACTCATGGGTTTTCTCCTTCTCTCAGTATCAAACTACCTGTTATTCATTATTTATGCTTTTGACTGAGCTATGTGTGCGTGAAGTATAGATATCACACTTGGTATATAATTGCATGCATGGCTTTATAGAATCATACATTGCAATGCCACTGAGAGTGCAAAAGCATCAGTAAGTTTCTAAAACAGAAAACAACATTTTAACATTTTCAAAGCACACAACCTTTTTTGAATAGTAAACCTATATCATTTCTCAAATACTTCTTCTGCTTCTAAAACATATATTCACCATTTTTCAAACAAAGGTTACACTTCAAATGAAGGTTGCACAGGATCTCTTGATGCATTCTGCACAATTAATCCTCCTCAATTTTAAACAAACCATGTTAAAGAAAAACACCACCCTCACCATATACATGAAATTTCCATCGGCCTTACTAAATGTAGAGCACGATTTAAACATATGCAGTTCCTTAATAGATATAACCTTCAGGCTATCTTTCCCCCAAAAAATACATTTCTGCATCTTGAAGTAAACTCAAGAGTCCCACTGCATATATATCAATCTGCAAACACAAGAACCATATCTCACCATCTGAGCATATGCAAAGAAGTCATATACGTTAAAAACCACATCGACAGACACTTCCCAATTCCTACTTAAAACGTATCACTTCTTTCTAATTCATACACACTCAGACAAAATGTTCTCATCTTTTATTTGTGTCTGCACTACTCCTGTTTAATAATGTTACTAAAAGTACTACAACTCCCAGTATGCCTATTTCAGATATATCTATTTTCCACATGATGTTTAGACTTTTAAAATATTCTTAATTCCTCATTACAACTTTCCACAATACTATACTATTTTTCAATAAAGTGCACAGTGTAATAAAGAGGCACTAATTAATTGTTCTCTTACTTTCCAAAACATTCACCACTAACTGCTTAAACATATATCACTGGGATACTCTTTTTTTTATCAAACTCCAATATTCATATTCATTTCAAATCACATATTTATAAAGGATTAAAAAGTTATATACATATCAGTAAATTCAGTTTGTAGATTAAATTGTTTTAGCTCTTTGTGGATAGTTTTTACACTGTTAGGACTTTTAAAAAAAACTAAGCACAAGAGTAGTAGTACACAACTCTCATACAAAGCAACCATGTAATGGCAACCTCTTCAACATTGCACTTGGTAATCATGAGAAAGGTAGTAAATGAAATTATGTCTTTTATTTTAGAATACACTATCTCCACTTGTGAATGATTAGTATCTGTACACCCTTTCCCTCGATTTCAAAAAGAGATTCCTATATATGTGTATTCACAAGGTATTGTGATAATCGTGGAGTAGTTGCAAAAAAAAGGGAGTTCAAACCTATATCTAGCTTCATTTTTTTAATTTAAAAACGACACAACAGTTTGTTACAAAGGGGCGCATTGGGATGGTGGTGTTTGGCACATCCGCGGTGCAACGGTGGCAGACGGAGCCAATAGCAAAAGACCGCCATGCGAAATGACGTTACGACCACTGAACAAATCACGATGCCTCAAACAGCCCATCAGAATGCAGTGGAGGAAACAGCCACCCGGAGACGGTGGAAGCAAAACTGCAGAGATAGAAACTCGAATCCAGGGTACCTCCACAATCAGCGCTATGGATCCAGGAGGGAGGGTGGAGCGGCCGCCTCACACAGAGTCAGGCAAGTCACCTGCATACAACCACAACACACCAACTGTTGGCTGAAATACGTTTCCTGTATACATCAGACACCCTAGTTGAGACCTGAACATATCCTCCAGTGTACCTACACATGTACTTCTTGCTAGAAATTTCCACCTCCGCATTGAGGTTACTCATCAACATAGAAATCACTGCAAGACCCCGGTCATGTCACTGCAGTGGTGAAGACATGGAAAAACCTATTCCAAAGTGGAGTGCACAGTGCCTGAAAACCATGGAGCAAGCCACATAGCATGTGTACATAACAGACAAGAGGAGGAACTTATCACACTACTCTTAGGCCATCAAATCAGACACGGGTGGCTCAGTGATTGAAATTAAACTAAAGTAACGTCTGTGCAATGCTCTGGGATACAGCAATGCAAATCATACATTGGCCCAGGAATTATAGGAAGCTTCAGAAGCCATACAGTGACCAGCCCCACATCTGTGTCAACTCTCTTGACATGTGTATGCCAGCAGCACAACACACATGGCTCATTGTCACACTCCCTGACTGTCAAACCCAAGTATGACCTTCACACATACCCCTCATCTACCCATCTCACACCTGCACTACTCAACACCTGTGAGAAACACAGATAAAGGTACAAATAAGGTCCTATGAGTTTCCTGATAACCGATGACACACACTGGTGTGTATCTACAAATGTCAGAATCCCACTCAGGGATGTCTGAAACAATGGAGATAAAAAAGCAATAGCCAAACACAAATCTCAACATCCAAATAGGTCAAACGAGCTCCGCCATGTGCAGGCAAACAGTGGATAGGCAATGTGACCCTAACCAGAACAGGAATACACAACATTTTCACTCTGGACAAATGCACAGACACCATATCCCAACGCAATAACTTATTGCATTATCAAATGCCAATCATGAACACTAACTGTGATCAATAGGACAAATCAGCTAACCCAACATTGACACCACACCAGTTTTCAAGTGAGCATGGTGTCAATGTGTAGCACAAGCATGCACATGCACACTCCTGACTAGTGATGGGTCAAATATAGGAGGACAAAGCACAAATGTGCACTCAAAAGAGGCCCATGAACAAGAATTCATCCTTGCTGCTTGTGACATTCACACAGGAAATGTGCACTACAAATTCAACACACATCTGAATGTATTACAATGCACAAACTACGCACACACAATGGCATACAAATAGAACATCACACACACACATGCACCTGTCAGTAGAAAGAGCAAAAATAGGCCTGCGCATACCAATTCATCACATAGCAAACTCAGCTGGACATCACTAGGATGCACACTAGGCAAGTACAAGGCAACACACACTGACAGCAGTGCATGCTCAGTAAGCAGTGTGTGAACACCAACAAAACCAGCATCACTCATTTCTGAGTGTTCCACCATTAACTTCCAAACCACAAATCACCACAGGCCACAGATCACATCACACTCAGGAAGGGTAGCAGTACCTCAGCAAACAGACATACACTTTAGCCAAAATCTACATCTGCACAACTCAGGAAAATCAAGATGCATCCAACATGACTAGAGGACTGTGCTGGTCAAACATTTGCACTGCACATGAGCAACCATGACTGCATCAATTAGAAGAAAATACCACATAACAAATATGTGTGTTAATGTCCTGAGAGGTACATTGGTCCTGTACACAGATCATCCTCCCACAGTATCGTTTTACACTATGAAGTGGTGGGGAGGGTCACACACTGGCAAGGCATGGGGTGGAAGACATGAGACTGAAGTGGTGTGCACATCGTATTAGACAGGTGAGGTGTGTAAAGTGTAAAAACACAGGGAGGAGTAACTCACAAAGTGTACCCATCAAAAGCACCTATTGGGGATGGTATGACTCCTCATACCACATACTATACTTGTCCCAAAAATGTGTCAAGTGACAGCAATGCATGAGAAAAGTCACATATAATGTCAGTGTGGCTGAGCAGGTCAGCACAGTGAGCACAAACTTAAACAAGACGCATGGCTGAGCAACAAAAACACAACACAGACACAACACAAGCTCATCCTCTCCCTATCCAACAAGCCCAACACCGCCAGATGCAACTTTCGAGAAGGCATTGAAGCCGTCGCCAAATGGATGAAAAACAGCTGCCTACAACTAAACACCAACAAAACAGAAGTACTCATCATGGGCCCAAACCCCGACGCCTGGAGTGACACCTGGTGGCCCACCGCCCTCGGAAACCCGCCAACCCCCACAGACCACGCACGCAACCTGGGAATCATCCTGGACTCCGAGCTCAAAATGGACCGCCAGATCAACTCTGTCTCATCTTCCTGCTTCCACACCCTCCGCCTCCTTCGTAAGACCTTCAAATGGAACCCCCTTGAACACCGAAAGACAGTCACTCACGCCCTGGTCACCAGCAGACTCGACTACGGCAATGCACTCTACGCCGGAATAAACCAAAACCTCATCCGCAAGCTACAGAACATCCAGAACGCCGCCGCAAGACTGGTCCTCAACCTGCCAAAACACTGCCACATCTCCCAGCACCTGCGCACACTCCACTGGCTCCCCGTTGAGGCGAGAATCACCTTTAAGATGCTCACTTTACAAATGTGGATTATACCCACGCACACAAGGCCCTCCACGGCACTGGACCAGCATACCTGAACAGCCGACTCAAATTCCACGTACCCCAAAGGACCCTACGATCAGCCCAGCTCTCCTACGCCGTGGTCCCCCGCACCAGAAAGACCAGATCGGGAGGCCGCTCCTTCTCCTTCCTCGCGGCCAGAGCATGGAACGCCCTTCCGCTCCACCTCAGACAGACAACATCGCTCCCCATCTTCGCAAGAAACCTCAAAACCTGGCTCTTCGACAGACCCCCTCCTTGATGGAATGGAACCTGAACAATCCCTCCCACCCCTAGCGCCTTGAGACCCTTACGGGTGAGTTGCCGCGCTTTAACAAACCCCTGATTGATTGATTGAACACAGACATTGCAGTGACACACTCTGCATTCACACAACTGACAGTGACAACAAGATGGTGTACACCAGGATTACAAGGTCACACCGACACACTGCACCGTGCTCAACCTACAACTCCTACATGTGCCCACAAACTGAAGCACATGTATGATAATGTAAACAACCAGGCACTCATTATCTGGTTCATACATGTGTGTAGGAATCATATGCAGGGGTACATACACCTCAACACTTCTGACAATGACAGGCCAATCACACTGTATGACTACTCAAGTTCACACATTCAAATGAATACATGTGACCATGAACACAGGCCTACACAAGATGACTACACATCAACACTGCTGTTCACAAATCAGGAACGATCCCACAGATATGACGGACCATGGCCACCCCGCAAGTTATCCTGTGATTAGAATTCACCTCTGTTGTGGCATTGCATATCAATATGACATGTCTACAATTTTGCAAACCTGACAATAGAATGATTAGAATAAGAGTATATCATCACAAACAACCATCATTGCACCTTAAATGTGGGCATGTGACAGCTGGCATAGGCGCATACGCATACGTTGAGGAAAACTAAAGGCTGCATAAGAAGCAGCTTAAATTTGTGTGTGGGTCTGTGCCCAAGCTCACTACCCCCTTACTCAGCCAGGTCACTGAACACTCAGCTCCTAACACGTATATTAGGAGACATGGCAGGCATCAGCTTCTGTCATATGTGCAGGGCCTAATTTCTGGTAGTTTTATATTGCGTGAATTTGGCCTATTGGCATCACAGCGCTTTGAATGACAATCAGAACATTTACATTGAAGTTACTTGTGTAAGCAGCGTTGGTTAAGTGAGTTGCCCAGAATCAAAGTACTCATTCTTGTTGTGATGCCAGTTAGAACCTACCACTGCAGGAGCACCCTAGTGGGGGAATGCACTACTCATTACCTGCCGGAGCGGCACATAGACATGCTCCATCATTCATTTTCAGTAGTTTTGAGTTGCATGTACCCTTACTTCAGGGCCTGAGCTCTGCTGCTTCTGGAAGTTCTGGTACTCCCCTTGCCCAAAAGAAGTTCCCATTGAAAGCACTGATCATGTGTAAGCCTCATGCTTTAACTTATACAATGTCTGATTCTCAAAACAAGTTAATGTATTTCATATTATCCTTATCATCTGCTACTAAGTCAATTACATATAAGTAGAAAATGGCAACTTTACTCTCGGTTCACCCCTGATGGTCTGGCCGAACCTTCATTAGATTTAGGTCCCAAATGATCAATTACTGGAACAACTGCCAATGCACCTTCTTTCCAGTTGTTTTGGAAACCAATGTTTGAGTGATGAAACTGTTATTGTTTCAGAAAAGATTACCAAAATGTCAATGTATCTAACAAATATAATTGCTGTAGCTCTTTTCTTTCAATTTCTCATTTACATTTGTGATTAGTCACCCATCATCTTTAAACAAGTTTTCTCTAGCGGTACCCAAGGCTGAGTTGTGTTATTTCCTTTGTCCTCCTCCAGCCTAGTAAAGGTCCCTAAGATGGCTGACAGCTATCTCTGGCAGTTTACAAAGAATACATTTCAATCTGCAAGCAATGCAAAGATAAGGGCAGAGGCTTGCAGGAGCAACACGACAGAAAAAAGGACAGAGGGCGTCACAGAGAGGAATAACCATTTCAGAGAGGGGGGGCTCACCTTACAGGGTCAGGAGAGAAGAGAGAGACACATTGTAGAGAGAGGAGAGAGAGGCATTAACCAGAGGAGAGGGAGAAATATTGTAGAGAGAGGCAAGAGTAGTTTTAAAGAGAGAGATCATTAAAGAAGGGACTGCTGCTTTGCAGAGAGAATGGAGACACTTCAGAAGACACTGGGAGACAGTGAGAGAATTATTATCAAGGAAGGAGAGTGGTGTATTTTAGGGATCAAATGTGTTGCGTAGAGAGGAGAGAGAAGCATTACAGAGAGAGGAAAGAAAAGTATCATAGAGAGAGGAGAGAGATGCAATACACAGAGGTGAGAGACATTAAAGAGAAAGGAAATAGAAGTATTATAGAGAGAGGAGAGAGATGCAATACACAGAGGTGAGAGAGACATTACAGAAAGAGGAAAGAGAAGCATTAGAGGAAGTGGAGAGAAAAGCATTATATATGGAAGAGAGGTTAATGGCGGAGAGGTGCAATGCAAGGAGGGGATGTATTGCAGGGAGAGTAGAAAGAAGCTTTGCAGGGAGCAGAACAACAAAAAGAATATGAAAAGACCAGATGGATGACGAATCCATCCTGAATCACTGTTTCTACACCAGTTGTGCAAAGTCTACACATAACCTTCTGTCCCAATAAACAAAATGTATTGCTGTTCTCAGAAAGGTATACACCAGGAATTCAATGTTGCACACCACCCCTAGCAGCAACTAGTACTGGGGCAATTTTGGCAGGATCCACCCTCTGATGGGATTTCATTGCAACCCCACGAAAGAAGCTTCCATCAGGTTTTTACATACTCACAGGTGCATTTATGGATGCCTGTGAAATATCCAGGCACCCTAGTTCTACCCTTCTCTTAATGCTCGCTCAACTCCCCTGAACAAACCCTTCTTCTGTGAGACCAGCTGGCAGCATCCGGACAGGTTGCGGATGCCACATATCCCATCCTCCCTTGGAACGCCTGCCTCTAGAAGTCAAAAAAGCTCACCATGTGTGAATCCTCACACCAACCATTCTGGTTTAGACACCATGGGGAATTTACTTTGTGGATCGGTGACATGCATATATCCACTCATGTGTCTCCCGTCTGTTGACCCATCCATCCATTCATCCATCCATTCATCCATCCATCCATCCATCCATCCATCCATCCATCCATACATCATCCATCCATCATCCATCCATCCATCCATCCACCCATCCATCCATCCATCCATTCATCCATCCATCCATCCATCCATCTATCCATCCATCCATCCATTCATCCATCCATCCATCCATCTATCCATCCATCCATCCATCTGTCCATCCATCCATCCATCCATCCATCCATCCATCCATCCGTCCACTCTGCCTTACTTCATTTCTATTTTTTAGACCTTGCTTTCTTGAGTTATCAAGTTCAGTGAATTGGATGTAAAAAGTTACAAAGGCCTTCCATCCATGCAAGAACAAGTAATTGATAAACACAACAAGCAGGGAGCTGCTGGTCCAAGGGAAGAGATGCGTGTCATACTAGATACCTTTTGTACAACGTGGGGCAGATTTATCAATCTGTCACGCAACGCAGCAAGCCACATGGCTGCGCTGCATGATAGCGAGAGGGCAGTAATGTGCTTTTTACCAATATACTGCAAATTACTGTCCTTTCCCAGCGCTGGCTCATTTTTGGCTCCCTACCGCCAACTCGGGCACCCTTGCCTCATGTTGCCAGGGTGCCAGCTCTGTAGGTAGGATTGTATATGTGCATGAAGGGACACACTCTTGCACAGAAACAATTATCTGAGGGTTTCCCATTTTGTTTGTGTGCTGCAGAATGAAACACACTTAGAAAGAGCAAAAAACAAGGAAAAATAAAGACATCACTCCTCCTTATGCCGCACCCAGGGAGGAATAGCATTTCGAAGCATATCAGGTCTACCACATCTTGGAATGTGCCAAAATCCATTATGAATGCATGGGAACCCCCATGCTCCACCCATGGAAAGCCTCCCTGCCACAGAGTCATACAAGGCAGTGAATTGCACCGACTTATGTTAATCTAGATTTATTAAGAGATGCGGGGCCCCTCAAGGTGGCCGTGCGTGGCTTGATGAATCTCTCCTAGGTTTTGTGTCTCCCTTGCGTTGCCTTGCATGTTGCAGAGACATCACAAAATTGTGATAAATATACCCCAGATTTTCAAATTTCCTTCTCTAAAGCATAATTACAGACAGCAGTAAGAGCAGACATTTCCTGGGGTTGTGGTGTGTATAAAGTCAAAAGGTTTACTGCACCCACACATGACAAAGATTGCATGTGTGCTGCAGGAATACACTCACTATTCACTGATTTGCTGATTCAATGAGTCACTAACTCACTCACTCACCCACGGACAAGTGTCGTCTGCTCTCTTAAGGTACTTGTGACACCAGTTAGGCTTCTCTCTCTATACATTTTAAACCTTTTGTGACCAAGATGCAGTGATCGCCATTGCCAAGTTTAAGATGTGCCTGGGAATAGATACCTTTCTACAAGCATAGGTAAGACCAGCCCCTTCCAATGTTTGGATGATTGCAGTTTCAGCACCTTCTGTGGGATGTGCTGGCACCCTCCTACAGAGCTTACCTCCATTTACAAAGAATTCTATCCTCCTATGTGCTGAGCTCCACCGGATCACGCAATGACCAGATGAAGAAGGAGTGGACCTTCATAAAACATTTGCAAACATATTTGTTTCAGTTCATTAAGGTTACACAACCACTTGCTTTTCACCGACAGGCCCTGACCACACTGAATTAGAAGTGGACATGGGTTCATGGACTATAAATCCATAAAACGGAAGCAAAGTGCGTTATGTGGAATACCATGTGGTAGGTTCCAAGGGCACCTGACCAAGTGTTACATCGGTACTCACACGTGCATCTAAAAGTTTCTGTACACTGTCAGCATTGAGAATGGTCCTTTGGTTGGTGCTGTACGGGCCTTGGTCCATCCCCTTACCTTCTGATGTCTGATCTTGTGTAACTGCTGCCTGTCTGTCTCTTGAGTGCTGTGCCGAGATCTTCAGGGCTTTAACTGGAGACAGACACCCACCAGGTGTTCATGAAGCAGATGTGTGTCTCCACCAGCTCTTGATCATCGGTAGGGGCAGCCTGACAAAATGAGTGACGTGCCCTCCCCGAGCACAGCCGCTCTCCCTCCTCTTGGCACTCTGGCACCACTGGTATTTGAACACACCAGAAGGGCATCAAGAGACATTCCTTCATCTCTGGATCTGTGGCACTCTTACTGCGGCGCTGCTTAGCCATATCAGGGGACCCTGGGCAAGACGCATATGTACCTCAGGGGCAGGAATACCACTATTCCTCTCAGACATCATTATATGAGCTCGCGGGTCCTCAGCTGAGGGCCTCATGGGGTGATGCTCACAGTAAACCATTAGACTTGCATAATTTGAGTTTTGATGCATTGCTGGGGCACGTTCAATGTTTTAAACATACACAGAATATCCATAACTCTATACCACTATCCTACAAGCTTCTGGCCCAAGTAACAAAATGTATTTATGACCACGGAAAGGTATAGAACAGTAACTGATACCCTGTATTTAAGCTTCATGTCAAGCAACATTCATGCCACAAATATGACCCTCTTGTCATCATGTATCAGCTTCTCTAGCGCAGAGACAGTCTGCTATTTATCCTTCTTAGATTTAAAATCATCTATTCAGAAGCCGCCCCCAATAGCACAAAATGCATGGACATTAGCAGACTCCAGTTTTACACACATCCCCTAGCAGCAACTCGGTTACAGTACTGGGGAAGCTTCATGTATGAGCCCCATAAAAGCCAGTATTAAGCAGGACCCACTATCTGCGGGTATTGCATAGCAGCCACCCCCATACAAGCTTCCATCAGCTAACAGTACGGATAAGTCTCTCTTATCTGAAGGCATGTCAAATGCAATCCCATCTGTGCCCTTCCAAGCCTAGACTGTGCCCAGTGCCAGGAACCCTGGTTGTCCCCTTAACCACTGTAACCCCGCTGCACTCCTCTATGCTCGCAACCCCAGCTGCCACACGCTGCACTGCTGACATACCACACCACACAACCAGGAATGGAGCATTCATGTGCACCTCCAGCAACTTCCCATGCACTTTCCCTCACTGAATATCTACTGCTCCAGTACCAACATCACCCAGCACTGCGTTCGCTCACACTCACAGAAATGAGTCACCGTCTCACTCTCATACAGATCAAACACCACCCCACACAACACAACACATGTCATGGAGATATAGACCCTACCGCACAACCAATTTTCTTATATGTTCTTCAACACACAAACATGGCTAAGCCCAACCTCTGCATCAAATATTGCTGCAGTCATCTCTGCTGGCTGCAGGATCTCTAGGCAAGAACATCAACACAAGCCTTGAGGTGGAGTCACCATCATATTCAAAGAAACTATCAGCTGCTCCACCTACATAGACACCCTAACTTGCTACATGGAACACACCTTGTTTAAGAAATGCATCACAGCCAACTTCTTCCCAGGTAGATCCCTTGGTTACAGACTACCTGGACCGCACACCAATTTCACCAGTGGCATCACAGACTTAGTCACACCTCTCATCATCAATGCCAGCAGCGTTCTCCTCTTCAGGGATCCTAACATTCACCTAAAATACCTCACTGACTGAAACATTTTAGCCTTCCCATGAAGCAGCAACAAATTTCAACTAGCATATTATCAAAACCACCCAAACCACCGGACACCTATTGGTCCTGATTTTGTCATAAATCAGCAAAATCACTTTCACCATACCAACAAACACATGAATAGGATAATCTCACAGTCTTTGGAGGTTAAAAGCATTCTGGACAAATAAAAGATGGGTTTCCATTGCAAACACAGTACGGAATCCGGGCTCCTTATAGTCACAGAGAAACTTAAAATGATACTGGATCAGGGGGGACTGCCGCCACTCTTCTCCTTGATCTAAGTGTGGCATTTGACACTGTCGATCACAGTACATTAATACACAGACTAAGGGAGATTGGGATTCAGGATAAGGCCATCCTATGGTTGTCATCCTTCCTAAATGAAGGATCCTTCCAATGCATGGAAGCGGGCCTCTTCTCAAACACACTTGTGTCCCTGTATGGAGTCCATGTTTAAACAATAGGAATCCACCTTTCAATGGAAGGGTTTCCCTACAGTTGTGGGGAGCACCCAGTGTTGGTAAAACACCCCTCACACACCAAAAGGACCCTTGGTGTCATGCTTCATCATTGGGGTCTTCGCACCCTTCTACGGCGTGCTGTGACCTACGACTACGCGGGAGCACTTACTTAGATGGCTGTGCGTGTGAGGGTTTTAAATTATGTGCATGAGTGGTGAGGTTAAGGGTGAGTGCTAGTTAAAAAGCCCCCTGCCCTTAAGCCCTCTATCAAGAACTTGTGGAAAAATAAGAAATCGCAAAAATATATGCATAGGTATTTGCGATTTCTAAATTGCGATTCCTTAATTTTCGCAATTTAGGAATCGCAAATACCAACAATGATGCATGTCGGCATATATTCCCAATAGGCTCTACGCATTGGAATATTATATACTGTAGTTTAGACGTAGGACTGAGGTCGACTAGGTCTCTACCGAATATATTAAACTTAATTGTGAGTGCCAGCGAGCTCAGAGGTCACTAGAAACTTTCTTGAATAAACAAGAAGGGATTCGTTTCTGACAACCACATAAACATGACAATTTTGTTTCCCAAGAATAAGAAATCAATCTCTAGAGTAGCGGAAACAATAGATAACTATTTTACTCAGTCAATTGTGCATGCTTTGTTTCAACAGAGGTGCTGAGAAAATAGAGAGACGGGCGTTTTCAATAAAAGTATTTATCGAACAGTCTTTTTTCTCAATCATAAGAAATGTACTGCTACAATAGTAATACTGGTTATAAAGTACAAAGCATATAATACGAAGAGTATTATAAAGTAGTACTGTAAAAGCATGATATGGTTTCTAAGCGATAAACATAGAATACATCAAATGCATAAAATACATACAGTGATAAATAATGACTAAAAGTACTCAACTGGTGCTTTTAAAATACGCCTACCACGGTGTACCTAACCTAAGTCTACTACGGTGGAGGAGTAAGTGAGGTGTAGCTTAAGTTTAGTAGTTTCTGCCAAGAACCTGTTCCAAGAATTCTCTTAAGGGTCTAATCAGCTCCGTACCTTGGTTTTAGAATGAAGGAGGTCTTGTATCTCTCTCTCAGGACTCGATTTCCCAGAAACCCACATGGGTAAGCCGGAAACACTGGAGCTGGATTTCTCGGCAGCAGAAAAGACAGAGTCTCTCAGTGAGTCAGTTGGAGGGTCGGCTTCCTTCGGCACTTGCTGCTGCAGGGCATCGGGCAAGTAGTTAGTCGATCTGCTCCAACCCACAGTGTGTTTGTCTGGGCAAATGTAGGCATACTTATACTTTGAAGGTGCCGAGTTTGATGTATGATTGGACTTAATAACATCACTCCAAGACTCAATTCTTTGAAAACTCCAGGAGTTCTTGGATAAATCAATATTCAAGCTGGGAGAAGTCCCTATTTGCTGAAGGCGGGTTTTTCTAAGAAATCGTTGTTGATTCTCGGAACCTAGTGGAAGTAGCCATGCCGTATTTGGGCTGCAAGGCTCCAGCCAAATATGGTAATGATTTCTATGCCTATATAAGGATTGGATGATGTATTCCTAAATAAGGGCATGAATCGGGAAAATTTACACTAGGTCGTAGATTTGTTTACAACACCTGGACCCCTCCCACATACTTGATCTGCTACCCTCACTGCATTGCAGGGAAGCCCCTGGGCAGCTATGCGCTTTATAAATCGTGAAATGAATAAATGAATAAATAGATACGTATGACCTGGTAAACCACGCCCACATGGGTTTTAGCATATCCATCACTCATCAGCACAGACCGACCATCAACAGAACTGCAGCTGGAAAAGCATTGAATAAGAGAAGAGGGTCTCCGCCCTCTCCACATATTAGCCAAATTACAACAGTAACTTACCGAAAGCCATCAAGAAGCTCAATAGCTTGATCACCACATGCGCCTATGCTATGGATCCTTTCAAACACCACCCAATGGCAAGACACCAATGAATGTCCAGTTGGTAAACAGAGGAATTCAAGCTGATGAAACACCACTACAATCAAGCGGAGCACAATTGGAGAACAAGTCAAGACACCACAAAGACATCTACAAATCAACCTTATGACACTGCCACCAGATACAGAACATCAAGCGAACAGTTCTCGCAGATCACATTGACGATGCACCTTACAACAGCAAAGAAATCTTCACCATCATCAAAAGCATCATTGTGCCTCCTGACACCAGCAGCGATATCACCCCCTTACAAGACCTTTGCAACTAGCTTTTTGAATGCTTAAGTAAATAAAATAATCTCCATATACAGCAACTTGCACATTATGTTTTACTGTCAGTAATAGAGCTTACAGTTCTGTCAGCTGAGCCATACAGTCTCCTAGAGACCCTGCCTTCGTATTGTTGGGTTGGAACTTGCCATCCTGCATACGACCCTTCACAATCGCACTCACGACACTGTGTTGCTGTTTGCTACTTACAGCCGGCTGAGCAGATCTGTCAATGTAAATAATGTATTCATACTGATCTAAAGGCATTATTTCATTTGGGAGAGGATATTCTTTTTCATATTGCAGGAATGTCTGTGTTTTTAGACTAGGGCCACATCTGTATTCTACATTCGTTGTAGTGAGAAAATGAGCCCATTATATCCATCTTGGATGTAAGGCTTAAGCACGGACCGCTTGCCTTTGTTGCAGACTCTAAGGCTGGTACTGGAAATATGAAAATTATTAGTTTTGCCAGAGCCAGTGCTCTTTCTCTTACTACAGCGGTCTGTACTGCTGTCAGTATTTTTTTTATAGAAGCAAAGCGCCTTTCAGCATATGTGTACATGTAGGATTTTTATGCTATTGATACTGTTTTTCTTTCATCGAAGGTTCGGTACGTGTACTCAGATTGACCCGCTGCCATACGATCGCCAAGTTGTGGACATTTACGTATGTCTGCTAGCGTTTTGAAGCGATCATGTCAGCTTGTAGGGAACAAAGGATATCTGTGTGTTCATGTGTAAAAATGCATAACTGAGAAATCAGGTCTTATAAAGCCATAGGAAAGTTTTACTTTTTCTGCGTAATTCAAAATGTATGTTCTGCCAAAATGTGAAATTCTCAATATGGAATGTATGTTTTTCAGCAATTTAGGACGTTGGAACAGTGCACACTTTTCTAAAAAGTTAGTTGCCAGACTTTTTCCTTCACTCGATAACTCGTAGCCTAAAAATAGGACACTGAGGTGGGCTATTTTTAATTTTTCAAAGTTGAATTTGTAGCCCTCAGAGGCGAATCCCAAAATTATGTTGCTCACCCTGGACAAGTGATCCTTTAAATCATCATCCATCAGATAAATATGATCTACATAGGACAATGCCTCTTCATCCAAATTCTGAAGTAACTCTGTTACCCTAGCCAAGAACAGCCCAGGGCTATTCTTATAAACTTGGGGAAGGTGAAAAAATTGACGCTGAGAACCTACCACTGAGAATGCGCTTAAATACCTGCTTTCAGGCGCTATGTTTCGGCAGAAGAATCCATTTGAGATATCTGGTTTGTTTTTGGTATATTTTCTACACAATGTTATTCATTAATGCAGCACCCTCTTTATTTGAATATTTTGTTACGTTAGACATGTCATGTTGTTTTGAAGAGCAAGTTGCTCTAACGAACCTTTGGGCATATTTAGTAGCTTTCCAGTTGGGCACTCGTCAGGAAGGCAAGGCGAGTTACTTAATATTTGCAGGTGGGCAACCTCAGAGAAAGTAAGAGATACACGATTACTTTGGGTAACCTGTCACCAATAATCCATACCTTTTGAATTGCAGCCATACTCAGTCCTGACCCTATTCACACAAACATTCCTTGATTTCACAAAGGGATTCTCCAATACAGTCCTAAATAGAAGAAGAGAAGTTAGGTATATAGGTATGCTGTTAATAAATTCAATATTCACAGATTGTGGTATATTCTCTCTAACATGTCCCCCCTTCTTTACAGTTTTATTTTGTTTACTACTGGCGTACTCCAGCCATTTCCTGGGTGGTGACATACTTCTGCAGCTCCTGGGTTGTCCAGGAGGAGTGTCTTCACTTCCTTTCCTTGTTTTGTTTCCCTTCTTCCCCTGGTTACCTTTTGTTGTCTGTTTTATACAGGCACGATAGGTGGTTGGGGGAGGTTGTGGACCTTTCTTCAGTTCCCTGACGTTCCTATAGAAAAAAGACAGGTGAGACCGAGATAATGTCTAACTTTAACACCTGCTACTTTCTTCTTTTTAAATTGAGGTTTTGCTTTTGGCTTCTTTTCTTTCTTCGAAGTATAATCTGAAGTGTGTGGTGTGTTTCTGGACTTTGTACTCTCTTCTAGTCGGTGTTCTGACCATCCTTCTCTCTCTGAGTTTCTTGGTGAAACCTGCAAGGAAAAAGAGGAACGTGTATCAGTATCCTGATACCTGTCAGGTTTTTTTTATGTTATCACGGTTCTTAAGGTTGTACCTCCTTTCGGATGGCTCCTGTTGAGGAGACCCCGCCCTGGATTGTGATCTATTTTTTCTATACCTTTTTTCTATTGTTAATATCCCATTTCTTTTTGGAAGAATCAGGTGCTTGCTTGGTGTTATCCTTTTAAGGTCTACCCTTGAGTTGAGGTTTTGTTGCTCTATATCCCAAACTATCTCTACCTGATTCAGCATAGGTGTCTTCAATTCTTTTAGGTAATTCACATTCCTGTTGTAAAGGCGTGAAATCCCTCAGGCGTTGACTTTTTGCCACAGCTGCTACATCCACTTTAACGTTAGCTAGTATGATAGCTGATAGCTTGGCAAAATGGCCTAATAATTTCATCCCTAAGTTCAGGGTAGGTTCTGCTCCATACTCATTCAATATTTGTCTTAAAACATTTGGCATTACTGCTATTGAAGGGGTGCCATGAGTTCTGGTATATATTGCAGCGCAAACTGCACCCCAAGTGGTACAATCCTCCATTTGGGGAGCTGTCCCCAATGGCATGCAGATTTTCTTCCGGGCTTGTGTGTGGAAATACTGCCTCTAGCTGTGTTATTTTTGAGCTATCTAGAATGGCGTCTGCTCACGTTTAGTGGGCATTTTACCCATTACTGCATGTAGCTTTTGTAGTGTTATTTTAGTTGTAGATCCCTAAAATTGCCCTGTTTGTGTAGCCATTGTTGGCTGAAGTGTGAGTATTCTCATCACGAACATTGTCAGGTTTCTGTAAAGTTTTATTATTTCTCTATGAAGTGGGCATAAGTCTGCTACTGGCATTGAGTCCATTTCTGGATGCGGTGGGTAAGTCGCAAGGACTGGCCAAGTGGCTCCATCTTCTGAGCAGACCAAGTCTTACTTTGTCTTTTGTGTGGGGGAAGGCAACTTTCAACCAGTTTATGTGCTCCTCATAGGTGAGCGGAACGTCAATGTCCTCATACAGACAGTATTCGTCTTTTGTTTCATCTTCAGTGTAAGAATGAAATGTATGTGATTGTGGAGCTGCATGTGGGAATATAACACATTAATAGAATACCTCTGTTCTATATGATTCATGAGCCTTAACCACAAATAGAACTGTCCCACCCCTAGCTGTGAATCCATAGTCTGCTAGTGTTAAAGAAAGGGCATTTCTAACATTTTCTAAAATGTTGATTTCATTTTCCTTTCCTTCTTCCCTAACTGGTTAGATGGGACTCCAGCCTTTTTTTCCACCATCAGGTACAGACGGTCTCGGCCGCTTGCTTCTCTAAAATAAGGATGGTTAAAAAATGTATTCATTTTCTTCCAAGCAACACCAGGAAAACCATCGTCCAGGCACTAATTACATCTCACTTGGACTACGCCAATGGCCTGTATATTAGACTATCCTCTGGCCTCTGCCACCGGCTGCAAATAGTTCAGAACGCTGCAGTACGATTGGTCTGTGGCATCTCTCTTAGAGAACACATCTCGCCACATCGGCGTAAGCTCCATTGGCTTCCAGTACAAAAAAGGGCAGAATTCAAAGCCCTTACATTGGCGCACCGGGCAATAAAGGGAGCTTGCTCTGCGTACCTCTCCTCCTGTCTTCGTCCCTACAGAAATGCCAGATCTCTATGATCAAGTTCAAAAAATCTCCTTACCACTCCGAAATTCAAAAAGGTCCGCTCAGGAGGAAAAACCTTTCAAGTATGTGCCTCTTCCCACTGGAACAAACTCCCTATTCCAATCAGGATGATTCAGGAAGAACTTCCATTTCGCAGAGCATTGAAAACTTTCCTCTTCTGCTAAAAAAGTCAACTGAGGAAGCCTCATTACACATCTAGGAGCGCCGGGACACCCCGTTGGGGTAGCTGCACGCTGTATAAAACACACTAAATAAATAAATAATAAATAAATAACAGTAGCATGTTGTGCTCGCACAGCGGCGTCTTAGTCAGCCATTGTTGACAAAGGTTTTCAAGGAAGAGTTTCAAGGAAACTGAGATAAAGTTTTATGCACAATTGGAACTGTGTGTCCTTCAAGCTTCATAAACCTACAGCCAATATTTAGGATATGTGTACTCTGCTGTGGCGGTTAGTTCCCTTCCAACTCCAGACATCTCTGGGGAAATTTAAATAGGAGTCTCTGAGAAAAGCACGACTGCACTACTCTGATTTGACCGTTAAATAAGTATCAAACCAAGGTTGGTGGCGCCATGTGGGATTTATGTCAAGATTCAGACTAATTCCAGATACCCTCACTGAGTATGTTCGCCTGTATACCAACTAGCTCATGGTGCCACTAGAAACCCCTCTTACCAAGGAGAGAATAGTTATCGGCGACTATTGAACATGACAACTCTGTCCCATCAGGGATCATGGAAACAGTGCAAAACGTTTCTCTCAGTCACTCGTCCTCACTTTGTCTCAGAGAGATACCCGGTGAACCTCATTGAAAGGCACCACGCACCTGAGAGGGAAACGCCGCTTTGCCGGAGTGAAAGAGTGAGTCTACCAGCGGGACAGCGACGCCAGGGGAAGCAGGAGCAGGAGCTGAGTCCCCTCTGCCTCCGCAATCCAACATCAACGCGGAAAGCAGAGCGGGGGGACTCCAACACCCAGGAGCCTGAGCGGGCGCGCACACCAGTGACGCGCAAGAAGGCGCCCGGAGGCGCTTAAAACAGCGGCGCCGCCGGAGCACCTCGGGAACCTCATTAAAAGGCACCACGCACCTGAGAGGGAAACGCCGCTTTGCCGGAGTGAAAGAGTGAGTCTACCAGCGGGACAGCGACGCCAGGGGAAGCAGGAGCAGGAGCTGAGTCCCCTCTGCCGCCGCAATCCAACATCAACGCGGAAAGCAGAGCGGGGGGACTCCAACACCCAGGAGCCTGAGCGGGCGCGCACACCAGTGACGCGCAAGAAGGCGCCCGGAGGCGCTTAAAACAACATCGCCCCCTCCGCGTAGCGGGACGCGAGCGGGACCAAGCGCGGGGCTAAGCCCGGGCAAAGGGCGGGCCCTCTGTGGCCCTCAGAGGCCGGAGGAGCCTGGCCTGGGCCAGACACCCTGTCAGATTGCCATCAGCTCACTGGACCATGGGTTACTGAACTGAACTGTAAGTCTGCCAACTGTATATGTTATATTGTTTTCCCAAATCGGGACTCACTTGCGAGATTGACATCTGTGCCCAGCTGATTTGAATTGTCGAAACCTCCCATTGCTCTATTTTTGGGCAGTAACAGGGTGTGTAATGAACTGCAGAGAGACTAGGAGCATGGCAGCCGCAGGGGCAAAAAAGCTGACTGGTACCCTCGATGACTTCATTGTCCGTACCCATGCGTTAATCGATGAAGGGATTATTTTAATGGACAGAAGGGTGTCTCAAGACTTGGCCAGGGCTAGGCGATCCTCCTTAGGCCCCATAGCTCAAGCTTGTACCCCCAACCCATAGCTCAAGCTTGTACCCCCAATGCTGTAAACGGCCCGAACACTCTTGCTATTGTACACAATGAGGGGGGCTATGATGTCCCAAGTTCACAAGAAGGTCTGGAGGCAACCCCTAACCTTAGCCTGCTAGCAGATAGCTGCCCAGTTGAAAGTGAGATTGACAATCTTTCCATGGTTAATGCTCTAGATCAAAGGGGTATGAAAGAGGGGGCTATTCCCAAACAAAAGACCAATAAATCCAACAATTGCAAAGGCAAAAAAGTGCATGTTACTCATAATCAAGATCTAGCCCCTCTAGACCTGGTGATCTTGAACACGAGTAGCAACCTGGTTGCGCCTAATAATGATATTGGGGGAGCGCACCAGGCTAATGTCGGCCTACCCTTTAACCTACCAGATGATACTGTTATAGACAGCAGCCTGGAGGAAATTTTGGAATTAAGTGGCGAGGCAAACAACCAAGTTAGAAGCAGTGAGGTTGGAAATAGCCCAAGCATGGTAAACAATAACATCTTTGAAATGTTAAAAACCCTCCTTGAATCCATTGAGGTTAGGTTACGCTGCTTAGAAACAATACTAAAAAACATCCATAAAGACATAAGCGCCCCTAGTTTCAATTTGAATAATAAAGTACCCCACCTACAAACCATAACGAATAAGTCATCCTTAGTTAATAAAAGTGTCCCCATCATCAAAAAAACTGTGCCCAATAATCGTGGTAATACCATCAACCCAGGAGGCACTACATTAAAAGCTCCCGACCTTAAACAAACTCTGAATCCAGCCAAACCTAAGGCAACCCCTCAAGTCAAATTTAAAGATCCCATTCCCGTGACCCCAAATGTGGATCAGGCCCCAATAGATAAAAGAGAGTCTCGGAGAAACATCCATCTACCCCCGGATGCATGTCCATACGTTGTGATCCTGACTGGGGTTACTGAAATCGCAATAACTGAAGTAGAATCTTACCTGGCCCTGAAAAATAAAGTATGTCATTGGCTGACTAAGAACCACCCATTACCGGCCAACATGCCTAGTAACATCCTAATGGTGGAGAGATCTCCTTGGGTTGGTGGTAACAGAAAAAATCTTCAAGGAGACTGTATCGTGGTCACCTTCGAGAACCCACAGGTGGTAAAACACATTTGTGGACGTACTCCTCGCTATCATGCAAGCACAGTTACTGCAAGGCCTCTTTCCTATTTCTACTCACAGGGGAATCAACTAGACAAAAGATGGAGTTGGCTAAGGGGCCCACAGGAACATAAAACCAGACAGAAGTTCAACCCCCCATGGGAGGTGCAAACTCACGGTTGGGAGGAGGGTGTTGAGGATGGATGGAACCCGGTCAGGAGAAAAAAAGCTAGACCTTTCCAGGGAGGGCTTGCTGTAGGGCCCCGAAATAGCTACCCGTATTACGATCACCATATTGCGAATGGGCAAGAAAACTATTTTAACGTCCCAACGTTCAACCACTATGAGTGCCCATCATTTATGGAATGGGTAGACTGACAAAAACTGCCTTGGTCCATCCCCTTACCTTCTGATGTCTGATCTTGTGTAACTGCTGCCTGTCTGTCTCTTGAGTGCTGTGCCGAGATCTTCAGGGCTTTAACTGGAGACAGACACCCACAGGTGTTCATGAAGCAGATGTGTGTCTCCACCAGCTCTTGATCATCGGTAGGGGCAGCCTGACAAAATGAGTGACGTGCCCTCCCCGAGCACAGCCGCTCTCCCTCCTCTTGGCACTCTGGCACCACTGGTATTTGAACACACCAGAAGGGCATCAAGAGACATTCCTTCATCTCTGGATCTGTGGCACTCTTACTGCGGCGCTGCTTAGCCATATCAGGGGACCCTGGGCAAGACGCATATGTACCTCAGGGGCAGGAATACCACTATTCCTCTCAGACATCATTATATGAGCTCGCGGGTCCTCAGCTGAGGGCCTCATGGGGTGATGCTCACAGTAAACCATTAGACTTGCATAATTTGAGTTTTGATGCATTGCTGGGGCACGTTCAATGTTTTAAACATACACAGAATATCCATAACTCTATACCACTATCCTACAAGCTTCTGGCCCAAGTAACAAAATGTATTTATGACCACGGAAAGGTATAGAACAGTAACTGATACCCTGTATTTAAGCTTCATGTCAAGCAACATTCATGCCACAAATATGACCCACTTGTCATCATGTATCAGCTTCTCTAGCGCAGAGACAGTCTGCTATTTATCCTTCTTAGATTTAAAATCATCTATTCAGAAGCCGCCCCCAATAGCACAAAATGCATGGACATTAGCAGACTCCAGTTTTACACACATCCCCTAGCAGCAACTCGGTTACAGTACTGGGGAAGCTTCATGTATGAGCCCCATAAAAGCCAGTATTAAGCAGGACCCACTATCTGCGGGTATTGCATAGCAGCCACCCCCATACAAGCTTCCATCAGCTAACAGTACGGATAAGTCTCTCTTATCTGAAGGCATGTCAAATGCAATCCCATCTGTGCCCTTCCAAGCCTAGACTGTGCCCAGTGCCAGGAACCCTGGTTGTCCCCTTAACCACTGTAACCCCGCTGCACTCCTCAATGCTCGCAACCCCAGCTGCCACACGCTGCACTGCTGACATACCACACCACACAACCAGGAATGGAGCATTCATGTGCACCTCCAGCAACTTCCCATGCACTTTCCCTCACTGAATATCTACTGCTCCAGTACCAACATCACCCAGCACTGCGTTCGCTCACACTCACAGAAATGAGTCACCGTCTCACTCTCATACAGATCAAACACCACCCCACACAACACAACACATGTCATGGAGATATAGACCCTACCGCACAACCAATTTTCTTATATGTTCTTCAACACACAAACATGGCTAAGCCCAACCTCTGCATCAAATATTGCTGCAGTCATCTCTGCTGGCTGCAGGATCTCTAGGCAAGAACATCAACACAAGCCTTGAGGTGGAGTCACCATCATATTCAAAGAAACTATCAGCTGCTCCACCTACATAGACACCCTAACTTGCTACATGGAACACACCTTGTTTAAGAAATGCATCACAGCCAACTTCTTCCCAGGTAGATCCCTTGGTTACAGACTACCTGGACCGCACACCAATTTCACCAGTGGCATCACAGACTTAGTCACACCTCTCATCATCAATGTCAGCAGCGTTCTCCTCTTCAGGGATCCTAACATTCACCTAAAATACCTCACTGACTGAAACATTTTAGCCTTCCCATGAAGCAGCAACAAATTTCAACTAGCATATTATCAAAACCACCCAAACCACCGGACACCTATTGGTCCTGATTTTGTCATAAATCAGCAAAATCACTTTCACCATACCAACAAACACATGAATAGGATAATCTCACAGTCTTTGGAGGTTAAAAGCATTCTGGACAAATAAAAGATGGGTTTCCATTGCAAACACAGTACGGAATCCGGGCTCCTTATAGTCACAGAGAAACTTAAAATGATACTGGATCAGGGGGGACTGCCGCCACTCTTCTCCTTGATCTAAGTGTGGCATTTGACACTGTCGATCACAGTACATTAATACACAGACTAAGGGAGATTGGGATTCAGGATAAGGCCATCCTATGGTTGTCATCCTTCCTAAATGAAGGATCCTTCCAATGCATGGAAGCGGGCCTCTTCTCAAACACACTTGTGTCCCTGTATGGAGTCCATGTTTAAACAATAGGAATCCACCTTTCAATGGAAGGGTTTCCCTACAGTTGTGGGGAGCACCCAGTGTTGGTAAAACACCCCTCACACACCAAAAGGACCCTTGGTGTCATGCTTCATCATTGGGGTCTTCGCACCCTTCTACGGCGTGCTGTGACCTACGACTACGCGGGAGCACTTACTTAGATGGCTGTGCGTGTGAGGGTTTTAAATTATGTGCATGAGTGGTGAGGTTAAGGGTGAGTGCTAGTTAAAAAGCCCCCTGCCCTTAAGCCCTCTATCAAGAACTTGTGGAAAAATAAGAAATCGCAAAAATATATGCATAGGTATTTGCGATTTCTAAATTGCGATTCCTTAATTTTCGCAATTTAGGAATCGCAAATACCAACAATGATGCATGTCGGCATATATTCCCAATAGGCTCTACGCATTGGAATATTATATACTGTAGTTTAGACGTAGGACTGAGGTCGACTAGGTCTCTACCGAATATATTAAACTTAATTGTGAGTGCCAGCGAGCTCAGAGGTCACTAGAAACTTTCTTGAATAAACAAGAAGGGATTCGTTTCTGACAACCACATAAACATGACAATTTTGTTTCCCAAGAATAAGAAATCAATCTCTAGAGTAGCGGAAACAATAGATAACTATTTTACTCAGTCAATTGTGCATGCTTTGTTTCAACAGAGGTGCTGAGAAAATAGAGAGACGGGCGTTTTCAATAAAAGTATTTATCGAACAGTCTTTTTTCTCAATCATAAGAAATGTACTGCTACAATAGTAATACTGGTTATAAAGTACAAAGCATATAATACGAAGAGTATTATAAAGTAGTACTGTAAAAGCATGATATGGTTTCTAAGCGATAAACATAGAATACATCAAATGCATAAAATACATACAGTGATAAATAATGACTAAAAGTACTCAACTGGTGCTTTTAAAATACGCCTACCACGGTGTACCTAACCTAAGTCTACTACGGTGGAGGAGTAAGTGAGGTGTAGCTTAAGTTTAGTAGTTTCTGCCAAGAACCTGTTCCAAGAATTCTCTTAAGGGTCTAATCAGCTCCGTACCTTGGTTTTAGAATGAAGGAGGTCTTGTATCTCTCTCTCAGGACTCGATTTCCCAGAAACCCACATGGGTAAGCCGGAAACACTGGAGCTGGATTTCTCGGCAGCAGAAAAGACAGAGTCTCTCAGTGAGTCAGTTGGAGGGTCGGCTTCCTTCGGCACTTGCTGCTGCAGGGCATCGGGCAAGTAGTTAGTCGATCTGCTCCAACCCACAGTGTGTTTGTCTAGGCAAATGTAGGCATACTTATACTTTGAAGGTGCCGAGTTTGATGTATGATTGGACTTAATAACATCACTCCAAGACTCAATTCTTTGAAAACTCCAGGAGTTCTTGGATAAATCAATATTCAAGCTGGGAGAAGTCCCTATTTGCTGAAGGCGGGTTTTTCTAAGAAATCGTTGTTGATTCTCGGAACCTAGTGGAAGTAGCCATGCCGTATTTGGGCTGCAAGGCTCCAGCCAAATATGGTAATGATTTCTATGCCTATATAAGGATTGGATGATGTATTCCTAAATAAGGGCATGAATCGGGAAAATTTACACTAGGTCGTAGATTTGTTTACAACACCTGGACCCCTCCCACATACTTGATCTGCTACCCTCACTGCATTGCAGGGAAGCCCCTGGGCAGCTATGCGCTTTATAAATCGTGAAATGAATAAATGAATAAATAGATACGTATGACCTGGTAAACCACGCCCACATGGGTTTTAGCATATCCATCACTCATCAGCACAGACCGACCATCAACAGAACTGCAGCTGGAAAAGCATTGAATAAGAGAAGAGGGTCTCCGCCCTCTCCACATATTAGCCAAATTACAACAGTAACTTACCGAAAGCCATCAAGAAGCTCAATAGCTTGATCACCACATGCGCCTATGCTATGGATCCTTTCAAACACCACCCAATGGCAAGACACCAATGAATGTCCAGTTGGTAAACAGAGGAATTCAAGCTGATGAAACACCACTACAATCAAGCGGAGCACAATTGGAGAACAAGTCAAGACACCACAAAGACATCTACAAATCAACCTTATGACACTGCCACCAGATACAGAACATCAAGCGAACAGTTCTCGCAGATCACATTGACGATGCACCTTACAACAGCAAAGAAATCTTCACCATCATCAAAAGCATCATTGTGCCTCCTGACACCAGCAGCGATATCACCCCCTTACAAGACCTTTGCAACTAGCTTTTTGAATGCTTAAGTAAATAAAATAATCTCCATATACAGCAACTTGCACATTATGTTTTACTGTCAGTAATAGAGCTTACAGTTCTGTCAGCTGAGCCATACAGTCTCAAAGAGACCCTGCCTTCGTATTGTTGGGTTGGAACTTGCCATCCTGCATACGACCCTTCACAATCGCACTCACGACACTGTGTTGCTGTTTGCTACTTACAGCCGGCTGAGCAGATCTGTCAATGTAAATAATGTATTCATACTGATCTAAAGGCATTATTTCATTTGGGAGAGGATATTCTTTTACATATTGCAGGAATGTCTGTGTTTTTAGACTAGGGCCACATCTGTATTCTACATTCGTTGTAGTGAGAAAATGAGCCCATTATATCCATCTTGGATGTAAGGCTTAAGCACGGACCGCTTGCCTTTGTTGCAGACTCTAAGGCTGGTACTGGAAATATGAAAATTATTAGTTTTGCCAGAGCCAGTGCTCTTTCTCTTACTACAGCGGTCTGTACTGCTGTCAGTATTTTTTTTATAGAAGCAAAGCGCCTTTCAGCATATGTGTACATGTAGGATTTTTATGCTATTGATACTGTTTTTCTTTCATCGAAGGTTCGGTACGTGTACTCAGATTGACCCGCTGCCATACGATTGCCAAGTTGTGGACATTTACGTATGTCTGCTAGCGTTTTGAAGCGATCATGTCAGCTTGTAGGGAACAAAGGATATCTGTGTGTTCATGTGTAAAAATGCATAACTGAGAAATCAGGTCTTATAAAGCCATAGGAAAGTTTTACTTTTTCTGCGTAATTCAAAATGTATGTTCTGCCAAAATGTGAAATTCTCAATATGGAATGTATGTTTTTCAGCAATTTAGGACGTTGGAACAGTGCACACTTTTCTAAAAAGTTAGTTGCCAGACTTTTTCCTTCACTCGATAACTCGTAGCCTAAAAATAGGACACTGAGGTGGGCTATTTTTAATTTTTCAAAGTTGAATTTGTAGCCCTCAGAGGCGAATCCCAAAATTATGTTGCTCACCCTGGACAAGTGATCCTTTAAATCATCATCCATCAGATAAATATGATCTACATAGGACAATGCCTCTTCATCCAAATTCTGAAGTAACTCTGTTACCCTAGCCAAGAACAGCCCAGGGCTATTCTTATAAACTTGGGGAAGGTGAAAAAATTGACGCTGAGAACCTACCACTGAGAATGCGCTTAAATACCTGCTTTCAGGCGCTATGTTTCGGCAGAAGAATCCATTTGAGATATCTGGTTTGTTTTTGGTATATTTTCTACACAATGTTATTCATTAATGCAGCACCCTCTTTATTTGAATATTTTGTTACGTTAGACATGTCATGTTGTTTTGAAGAGCAAGTTGCTCTAACGAACCTTTGGGCATATTTAGTAGCTTTCCAGTTGGGCACTCGTCAGGAAGGCAAGGCGAGTTACTTAATATTTGCAGGTGGGCAACCTCAGAGAAAGTAAGAGATACACGATTACTTTGGGTAACCTGTCACCAATAATCCATACCTTTTGAATTGCAGCCATACTCAGTCCTGGCCCTATTCACACAAACATTCCTTGATTTCACAAAGGGATTCTCCAATACAGTCCTAAATAGAAGAAGAGAAGTTAGGTATATAGGTATGCTGTTAATAAATTCAATATTCACAGATTGTGGTATATTCTCTCTAACATGTCCCCCCTTCTTTACAGTTTTATTTTGTTTACTACTGGCGTACTCCAGCCATTTCCTGGGTGGTGACATACTTCTGCAGCTCCTGGGTTGTCCAGGAGGAGTGTCTTCACTTCCTTTCCTTGTTTTGTTTCCCTTCTTCCCCTGGTTACCTTTTGTTGTCTGTTTTATACAGGCACGATAGGTGGTTGGGGGAGGTTGTGGACCTTTCTTCAGTTCCCTGACGTTCCTATAGAAAAAAGACAGGTGAGACCGAGATAATGTCTAACTTTAACACCTGCTACTTTCTTCTTTTTAAATTGAGGTTTTGCTTTTGGCTTCTTTTCTTTCTTCGAAGTATAATCTGAAGTGTGTGGTGTGTTTCTGGACTTTGTACTCTCTTCTAGTCGGTGTTCTGACCATCCTTCTCTCTCTGAGTTTCTTGGTGAAACCTGCAAGGAAAAAGAGGAACGTGTATCAGTATCCTGATACCTGTCAGGTTTTTTTTATGTTATCACGGTTCTTAAGGTTGTACCTCCTTTCGGATGGCTCCTGTTGAGGAGACCCCGCCCTGGATTGTGATCTATTTTTTCTATACCTTTTTTCTATTGTTAATATCCCATTTCTTTTTGGAAGAATCAGGTGCTTGCTTGGTGTTATCCTTTTAAGGTCTACCCTTGAGTTGAGGTTTTGTTGCTCTATATCCCAAACTATCTCTACCTGATTCAGCATAGGTGTCTTCAATTCTTTTAGGTAATTCACATTCCTGTTGTAAAGGCGTGAAATCCCTCAGGCGTTGACTTTTTGCCACAGCTGCTACATCCACTTTAACGTTAGCTAGTATGATAGCTGATAGCTTGGCAAAATGGCCTAATAATTTCATCCCTAAGTTCAGGGTAGGTTCTGCTCCATACTCATTCAATATTTGTCTTAAAACATTTGGCATTACTGCTATTGAAGGGGTGCCATGAGTTCTGGTATATATTGCAGCGCAAACTGCACCCCAAGTGGTACAATCCTCCATTTGGGGAGCTGTCCCCAATGGCATGCAGATTTTCTTCCGGGCTTGTGTGTGGAAATACTGCCTCTAGCTGTGTTATTTTTGAGCTATCTAGAATGGCGTCTGCTCACGTTTAGTGGGCATTTTACCCATTACTGCATGTAGCTTTTGTAGTGTTATTTTAGTTGTAGATCCCTAAAATTGCCCTGTTTGTGTAGCCATTGTTGGCTGAAGTGTGAGTATTCTCATCAGGTTTCTGTAAAGTTTTATTATTTCTCTATGAAGTGGGCATAAGTCTGCTACTGGCATTGAGTCCATTTCTGGATGCGGTGGGTAAGTCGCAAGGACTGGCCAAGTGGCTCCATCTTCTGAGCAGACCAAGTCTTACTTTGTCTTTTGTGTGGGGGAAGGCAACTTTCAACCAGTTTATGTGCTCCTCATAGGTGAGCGGAACGTCAATGTCCTCATACAGACAGTATTCGTCTTTTGTTTCATCTTCAGTGTAAGAATGAAATGTATGTGATTGTGGAGCTGCATGTGGGAATATAACACATTAATAGAATACCTCTGTTCTATATGATTCATGAGCCTTAACCACAAATAGAACTGTCCCACCCCTAGCTGTGAATCCATAGTCTGCTAGTGTTAAAGAAAGGGCATTTCTAACATTTTCTAAAATGTTGATTTCATTTTCCTTTCCTTCTTCCCTAACTGGTTAGATGGGACTCCAGCCTTTTTTTCCACCATCAGGTACAGACGGTCTCGGCCGCTTGCTTCTCTAAAATAAGGATGGTTAAAAAATGTATTCATTTTCTTCCAAGCAACACCAGGAAAACCATCGTCCAGGCACTAATTACATCTCACTTGGACTACGCCAATGGCCTGTATATTAGACTATCCTCTGGCCTCTGCCACCGGCTGCAAATAGTTCAGAACGCTGCAGTACGATTGGTCTGTGGCATCTCTCTTAGAGAACACATCTCGCCACATCGGCGTAAGCTCCATTGGCTTCCAGTACAAAAAAGGGCAGAATTCAAAGCCCTTACATTGGCGCACCGGGCAATAAAGGGAGCTTGCTCTGCGTACCTCTCCTCCTGTCTTCGTCCCTACAGAAATGCCAGATCTCTATGATCAAGTTCAAAAAATCTCCTTACCACTCCGAAATTCAAAAAGGTCCGCTCAGGAGGAAAAACCTTTCAAGTATGTGCCTCTTCCCACTGGAACAAACTCCCTATTCCAATCAGGATGATTCAGGAAGAACTTCCATTTCGCAGAGCATTGAAAACTTTCCTCTTCTGCTAAAAAAGTCAACTGAGGAAGCCTCATTACACATCTAGGAGCGCCGGGACACCCCGTTGGGGTAGCTGCATGCTGTATAAAACACACTAAATAAATAAATAATAAATAAATAACAGTAGCATGTTGTGCTCGCACAGCGGCGTCTTAGTCAGCCATTGTTGACAAAGGTTTTCAAGGAAGAGTTTCAAGGAAACTGAGATAAAGTTTTATGCTCAATTGGAACTGTGTGTCCTTCAAGCTTCATAAACCTACAGCCAATATTTAGGATATGTGTACTCTGCTGTGGCGGTTAGTTCCCTTCCAACTCCAGACATCTCTGGGGAAATTTAAATAGGAGTCTCTGAGAAAAGCACGACTGCACTACTCTGATTTGACCGTTAAATAAGTATCAAACCAAGGTTGGTGGCGCCATGTGGGATTTATGTCAAGATTCAGACTAATTCCATATACCCTCACTGAGTATGTTCGCCTGTATACCAACTAGCTCATGGTGCCACTAGAAACCCCTCTTACCAAGGAGAGAATAGTTATCGGCGACTATTGAACATGACAACTCTGTCCCATCAGGGATCATGGAAACAGTGCAAAACGTTTCTCTCAGTCACTCGTCCTCACTTTGTCTCAGAGAGATACCCGGTGAACCTCATTGAAAGGCACCACGCACCTGAGAGGGAAACGCCGCTTTGCCGGAGTGAAAGAGTGAGTCTACCAGCGGGACAGCGACGCCAGGGGAAGCAGGAGCAGGAGCTGAGTCCCCTCTGCCTCCGCAATCCAACATCAACGCGGAAAGCAGAGCGGGGGGACTCCAACACCCAGGAGCCTGAGCGGGCGCGCACACCAGTGACGCGCAAGAAGGCGCCCGGAGGCGCTTAAAACAGCGGCGCCCCCTCCGCGTAGCGGGACGCGAGCGGGACCAAGCGCGGGGCTAAGCCCGGGCAAAGGGCGGGCCCTCTGTGGCCCTCAGAGGCCGGAGGAGCCTGGCCTGGGCCAGACACCCTGTCAGATTGCCATCAGCTCACTGGACCATGGGTTACTGAACTGAACTGTAAGTCTGCCAACTGTATATGTTATATTGTTTTCCCAAATCGGGACTCACTTGCGAGATTGACATCTGTGCCCAGCTGATTTGAATTGTCGAAACCTCCCATTGCTCTATTTTTGGGCAGTAACAGGGTGTGTAATGAACTGCAGAGAGACTAGGAGCATGGCAGCCGCAGGGGCAAAAAAGCTGACTGGTACCCTCGATGACTTCATTGTCCGTACCCATGCGTTAATCGATGAAGGGATTATTTTAATGGACAGAAGGGTGTCTCAAGACTTGGCCAGGGCTAGGCGATCCTCCTTAGGCCCCATAGCTCAAGCTTGTACCCCCAACCCATAGCTCAAGCTTGTACCCCCAATGCTGTAAACGGCCCGAACACTCTTGCTATTGTACACAATGAGGGGGGCTATGATGTCCCAAGTTCACAAGAAGGTCTGGAGGCAACCCCTAACCTTAGCCTGCTAGCAGATAGCTGCCCAGTTGAAAGTGAGATTGACAATCTTTCCATGGTTAATGCTCTAGATCAAAGGGGTATGAAAGAGGGGGCTATTCCCAAACAAAAGACCAATAAATCCAACAATTGCAAAGGCAAAAAAGTGCATGTTACTCATAATCAAGATCTAGCCCCTCTAGACCTGGTGATCTTGAACACGAGTAGCAACCTGGTTGCGCCTAATAATGATATTGGGGGAGCGCACCAGGCTAATGTCGGCCTACCCTTTAACCTACCAGATGATACTGTTATAGACAGCAGCCTGGAGGAAATTTTGGAATTAAGTGGCGAGGCAAACAACCAAGTTAGAAGCAGTGAGGTTGGAAATAGCCCAAGCATGGTAAACAATAACATCTTTGAAATGTTAAAAACCCTCCTTGAATCCATTGAGGTTAGGTTACGCTGCTTAGAAACAATACTAAAAAACATCCATAAAGACATAAGCGCCCCTAGTTTCAATTTGAATAATAAAGTACCCCACCTACAAACCATAACGAATAAGTCATCCTTAGTTAATAAAAGTGTCCCCATCATCAAAAAAACTGTGCCCAATAATCGTGGTAATACCATCAACCCAGGAGGCACTACATTAAAAGCTCCCGACCTTAAACAAACTCTGAATCCAGCCAAACCTAAGGCAACCCCTCAAGTCAAATTTAAAGATCCCATTCCCGTGACCCCAAATGTGGATCAGGCCCCAATAGATAAAAGAGAGTCTCGGAGAAACATCCATCTACCCCCGGATGCATGTCCATACGTTGTGATCCTGACTGGGGTTACTGAAATCGCAATAACTGAAGTAGAATCTTACCTGGCCCTGAAAAATAAAGTATGTCATTGGCTGACTAAGAACCACCCATTACCGGCCAACATGCCTAGTAACATCCTAATGGTGGAGAGATCTCCTTGGGTTGGTGGTAACAGAAAAAATCTTCAAGGAGACTGTATCGTGGTCACCTTCGAGAACCCACAGGTGGTAAAACACATTTGTGGACGTACTCCTCGCTATCATGCAAGCACAGTTACTGCAAGGCCTCTTTCCTATTTCTACTCACAGGGGAATCAACTAGACAAAAGATGGAGTTGGCTAAGGGGCCCACAGGAACAAAAAACCAGACAGAAGTTCAACCCCCCATGGGAGGTGCAAACTCACGGTTGGGAGGAGGGTGTTGAGGATGGATGGAACCCGGTCAGGAGAAAAAAAGCTAGACCTTTCCAGGGAGGGCTTGCTGTAGGGCCCCGAAATAGCTACCCGTATTACGATCACCATATTGCGAATGGGCAAGAAAACTATTTTAACGTCCCAACGTTCAACCACTATGAGTGCCCATCATTTATGGAATGGGTAGACTGACAAAAACTGACCCCATCCATCAAACAGTTGCAAAACATCCCTCCCATTGCCCCACAGGGTAGTCAGCCCATACAGGAGCTAAACATTGAGTTAAATACTGACCCAGTGTTAACTGTAGGCCAGGGAAGTGAGGGTGGGACATTATCCTGTGCGAAAGAGTACAATGAAATAGGAAGGAGGGGGATCTCGTTGGCCACATGGAATATCGCGGGTCTTAGGAGTAAAATAGATGACCCTCATTGGAGGGACCTTATAGGCTCCATGGACATAATAGCGATGCAGGAGACATGGGCCACTGAAAATATACTCACAGTTGATGGTTTTACTACTTTTTTTCTCCCTGCAGTCAACTCAAAGCGAGGGCGGGCCAGAGGCGGTCTAGTCACACTGATATCCGCCAAAATTCCTTGCACTTATAAAGAAATACCTACTGGTAGTCCCTATCTCCTTGCAGTTTTAATTACACATAGGGGCTCTACTACCGTATTGCTAGTGAATTTTTGTAACTCCTTTGACAGGGAACATTCGGTCGGCAATTTGCTGAGGTTAAACTCTTTCTTAATCAACTTCAAGGAGTCTAATGAGCCTGAATGCATTGTTATTTTAATGGGAGATTTTAATGTCCATGGTTGACAGGATAAATGTCCCCCCAATGCCCTATTTGGCATCCCGGAAGAAGAGAATACCCATTTTGAACACTCAGAACAGGACACTTTTTTGGAAACCCTGTTGGCCGAGAATGGGTTAATGCTGCCAACTGGGGGGATGAGGATATTCCAACTTTCACGGGTCATGGTAGTGGGTCTACAATTGATTATATTTTTTTGAGTAGCAGCCACGGGAGCCAAATTATTAGCTATTCAGTTGTAAGGTCCCATTTCACTGATCACAATCTGGTTGTATTAAAACTCAAGAATGTATTTGTTATTAAGGAAAATAGCTTGAATCTAGTAGATAAATGTGATATACGACCAACTGACCAGGCACGCAGAATTAAGTGGTGTAGAATAATCCCTGAGAATTTTTTCTGTAATCTTTGCATTAGTAGCCAGGAGGCATTAAAACTCTGTATGGATGATCAGGCTGGGGATAGTCAATCAATAAATCAATCAATCAGAGCATTTGTATAGCGCACTACTCACCCGGAGGGTCTCAAGGCGCTGGGGGGGGGGGTCCGCTACTGCTCGAATAGCCAGGTCTTGAGCTGCTTCCTGAAGGCGTGGTGGTCCTGGGTCAGGCGGAGGTGGGTCGGAAGGGAGTTCCAAGTCTTGGCGGCCAGGTAGGAGAAGGACCTTCCTCCTGTGGTGGCTCTTCGGATGCGGGGGACGGCGGCGAGGGCGTGGCTGGTCGATCGAAGCTGGCGCGTGGGAGCGTAGAAGTTGAGGCGGCTGTTGAGGTATCCTGGTCCTTGGTTGTGTAAGGCTTTGTGTGCGTGGGTGAGGAGCCGGAAGGTGATTCTCTTGTTGACCGGGAGCCAGTGCAGGTCTCTCAGGTGTCCGGAGATGTGGCTGCGGCGGGGGATGTCCAGGATGAGTCGTGCTGAGGTGTTCTGGATCCGCTGGAGTCTCTTCTGGAGTTTGGCGGTGGTTCCGGCGTAGAGGGAGTTGCCGTAGTCCAGACGGCTGGTGACGAGGGCCTGGGTGACCGTCTTCCTGGTCTTGGTGGGGATCCATCGGAAGATCTTGCGTAGCATTCGCAGGATGTGGAAGCACGACGAGGAGACGGCTTTGACTTGTCTGGTCATGGAGAGGGAGGAGTCCAGGATGAAGCCCAGGTTGCGTGCGTGGTCAGTTGGTTTGGGTGCGCTGCCCAGGGCGGGGGGCCACCAGGAGTCGTCCCAGGCGGAGGGTGAGGATCCCAGGATGAGGACTTCCGTCTTGTCTGAGTTCAGTTTCAGGCGGCTGTTCGACATCCATTTGGCTACTTCTGTCATCCCTTCGTGCAGGTTGGCTCTGGCGGTGGCGGGGTCGGTGGTGAGGGAGAGGATCAGCTGGGTGTCGTCGGCGTAGGAGATGATGTTCAGGTTGTGCTGGCGTGCGATGGCTGCGAGGGGGCTCATGTAGACGTTGAAGAGGAGTGAGGTAATAGAAGCGTATAAAAGGGTCTGCGCTGATATTCTGTCCAACCTGACGCGACAGGGCAAAAGCAAAATACAAGGGAAGGAAGGCTGGTTTGACAAAAAATTTTCTGCTGCTAACTGTAAATTAAAAGCAGCCCTTAAATCTAAACCAGTAGACAGAATGCTCGTGGCTACCCTTAGGAGAGAATATAAGATTACCATTGAAAAAAGGCGGCGCGAGATCAGAGAGGACACCTGGGCCGACCTGACCTGAATTGATGTTTTGAAAAGTAGCGCCAAATTTTGGGCCGTGGTCAATCAACCCTTTTTCTCAGATTCAAGCAACAATGAATTGGGTTGTGGAATCCAAGCAGACAAATGGCACTTGCACTTTAAATCTGTTTACGAACAGGAAACTTCGGGGGCTGAGGGTATGACCAGCTTCCACCAACTCCCCTACAGTTTGACGGTGGATGAGGAAGAGGTGGCCGTGGCCATTGGAAAAATGACTAATAATAAAGCACCAGGGCCGGATGGGGTTCCCGCCGATCTTTTTAAAGTCGATATCTTATTTTGGTCCAAAATTTTAGCTAGAGTTTTTAACTGAATTTTCAAAGCAGGTATCCCAGAATCATGGACCCAATCAGTGATTGTCCCTATTTACAAAAAAGGGGACAGGGGGGAACCGGGAAATTATCGCCCTATCTCCCTTATAGACTCTGCGGTCAAGGTTCTAGGGAGATTGGTCCTATGCAAACTCACTGAATGGTTAGAGGAGACTAACACCCTCTCCCCCCTTCAGTATGGTTTTAGAAAGGGGCGTAGCACCATCGAGCAAAGTTTAAACCTACAACTGCTCATTGGGAAATACACACAAGTAAAGCAAGGATCCCTATATGTTGCCTTTATGGATCTGTCCTCGGCATTTGACCGAGTTAACAGATCCAAGTTGTGGGGTAAGCTTCTTAGTATAGGAATAGATCCAAATATCGTGTATTTTCTAGCAGACCTTCATAGGGACCTTACTGCTACGGTTCGCTATGACAGAAAAGGGAATTGTACAGGGAAAATCAGCATCACTAATGGAGTAAGGCAGGGATGCATTCTTGCTCCCCTGCTTTTCACATTATATATAAATGATCTGGGCGGAACCTTGGGTACAGTCTGCAAGGATATACCCAGGGCAGGGAAATATCTACTGCCCGCTCTATTATATGCAGACGACGCTGACCTTATAGCTAGAACCGCAGTGGGTCTACAAAACCTGTTGAATTCTTTTTATATTTTTATGACGAATCTTGATTTAAGTATTAACTTTGGTAAATCTCACGTTATGGTGATAGGACATAAAGCAAAGGCCAAAAAAAATGTGATGACGCTGCATTGTAACGGTCACAAGTTGTCAAGAGTTTCCAGATACCCTTATCTTGGTGTTGTCTTTGATGACTGTTCTACATGGCACCCCCAAATGCTGGAGAAGAAAAAGGTTTTGGCACGTTCCATCTCCGGGGTCCTGGGTTTTTCACGCAAATTAGGGGTGAAGCCCATAGAGGCAGTTTTAAAAGTGTATGCTGCTAAATGTATTGCCATCGCCATGTATGGTGCAGACCTGTGGGGCTTTAGGCCAAGTAAACTCCTTCAAGTGATAGAAGATAACTTCTTAAAATCAATTCTTTGCTTACCAAGATCCACTGCCAGCTTCATAGTCCATCAGGAATGCGGCGTGGATTTCTTGGAGGATCGAATTGCTATGGCCCCCATTTTAAAATGGATATCGGTGTGGCTCAACCCAGAGCTTGAAGTCAACCATGAAATCCTGAAGGACTGCTTAAAGTTAGATCATTGGAACAAGATTCCCTGGCTGAAATATGTAGAACAAATGTGTGTAAAACTGGGACGGCCCGAACTGTTTTATAAACCACCCGCTTTGGTAAAAGCTGATTTGAAGTGGACAAAGACCACTTTTTTGCAGTACAGCGGTATGGACAGAGAAAGCAGGGAGTTGTTAAAGCCCTCTGTCAGGACTCACCAATTGATTGTTCTCTCATACCACGACTTGGAGCCCTACCTGAAGGTTGTTAACAACTCACACCACAGGTATCTTCTAACTAAGTTCCGACTGAACAAAGTCCACCTATTAATTTCAGGCCGCCCCAGTTGGACTAGGGACTCGGACTTGAACTTATGTAATTGTGATGGCTACTCAATCATGGACACTGTCCACTTCTTATTTTTCTGTGACCATTTTAATGACATCAGGAAAAAATGTATTATACCCCTGTTAAAGGGGAAAGGTTTTAGGCAGGTCAAACCAGCTTTATTGTACCTCCAATTGTTAACAGATATTTGGGAAATTTATAATGTGGCAAAATTTTTAACCATTGCAGTGAGGTTGGGCAAAAAGATTAATTGGCCGTAGAATATCTACCATAAACATTGTCCACTGTGACTTGAATCAAGTTTTTTACCCTGTGAAATTTTAACTCATGCTTTTCTTTTAAATTGTAGAATGCTGCTCTTTTTACTGTCATGTCGCATTGTGATTTGTGGACCGTTGTTTGTGTCTTGTACTTTTATGGTTTTTGTAAATTGAACCGAATAAAGTATTTCTTGACTTGATACCCAGTATAAGCGGTGGGGACGTTTTTCAATAAACATTTATTGAACCAGTGTCATTCTAGTGTAAAATAGGTGTGCTGAAACAACAATTAGACAGAAACAGATCTTAATGATTAGAAGCACCAACAAATTAAAAGGATGGTAGATTTCTACCATTGTGCTAAAACAATGAATACAGGCGAGTATATCAAATACATGACAGTTGTAAATGCGTACTCCCACGATGCAACCTTAACTAGATGTATCTAAGTGTACCTAGCATCTATGTTGGTGTAAAGTCAAAAATCCTTCTACGATAAAGTCAACCCTCCTTCCTCGCCTCATATGGCAACCACCGCCCGAACGCGCAGCTGACACGCACAGCAGACACGCGCCGCAGGCGCTGCGATTGCGTGCCGAAGGCGTGCCAAAGGCAAGCCCGTCTGCGCCTGTCTGTGCCTGGACCGCGCCCAGCGTCAGGACCCCTGGACCCCGCCTACTACACAACACCAGACCCCGATATGACGCCAACACCCTCAACGCTCGCAACACTGGCCGAGACCACCGCTGCTTCCTGGTCGCCCTGAAAGGCACCCACGGGCCATTCTCCTGCCACTCCTGCAACTTCTCCTACGACAGAACAACCAAGCCTCCAAGGACCGGACCCAACCACCTTCTATGCATACTCCTAAATACCCGCTCCGCACGCAAACACGCCATCGAGCTCTGGACTTGCTCGACACCTCCGCCCCAGATGTCGCCTTCCTGACCAAGACCTGGTGGAACGATTCCTCTGCACCTGACATTGCCATAGCCATCCCAGACGGCTACAAGTGTCGTAACAGGCCTTGGCCAGACTTGCTAGTGCAAGGGGTTCGCCCTTCTGTGCACAAAGTCCTCAGACTCCAAAGGAAAAAGTTGGCACGGAAACTGGAAATACAAAACATAACGTTTATTACACCTCATGAGGTGGTGCTATAATTCAACCAGTACCCTTCGGCCCTGCGAGAAGTAGCACAAAGGGCTACTGAACACATGGTTTATTTATACCCACACAGGGGCTCAAAAGAAGGCGGTACAAAGCATAAGAGCACATTTTTTGTCCATATAAGGTAATATCGAGAAGCACAATTGATCAGTGGGAGGAGCTAACAGTCTTGGGGTCTCGGCTAACACATTCCAATCTAGGGTTAACAATTAACAGATGCGGACCCTAACGGTCAGCAGCAAACACAGAGATGCTATTAATAGCCTGTTCCCGGGCAGATTCAAAAGACTATGAGCAGAAAGGTAGGACAACGCACATGGTCGACACGAGGTAGCATGTGGCAGACAAAATGGCTGCCATGGATTCAAAATGGATGCCATAACAAATGTCAAGATAACAGAAAAACCAAGATGTCTTTCGCTAACGCTCAACTTAATCGCCGTTAATTTACAACACAAGATCTCCCGCAGAGACCGCACCAACAGAATCAGAGGAGGAATAGCCATCGTCCACAAGTCCACACTTCAAGTCCACACCCTCGCAGACAACTCCCTCAACTCCGTCAAACACCTCCACTTCCAGATCCACACCGACCCCAACACCACCCTCAGAGGAACACTCATCTACAGACCTCCTGGACCCTGGGTCCTCTTCAGCGACTCCATCGCCAACCTCGCCAGCACCCACGCACTCGCCTCCATGGACTACATCCTCCTCGGGGACCTGAACTTCCACCTCGAGAACAACAACAACGCCTACTCCGCCACCCTGATAGACAACCTCTTCAACCTCGGCCTCAGACAGCTCGTTACCGAACCCACCCACGCCACCGGCCACTAGCTCGACCCCATATTCTACACAAGCACCCACATCGCCTTCAACAACACCACCAAACTCCACTTGACCAACCACTGCTGCATCCACTTCACCTTCAAGAAAACAGCAATGCACCACCGCATCCAACAGCTGCCCTGCCGCTGCTGGAGCAAAGTCATCGAAGACCAACTGACCTCCTCCCTCGCCCAGAACCCACCCACCGACCCCACCGACCCAGACGCCGCCGCCCATAACCTCAGATAGTGGAGCGACGACTGCGCCAACACCCTCGCCCGCTCAAGAAACACTCCATCAACCACCTCAGCAATAAAGCTGCCTGGTTCACTGAAGATCTCCAGACCTCCAAACGGACATGCCGGAAGCTGGAGAAGAAATGGCTTCACAACCGCACACCAGACAGCCACACAGCCCACAAGGACGCCATCCGCAGACATCACCACCTCATCAGGACAGCCAAGAGATCCTCCTTCAAAACCTGCCTGGATAACAACGCACACAACAGCAAAGAGCTCTTCAAAATAGTGAAGGAACTCTCCAACCCCAGCGCCAACACCAACGACATCCCGCCCTCGCAAGACCTGTGCAACTCACTGGCCACCTTCTTCCATCGCAAGATCGCCGACATCCACGACAGTTTCAATACCCCATCCGCTCTGACCACGACAGCTCCCACCCCGAACACCACCTGCAACAACCAGCTGACCTCCTGGGCCCATATCAATGACGACGAGACACGCAAGGTCATGAACTCCATACACTCAGGATCTCCGTCTGACCCCTGCCCGCACCATGTCTTCAACAAAGCAGACGCAACCATCGCCCCTCAACTACAAAACGTCATCAACATCTCCTTCGACTCAGCAACATTCCCAGAAAGCTGGAAGCACGCCGAAATCAACGCCCTCCTCAAGAAGCCCAAGGCTAGTGGAGAAGTGTGGCTCATTGGTTAGAGCGGCAGACCCTGATGCAGAGCTCTGGCCAGGGACCAGGGTTCAATTCCTGCCTTGGGAGGTCTTGGGCTCAAAATTCCACGGACCTGATAATTCTCGCCTCGGTGCCTATTCCAATCAAGGAGTTCCACTCTGCAACTCTGGGCAATAGCTTGCTTAATCTCCACAACGGCCCCCACAACGCTAAGGATGCCTGGCCTCCACCTTGGGGGTGCCCAGGAGTGGACACCCCACAGGGAAAGCCAGGATGGGTTCCACAGCGGTATTTGTACAAGCGCCTTGAGACCCTTGCGGGTGAGTAGTGCGCTATACAAGTATCAATTTACATTTTACATTTACAAGGCGAACCCCAAGGACCTCAAGAACTTCCGGCCCATCTCCCTGTTCCCCTTCCCGGCGAAGGTCATCGAGAAAATCGCCAACATACAGCTGACCCGCCACCTTGAAGACAACAACATCTTAGACCCATCCCATCCCAGTCCGGATTCAGAAGAAACCACAGCATCGAGACAGCCCTCATCGCCGTCACAGACGACATCAGGCGGCAACATGAAAATGGCGAAACTTCAGCCCTCATCCTCCTGGACCTGTCAGCCGCCTTCAACATGGTCTGCCACCGCACACTAAGAACACGCCTCCAAGAAGCAAGAATCTAGAAAAAAGCCCTGGACGGGACCACTTTCTTCCTCTCCGGCAGAACACAGAGTCCGCCCACCCTTCCGATCCGAAGCCACTGATATCATCTGCGGCGTACCCCAGATCTCGTCCCTCAGCCCGACCCTGTTCAACGTCTACATGGCCCCCCTCGCACAAGTGGCCTGCCAGCGCGACCTGAACACTATCTCCTATGCCGACAACACCCAGCTCACCTCTCCCTCACCAAGGACCCGCACACCACCAAAACCAACCTCCACGAGGGAATGAAGGCTGTAGCCAAGGGGATGAGGAGCAGCCGCCTAAAACTGAACTCGGACAAGACGGAAGTCCTCATCCTCTGCCCCACCCCCTCTGCCTGGGACAACTCCTGGTGGCCGACCACACTGGGAACAGCACCGACACCCACGGACCACGCACCCGACCTAGGATTCATCCGCAACTCCTCCCTCTCCATGTCAAAGCAGGTCAACTCTGTCTCCTCCTCTTGCTACATCACCCTCCGCATGCTCCGCAGGATCTACAAGTGGATCCCGACCGAAACCAGAAGAACGGTGACCCAGGCCCTCGTCAGCAGAAGACTGGATTACGGTAACGCACTCTATGCAGGAATCCCGCCCAAACACCTACAACGGCTGCAGTGCATCCCGAACGCCTCCGCCCGCTTGATCCTCAACATCCCTCGACACAGCGACATCACCTCCCACCTAAGAGACTGCACTGGCTCCCAGTCAACAGGAGGATCACCTTCAAGCTGCTCACCCATGCACACAAAGCACTTCACAACACCAGACCAGCCTACCTGAACAACAGACTCAACTTCTACACCCCCGCCCACCCACTCCGCTCAGCCAGCCTCACCCTCGCCGCCGTCCCGCGCATCCAACGAACAATCTACGGTGGCAGATCCTTCTACTTCTTAGCCGCCAAGACCTGGAACACCCTCCCCACCCATCTGTGGCAGACCCAGGACCAGCTCACCTTCAGTAAGTTCCTCAAGACATGGCTCTTCAAACAGTAGCAGCAGCACCCCCCCCCCCCCCCCAGTGCCTTGAAACCCTCACAGGTGAGTAGTGCACTTTACAAATTCACTGATTGATTGATTGAACTCTATTAACTGAAGTGAGAGACTGTGGGACCCTGTCGTGATTTCGAGATGGACACCCCGAAAGGGATGTCAGACCACTGCAATCTAGAGCGTCTGCGTGCAGGAACCTCAGCATCTCACATCAGTGTGTTAGCATGGAAGGAAGTGAGAGACTGTGGGACCCTGTCTTGGTCTTGAGACGGAAACCCCGCAAGGGATGTCAGACCACTGCGACCGGAGTGTCTGCGTGCAGGAACCTCGCGTCAGTTTGTTAGCATGGAAGTCTTTCTCCTCTGCCTGCCCCTGCAAACATATGGTGTTAATATACCCAAAGTGGTACCCTCAGGGGTTGTACCTGTGTCATGCAGGACTTAGGATGACAGAAGGAATGACCCTTATACATAGTTATTATGCAGGAGACTGTAGTCCTGCTGAGTTTTTAACAATCTTCATGCATAATAGAAGAGGCCAGTTTTCAGGGAAAACCCTAGGTTCTGTAAGCAGGATTGTAACTAGGTAAAAGGTCAGGAAAGAATTTAGGTGAAAGGTTAGGTGAGTACCTGAGCCTATATTGGGGTACCTTAATGAAAACATAACACCCACTCGTCACCTGACTGGATGACATACTAAAAATTATAACGTGCATCTAAGTGTTGTACGCAAACAACTAATAAGTCCCAAAAATTTTGTTTAAAAAGTGTAAAAGTATTTATCAAAAAAACCAAAAATATATATTGCAGGTGAAAGAAGTGTGCACTAAACTATGTTGCTATAAATAGTTCAAACAATAAGTGACTGAAAGCCATGCATGTTAGAAAAAGTACCTATTATTTAGAATTCCAAATTTGATTGTTTTTTAAAAAGCTGAATTTTCTAAGCATATGACGTGCCAAATGTTTATGTGTCCTGGCTGGGAGACGCAACATCACTGTTGCCTGCAATCGCAGGCGACGGTCCCTGCAACAACTTGCAGATCAGGTCAATCAAGCACAGATGTTCCTCCGAAATTTTCAGTGCCGCTGCTGGGGATGCCAGTATGACAACTAAAAGGAAAAAACAAGACAACCCTACTCACTACGGAACCAGGGCTATTCTCCATCTATGTATACTTATATACAACTCAGGATACAGCAATTGAGCCGCTACATGGGCCAAATTCTAAAAACATATTCCTTGCTTCCCTAGATGTCCCTAACATTATAGGTCCTTAGGAGACCCTACAGCCAATATAGGGTCGAAACGCAGTCAACGGAAAAAGGAAAAGGAAAACATTGAAATTGTACTCTATCATTGTATAGGGACTATGTATTCGTAAAATATGGAATCTTGGTCGCTTTCTGAAACAAAAGCCTTTGAAACCTTGTAAATATTGTCACACAACGTCACTTATGTTATTTAGGTTCATATTTCACTTGGGACACCGTACACAACTGTAAATACTTTTTTGCTATGTTTATACATTTTGAATATTGATTTCTAATTTACTTTTGAATACAACTATTGAACAACGGGGTCAGTGTATGTGTGTTCCTTTCTCTTTGACATCACCTATAACCCCTGGCTACATGCGGTTTTCGCTTTGCCTTTCCAATCATTATTAAGTATATATTCCACAGGAACCACTGTTTTTCTTAAAAATATGTATGACAACCATGGCCTGAGTATTTGTTGAGGAACCGGTATCGGTTCCGATAGGAGCTGTTGCATCCTGCGTTGGCTCTAACAATGCAGAGATCAATATTGGAAATTTGGAATACTCTGAGCACACTGCAGAACATGGGCCATAATTGGATACAGTAAACGCCCCAACGTTCGGTGCCGCAACTGATGGAAGTGTTAGACAGAGGTCTGTTGGAAGCCAGATTCCCAGTCCCGCACCACTGTCACCAAATACGAGGGCCGGGACTCCCCACTCAATGTTAGGCCAAGTGAGGACACCATTTGAGAGAGGCCTGCTCACCCCCTTAGTAGATTGGAACAAGCAGCCAGGCCTATCTCCAAGGCACGAGTGTACAGTATGTGCAGAACTTTCTCAATCGGCCTCAGCAGCTCAGCCTGGCAGCTGAGCTCCTCCGGGGCTGAAGGTCTGGGCTGCGACTGTTAGGACAATAACCTTGATCATTCAGCATCAAGTAACTCCCATTTTAAAGTAACTTGAACACCGGATTAATCACAGCAGCTGGGGAACCTTTCAAGTGGCAGGATAAGTTAGCAACTGAACCATTACATGGCCCCAGAAGCATGATATCCTGACATATCAGAGATCCACTTGAAGAGTTCTCACAGTTTGTACCACTTAGTAACACTTCCATGTCCCTGTTCCTGCATCGAAATATGTATGGCAATTCCCAAGATTCCTTGATGCATTCCCTACCCATCGCTTCATATCTGCTCGCCTGTTGTTGTTCGAGGCTATACTGAAACTGGAATGTTGTGACCTGTAGTGTTATATGGCCATGAATAAACCATTCTGTGGATGGTGATTCTGCCACAGTGAAATATCACTTATCAAGTTTTTCAATACACGGCACTGTATATTTTGCTCCTGTTTGTGTCATAGTTATCTGCTTTACAGTTAGATTGTATGCAGAAAATAGGGGTGTACCATTGAAAAATCGCCAAGGCACACAACTAGCACGCAATGATTGCAGCGTCCAGCTTAATAACATAATAGAACATAGTTGAGATTGTCCTTTTTGTAGAATGGATAAGCCTTGTTCAGGTATATCAATAGCAGAAGATACAATGTTGCCCAGTGAATAAATCCTGGATGTTAATGTCGTCATGCCATTGTCAACTACAGCTGACGCTTTTTCTAGGTTAATTCTATCTATTTCATAAAGTCTCTCCACAGCTTCTTGTTGAGATATCTTCCAGATTTCATTATAGACAGCGTAATAGAAATGTTTCTGACGTGGCTTTCGGGGGCCTAATAAACAATCCCTTAGATCCACCTCATCTGAGAGTGAGTATAAGTGCTGTTCACCTGGGACACTATTGAGGTTTTTAGCCAATCGAGGCACAACTTCCCAACACTGCATGATGTCATCCACCCCGATGTTCTCTCTGTACATGTCGTGGGTGCGGCCTATGCATACTAACCCCTTCGGACCCGATTCACAAAAGTAATCTGAGACAAAATCCTAACTTTATGACTTTTGGTATTCATAAAAGGCATTTAGTAGTAGTAAAGTTAGGATTCCTAACTTTAACACTACTAAACTGAGAACAATCCTAACTTTATGACTTTCAGTAATCACAAAAGGCATTTAGTAGAAGTAAAGTTAGGAATCCTACCTTTACTACTACTAAATGCTTTTTATGAATACTGAAAGTCATAAAGTCCGAATTTTTCTCAGTTTAGTAGTAGTAAAGTTAGGAATCCTAAATTTACTTCTACTACTAAATGCCTTTTGTGAATACTGAAAGTCGTAAAGTTAGGATTTTGACTCAGATTACTTTTGCGACTCTGGCCCTTCGGTTGTACCCTTGAATCTTGATTGACATCTGTTTGTGTCTGTGGGCAAAACTAACCATCCCTTCCAATTATGGTCTGAAGTAATATACTGTATGATGTCATGTATTGTATCCCCTCCACGTGATGTAAAATTGATGTGTGACGGTGTGGGAATCTGAGCATTTTTAAATCCTTGTTCTTAGCTAGTCCAAGACAGGAAGTCTGTTGCACAGTGCCATTCAAAAATATTATCTGCTGTGGAATGAGGCACACTCTAAATAGTGCTTCTGTTCCCTGAACTTGCCATTCCGTAGAACTCCAGACGGATTTTGTGTCTATAGTGTCCTTCCATGAGTCCAAACCCTGTTCAGACAGTTGGGAAATAAAGGATGCAGAATATATCTGTTTGGTGTTAGTATTTTTTTTCTGTGCAGTTGTAGGTGCACACTTATAATAATATGAGGGTGGGTCAGAAGTGGTTAACCCTAAAAAATAAGAAATTTCTGTGCAAACATGTTTTAACTTCCATTTGGTGGTGTCGGGCAATGTTTCCATTGGTTTTATGTGAAACTATTCTGTGGGACACTGGCTTTGTGTTAAAAGTGATGACCATAATGTTTGTAAGAGTACATAGTGTCATAGTCCGAAGTGTCTTATAACATTTCAGTGCTTGAAAATGCAGTGGATTGTTCTAAATCAGACAACATATTATTTACAGTCTCAAAATCCCAATCATCAGAAAATGTACTGGAGGTAATGATATAATTGAGAGAAATTTTAAATAAATGTGGTATTTTCAAAAGTTCAGTGGGGACAAATACATCATAATAAACCGTGTCCCAAACTATACCATCAACTGTAATGTTCAAAGAAAACAGGTCTCTCTGTTCATGATGAGATGATGTATGAGGTTTCAGGACCAAGTTCACATTTGTTACAGCAGAGCGTTCTGGGAGATAGTTTGCCTTTATGAGTAAGCAAAACACAGTAACTAGGCCTCCAGAACGGAAAAAACAATATTCCAGTTATGATCCAGAGCTGGAGCCAGGGTGATACTAAGTGAGTCTTTTTCAGAAAAGTCTAAAAAACATACATTTGTTGCTTATGGGAAACTGAAGCTGGCGTTGTCTTTGGTTCACTGGGATCAATTGAGATGGTATCAAAATCAATGAAGTAGCAACATGCAGTTCGATCTATCTTTGGTAGCTCAGCATGTTTTGTAGAACCGATAGGTGTCTCTTGTCGAGGCGTATTGATGTAGACATCAATGTTAGGCCGAATTGGTATTTGTCTTTCATTTGTGCTTTCAAGTTCTGTTTCAAGAGGAACGAGTTCCATTTCATTGTTGGAGATTCCATCATTTTTTATTGGTGACTCTTCAAATGTTATAAGTCTTTCTGTCTGAGCTCCCTGTATGGTAGAAAGACGAGAGCGTCAAGAGGCCTACTCATAAGTATTGGCCACATAGTGTGGTTTGATCAGATCAATTGAGACAAATCTCTTTTCGTGTTGCTGGGAATAGGCATTAGAAGTACTGTTCATATTCCTTGGACTGCTAGGGCGGGTACAGGCTTTTTGTATGATGGCCCAAATTATGTCTTGACCTCGATCTTTCACTGACCAGATCCCTGACTTTTGGGGTCCAGACAGGTCTGGCCGTGACTAATTTGACTTCCCCAGTGCTGGTAAATTTTACTTGCACGTTGCTTAGTAGTGCCTGGGATTCATTCAGATCCTGTAAAATAGCCAAACGTTTATTAATATCAAGTGGTTTATCATCTGCAATTGTGCTTTCAAAATTTGAGATCAGGTAGCCACATTCTTGTTGCAAATAGGACCTCGTAAGGAGTGATACCCCCTAGAGAACTTCTTGGCATGTTATTAAGGGCTTGTTGGACCGCGTACAAGTGATTGACCAAACTACCACCCAAACCTAATACTCTTGCTGTTAAAGATTGCTTTAAATCTCAGTTTTTCCTCTCCACAACTGAATTTCCCTCGGGATGGTATGAAGAGGAGTGCAATGCTACACCAGAACCTTCCATGGCTTCCTTGGAAGTCCTAGAGCTAAACGTGTGTCCACTGTTATAATGTAATATGCCAGCTGTGTATGTCCCTATAAAGACTAGCAAATCTTTTATACCAGTTTGAGCATTAGCTGAGCACTGAGGCCATGCCCATAGGAATCTATAGCATGAATCCACTGCTACCAAGATATACTTGTAAGCCCCATCCAATTGTAGGGGGCCGCAGTGGTACAAATAGACGCAAGCGAGTGGTATGTCTGATATTAGTAATGGTGTCCGAGCTTGAAGTGCTACGGTGGAACCCTTCATCTGCTGAAAGATGTCACACTTTAAGACAAAATTCTTTGTCTGTTTAATAAGTCCTGGCCACCAATAGCGCTGTTTCAACATTAAAATTGTAGCTGCAACCCCTGAGTGTGCAAAACCTAGACTCTTGTGTACAGCTAGTATTAACCCCTATCTGCGATCCATGTTTGATATGACTCTATCCCCCACTCCTGGAATCTGAGCATACAGAATGTTATTTGCATCTAACTTGTAGGAGTAATTGAGTGGAAAACATTTCAGTAAGACTGAGCTGTTTTTGCGTGAATCAATGACAGCTACCAAAGTCGGAGAAAAAAAAAACTTTATTCGATTGCTTTTTCCGACAATCATTAAAGCACATAGAAAAAAAAGAAAGAACACAAATTTCATTACACAATATAAGATTAAAAATATAAAATATACAATTAAATACAAAGATCAAAACTTAAGAATAATATTCATTTGCTCTTTAAAATCTAAATGATTATTTTACAATGCATTTCCTGTGGCAGAGTACTTTCTTTAAAAACATTGTTACCCTCTAAACTCTATGTTCATTATCCAAGAACTGTAATACCATAAACGCCGGTCGACATTGTCTGATCCCCAAAGTTTTTTAAATTGTGACAATCCCTACCTTCCCTAATTCAATATAAAATCTACAAAATAAAACAAGATGAATGGTGGATTGTTCTGAATGATCATCACAAGGACACAATTGCATCTCTCGGGCCCAGTCGTTCATTTTTGAAAAACGTACAAGTTTATGAAAGATCTGGGGCCTGAATCTAGTCAGTAAAAAACCTATCATAACCACCAGGTACCATTATTAAATAGGGTTGTATACTAAAAGTTGTTAAAATCATCTGGTTATACTGGACAGTGGGTTTTGTGATCTCTGCCAATATTCTAAGTGTATCTAAAAACAGCAGGCCCTCTCTTTTTAGCTCCTTTCTCGTGACCCTCAGCATGGTACTCCGCTCAGTAAAATATTCTATATGACCTAAATCATGCATAAAATCTCGGATGTACCTTAACCAGGGGAAAGTTAGAGCCCCTTCCAGGTTGAAACTATCCCTCACAATGTCCTGGTTTAACCTTGATTCTGTCTTTGTCCAGATCTTGTGCCATAAATGAATGGGCTCCATTTTTATGGGGTCAGTTATGTATGATAAACCCAACTCAGTGTGGCAGACATAAGAAGATGTACTACTCAGTACTGCCTGAGTATATCGTACACAAATGTTTCCTCAGTTTGTAAAGGACTTACATCAACAAAACCCCACTCCCCGGCGACGTACATGGCCGTGGAGATACATTGTGCTTTATAGATCTGGATGAGCTCTGCTGGCGGCCTCCAGCCCACTCGACCTCGGACCTAGGGAAACCGGTTCAAGTCTCAGTAATATCGCTAAACCTCCTGTGATTCTGGGCAAATCAGGTAATCTCCCCGTGCCTAACAAACTTAATGTGTGTCCTTGTGTAACTAACTGGTGCTATCTATGTAAAACGCTCTGATACCCAGTTTGGGTCAAGTTTGCGCTATATAAAACTCTGTAAAAAAAAAGTATGAAGGGCACTTGTTGTCCTTTAAAACGCTAGTTTTTTTGCTAATATTGCCTGGTCCTATGAGTCATTTTGGTCAAAAAGTGTTCCGAGATATGAAAATCGCTTTGTGTGCCCTATCTTCTTGCTTGTCTGCCCATCGACAAACATATCCCTACACCTCTGGCTACCACAGCCACACCTCATTATAAAAGTTTTCAAGGCATTTATTCTAAGGCCAAGATTACTCATGAAAGCAGAGAAACTATCTAAAACGTTCTGCAGTCCTACGTGTGTGCGTGACATTAGGACTGCGTCGTCTGCATATCGGAGGTCAGGTATTGGGCATCTAGCTATGTGGGGGAAATCTTGACGATCTTTAATCAGAACCTCGCCAATGCAGTTGATGTGAAGGTTAAAAAGAAAGGGGTCTAGAAAGCCTGGACCTCACTGTATAAGCATCTAAGAAAGTGAATAATGTGTGCGCCCACCCCCATAGCCTCAAGGATCTCCCAGAGCGTACCATGCCTCACACAATCAAAGCATTTTATGTTTAATTGTGCCATCTTTTGATTCTTTAAACCCATTTTGACCCCAGTAGGGGATATATTTGTTGTGTGACTGAACACAATAAAAAGAATCGCACACAATCAGTGAGAGGAATTCCTGATCCGTATGTATTCGTTTCAGTAATAAGGCTTTTACTTTTGCCAGCTGAGCCGTACAGTTTCCTAGAGACTGTGTCTTTGTGTCCTGCATATGACACAGTGCTGTTTGCTGTTTACTACCTTCGGCCGGCTGAGCAGATCGCTCAGTGTAAATAATGTTTTCATACTGATCTAGAGGCAATATTTCATTTGGGAGTGGATATTCCTGTTCATATTGCAGGAATGCCAGTGCTTTTGGACTCAGGACATATCTGTATTCTACATCTGTTGCAGGGGGAAAATCATCCCATTGAATCCATCTTGGATGTAAGGCTTTAGCATTTACACCGCTTGCCTTTGTAGCAGCCTCTAAGGCTGGTGCTGGAGTTACGAAAATTATTAGTTTCCCCAGAGCCAGTCCTCCTTCTCTTACTACAGCGGTCTGTACTACTGTCAGTCTTTTTTTTCTATAACAGCTAAGCTCATTTCCGCATTCATCTACAAGTGGGATTTGTATGCTATGGGTACCGTTCTCCTTCATTGGAAGGTTAGTTAAGTGTACCCAGATTGACCCGCTACCACACGGATCACCAAGTTGCGCACATTTAGGCATGTCTGCAAGTGATATGAAGTGACCTTGTCAGCTTGTAGGGAAAGAAGGATATCTGTGTTCCTGAGTCCAATGCATAACTTAGAAATCAGGTCTTAATAAGTCATAAAAAGTTTTTACTTTTTCTGCGTAATCCAAAATGTATGTTCTGCCAAAATTTTAAAATCCCAATATGGAATGTACGTTTTCAGCAATTTAGAGTTTAGAACAATGCACAATTTTGTAAAAAGTTTGCTGCCAGGCTTTTTCCTTCACTCGGTAACCCGTATCCCAAAAATAGGACAATAAGTTGGCCTATTTTTGAATTTTTAAACTTGAATTTGCAGCGCTCAGTGGCGAACCCCAAAATGATGTTGCTCACCCTGGACAAGTGATCCATTAAATCATTATCCGTCAGATAAATATGATCTACATAGGACAATGCCTCTTCATCCAAATTCTTAAGCAACTCTGTTACCCTAGCGGAGTACAACCCAGAGCTATTCTTATACCTTTGGGGGAGTAAAAAAACTTGACGCTGAGAACCTACCGCTGAAAATGCGCTTAAATACCTGCTTTCAGGTGCTATATTTTGGCAGAAAAATCCATTTGAGAAATTTAGTTTCATTTTGGTAATTTTCTGCACATTATTATTCGTTAATGCAGCTCTATGTGCATTCTGTACCGCAAATGCATTTTTTCAGATATCTGTTGTCTAAAACTAAACGGGATGAATATCAGGTTTAATTACGGGAAACCCAATTCACGAAGGATGATTCATGAAGGGGTTGCAAGTTTTAATGACCCCCTGGTATTCAATTTGATCTAAGATCTCCGGAACCTGTTTTTTCCCTTCTTGTTTTAGTGGGTATAGTCTCTGTGGAGTTGGAGTAGTTTTTACTGGGATTGTATGGTGAGGTGACTCAGCATCCCACACAACATGATTACAATATAAGGCTGGAGCAAGGGCTATAGCCCACTCCTGCGCATATGTCTGTTTTAAGTATATTTGAATGAGGTCGGACAAGGCCGGTAAAATTACTGTTTCTCCCTTTGGGCAATCCATAACAATTTCGGTTGGCCAATCTATCTCAGCTGGAAGGATGTCATAGATAAAAGTCAGGTTCTCCCAAAAGAGACCTTTCTTTTTTCAGGGTTTGTCCCCCTCCATTTGGAGTGTTATTTTATGTAACCTATGTGGGACATTTACACTTGTACCAGGTGTTTCCACCGTGATATGCTCATTCAACTCCGCTCTCACCAGATACTGGTTAGCTATTGTTACTTCTGATGTGCTGTCTAGCATCATCAGAGTCCATTCCCCATTCAGACGTTGAATCCTCAGAATTCTGGGCATGTATAACTTTTAGTGCTGCTACTTTCTTCTTTTTATATTGAAGTTTTGATTTTGGCTTCTCATCTTTCTTTGAAGTATAATTTGAAGTGTGTGTCGTGTCTCTGGACTTTGTACACTCTTCTTGTTTGTGTTCTGACCGTCCTTCTCTCTCACAGTTTCTTGGTGAACCCTGAAAGGAACAAGAGGAATGTGTATCAGTACCCTGGTACCTGTCAGGTTTTTTAATGTTATCACGGTTCCTAAGGTTGTGCCTCCTTTCGGAGGGCTCCTGTTTAGGAGACCCACCACTGGATTGTGATCTATTTTCTCTATACTTTTTTTTAATTGTTATTATCCCATTTAAAAAAAAAAATATGGTTCTTGCTTGGTGTTATCCTTTTCAGGACCCCACATGAGTTGGGGTTCTATTGCTCTAGCTCCCAAACTATCTCTACCTAATTCAGAATAGGTGTCTTCAATAATTTTAGATAATTCACATTCCTGTTGTAAAGGAGTGAAATCCCTCAGGGGATGATGTATTGCCACTGCTGCTGCATCCCCCTTAATGTCAGCTAGTATGATAGCTGATACCTTGGTAAAATGACCTAAAGATGTCATCCCTAAGTTCAGAGCAGGTTCTGCTCCATACTCATAATGTATTTGTCTTAATACGTCTGGTATTACTGCTAATGACGGGATTCTATGAGTTCTGATATATATTGCAGCAAAAACTCTACCCCAAGAGTTCCATTTGGGGAGCTATCCCCATTGGCAAGCAGATTATTAACATTCTGGGGCAGATTTACGACTTCTGGCGCATCTCTGCTAATCAGCAGAGATGCGCCAGAAGAGTTGCGACCCCTCTGCCCACCTTTGCGCCACCACTGATGCGCCGCGTTTACAATGAGGCACAACGTGGCGCTCGGATGGGCAGATGCGTGACGCAGCCCCGGCGCAAATACGGCGCATTGCTGGAGTTGCGTCGCAATGGCAACGCAGCTCCAGCAAGGCTCGGATGAGCCCTATTTCTAAAATGCTGCGTCAATCTTTATGCCTGCTTCAGGCAGGCGCAGGGTTTTGACGCAGCATGGTCCTAAAAGTCTTGTAGATTTCATTTCACTCAGCCACTTTTAGTAGGCGTTCCAGTGCCGGAAGGCCCCCTCTACGCCAGAACGCCTACATGTGAGGCAGGGCTTTACAACATGACGTATCTCCTAGATGCGTCACATTGTAAATGCACCGCAGCATGGCGCTGGCTTTGCGGCGCCGCTGCGTCACAAAAGAGACGCAACAGCGGCGTAAAAGATGCACAAGGGGCTTGTAAATCTGCCCCTCTGTGTTTTTCTTCAGGGCTTGTGTGTGGAAATACTGCTTCTAGCTATGTTATTTTTTAGCTATCCAGAATGGCATTTGCTCACGTTTAGTGGGTATCTTACCCATAACTGCATGGAGCATTTGTAGTGTTATATTAGTTGTAGATCCCTGAATTTGTCCTGTTTATGTAGCTCATATTGGCTGAAGTGTGGGAGTTCTCATCCCGAAATGTGTCAGATTTCTCTAAAGTTTTATTATTTCTTTATGAAGTAGACATAAGGCTACTGGCATTGAGTCAATGTCTGGATGCGGTGTGTAAGCAAAGTGGCTCCATCTCTTCCGAGCAGACCTAGTCTTACTTTGCCTTTTGTGATAGGGATGGCGCCTTGCAACCAGTTTTTGTGCTCCTGATAGGTGAGCAGAACTTCAATGTCCTCATACGGACAGTATTCATCTGGTGTTTCATCTTCAGTGTAAGAATGAAATCTGTGTGATTGTGCATCTGCTTGTGGGAATTTAGCCCAAAGTAGAATCCTATGTTCTATATGATTTGTGAGCCTCAATCACGAATAGAACTGTCCCACACATGGCTGTAGCTCCATAGTCTGCTAGTTTTATAGTAAGGGCATGTCTAACATCTTCTGAAATGTTGATTTCATTTTCCTTTCCTTCTTCCCTATCTGTGGCTTGTTGTGCTCGCACAGTGGTGTCTTTGTCAGCCATTGTTGACAAAGGTTTTCATGCAAGAGCTTCAAGGAAACTGAGATAAGGTTTCATGCACAATAGGAACTGTGTGTCCTTCAAGCTTGATAAACCTACAGCCAATATATAGGATATGCGTACTCAGCTGTGGGGGATAGTTCCCTTCCCACTCCAGATGCCTCTGGGGAAATGTGCGTAGGAGTCTCTGAGAAAATCACAAATGAACTACTCAGATTTGACCATTAAATAAGTACCAAACCGACGTTGGCGGTGCCATGTCATGTAGTTCCTATTAACATATATAGGATCCTTGCGTTTAGACAGCATAGACTGTGGGATTAGTGTTCAGAGTCAGACTGATTCCAGACACCCCCACTGAGTACGTTCGCCCGTATCCCGGCTAACCCACAGTGCCGTTAGAAACCCTTCTTACCAAGCGCAGAATAGTTCTTGGCAACTATCGAACATGGCAACTCTGTCACATCAGGGATCATGGAAACAGTGCAATACATTTTGCTCAGTCACCTGTGCTCACTTTGTCACAGAGAGATACACAGAATAAACAGTGGGTACATTTTTCAATAAGCATTTATTGAACCAAGTCCATTCTAGTGTCAAATAGATGAGCTGGAAACACCAATTAGACAGAAACAGATATAAACGATTAGAAGCACCAAAAGAGTAAAAGGATTGTATATTTCTACCATCGTGCCAAAACAATTAATACAGGCGAATACATAAAATACATGACAGTAGTAAATGCGTACTCCTGCAATGCGACCCTACCTAGATGTACCTTGGTGTACCTAGCATGTATGTTGGTGTAAAGCCAAGAATTCCTCTAGGATAAAGTCAAGCCCATTACCTGAAGTGAGAGACTATGCAACCCCATCTGGGTCTTGAGATGGATCTGTGTGCAGGAACCTCAGCATCTCGCAACAGTGTGTTAGCATGGAAGACTTTATCCCCTGCCTGCCCCAGCAAGGATATGGTGTTTATATACCCAAAATGGTACCCTCAGGGGTTCTACCTTGCTGTTTCATGTCAGACTTAAGTTGACAGAAGGAATGACCCATATACATAGTTATTATGCAAGAGATGGCAGTCCTTCTGAGTTTTCAAGAATCCTCATGCATAATGGATGAGGCCTGTTTTCAGGGAAAACCCTACATCCTGTAAGCAGTTCTTTAACTAGGTAAAAGGTCAGTCCAAAGAGGCATAATGGAAGGGGATAATATAGATATTTGTATCTGTATTTTTGGCATTTGTAGAGCGCGTAGCTACCCGTAGGCGTCCCAGCGCTGAAGGAGTACGAAGGGCAAAATGGGGGAAGTCTATATGAACAGGCAGGTCTTCAGTTGTTTGCGGAATTTCAAATGGCCATGTTCACTCTGTAGGCGTAGTGGGAGGGAGCTCCATAGTTTGGAGACGTTGAGTGAGAAGAGCCTACCTCTGCTTCTGGCCTTTTTTATTCTGGGAATCATTGCAAGGTGGAGCTCATTGGAGCGAAGTGACCTGTTGGCTCTGTATGGGAGAATCGTGTCCCTGATGATTAGGGCTCTGTGTTTATTTAGGGATTTTTGTGCAATGCAGAGGGCTTTGAAGTTTATTCTCTGCTGGACTGGTAGCCAATGAAGAGAGTGTAGAGCTGGTTTTGCTGAACAGCGAGCGGGGTATTGGTTAGCAGCCTTGCGGCCCAGTTCTGTATAATCTGTAGCTCGGAAGTGATTTCTTTGGGGGCACCTAAATATAGGGCATTGCCATAATCCAATCTGGACAGGATGAGGGCCTGAGTGACTAATCATTTTGCAAGTGGGGGGAGGAGGGAGATGATTTTCCGAATAATTCTGGCCAGGCCATAACATGAGGCAGCTGTCTTTCTTGCCTGGGTTTTGAAGGTGAGGTTCTTGTCTAGCCATATTCCTAAGATTTTTATTTCTGTTTTGGGGGTTGGCGGTGATCCCATTTAGAGTGGCCAGAGCATGTTTAGATCGATGCTTGAATGGTCGCCTAATATTATGAGTTCGGTCTTCTTTCTGTTGAGTTTAAGATGGGAGAGACTCATCCATTTTACTACTTCCTCCAGGCAGAATTGGAGGTCCTTGACTTGTTGGCAGGGGTGGCTCAGGGCTACGACCAATTGCGTGTCGTCAGCATAGGTCACCGCATGGATTCGGAATGGGGACACTATCTCTGCCAAGGGGGCCATATAAACATTAAAAAGGGTGGGGTTGAGTGAGGAACCCTGTGGCACTCCACATCCTAATGGCAAATTTTGCGAGGTGTGGTTGTCTTGGAAGACCTGGAAGGACCTGCCCTCAAGAAATGACTTCGGCCATTTTAGCGCTGTTCCAGACACTCCTGCCCTCTTGAGACCGTAAACCAGGAGGGGGTGATTGACCGTGTCAAATGCAGCGCTAAGGTCCAGGAGGATGATTGCGGCTGTTCCTCCTGCGTCCAGGATTTTCCTTGTTTCCTCCACCACTGACAAAATAGCGGTTTCCGTCCCCTGGCCGGGGCGGAAACCGGGTTGAGAGGGGTGGAGGGCACCATTATTTTCGAGGAATGCTGAAAGGGCACGATTGGTGTGGTTTTTGTTATTTTACTGATGCATGGCAGTGGAGAAATGGGTCAAAAGTTGGCCAATCTGTGGGGTTCAGATTAGGTTTTTTCAGGAGGGCACGGACCATTGCTTTTTTCCACTCAGTGGGAACCGTACCAGAGTTGAGGGAGGTGTTAATTAGTTCAGTGGCCATAGGGGCAATGGTGGATCCAGCCAGTGACAGGATATTGGGGGGAGCAGGGTCTAGGGGCGAGCCACTTTTTAACCACTTGGATGCTAAGGTACATCCACCTCTTCCCATTGACTTTCCATTGAAACCAATGGAAACTCCATGACGAGCTGGGCTCGTCATGAGCGTCGAAGGGGTTAATGAGGATAGTAGGGTGAGGAAGGAGTCATGAATTACAGGAGGGAATGACCTAAGTTCTGGTTTGTCGGGTTGCGGGTCCTCATTCATGTATGCGTGAGGGTTAATCAGGACTTTTTGAGGAAGATGAGTGAGGATGTTCTGGATTTTAGAGTGAAAGCAGTTTACCAATTCAGTGCATCGGTGGTTAGAGGAGTCGGGGGGTGCTGGAGGGCCAGGGTTCTTCATTAGTTTAGTGGCGATATGGGAAATTTCTCGGTGGGAGTTGCTTGCAGCTAGAATCTTTCCCTTGTAGAAGGAGGATTGTGCAGTTTTAATTTCCGATTTATATTCTAGTTTTTTTGTTGGGGAAAAGTCTCTTCTCCATCTTCCCTCAGTTTTTTTGCAAAGCTGGCTTAGGGTATGCAGATTAGGTGTGTACCATAGAGAGTGGTGGAGGCCCGTTTTCCTTTGGGCTGAGACTTTAGGTTGAGAGAACCCTCGATCCATTGTGAAAGTTTTTATTGTTTATTGGAGGGTCCATGGTGGGGCTGGGTTGTGATCTGTTCAGTTCCTGTATCCATTTCTCTACAGGTAATTTGGACCAGAGTCTAATTAAAGAGCGCGCCGGGGGAGGCAGGGTGTTGTATGGGGGTGTGTCCAGAGAAGAGGGATTAGGAAATGGTCAGTCCATGGAAGGAGGGAGGGCTTGTGCCCAACCAGATTTCCGAGGTTAGAAAAGATTGCGTCAGGAAGGTGGCCTTTTCCATGGGTGGGGAGTAAGACCTTTTGAAGAAGTTGGAAGGATGCTAAGTCCTGGGCTAGTTCTGTGGCGAGTGAGGCTGCGGGGTCATTAAAGTGTAGGTTATAATCCCCCAGACGGGTGAAGTTTGCTGTACAACTCGCGAGGGTGCTGGTTCTAGTAGTGACTTTGCAAACTGTCCTGAAGTTCCTGGAGGACGATAGACAAGAATGCCTGTAAGTGTGAGGGAGGGGGTAAAATTGATCACAAAATGGGTGTTTTCACAGTCCGATAGCGGGCTGTCAATCAGACGACAGGTTAGGTGATCTTTATATATGATGGCATTTCCTCCCCCCTATCCTGATTCTCTATCTACTCTTTGGATGGAGTATCCTGGAGGTAGGGCTTGGACTATGTTTGGGTCTGTACAGGTTCAGCCACGTTTCTGTAAGAAAGAGTACTTCAGGGTCCTCTTTGCTTAGCAGCATTGAGATTTCAGTTCCGTGTTTTGGTAGGGATCTGCAGTTGAGCAGGAATAGTTTGTAAATTGTGCTACAACAGGGATGAGGGGCCAGAGGAGAGGGAATCTCAAAATGACAGTGTGGCTATCTGTTTTGGGAGCTTTGGATTGATATAGAATGCGAGCTTTGTTGCTCCGGCGGTTTATTCATGGTTTTCAGCAAAGTACTGGAATACTTGTACCGGTAGTGGGGTGCGGAAGCAGGGGTTCTGGCCCCTGGCCCGTTTGCGCATGGACGGGTGCAGACGGGCTTGCCATTGGTGCACCTTCGGCGCGCCAGTGGCGAGTCCACTGCACGCGTCCGCTGCACGCGTCCGATGCGCGTTTGAAATGGCATCTGTATTTATGTGGATGTGAGTTGGGACCTAGACTGCCAACTCAAGTTCCACCGAAAGTGTCTCGGGCCAGGCTTTCCTCCACAAAAACGAGACTTCTCGCGGTGGACCGGGGAGAGTGCCCTTCATGGAAGCAGGTGAGTGATTTTAAAAATATGCCAGGGGTTAAAAACTAGTAATCAGTTTTTAAAACAGTAACAAATGACGCAAGTACAATTTAAAAATGCTGGTGTGAGACTCGCAATCAGTCTCGAGCACTAAGCAGGAGGAGCCGGCAGAGTTTACACAGCGTTATTTAGCAGTTATCAGATTCACTCATGCGTGCACAAGCAAGTAGGCAGAGTGACAGGTGAAGTCCAAGGCGGACTGCGAGGAACTCAATAACTTCCGGCCCCTTCTCCCTGCTCCCCTTCCCGGCAAAGGTCATCGAGAAAATCGCCAATATGCAACTAACCCGCCACCTCGAGGACAACAACATCTTAGAACCGTCCCAGTCCGGATTCAGATGTAACCACAGCACCGAAACCGCACTCATCGCCACCACAGACGACATCAGGCACCAACTAGACAACGGCAAAACATCAGCCCTCATCCTCCTGGACCTATCAGCCGCCTTCGACACGGTTTGCCACCGCACACTAAAGACACGCCTCCAAGAAGCCGGAATCCAGGAAAAGGCCCTGGACTGGACCATATCCTACCTCTCCGGCAGAACACAGAGAGTCCGCCTTCCACCCTTACGAACCAGGCCACCAACATCATCAGCAGCGTACCCCAGGGCTCATCCCTCAGTTCTACCCTGGTCAACGTCTACGTGGCCCCCCTCGCACAAGTAGCCCTCCAGCATGACCTGAACATCATCTCCTATGCCGACGACACCCAGCTCATCCTCTCCTCACCAATGTCCCGCACACCGCCAAAACAAACCTCCACAGGGAAATGAAGGCCGTCGCTGAATTAATGAAGAGCAGCCATCTGAAACTGAACTCGCACAAGACAGAGTTCCTCATCCTCGGCCCCACCCTCTCTGCCTGGGACGACACCTGGTGGCCGACCATACTGGGAATAGCACCGTCATCCACAGACCACGCACGCAACCTAGGACTCATCCTCGACTCCTCCCTCTCCATGTTGAAGCAGGTCAACGCCATCTCCTCCTCCTGCTACATCCCCCTCCGCATGCTCCGCTGGATCTACAAGTGGATCCTGTCCCAAACCAGAAGAACATTGACCCAGGCCCTCATCAGCAGCAGGCTAGACTACGGCAATGCACTCTATGCAGGAATCCCAGCCAAACACCTACAACAACTGCAACGCATCCAAAACGCCTCCGCCTGCCTGATCCTCAACATCCCTCGTTGCAGCCACAACACCCCCCACCTACAAAACCTGAACTGGCTCCCCTTCGACAAAAGAATCACCTTCAAGCTCCTCACCCATGCAAACAAAGCACTCCACATCACTGGACCAGCCTACCTCAACAGAAGACTCAGCTTCTACACCCCTACCCGCCAGCTCCGCTCCGCCAGCCTCGCCCTCGCCGCCGTCCTCCGCATCTAACGAACAACATCCGGTGGCAGATCCTTCTCCTTCCTCGCCGCTGAGACCTGGAACACGCTCCAGGCCCAGCTGCGGCAGACACAGGACCTGCTCACCTTCAGAAAACTCCTCAAGACCTGGCTCTTCAAGCAGTAGAGGCACCCCTCCCCTCAGCGCCTTGAGACCCTCACGGGTAAATAATGCGCTTTACAAGTATTCTGATTGATTGATTTATTGAAAGGTTGGGTGACTACCTGAGCCTATATCAAGGTACCCATATGAAAAACAATATTTGGCCCACATCCTTTTGAAAAAGCATGGTTTTCAGCTTGCTTAGTGAATCAAAGCACATGTTAGTAACATTTATCGAAGGCCATAAAGTTGTGTCCCTAACTGTGCAGGCCGGTGGAAACAGTATAGTATAGTCTGGAGCATCACATGGCTGGAGCTTGCAATTGAATCAGCAAAGAACTGAGTGAAACTTATGAATTGGAACGACTGCAGATAATGTTATTGACAATAAGATTTGAATGACTGATGTAAGTTAGTCTTGTACCGCTGTTGATAAATATTGAACGTAATCTTGAAATGTTATAGATAAGGTTAAAATCGTATGGTACATTGAAGATAAAAGTGATGAATATTTTGTGTCTCCCAGTTGCAACTCAGCTAATGTATTTCTGGCACAACAAGTTTCTATTGTGAAGGTTTTTCATTGCCCCAATCACCTCCTTGTTCCTCAAAGTGTAGATAAGAGGGTTAAGTGCAGGAACAACCATCCCATAAAAAAATGCTGCTTCTTTGTCCTTCTCTGTTAAGATGACTGAGTTAGGCTTTAAATAAACCCCCATTGCTGTTCCATAGAAGAGGGTGACAACCACCAGGTGGGACCCACAGGTGGAGAATGTCCTGCGCCTCGTAGCTGTGGCTGGTATTCTTAGGATGGTGACAATAATACGGAAATAGGTAAGGAGGATCAGGGAAAGTGGAACTACAAGGCTCAAAAGTGAGAAAAGAGGAGTTGAAATAGCAGCATAATTGATGCCCTTGCAGTTTAATCGAGAAAGAGCTTGTAACTCACAGACCATGTGGTTGATGATGTTGTCCCCACAGGACTTCAACACAGGAACAAAAGACAATACCGTCATAGCAATAAAGAACCCACTGGCCCATGTGATGATGGCGAGCCTCAGACAGACTCGGTTGTTCATAATCTGATGATAACGCAATGGCTTACAGATAGCGACATATCGATCCCAGGCCATGACTGCAAGAAGGAAACATTCTGTCCCACCCAAGCCGAGGGCAAGGAACATTTGTGCGATGCACAGGGAAAAGGTAATGCTGATGGTCGTCTGAGCTAGAAGTCCTTCCAGAAATGTGGGGCTTGTAGATGATGAGTACAAGAGGTCCAGAAATGCCAGGTTACAAAGGAAGAAGTACATGGGCGAGTGAAGGCATGAGTCAGCAAGCGTGACAGTGATTAAAAGAATGTTTGCAGTAAGAGTGACCAGATAGACTATAAGGAGGAACACAAACAACACAAGTTTTTTGTTCGGCTGCCAGGAAAGCCCTAAAAGAATAAATTCTGTAACCTGTGTTTCATTTTCTTTTTCCATGGGAACCAGCCTCATTATCTGAAAAGAGATACGGAAATTGAATATGAACCAACATACCTATAGTACAAAAAGTCAAGACATAAGTTATGCTAGATACATACATGTGTCAAAATAAGTCTCTTTAACTGGAAAATGGCTATGTCCTCAACTGGTTAATTATTCCACTATTTTTTGTACTGATTTGTACTGATTATATCTCACACAACCTGAAGGGTGGAGAGGCAAAACGTCCCTACTCTGACCTTCCCTATTGATAACTACAACACACATTAAGGAGTAGGAAAGTGTATTTAAAAGGTGGCACATGCTCAGTGAGAAAATACTGTTCCCGATCACAAAATTGTGACATGCTTCATTATTGGGCTTGCTTCAATACAACCCAGCACAGAACAATGCCTGGGATGGAGCAAAAGGGAGGGGAAAACAATAGAAACATAGACATTTTGGGATCACCAAAGAAAAGTTCAGTCAAGGTTAAAACTAGCTCGGATGTGTCCTCACTTGAAATTGCATTCATGGGCCATCGGCTAGGTTTAAAAACCTGAAGGTTGGTGGTGATAAGAGAAGATTAAGATTCCCTTCACCCGTCCTTACTGCCAAGGTGTTGTCATGTTTCTGCTGTCTAATTCCTTCCCACAGTGTCGGATCCCAAACCGTGGTAACCTCTGAACCTGCCTTAGGTATATCCTTGGAATGCATTACTTCCCATAAAGGATTACCCTCTATAATGCACACTTCATAATCAAGTCACATCAACTGAATCGCTAGAACAAGCAAGATGTTGGGAGTGAACCCCTGTAGTCAAACCTTTGTCAAGGTGGGTGCAATTCATGGATAACTTCTAGCGCTTGCTGTGTAGCGATTCAGTTAATGGCACCACAAGAGACTAACGGATGGCTAGGGAAGGCTGAATGCCTCTAAATATAGGTATCTGTGAAAAAGTTACTTATTAATTGGGGTGGATGGTAGCCTACCACAAGTAACAAAGTCATTAACCCTTTAGATCCCATTAGGTCTAGTCATTGGTTTCAGTCCCTGGTAGCTGTGGCACAGAGTGGACAGAAAATGAGAAAAGCATTTAGAAGTACCAGAGCTGCTAAAAAATCAAAGACGCCACACAAACAAATCACATTCTAATTTAATAAAGCCCATAAAAGAAATCGATCACTATTTTAAAGAGAATACATTGCCAGATCTCTCAATAGAAACCATATGGGATGCGAGGAAAGCCTCCATCAAAGGAGCACATACTAGGAGTCTTGACATAAGGAAGCTAACCTTAGACTGAACTACTTAGACTCATGAATAAAGCACCTAGAACTTGAAAGATCACTGTAATAAGGACTCCTGCTAGCCGGAAGCTTCAACATGGATCCCAGCATTCATCTCCCAGGAGGAGCAGTCGGCGGTCTAGAGGAAGGTCAGCACCCTCCGATGACATCAGACGCCAAGAGAAAATCGACAAAGAACGAGGAGCCAGAGGACGAGAGAAGACAGGAGACCAGCACCGAAGAGCAGGAAGCAGAGACAATGAGTGGCAGGACCAGACCCAGGACCATGGAACAGAGCAGCGGAGGAGCAGGAGACGGCTGCGGAGGAGACAAGTTTCTTGAGAATGAAAAGGCGGACGTATCTGGATGCCTCAGTGGAGTGCAGGATGCCCTGATTCCCCTTCCTGTGGTCCTGGAGGACCGTGGCTCCCGGCAAGTGCCCTGGTTCAAGTATTTTAAAAGGTGGGCAGGGAAGGGAGGAGAAGAGTGAACCTGGGGTAAAATGAAGGGGGGACTACACCACTCCGATAGAAGCCCTCACTCCTTTCCCTTCGCCCTCGTGGTAGAAAGCATGCTGGTGATGGTAGCACTTTGTACTCACTAACGACTGAAGACTAACCTCAATATTATTGTTTTTCCTTCTTTCCGTGGGATGACCAGAATCCCCATTGAAACCGAAGGAACCAGGAAGATAGGGAACCTGAAGTGAAGGCCCTACACTGCAACCAGGAAGACTAGAGACTGCCTTTTGCTGACCTCATTTCTAGGCTTACAGTGGGTTAAAACCCAGGACTTTTTTTTTTTGCAGAGTTTTATATAGCGCAAATTTGACCCGAATCGGGTATCCGAGCGCTTTACATAGCACCAGTTACGTTACATGAGGACACACATTCATTTTTTTTAGGCACTAGGAGATTAAGGGCCAGATGTAGGTGGCCAAATACCGGTCGGTAACGGCCAATTTTGGCCGTTACCGACCGGTATTTGGAGTTTTAGATGTAGGGGACCTTGAAAATTACCGATTCTGTAAATTTACCGAATCGGTAATATGAGATGTAGGTGGCACTGAAAAGAGTGCCACAGGGCCTTAAGGATTCGTTATTTACCACTAACTATTAGTTGGTGGTAAATAACGAATACCTGCGTACATGCAAATCTGTGCATGTACACCTGTGCCATGTGGCATACATACATACCCTAAGGGCATGTATGTGTGTCACATGGCACACAAGCCTGAATCAGGGGTGTAACAGGGTGTCAAAGTGACACCCTGCCACCCTTGACTATTCGGTAATTGCCATTGATTCCTATGGGTCTATGGGAATCAATGGCAATTACCGAATCGGTAAATACCGATTCGGTAAGTACCGAATCTTAATGATTCGGTAATTGTTACTGAATATTTACCCACATGGCATTTACCGATTTGTAAATACCGAATCGGTAAAATTCGGTATTTACGAATCGGTAAATGCCATTTGCCTACATCTAGCCCTTAGTGACTTGCCCAGAATCACAGGATGTTTAGCGTCGTTACCGAGACTCGAACCCAGATCCCCAGGTCCGAGGTCGAGCGCCCTAGCCGGTAGGCCAACTCCTGTCTCCTCTTGTCTGGAACTCTTTTTGCCTTAATGACCTAAGTCTCATTCATTTACTATTAAACCCTCATAAGGCTGGACAGTCTTACATTACATTGCCTGACGTCTTCATTGATAGCGCTTTGTATCGCCTCACCTTACTTTTTTGGCCAAACTTATAACAATCACATTCTCATGCGCTCTCACTCAAAATTAAACTCCTTAAAAATTAATAGAATGAAAGCCTTAGTAAAAATAAAGAGTTCATAAATGGACACACAATCTAATTGCTAAGAATGTCTTAGACAGACATAAGTCTGGCAGATCCCTGATTCTTTTTAAAATCAAAATATTAGAGTAAGTTCTCAAATTCTACTCAGACTTTACAATGCTAAAGAACCACATAGACCTTTGCATAAATACTCTGCTCTCGTTGAGTCTCTCATCACTTACAGAGGAAACAAATATCATCCTTAATGAAAAGCTGAGACAGCAAATTGCATAAATTCTTCCAACAACTGAAAGGCCCTATGTTCAGATGGCTTCCCTACCTCCTTTTTTGAAACCTTTCAAAGTAGACCGATTCCACACCTTGAGAACCTGTACAAGCATTTTGCATCTGCCAGCGAGATGTCAGCATCCGCTTCTGAAGTCCTTACCCTGGTAATTCCTTAAAAAGAAAAGGATTTTGATTATCAAAGAAAAGTATCACCTTGACCTTAAAAAACTATGCAATTAAATTGCTCTTGAATACAGATAATAAAATGTTCACCATAGAAGCATTGCTTCACAGAATTTGAATCAACACTCTTATAAAAGAGATTATGTTCCCCTCAAGATCTCAAAAACTAGAAGCATAGGCAAACAATGTTTTGATCTTTTCAGAAATTGTAGTTGGGGCCGTCTCAGTACATTTTAAAATTATTACCCAATATGTTAAGTTTTGTAACTAGCCACTCGATCATGAGAAGACTGTAATCTTCCCTTTAAACCTAATTTTCCTCCCCTCTATTGCTTCTCAATATATTCTCTAATGTCACCCTAACATTCTAAAATACCTGGTATAGAGTTCAAAAATACTGTAGAAAAATCACATAGAATCTGCCCTTCTGAATAAAACACAAAAGCTATTTGAAGCAATGTCACCTATATGTATTCCATAGTGTAAACAAATATACATTGTCAAAATTATGATTGCCTCTCAAATCAAATTTATTTTGTGTAAGTTTCCAGTACAACACGCCCTAAATTATTTGAAAGTTCCACACTCACAATCTATTATCAAAGATACTGCCAATGCTGTCAATACTCTTAATAAATTACTTCCAAATAAAATGAAATAATCTGTGCTTTCTGCTTATTGTATAACTAAAGAAATTGATCAACGGTCGCTAAGTCTTTTGGGAAAGCTGGGCATCTACTGATCCTCTATTGATTACCAGACTCTGTGAAGAATTCCATCTATAGCTGATCAAATTTAATAAGTTCTTTAAACTTAAGGTTACTCTCAGGAAACTTGTAAAAACACTTCCTGTAGATTGCCTTGCGTTTAGGTAAACTATATCCTATCAAGGACACTTAGATGCAAAAATGTATAGCATCGTAGACAAGCAATGCCCCATAAATAACAATAAAACCCCCCAAAAATATGAACCAGTCATACAAGAGAAAAAATCTCCCCTGCCTGTTGTTAATATCTGGAATAGAATTTGGAACTTGGCACTCCTACACAACGTGTCCTCACTGCTCTGCCTATGGAAATTTTGGACCTCATATAGATGCTTTTTGCTCTATCAAAACTCTGCAAATTAGGACTAATTGTCTCTGAACAATGCTAGCACTGACTGCAAACCATAGGAAATCTAGACCGCATAATCTGTTACTGTAAAAACTAAAAATCATAATGAAATAGCATCACTCAAATGTAGAATGAGGGCTTTCATACCAATATCTCCCTCAACCAAGCTGTTGGCACCCATGGTCCACCTGCCATCATTCCTCCCTGTAAGAAAGTGCAGTAGTATTTGGGGTGAGTAAAATACACTTTAAATATTACTCACGATCGTTGTTAGGGTGAACCTCTAAAGCCAATAAACGTACTTGTGTTTAACCCTCAGGTAAATTAGCACAAAGCATTAGGCATAGTGTACAGTATTTATGCAGGGCTAAAACAGTGATGAAGTCAGAACACAAGAAAAATCCCAAATCAAAGGTTAAGCGTGACCAGCATGGTGTGCAGGTCAGATGCCAGGACCAGGAATGTCTTAGAGAAAAGTTTACCTTTTTACTTAGAAATATTCATAGATAAAAAGTTGTTATATTCTAGTCATCGGCAGTGTCCCGGTTAGTCCTGGGTGGAGTTCATGGAGTTCAGCTGCGTGAACTCCGCAAAGTGACAGAAAACCTCTGCCAAGGTGCGTGGAGTTCCAAGAGCAGCAGAGTGAGTAACCTTGTGCCGTTCCCCCTGATTGTTAGCACCGGGTGTTTGTCCCGCACTGTAAAATCAGCTACTTCTTTCTGCCACTCGAGTATAAGTTCTACTCGAGCGTTGCTTCTTCAACATGAACTGAAGCTTTCTCAACGTGAGCGGTCGGGACCATCCGCGACCACCGGCATTGAGACATCTCGCTGGGGGCGCCTTGCGGTGGGTTTTCTGTGCTCATGCTCACTCTTACCATTGCCCTGCGGAGGAAAAAGCTGCAATTCCATTTTACCCAATTGTACATATTATTCCATAAGGTAACATTTAAGATTTGAATATTGCTATGAAGGGGCTAAAAATGTCATTCATTGACTTAAATATTGAAAGAGATAAATCTAACAACTTGCTAATGTTGACTTTACCATAGTTAGTTGTAGAACTTTCTTTTCTGTGAGGTAAAATCCAGCCTTATAGCAGCCTCTCCTAGAAGACGGCCCCAGCATGGAATACGTCCAGTGGACCTTTAAGAACTTGGCCAGGTGCATTGTGGGAATGGTAACTCAAACTTCCAAGTGCCATCTCAAAGCTTCTAGCCCCTTGGATTTGTGTTGTGGCCACTTTGAACCATCAAGGTGAACTTCAGTAAGAAGTTCAAAAGGTTTGGGGAAGTTTGGAACAACTTATGGAAAAGCTCCATAAGTGAACCTAATCAAAGTCTAATCAAAGTCTTGAGTGAAGCCAATTACCTTCAACCGCGCCCGGCCTGGATTTCAGGTCTGTCCGCTGAAAGCTCCGGAACTCAAGACTTCCAGGAGTTGACCAGGAGGTCTCTCTGAACCAAGCTGGTGAAACCAAAGTGAATCCAGCCTGACAAAGCGCTTTGCTCGCCATTGAGAAAAAATTCTTCAGAAAAGTTTCTAAGTGTAAAGGTAACATTTTGGCCAGGACCTCCCACTTACTGTATCCATCCAGGGCTCCATCGTATTTGGCCTCAAACTTTGACTCTGTCCCTGTAAAGGGCAACCAGATGTTCCAGGTTGTTTTTAAGCACTAGAAAGGGGTTAATATTTTAAAATTCATATCATCGGTTCTCTATATTGGATGTTTGTGATTTTGCCATCATTTTAAAGAAAAAAATATTTCCTATATTTATATATTGGTGTGGGAGTTTTATTGTGTCTTGTGTCTTACTTCTTTAATATATTGGTGTTTTTAAATGCTTTACATAGCTGTCTCCAAAGTTAAGACTGTCTGTTGACTGTCTGTTTGCAGCCAGTCATCAAGGGTTGAGCCAGGGGCTATTGTGTTGAAAGAGGGCTCTCCTCGTGAAGTCAACCCTTTGAGCCTGCTTGTGTCTGTTTTTGTTTCTATTAGTGATCTGTTCAGGCCCACAGTGCTGTAGGACAGGCAGCTGAGTTGGCAGTCTAAAGTCTCTGCGGCCTGTGACGTTGCGCTCGTGCTGTGCTTCTATTGGGACTGGGGATGTCGCGCGCTGTGCTCAGTGTGTGTAGGGCCCAGTAGCAGTACTGGGCCATCAGAGCCATTCATCCCTGCCTCCGGACACTGGAGACTTGTTCTGCAGCGGTCGAACCCTCCCCGAAAAGTGTGACTTCACTGCTGGCAGCTCAATTTTTGAAGTTCATGAGGTCAACACTGATATCATCATCAGGGCAGTCTCACAACCGCCTCAATAGACTGCCAAAGACGCCCAACTTCACTGAGGAGCCCAACAACCTCCATCCTTTTTCACCCCAGCACGATAGAAAGGCTAACTGTGATAAAAAGTGCCCACCAACAGCTTCACCTTGGCCCCATTGAAATCCTACAAGAGGACACCTCTTGAATTTTTTGTTAATTAAATGATTTGCTCCTGAGAAAGTTTTAAGTAATTGTAATTTATCCAGGGTTTCATCAAGTCACATTGTGGGTGGCCTTGGGGCTGTGCCCATATTTCATCTAGGGCCGACACTGGCATTTTAGTTGCGTTATGCACTTTAATGCTTGCACTTGAGAATTATGTATTATGGAAGGCCCAGTGACCGTTTTAATCATATTATTTCTGAATGTTAGTACTTTTTAGCCCTATCTCAATGCTTATGTCACCATGGGCCCTTTAAGTTCAGGTACACTGCTGACATGCATGAGTGAACTTATGGTTTTATTGTCATGATTTTAAATTACACAATAAAAAAAAATCCTGTTATCTATTGAGATCTTAACTGGAGCTTATATTTCATTGGTGGCCTTACTGCTAGTGGTAGGTGCATATATCCTCCTAATAACCCACCTTTCAACTGAAAGGGCAGCTTGATGTTTGCTAAGTCCCTGGGGCTTAACAGGAGGTCAACAATCTAACCCTTCCAGTCCACTCTGGGGTCCTGAGTTCAATAAAAGCTGGTCCAGTCTTCCTGCAATTTCCTCAGACATTGGGACAATACTTATTCTGATTCTTCACCGGCATACAGGAGCTCTGAGAAATCTGTGGGTTCTAATTGTATGCCCAGTGCCAGCCTGTGGATGGGGGTCAAGTATTCGTCTACCCCCTAAAACAGTTTAGAACACTCGCTCTACCCCCACTGGGTCAAGTGTCCCCCTGACGTGAGAGACAAAGGGAAAGCAGGCCTGAGAGTGAGCTTCATGTGCCAGTGACAAGATAGGTATCCTTTTAAGGTCAGCCCCCAGGCCTTCACGTCATGAGTGTAGTTCCTCACCCCACATGCAGAGCCTTCTGACCACTGTCTATGAGCGATACACTTCTCACCACAGGGGGGGTATCTGGGATCAGACGTCAGCTGGAGATCGGCAATACAGCCATTTGGATTTAGACAGGAACATTTTCTAAAGTCGCAGATCCAAAATAGTATTTTAAAACACAACTTCACCATTAAGTTAGAATATACATGTCAGGGCTGTTGACATGTTGTACAGTGCTACAATTGTGAGTGGCGCAATAAGAGTTCCAGCACACCAGTAGCATTTAATTTAGTAGCGCTGGGAAGAGGTAGTACCATATAATAATGACTTATAAGTGAATAAAAGGTGCCAGTCAGGTGTGTACCAATTTTGTCATGTTTGAAAGGGAGGGTTCATACTCTTTTCTATTGGTGAGCAGTGTTAAAGTGCAGAGTCCAAGGGCCAACAAAAACTGGTTTAACAACAGAATGCAAACATTTCGAGTGACCCTGCAAAGGTCCAATTTCCAGCACTCCCCAGAACTCAACACATGCGACCTCAGGCTCCTCAGTCTCTGATTAGCTATTGGCACTAAAAACTATTTATAGCAAATTGGAAACACTCGAGTGGCACTTTGTTTAACATTTAGTGAGTCTGGAGTTACTTTATCAGGAGGGTAGACAAGAATGCCCATAACTTCTGATCAAAACCCTCTAGAGCTTTATGAAACTGGATGCCTACCTTGGAAAAAACAAACCACCATAACCCTTACCATATCAAAGAGATATCCACTATTGGCAACGCTTTCCTTTACCCCTAACGTACACACGTATGGAAATGAAAGAAAGACCAGAAAGCAACCCATTCAGTCTTTGTGCCCAGTGTCTTACAAGCATATCACTTCAGTTATTATGTCTGTTACTAGCAGTGTGTATAACTCACACAATTGTGGGTAGTGTAATTACACTGAATTACCTAATAATTCCTTGAGATTATGCTTGAATTACCTGAGAAGAGTAATTATGTCTTGACTGCAAGAAATAGCAGCAGAACAATAGAGATTACGAGCAGCCTTTGGCATTCACTAAATGTGCTCTTGGGAAGGATTTCCCCAACTGCTATTACCATATAGCACTAGTTTATTAATACAAAATGCATCCTCTTGTCAAAATGAACTTGCTGCTGCACTTTGCTCTAAGAAACAAAGCCAAATGCAGCTGAACATGAAGATTGAGTGCAGGCAGCCACTCGCGCTACCTAAATGTACTCTCGCACTAGGATTAGTTCCCCAAATTAAGCAAGCAGGAGTAAGCATGTCATTGCCAGTAGTTCTGTGTCAAAGAGTAATGCAGAATCAGCAAATGTATTCCAATTATGCCAACAAGAACAACATTCTCTCCAGGCTTAGATGACTGCTGGAGTTCAGAAAGGAAAGAATGGACTCCTCTGTTTAAGGAGCCTTTGTTGGTTCCTGATGAGAACCCCCAAACACCTGAGCTTAAAAAACAGAAGACCCTCCACCGTGCAATGATGAACCTCTTCCTAATGGGACCCGGTGTACCTTAAAGTTTTACTCTCAGCACCTAAAAGAACAGCACTCCATAGCAGGTGCTAAAAGGAAGTTAAAATATTACTATCAACCAGCCCTTAAAAAAAGTGACAGGTATCCTGGTGCAGAAATAATACTACTTTAGTAGTTGTGACTTATGGGGGGCCTAGAGATCTCCAAGATGCATCACTTGTTCCTTGCATTGTCACTTGTCCCTGGACAGTCATGTGAATAGGGTTTGATGCCAACACAAACCATTATCTACAGAAGATATTGTGATCAAGAAACCTGGTAAAGTGACCATCATGTGACCATGGATCTGACTCCGGGGTAGACAATGTCACATGGATGGTCTGTTGATGATTAGCCCTTTTCTTCAGGGGTAGTAGAGGCATTCAAGTAGCTCCCAGTGCAGTTGATGCAAAAGGCCAGCTCCCCTACAGAAGACATGTAACAAATTGTATGTACACTACTTATAAATATTACCACAGCGTGACACCAACACCAGGGGAGGAGCCTTCAGAGCAGAATACCCCTACAAATGTGGACCACAGTGCTATGGGCTTTGTTTAGGAGCTCAGGAAGTGACTATCAAATATTAGCTCCAATGATTGACCACAGCAGGGATGTCCTAGTAATGGCTCCACCAGCAGTCAAGCTTTAAGTCACAACATGAATCTGAAAACCACAGTGCTGGTATTGAAGATGTAGAAGAATCCACATGGCTTCTACCTCACTGGTGTATGAAGATATTGGGATTAAGGATGGACTGACTCCTGGTGCAGTCATTTTACAATAACCCTTGCCCAAACTCCGATAGCAGTAATCTGTCACTAGATCTAAACAACTCTCAAAATGTAAAAGGTGGCATGCAGCAATCTTATGATGTAGAGATTTATTCTAGCAGAGTGATGTTCAAAAGTGGTTGCTTTTTGGAGTGCATTTTGTAGTATGTTTTTGTTCAATTTTTATACTGGTTTTTAAATGAGGAAGTATTTATATTTGGTAACTGAGTTGAAATGTAATTCCTTAGGTTGCTTGGAGAGTAGACTTTCTTCTTCTCTACATCTAATGCTAATCAGGGCTTTTCATACAAATGTAATGTGGTCACCACTGGGCAGTTATGGTTAGGCTGATGTTTCCATAGAAAAGGCATTTTTTGTGTTGCTGAGAAGTTTGGGGCCGTTTGACAAATCTCCAATATCATTTTGATTAGTTTGCACATGGAAAGTTTCAGGATGATCCGTGAAGTGGGACTGAGAAGAAAGGGTCCCCAAACATCTGTTTCCTATTTATTTTTCCATAGGTAATTTAAACACAGCTACAGTCTAAACCTTGGAAAGGATTTACACCAAATTTAGCAGAAAGCTAGATCTGTGCCCAGAAAGTATGCTTTTTCTGATTTGATATACATCTGTTCAATAGTTTTTGAGTAATAAATGCTCAAAATAATTTAAGGACTCAGAGCATCTGTGGATCAGACAGATCTCCTGCTGAGATCTGATTGGTTTCCAGCACCTCAACTGCGAAGTGGTGGCAGCCTACTTAGGCCTCAAAACTCAGTCCTGCATCCTACAAAAAGTTAAAAAAAAAGACAAAAAGAGTCAGGGGAGGGATACCCTGACCCCCTAGGCCTGGTGCTGTGCCAAAATGCTATTTTTTCCATTTTACAGCAAATTCATGAAGTAACCATGAATCTTTTGGTAAGAAAACGCTGGCTCCCGCACTTGGTTGTTACAAACCCCCAGGACCAAATGTGTTTATTATTTTGGGGAGTGGGACATGACCACCCTCCACAGGCTGATTCGGGCCCTGGGGTCCCACCCCCCTTTTCTTGCATTTTTTGTAGGGGTGGGGGCACACAGGGAAATTTCAACCCCGGGGACCTAATCACACCTGGAACCCGTCACCATATTGAAGGAAGAGGGGGGCACCCGGCTCCCCTCTCCACGCCAATGTTGGCCCTTCAGGATTAAAGTGGACT